>NW_026571140.1:12093946-12793946 GCF_026225935.1 Boleophthalmus pectinirostris
TTGGAGATTTAAGGCTGATACCTGATACACTAAAACGTCCAAATATCGGTTCGATAAATAGCCAACCAAGAGAAGACTAATACATGAATCTCAATGCATTTCAGAATGTATTTGGAAAGATCTAAACTACAGGACTTATTTTTGGGCAACAACAAAACAAAAAAATATCGGCATATGTTGGCCATTAAAGGCCGATACCTGATTCACTAAAAAGTCCAAATATCGGTCCGATAAATCACAACCAAAAGAAGACTAAGGCAAGAACCTGATGCATTTCAGAACATGTTTGGAAAGATCTAAACTGCAGGACTTATTTTTGGGTGCAAATTGACTAAAACGAAATATCGGCCTCTGCTGGAGATTTAAGGCCGATACCCGATACACTAAAAAGTCCAAATATCGGTCCGATATTAGTAGAGAAGACAAGAATCACATGCATTTCAGAACATGTTTGTAAAGATCTAAACTACAGGACTTAAAAACTAAAATATTCGTGGTCGTTGAAATTTCCGATTCAATTGTGATTAACCGTGCAACCCTGACGTGTATGAATGTGTGTGTGTGTGTGTGTGTGTGGTATGCAATTAAAATCTCTTCTGTGTTTGTAGGTAAAAGTCAAAAGCAATATTTCTTCGATGCAAGAAGTAGCAAACAAGAGCGTGCAGAAGGTAATACGGCCTAAAATAAAAAGTTAAAGGTCGAACATAAATCACAGCAATTCTGTATTAGAAGAACAGGGGCGTACGCAATGACGCCATCTTTGTTACAGTATGCGGCACAGACCAAATATTAGAAGCATGTTTACTAGAGTCGATACGTAAATCTTAAAGTACAATTTCAAAACACACAAGTTGGGTTTCTGTTAAATGAAGTGGCATATCGAATAGGCCTATTGAAAAATGGTTAATGCATTTGCAAGCACGAAAAAACAACGCAAATGAGTCTTATAATATTGAAACTTTGACAATTTTCGTACAATTTTCTTTCCTATTTGTCCAGTTAACTTAGCTTCAACTTAGAAATAAAAACTAAAAATAAAAAATAAAAAATGACATTAAAAATTTCACCTGCATTTGACGCAACTCAGTCATTTCGTAGCTGTAACACAAACTGTTCTATTACTCGAAAGCCAACTAAAGTCTTCCATAACTGGCAATTCAAATCAAAGTTTTAATTGCAAATAGTTTTTCCAATAACGTAACACACTTTTTCGTAAATAGATAGAATTTCTTGCCATAGTGCTTGTTTAAAATAGAATCGCACACAAAAAGGTCGGAAATGCAAGTCAATAAAAGGAGAGCGAAAACAGATAAATAGCCGCAATTAAAAGCCAAGCGTTAATGGCTACAAGTTTGTGAGGCCAGACGTGACTTCAGAGAGAGAGAGAATGAGCGGATGGGGAAAGAGAGTGAAAGAGAAAGAAAGAAAGAAAGAAAGAGAAGGAGGTGGTGGAGGAGGAGGGAAAGAGTAGAGAGAGAGAGAGGGAGAGAAAGAGGGAGGGAGACTTGATTTATTGACACTTATCGGGAATGAACAGATCAAAGGCTGGCCGGCATGACGGGTGATCAATCAGGCATCAAATCAAAGATGGCGATTGTCCATTAAAGTCCGCTTCCAGTACACTCCCTCCCTCCCTCTCTCGCTCCTTACCCGAGCTGTAAAATAATCTTTAGGCTGAGGGCGAGAAAGTCTTTCCCAGAAACTGAAGAGAAAAGCGGAGTTGATAGAAAAGCAAAAGTGGCATGTGTAAGATTGTCGAGATGTTACAAAGAGGATGCAAGCGTAAAAAAAATTGTGGAAAAGTTATAAGAAAAAAAAAACTAAAACTATAGGACTATGAATATATGATGTTCAGGATGAAAATGTGAAGTTTCAAATAATGCAAAATGGTAACTAAATTAAATTCACTGCAAAACAAAAATCTATTCTGCCACTCAAATGTGTTTCATTCTTTGCATCATTTCCAAATTTTCAAAAGCCTGCAATCTATCTCTGCAAATCTCTGAAAATATGAAGCCATCCCTTCTTGCTTAAAGATGCTCAACATTTGTTTTAACTTATAGACAATACGTTACAACGAAATCAGTGCATTTTTAAATAATGGAAACCAGATGAAAACAATAATAAACCGTGCAAAAATCTGTGTATTCAAAGCGGTCGAGATCACAAGTTGCTTTGGTACAAAGAGTGTCAGCTGACCCTAACACTTCACCAATTGTCTCAGCTACACTCTATGGATCTCTAATTCTTTAGTCAATAAGTACAAGCCCAGGACCAGGAGCAGACCGGAGAGTGGATGGTGGGGGCATGTTTCAGAGACGGAAATGTTCATAGTAAATACAGGGACGTGGTTAAGAAAACTGATTTAAAATAAAGGCGTTTATGAAATGAGTGCATTAAAACAGACGGTTCTAAAGGGACAAAACAGCTCTGCTCTACTCTTGCCCTCTGCAGGAACTCTGACCTGTGACCTTTAGAAGTGTTGCAACTATTTACTCTGAGCATTGTGTGTCACCTGTAAATGTCCAAACTTGTGTTCAGCTGGCAAGCGTAGCAGCTAACTAATGTAAACAGAATGTAAACATGTGTTTGAGAGAATGTCAGTAAACCGCTCTCAGCATGATGTAACCGAATAGGGCACAGATGATAGCAGTTGTCTATCAGGGGAATCATTACTGCGCGCATTACAGGACATGTGCTGTGGAAGGCTGGGAAACTTGTACTCTGAGTGCTTCAACAAAAGATGCTTTTGCGGTTCCATAATGTGGGAAATGTCAATGAAAAGTAAGTGAATGAGGGAGGGGTGGTAGCAGGGGGCACGGAGGGAGAGAGCAGAAAGAGAGAGATAGCTGTAGAGTTGGCATACAAAGCCGAGTCAGTGCGTACCTGAGGCGCGCCGGGGCGCTTGCTGCTTCCTCCGCGGCATGTTGCACTGTTGCGGCCCGCAGTCCGGGGGATTCTTCTCCTCTCCTGACCCCCGGTGATCCGATCACCCGAGGCTGCCTCGGGGGATCCGCGAAACCTTTGATACACAGTTCCCCCCGTGGGTGTGCTCCTAGGGCTCCCACATAGAGAGGAGCGGAGTGTGCGTGCGCGGGGCGTGCGTCTGACGAGGACGTTCGAAAACAAAACACAAAAAAGGTAGAAGCGAAGAGGAGCAGATGATGGGGCGGGAAAGGCAGCGTGGATTCCCCGTGCCGCTGCTCGCTCTGTGTCCGCCTCTCTCTCGGATAGACAGAAGAGACTCCGCGGTAGAAAAACCAAACAAGGATCGTTAAAAGCGTCAGGGTGATCCTCTGTAGTTGTCGTCGAGGGCTGAAACTGGGAAGCTTGAAGAAAGGAATAAAACAAACGTGGCGTCAGTCAAAAGTCCGCAAACAACGGGGACAACAACACATCAAGAGCTGCCACAACTGAAGCCCTGCGCCTCCTCTACGGTTCAAGCTCTCCGCCGCTGATAGGCGTCACGTAGCTCTCTGTCTCTCTCACTCACACGCACACACACGCTCACAAGCCCTCTCTCACTCCTCGTGCTGTCTCCCACAGCCCTCGCGCTCCCGTACTGTCATTCACAGCTTGATCCGAGCTCAAAACGAGCTGCGGTGAAAAGGAAACAGTGAGCGTAAAATGTAAAACACCATGTGTAAGGTGCACGTGTACACGTTTCCATTTAACCTGCACTAGAATGGACATGCACTGTTCGCTGACTGACGTGAAGGCGTCACGTATTCACTTTACTTACTTTGTGCTGTCGATATCCTCCAAACACACACGCGACTCAAAGCAGCCGTGTACACGGAAGCGTAGCGTTAAAATCCATTCTGAACTGAAGCGGTTTGTTTCTTGGTTGAGGAAAGCAGAAGAAAAAATGAGGAGGTGACAGTCAGGAGCGGTCGCTAACACGCGCTGCCCCTTGTGCGTCTTGCGTGGTGTACTTTTGACTGCTGTTTTGTCCAACACAAATCCACTCTAGGGGGCAAGTCACTCAGTCACTCTTGAGGTTAAGTGTACGTGCGTGTGCGCGTGTGTGAATCGATGATGAGATGCGCGCTTGATTGGGTCTCCCTTGTTGTAATAATGTACATGAGGAAAAGGAGGAGGTGGTGGAGGAGGGACGGGCTCACGCATGCCGCATGGCTCAAGCGCAACGACTTCTTCTAGCGACTGTAGAGCCAAGCACTTTGTCGGTCGTTGCTGGTACTTTTCAAGTCCCTTTTACCTGGCGTGGAGCTACTTCAACCAGTCTCGCTTGAATGCCACGCAAAACACTTGCTTCAAACAGATTTTGAATTTTTACAGGTAAGCTCCTCGCTCCAAACACAAGTTTCTTTTTGCCTTTTCAGTGAAGCGTAAAAGTTTTGAAGCCGTTGCTGGATCATATGTTTTCCTTTGTTTTTTAGGCGCCCCTCGAAGAAGCAGGCAAAGGAGAGAAGAGTGCTGAAGAGGAGGGCAGTGAGGGTGAGTTGCCTAAAGGCTGTCTCTCTCTTCCCTGTGCCAGATGTGCTACCTCCGCTGCCACAGCCGCTGCTGCCGCCTGCCTGCTGCTACAGAGCCTCGTCTCTCGCGCTCGTCAACACAGAAGGCGCTCCTTTCGTCGTCCCTGATCCGCCTGGGGAATCAGATCTACCCCGCGTGTGTCTTAAAACCCCCGAGTGCGTCCGCTGCTTCCTCGAGGTTCTTCTTTCCACCGATCGACGTTGTTTTCGCCCTAATCTCGTCGCCGAAATGTGTGCGCCGCTCCACCACTGCGTGCCGTTAGATCCGCCCAAGCATCTGTCCGTCTTTCCATTGGCGCATCCATCAGTGTCACACACACATACTCGCGCGCGCACACTACTACAATACCCCTCCCACCCGACAGTTTACACTCAAACATAACGCACACGCACGCGTACACACAGGGGTGCATGCGCGCGCTCACGGGCAATGGAGAGCTCTCCTCGCGGTGTGACTGACACAGTACGAGCTGTGAGAAGCCCGTCAGCGAGCTCCTGGCGCTGCCTTTGATACACGCAGCAGCTGTTTGATCTGCTCTGAGACACTTTGGTCTCCAAATAAAGCAGCAACGATAGGTAAAAGTGCTGATGAAAACTATTACTTTGATTTTAAACTCTTTTAGATAATTTGCCTGCTTGATGTTTGAGGTATTTTGCTCTGTCCATTTGCTGAAAATGTGACTTGATCAATAGTTTCACTTTGTTCGGAAGAAAGTGGAATCTTACAAAGCCAGAATGAGTACGACCCAATAGATGCCTTAATTTCAATGCAAAATAATAATAATAATTTCACTTTTTTGAACTGTAGCATACCTGACTCTTCGTGCACATCACACGTGCGTTTTTATATCCTAAATATTACACTTTTCCATCATTAACCCTCCGTCACAAATATTATCACTGCAAATATCTACTTTCATAATTTGAACACGAGAAACAAATTCACTTTTACTCTAATTTAAAATGTTCTGAAAATGAGAATATCCATATGTTAAGTTCAAACTACATGGAACATTTTTGAAAATCACGATAAAATATGGTTGATGAAATAATATCCACATTTAATCTGCGCATTTTCAACTCATTTACGATTTAATCACACGCACCGAGACAGTCTGTAACATGATCAAATATTGTTTAGTTTAGAGGAACAGAATTCGAGCCTTCACTTTCTCTGGGAGACGGAGTTCAGTGCGTGCGCAGCGGAGGTAGGTCCTAGGATTTATGCAGCAGCCTGCTCAGTGGCTTTGGTCAGGAAGTTCACAACAACAGACTGAAAACGTAATTTGTAAACGATTAAGGGCTGTTCTTAAAGCATCATTATAAATATGTCATACTATTCTTAGAAAAGCTATGCTCTCTGTAAGCACCATGAAGGATTACGCACTTGTTAAGAAAGACCTGGAAGTTTTAAGTCCAGTAATGATTACTGTTCAGTGCTTTTAATAAGACTAAATGAACAGAATATTTTCATGATCTTCTTAATTAGGCTACTAGTATAAAACTGGATATTATTGTTATTATTATTATTATTTATTTACCGAGCTTAATCAGACGTCCTATATTTACAAATGCGTGTCAATACAGGCCAAATAATAGACTTAAAGACAACCAAACTCTTAAGTTCCGTGTGTGATTGTTTGAGGGGCAGAGAGGACGGAGATTACGCAGAGAAGAGTGTACAGTAATGGTAAAGTTCATAACGTTTCATTTTTAACGTGTTTTTTAATTTGATTTACGTATTACATTTAGATTTCTTAAAACAACTGACAATTGTGAAGTCGAGTAAAGATTCAAAGAAGGAAAAACAGGCTACAAATGCAGACAGTCAAGTTTCTGAATGTACATTTTTGTCAAATATTCTACGCGTAATTAGGAGAATATCCAATTATGTTTGTAGTTTTATTATAGTGATGCGTGCTGGACACAAGGGACAAAATTAAAAATGTAGGAACAGAAATCATAACTAGACTAACTAATAATTATTAACTTTTGTTTTAAGATGAGCTACCAATTGATTTTACGCACAAGTTTTCATAAATGCGTAAAATATGGATTTATCCTAAACTTGGGTAAAATTAAACAGTTTGCTTTTTTATATAAATTGTTTCAAGTATCCAGTGTGAGTTTCATGCAAGGGATACTTGACAATCATAATGTGTTAAAAAAAATAGATGTTTTCCCCGTTTGACCGAATGTCTGTCATTGCGCGTAAAAGCGGAGTGGTTTTACGCATTAAACAATTTGACACTCGCGTATGTGACTCATGTCCAAGTGCCTTTGCTCCCGTACATTTTGATAGTCATAATGTGATTTGATGTAGCATTATTACGCACCAAAAATAGGTTTCCAACGAGCCTTTTCTTCCATGTGTGTAAAAAGTTATTGAAGAGTATAGTAGATTCTAGAAGCCTACAGTATTGCTTTGTGTGTTACTGTACATTTGTGCCTGTGTGAGGCAATAGAGGAGCAGGAGAGAGGGGGACTCGGGACCCTGCCTCGCACCGCTGCTCAGTCATTACGCACGGGTCCAAGGGTCTCTCCGCAGACGCACTGAACGTTTTTACGCACGCCGTGATCAGAGTGTAGTTTATCCTCCATAATGCCGCTGTGGTCAACTATTCTGAATCAAAATAAACGAAAAAATATTTTGAAATTTTGTGAGAAATGTGTGCGCGTGTAATGTTGATAAGCGAGTTCCTGCTGATCTTGGAATAATAGAAAACTAAACAACTTGTAACCAAATCCAAACATTTATAGCAAGCTGGTTTTGTGCGTAAAATCCCCCAACGAGTCCAAATAGTCGCTGTGTGTCCTAAAGTGTTGCGCGCCAGAGTGCAACTAGCGTGATTTATCTGTGCGTCCCGGCGCTCTGCACACACACGGCCGTGATTTCCTTCCCCTCTTTCCCCCTCTCTTCTCCTTCTTCTTCTCCCTCCTCGCGCACGGTGATCACATTGGCGTGGAGAGGCGCACCGGTTTCACGGCATACTGGTTTCTAGTAGAGTGGATAAAGAGCCAGGGGGAGGGACAGTGCGCTGCGCAGCGGTGGGACTGACTGCACGGGAGGAGAAAAATGTATGTACCCTCAACTCTTGGCTGTTACACCAAAATTTGAAAATACTCATGAGGCCACAGTGCTACGATTGTTTTTCTCATGTAAATATGTCAAAATAAAAATAAAAAATCTCGAACAAAATATTAGTATACTTTTGTAAATATAGTTCTGAATCTAAAGTGTCCAAATGATGTCCAAGGTTTATAATTTGAGCTTACTTTTCTGAAAGAATGGTGTCCTAAAAACGTAACTTTCATAAACACTTTCACTTAAACAAAAAATATTTACCCCAAAATGAAAATAAATTCAAATCTGGAATATCTCATAATGCATGTTTGTAATATTTGACACAATTAATCAGAGTCTGAAATGATTTGCTTTGCTTGTTTTGAAATAAATGTGAGATCGTAAAAGGAGTCATTTTGAAATTCAGTTCAAATTCATTGCTTTAGGTCGATTGCCAATGATGCACTGACTCAGACATTCACCTACTTATCCTCCTTATCAGATGTAGGAGTAGCCAAAAAGGTTCTCAACTGTTCTGCAGACTCAAGTACAAACTGTCCCCTTGTGATAAACAAAATTAAAATAAATATAATGTAATAAATAACACCTTGAAAAACACCAAACCCCAACTAACTTCCACTTTCTTCTTCTGACACTGTTTTTTGATTTTTGCCTCAGCCTTGGGCCATGCCTCTGGCTAATATATCCCCGCTATTGTCTTCTCACCTCAACTGAAGCCACTTTTTATTATTATTATGTAGCATGAACCTCCACCTTACAATTCAGTGACCTCCAAAAGTCATCTCCGACCAACCAGCAAACCAACGCGACTGGCATTGATTTAAAAAAAAAAAAAAAAAATTTGCATGTCCAGAAAGAAAGAAGTAAAACGGGGCCAGCCTCTCCTCGGATAACCCTGAAAAAAGTTCGAAAATTGTCCCTAAAAAGTAAACACGTTGACGGGTTGAGAGAGACGGAGTGGACGCTGTCTTTCTTTTCGGCGTTCCCCCTGCGCACCCCTACCCCTCCACCTCCTCTTTCCAAAATGCCCCCTCCCCACCCTTCTTCCTCCATCCCTCCGCTCCCTCTCTTTTTCTCTCTTCTCTCTCTTCTCTCCCCCCCCCTGCCTGGACGTTTGGCTGGGCTGCGGAGCTAGCAGGGTTGAGAGGCCAAGTGCTGACCAGCTTTCTTTCTCTTCTGTCTGCTGTTACTAGGTCACCACGCATACACAACCGTACACACACACACACACAGATGCGCACACACACACACACACAAGTCTATGCACCTCTCCTCGCGGTCAGTGTTTGCCACTAGGGAGAGGGGTAATTTAAGCCCTCCTTGATGTAGCCTATTCATCACTGTCCCGTGCACGACGCTTCAAAATTAAAGCCTGATCTACAAAGTTAGACTCAAATGAGAGCGGGATTGGCAGGGGTCAACAAATGCCAGTCGAGTCAATATATGCCGTATGTAGTTTTGTGTAGTATTTTGTAGTATATTTACGTATATCGCTGGAGCAAGTATATCACAAAATGAAGATAGAAGAAGAGAAATTGTGCAATAGTACTAAACAGATTTGAAGAAGTTTGTGGTTAATAATGTGGATATTTTGGCGTTTTATTCCGATTTCAGTTTCCTGTTACAAGCAACATTTTTGAGGCCTTTTTGGTGTTTGTTTGTTTCAGTTTTTTACGGTCCTGATTCTGTAAATATACACGGTTACTAGTGAAAGCGAGATTTATTTGAAATTCTGTACATTCTCAAGCAAAAAAACTGCAATAAAATATCAGTTTCTACATTAAATTATCATTTCTGTTTCTTTTTTGGAGCTACTTTTTCTTGCACATATTTCAAGAAGCACTAGAAAAAAAACTGTAGCTCTAGTCGTGGGTTTCAGCATGAGTAAACATGAGGACAGTCGCCATAGCAATTAAGAATTCAAAACGAAATATTACACCTCTGGAACGGTCAACTGTCCTCAAAATGGCACCGTATCACAGAAAGCTGAAACCCACGGAAGCTCTAAGGCCAAATATATTTATAACTATACTGAGGCCTGATGAGGGTTGTCAAAAATATCAAAAATCTGATACTAAACGATACTAAAACTAGATACTCCTTTGAAATAAGCGTCGATGCTGAAAATGTTGGATTCACAGGACAAAAATGAACCTTTCTTGAATAGTTTTAGAATGATTTTGAGCTGTTTCAGAACTAATATAAGAGCATATAGATGGAACCTGGACAACTGAAGGATTACACAGGTATTATAAAAGATTTAATGTCAAAAATCACAAATCACAATCTATTGTCTAAATAGGAGTGTTTTTTTATTATAAATGTTGTGTCGGAATCAGTATCGAGTATTGTGCCCATTCCATAGTGTCAAAATTTTAGTATCGTGGCAACAGGAGGCCTGACGATACGATTTTAAACTCTTTGGTATCAGTATCGGATCAATATTGCGACATTTCTACTTGTTATGAACAAAAAAACCATCAGAAGCACCTATCACCGAAAACAACTATGCAAAAACTTCCACTAAGGAGAATCCAAAATGAAAAAACATCTTCTATCAACTCGCTTGTTTCGATCGCAAATAATAATGGGCCAATGTGATTAAAGCAATAGAGTAATAAGACACCCTGAGCTACAACTGTGAAATGAGAAACACAAATGGAAAATACATGATGGTGAATGATTGGTTTTCATTACACTTTGACTAACAACAACATCAAGTCCTTCCTGCATTATGCCATAATCCCATTAGATCACATCCTGCAAAACAATTGGAGAGAAATGCATCAGTTACACACGCAATTGTCAGAGAAGTGGTGAGGGTAGGGTTTGTAAGAAAGGAAAAGAATCGGGGGCAGTTTTTTTTATATATAGAGAGAGAGACTTTAAGATTTGTCAATGTAGGAAAAGTATGTCTTGGAGTAAAAATGACTTATTACACTGCAAAAAGCAATGTATGTGTAAGTTAAAAGGCTTAAATTAAGAGTATTTGACTTTTTTGAGTAGATTCAACTTGAAAAATAAAATGATCTACTATTGTGTTTTTCTTAATTCAAGCAACGTTAGATTTTGTTTCTTATTTTAAGTGTAGAAAGATGTATTTTCAAATTGTAAGTACTTAAAAGTTTTGTTTAATTGGTAAAACATTTTAGCCTGATTCACTTCGTAGAAACCGTCTGACATCGCAGTGTTAGAATTTGTTCTCTCGACTGTAGGTGGGTACTTTTTCCCAAATCCTGTAGGAAGAAGGCCAATAACGTCTTTCCCCTTGATGAAATTCACAAAACATTGTCTTTGTTCCGGCTTTAAATCCTCGATCTCGGGAAACACTGACAACACTGAATATACAGCTCTTCTCTGATTGGCCGGTGCCCGAACTCGCACACTCGAGTTTTTGCAAACCGTCTAGTATATTCCGATTCCTGACCTAGTTGCTGGAGAGAAATGAAATTAAGCGGAGGCACTTTATTTGTCAAGTGAAATTTACCCAAATCATGATAAAAATGTTCGTAATTCAAGTAATCTTAACTTGATTTTAGTTTATTTAGTGTATTCAATTCGTTGTGATCTCCTTTGTCAAATAATTTGGCTGCTGAAAATACTTTGGCTTTTTTTCTTCGCTGTTGTAATTATAATAGAAAGCAAGAACTCTAGAATACAAATTAGGCCATTTAAGAGACTCTTCCTTAGAATTATATCTGCATTCTTCTGAGATATTGCGCTATGGCGTCGTTAAGCGCGATGTCACTTCCGAGTGCAATACAGAAAGCAGTGTGGCAAAATGAAAATAAAGAAATAAATGAATAAATAAATAAAATGTGCCACCCCGAAGTGACATCATCGCGACTCTTCGAAGCTCTGACCTCACTGAACACAGCGGAATCTGGAAATGGGTTTTTGCTCATGTAAACAAAGAGTAAAAAGTTTGTATACTGCACGCTGTTGACTCAAATCAGCGACGTGTAATCGGTCGTGACTTTATTTATGAAATAACGGGGCTGTTAGAATCACAATCACAGACTTCTGGACCTTTGATTTAATTATTTAATTTAGTTTAAAGGACTTCCGAACTGCAAAAACTGATGTGGGTAAACGGAGGTACCACGGTTCAGATGAGTTTGCAGTTTCATTTTGAAGGTCTTTTAATTCCCCAAATCCCATAATAATGAGATTTTAAGCACAGTCTCTGTATAAGTAACATAACTACGTAAGTATGGAAATGCTGCAAGTGCTTAAGTGTCAGTTTTCAACCCGTTTGAATCAAAATGATGTAGAAATAAAAAACTAAACGGGAACTGGAAAGAACAAATCGTCACAATGTAAGATGTTAAGTTAGGTATAGCCAACAAACTTTGAGAAACATCTAGACAGTTAATGCTACAAATGATTTATGATAAGATGTACGGTCGTGTTTTCTTTTTCTTTTTTTTTTTCATGGGTTACATAATGTTAGAGAAAGGACGTGCAGACAGGGCTGGTTTCAGTGCAGAGGTCTGGTTTAAAATGCAAACACATGTGGATGTAACCTTAGACTGCCAGTTTGTGCTAGGAGGATACTCATTAGTGTTCTTTAGAGACCCCATCCATTCTGCACACTTGAACTATAGGAAGTAAGCCGGTAATGGGTTTTGAGACTGGGGGCAGATTTTGGAAAGAAAATGAAGCAAAATAATCCAACTAACACTTAACATTTTTGTGATATGGAACCATCGTAAGGATATGGAACCACCGTGCAGACATTAGATAAAAAAAAAAAAAAAGAAAACGTTTGATCAGTTTTGCCTACATTCCTGGAAATTGAAATGGACTTGTATTTGAATATTCATTTTGATTTGACTAAACGTTTACATAATTATTTGCTTATAGTGCGTAGAGACTGAAAACCCAGACACTCCAAAAAAAAAAAAAAAATCTGACTGATTCTAAAACACAGCTTTTTAGAAATGTATTTATTTATCCACATTTTGTTTTGTTTGTTTGTTTTTTACATTTTATTATAAGACAAAGAGTTAAGAGATAAGATAAGCCTTTATTGTCAAAAAATAAATTTGTATGTGAAATAATGGCAGCTTTTTTTCTTTTTTCAAGGTGAATTTCTTGAATCCGTTGACTATTTCGATCATTCGTAAATAAGCCAAATAAGTCGAAACTACTTCTAACAAGATACTAGTTTCATGCACAAGTAATGTTATCTCATTTAGTTTATATACTCTTTATTTTTATCTATAAGTTTGGAAAATGGAATTGATTTAACTCAGCTCAGTAGTCCTGTCAGTTAACGTAGGAGTTGTAGTCAAAAAAAAAAAAACTAAACAAACAAAAAAAATTTATAGCTTAGAGGTTACTGGATGACTCACTACTTCCTCCCTTCACCTAACTCAAGTGTACATGTTGAAAGTGCACGTGTGAGTGAGTGACTTCATTTGGAATGTATTTAATTATTAATCACCTATCAGGAACTCAGGAGTCACACTTACTTGTTTAGTACAAAAAAAAGAAAATTTACTTCAAGAACTTTGGGATGGGCATCACTTTTAAGCTGCAAAAACAGTTTCCGAGATAATAAACACAAAACTTTTCTAAAAATCAAGAGCTTATCTCAAAAATCAAATCATTTCCCTCCCTCTATGTGTAACCAGGACATAACATCAGCTTGTAAAACTGACTCTACACTGTAAAAACACACACACAGACAGTTATTTTTAGTCTCGCATTTTGATTCTCGCTCTGATGAGTTAAAATGCTGCTTCCGCCCCTCCATTAATGCGAGCGTGCACATGAGAGGAGCGTGCTCGTGAAATGAGCGTGCACGTGAGTGAGTAAGTACATTCGGAATATGGAATGTACTTAGCTATGGAGCTCAACAGTCCTGCCTACTTAACACAGTTGTAGTCAAAAAGAGTTTAAAAAAAAGAAAAAAGAAGAAGTTTTAATAGCTTGAAAGATTATGGGAAATGCATGCATTTACCTGTGAAGTAGTAGGTTCTAAAATGAACACAAATGCTCAGAAGTTCAGAATTTAGAAGATACATAACCAGATTTGAAGCTCAACAGTTCCAGTTGTAGTAAAAAAAATAATAAAATAAATAAAAAATAAAATTAAATCTATTTGGGCAAAATGTTTTAGTAGCTTAGAAGTTTACGGGAAATGCATGGACATTTTACCTGCGAAAACTCGGGATGGGCAGCCGCTTTTGAGCTTTGTAGATTCTAAAATAATGAGCACAAATGTTCAGAAGTTCAGAATATGGAAGGTCCTTAACCAGCTTTGAAGCTCAACAGTTCCAGTTGTAGTAAAATTAAAATAATAATAATGATAATTAATTCGGACAAAATGTTTCAGTAGCTTAGAAGTTTATGCTCTGAAGTTCAGAATCTGGAAGGTACTGGAAGGACCAGCTATGAAGCTCAACAGTCCCAGTTGGAGTAAAATAAAAATTAAAAAATCAATTCAGGGAAAAACTAAATGTTTTAATAGCTTAGAAGTTTATGGGAAATGCATGGAAAATTTACCTGTGAAAAACTTGGGATGAGCAGTCGCTTTTGAGCTCCATAGATTCTAAAATAATGAACACAAAAGCTCAGAAGTTCAGAATATGGAAGATACTTAGCCAGTTATGAGCCTCAACAGTCCCAGTTGTAGTAAAATAAAAATTAAAAAAATCAATTTGAAAAAAAAAGTTTTAATAGCTTAGAAGTTTATGGGAAATGTATAGCAATTTTACCTTTGAAAACTCGGGATGGGAAGTCGCTTTTGAGCTCCGTAGCTTCAAAAATAATGAACACAAATGCTTGGAAGTTCAGAATATGGAGGGTACTTAACCAGTTCCACAGTTCCACTTGTAGTAAAATAAAAAATAAATAAGAAATTTGTAAGAAAAAAAATCTTTTAATAGCTTAGAAGTTTCTGGGAAATTTGCTTGCGAAAAACTTGTTATGGTCAGCCACTTTGGAGCTCCGTAGATTCCTAAGATAATGAACCCAAAAAGCTTTCCCCCAAAATCAAAAACTTATTTTTAAAAAAAGCGTGGCATCTATTTATCTCCAAATCATATCATTTTCCTCCCTCTATGTGTAACCAAGACATAACAGCAGCTTGTAAAACTGACTCTACACTGTAAAAACACACATACAGACAGTTATTTTTAGTCTCGCGTTTTGATTCTCGCTCTGATGAGTTACACTGTTTATCTGGGTACAGTGTGACGGCGCGCTGCTGGGTGACTCACTACTTCCTCCCCTCCACTTATGCGAGCGTGCACGTGAGGGGAGCGTGCACGGGAGCGAGCGTGCACGAGTGTGTGTGTGAGTGTGTGTGCGGAAAACCACGCTGACAGCTGCACCTCATTACAGGGACTATTACTGATGAGGGCTGCTGGGGAAATTCCTCCTTCCACTGTAGCAAAGCGTCTTGTTTACTGCACGCACACACCACACTGGTACACAAATGCGCACTTGGTTATTCATATACGGCAAACATCTGTAGGAGAAAATGGTGATATTTGCGAGAAAAAAAAAAAAAAAGAAAAGTCCTTCGGTGAAAAATGAAGTCATCAGAGGGAAGTTTAGCCCAGAGTGAAGAGGTGTTATTGCTGTGGCTTGTATCTGTCCTCTGTCCTGGGGTGGAGGAGGGAAAGATGTCCTTCACCTGCACACACTACAGTACCGGTCAGAACTTTAGACACTTTTTAGTTTTTGTTCTGTCTTTCTTTTCATACATTACACCGTAGATTGACTGTAGAAGCATCAAAAACTGTAGAAGAGTGACCAAAACTATGAATGAACACAGAAAAATTAAAAAATAAATAAAAAAATCTGTCAGAATAACTTAATACATTTAGATTTTTGTCACGAGGTTTGCGCTTTTGGCATTTCTTGACTCTGATACGGCACACCTGTAAAGCTCATTGAAACAAGGCCAAAGGTTTGTAGTGCTGTCAATAATATATTGAATACAAAATATAAAAATATAAAAAATTTAACATTTTTATATGATGTACTGGAGAAAAATGACTTAACATTTTGCTTTACTTGGTTGCTTTTTGAGTAGATTCAACTTGACAAGTGAAATTATCTACCAATGGAACAAGTGTGTTTTTCATAATTCAAGCAACATTTGATTTTGTTTCTTATTTTAAGTTGCTGTTTTTATTATTTTTAAGTGTAGCAAGATGTCTTTTCATATTTTAAGTGCACAAAGTCTTATTACACTCACAGATCATTTTACTTGTCAAATGAAATTTACTCAAATCATGATAAAACTTTCTTAATTCAAGTCATCTTAACTTGACTAGATTTTTGTTTTTTGCAGTGTCCATAATGCCTTACTTCATATATCTGATGTTCCATATGTATATTTAATGTAAAAAAGAAAAAAAAACACCGAATGAGAAGGTGAGTTCAAAAATTTAACTGGTAGTACACTTACTGTCCAGTCGGGTTTGTTTATTTCATTACCATTATTATTATTATTAAATGTTTTTCTCTGACTGACTAATTACTGCCTGTCAAACTGCTCAAACTTTGCATTTTCTACAAAGTACAAAGCTGAGTAGTTTGGGCCCCAGTCTTTTCCCCCGGCGTTTCAATAGCAAATACTCTCGGGCAGGCCTGGCAAGTACATCTCATTGTTCATGCAGACAAAAATGCAGCAATGAAAAGCAATGAAGTAAAAACGCACTCTCAAATATTCAAGGCATTCCAATTGTTTTCTGGTACAAAGCACTGTATAAGTTCTGGCTTCAAAGAATTCACTTTTTCATTAACTCAAACACTTTGTTTACAACTTGAGTTAGAACATTTGCGCGTCATGAAAATATAAATGCATATTCAAATGAACTTGTAACGGATGATAACTCTATGAAGTGTACTTTATTCTTAGAACTCAGCGCACTGTGAAAACTAAAATCTAAGTTCCGATTACTTCAATTAAGAAAGTTTTATCATGATTTGAATAAATTTCACTTGACAAGTAAAATGATCTACCAATGGAACAAGACTTTTTGTACTTGAAATATGAAAATACATCTTGCAACACTTAAGATAAGAAACAAAAACTCATGTTAACTAAGAAAAAACACAAGTATTCCATTGGTAGATCATGTCAAGTTGAATCTACTCAAAAAAACATTCTTAATTTAAGTCATTTTATCTTGACAAGATATTGCTTTTTGCAGTGTGAGCAGATGAGAAGTCCAAAGCAGTACACTGGCACACAGAGTACAGTGTCCGGTGACTGTAATGAGAGGGCTCAGAGCCAGACTCACATGTGCTACAGTCATTAGAACTACATTACTGTTACTCTGCACTTACACTGGGCCAAAACACAGGCTTCCCAAAGTCAGGGGCGCGGACCACCTACGGAGCACCCGCCAGGTCATCTTCACATATATTTTCTAACATGAATATTGTTCAAATGCAAAATTATGTTGTAATACAGTGAGTTCTTGGGTTTAGTCAGTAATTGAAAATACCAGGTCCAGCATTTGTGAAAATACCTTTTGGATATTTCATGGCAAAGTACAATGTAATCAATACGGAAATATGAGAGTATGCTATCATCACATTCTAAAATCTAAAAAAAAAAAAAAAAAAAGTGATAAGTAGTGCGTATTTTATGTATTTTTTTTTAGTAATGCCACTGAATTTTATCGTAGTCTCCTCGAACAAATATTTTTTCCCCTACAAAAAAAATAAAAAAAAATAAATAAATAAATAAATAAATCTTTCTCCAGTTTTAGACATTACGCCAGACGAATTTGGGCAATGAGTCTTGAAATGACGACAAAAATGTTATTAACTTCAAATATGTTCCAATTAACTTTATTCAAGTATTTTCACATACATAAAATAATTAAAGGTGCACAGGTGGGGGTGGGGGGTGGCGTGCTTCTTGCTTGTTTCCATGGCGATACTTGCTTTTCTTGCTTTTTACAGGAATATTCCATGGTATAGTGATGAAATTATTTATCTTACCTATGTTGAATTCAAGTTGATTTTGCTTTTGTAAACCATATATTCTGATTGTGGGCGGGGCCATCTCTCCATAGATCTAACCTTTATCTTGGCCTTGTCTCCATGGAGATAGACAAGTTTATTGAAATCATAATTTATTTATTCATTCATTTATTCGATTAGTTGTATTTTTTATTGATCTGAAAAAGATTGAGATGATGTTGAAATAAAATCGTCCCTCCCGCTCATGCAATGCCATGCCCCGACCACTAGAAGGCACACATCTTAATAAAAAAAAAAAAAAATCTCCTGACAATCTAAATTAACCATTCCCTTTGAGCCACTTCCCTTTTTATTTCCAAACAACACAATCACTGCGTATATACTCTTCTCCGTAGAAACCCCGCTAGCGGACAGTTCTCTTAATTCCCTCTGAAATCTTAAGCACTTGAAGACGAGTAAATATGAAGTTATGATTTGTGAAGATGCGCACGCGCCCGGATACAAAGGCTTTCTAACCTAATACTGCCAGAGAGAGATGGTCCACTCCACGCACTGATGTATCGGCTGCATTATTCAGTCGGCTAAATGGGAACAGCTTGTTTTTATTAATTACGTTCACGGCGAGGATGATAGGCCCCTCACAGCTCTCCACACTCATTTGAATACACCAATCACAGCCCTGACAAAGGCGGGACAACACACAGCGATGATACAAGTGGAAGGAAAAGACAATGGGCAATGTAAGATGGTGGTCATAAAAAGAATTATTTTTGACTTAAATATCTAAATATGCAATGGGTTTGAATAGTGGACGATATGACAAAATATAATAATACAAAAAAAAAAAAAAATCTGAATTGTTTTGTTTTTTGTTTTAACAACTGAAATTAAAATGGCTTTCAATATTAATTTCCTTAACATAAACAATACAGACTTTTAAATGGTCAGATTTTTATTGAGCTTTTTTCCACCTTCAAGGCACTCATAGCGCTTTTCAACAAGAAAACACACCCACATTTACACACCAATGTACACAGACACTGGGGGCGATGTGGGTTAAGTGTCTTGCCCAAGGACACAACAACAACATGCATGCCAACTTGTGGGTCAATGGATCTGACCTCTCAACCAATGATGTTTATGTCGATTCGAACCGTCAACTTTCAGATCAGTGGACAAAATGCTCTACCAACGGAGCTACTGCCGTCCCCACTTTTATTCATTTATAACACAAAGAATGACCAAATTTCTTCCTCAAAAGTACATATGGTACTACATGCTCTTACTGACAAAGGATTTCTCCATTAAAACGAACCAAGCTGATCACTGACAATGATAAATAACATAATTTCAGTTAAAACATAAGACATTAAGACATAACGAGTACTTCAAATGTATTCTGAACTTCTCAATCAACAAGTCAAAACATAAGATCTATGGGACTATATGTAACTTTTGAAATGTTAGTTTGTGTTGCCTCTTGCTATTTTATCAAACATTATCTCTGTTCAGTTTATTTCTTTTGGATTTGTAAGCATAAGAATTTAACATTTTACACAAAATACTAACAAACAACTGGATTGATGTACAAAACAAAACAGCTCAGTCAGGTTAGTCAGGCCACCTTTTTCAGCTCTGGACAGACGGACTTAGCCTGGACAACCAAAACGTTTTACGCTTTACAAAACTTTACAAAGAAATGTGGGTCTGGAATCTCTCTCCCCGATTTTCTGTGGCCTTGACTGACAGGTGGATCAATTGATTAACCAATCAGAGAAATGCATGGTCTGTGTTATTAGGTTCTTTTTTTAGATCTAGAGTTTGTTTTCTACAGATGCCGCTGTCATCCTGCTTTTATCTGTAGAAAGACAACGCCAAAACATGTATAAATCAGCTGACCGGACACATCACAGCAACTTCACATGACCACTCTGAGGATGGCAAGTCGTGAGCAAACCCTTGGTCTGAAAAAAGAACCTAATAACATAAAATATCTGAAGACCAAATGAACCTGAATGGACTAAAGAGCATGATCTGTCAATATCAAAACAAACATGTGCAAATGTCTGCATTATCAACAAGTGAAGTACTAAACTCTTTTATTTGAGGTGATACATTTTGCTTTAAATGAAACACAAATGTTCGAGAGGAGATTCTTCCGTATTTGAGATGAGCATCTCAAGAGACAGTTGTTTGATGCACATCGTTTTAAACATTAATTTCATAGACAAACAAATACATAGGTTCACTGGGGGATCAGACAGTTCACCGTATACAGTGCATAGGCTAAGGACTTTAACGTGATGTGGAGTAACAAGGGATGCCATAGTATCTCTTATTTTGTCTACGAAATGAATGTTTAAAACGATGTGCAAATGTCTGCATTATCAACAAGTGAAGTACTAAACTCTTTTATTTGAGGTGATACATTTTGCTTTAAATGAAACACAAATATTTGAGAGGAGATTCTTCCGTATTTGAGATGAGCATCTCAAGAGACAGTTGTTTGACACACATCGTTTTAAACATTCATTTGGTAGACAAAGTAAGAGATACTATGGCATCCCTTGTTACTCCACATCACGTTAAAGCCCTTAGCCTATGCATTGTATACGGTGAACTGTCTGACCCCCCAATGAACCTATGTTTTTGTTTACATCTCCTCTCCAATTTCACTTTGTCGGTATATGGCCACGCTGTCTCCCTTATACCAACTAGCGATCAGGTGCCCTTGGGCCCTATGCAGATTTTAACCAACGCGACGTCTCCGACAGCTCCCCGTCTGCCCCGCGCCTTACCCAATTTGGCTCACTCGGGGGTGGGCTTAAAACGCCAACCCCCCACCCCGGTAGCGCCAGCAAAACCGGGGTCAGCTCGCTCAAACCTACCCCCCGAGCTTAAGGATACACAGTGACAAGCCAATGAGCTGTTTACTGGCGTGATTTTCGCGATGTCCCCCTCGCACTTCAAACGCTGAGACTTGCGTTTTCGTTTTTTGAGCGATGTCTGTGGAAATTTGAGTTAGCATCTCTGACAGTAAACAGACGCTGACCAGCAGATCACCGTGGTTACGCCTCGGAGGGGTTAGCTTTGTCAAAAAAAACAGCAAAAAAAAAAACTTCTATTTCCTACGCTCGCTCAGTTTGCGACGAGTTTTCCCCTCTGAAGTGTCAACCTTCCCAAGAGAGGATCAAGCGCTAAGCTGGGAGAATCAGAAGGAGTTTGCCGGCTAGTCGCAGGAGTGTGTGTGCGGTTTTAAGGATTGACGAAATGATACATCCGTTTATCTGTTACCGAGGGCAACCGTAAGAGCGCTTTTGCAGAATTTGTCCCACGAGGCTAAGTCCGGGGTGCTCAAAAGAAGGATCAGTGTGAAGTGGAGGGTGTTGATATACTTAAGGGTGGATGATATCGGCGTTAATTCTGATAAAGGCACATGTGTGGGTTTTTGAATACACATAGTACAATAGGTTTTGATCAAATTAGGAATAGAAATAGACAGAAGACAAAACCATTATACACACACAAAATAATAATAATAATAATAAAAAAATAGATATCAGTAACAACTACATTACAAGACAAACACACTACTACTTACTACTTTTTATATATAAAAGACATCAAATATATGAAGTAAAATATGCTTTGTCGAAAAATGTTTAGTATAGTTACTTTTTTTTATATCTTCCGTCATATTTGATGTCTTCCATGTATGTATTTAAATGTAGAAAATAAAAATAAAGATTAAAAAAAAATCGTTGAATGAGATGGTGTGTCCAAACATTTGGCTGATCGTGTATACCAGGTTGATTCAGAAAAGAAATAGTTTTGCAAATTTTTCAGCTTGTAAAGGCAAAGGTGCACTATAAACATTATTTGATGACCTGCTTGTCGTCATAGAGATGTTGCCTAGAATGTTCCATAGTATGGCATTACATCAAATCTAACTTTTTTAATATATAGCAAAAAAACAAAACAAAAAAAAACCTCAAAAAACCTCCATTCTTAGTGTAAGCAGGCTCACCTCTCCACAGATCTGACCTGTAACTTCACCTGTTCGTCTCTGTGATGAAAGCCTGACTATGGATCTGAAAATACTGATTGATCACAACTGCAAGACGCATTAACAGAAAATTGGATGAAAAAACAAAAAAACAAAAAAAATATCTATATATCTAATACAAGGTGCACTGGAGAGGGGAGTGAGGGCTGTAGCCGGCTCCTCCTGGGGGGAAGAGCAGAGTTCAGAGGTCAAGCTCACATGCGGGGGGTCACCGAGCAGCCTGGCAAGTGGAACAAAAAAGATCATACAGCTCCCACATGAGTTATTGTGGCAGCGGGAGCAAATAATAAGAGACTTAAGGGGTAGATAGAAGTAGTAAAACATGCACAGGGTTAAATGGGAGAGTGGAAATCCCTTTTTAATTGCAACATGACTTAACAATTGTATTTTGAAATAGGTGAAATTAAATATGTGGAGTTATTATGATTATTATTATTTTTTGTATCAGTTTTATTTATTGGTTAAAACATGTCAATAAATCAATACAGAACAAAATGAGCTCAAAATGCACTGATCCAATTCAGTGTTTTGGATATGCAGTGATGGAAGAAGTACTCAGTTTTGTTATTTAAGTAAAAGTAAAAATACCAGAGCAATGAAATACTCAAGTACAGGTAAAAGTGTCACATGAAAAAAATCAACTTGGGATAAAAGGTATTAAAGTACCTGTTAAAAAATGTCCTTAAAGAGTAAACAGTATTTTGCACAGATTTGGAGATTTTATAAAACTTCAAATGTAGTGATTTTGATACAGATTTGTGCAGAATTTTCTCCAACAGAAACGTTTTTCTAGCTGTTTTGATTTGTATATTTTTGTTTGCTCAGACTACGAATGTGTCGAATGTGTAAAAAAAAATAAAAAATAAGCCCACCAATCTTTCTGCAGGTTTCAGACAATACTAAAAATACTTTTACTTTTTAGACTTGTTCAAAAATGTAGCAGAGTAGAAAGTACACGTGCATGCTCTGAAATGAAGTGAAATAAACATAAAAAGTATTGTCTGGAATGTTTCACAGTATGGCAATAAACCTTTCTATCTCCATGAAGACCAAAGCAGACCAAGTTAGGGGTCAGATCTGTGGAGAGGCAACCCCCTCACAGTCAGAATGTCTGTTTTTCGAGGTATTTTCGAGCTATAAAACCACTTGTAATTGAACAAATGTAAGTTAGATCTGTTTAATATGATACTGTGAAACTTTTTCTCGGCAGAGTAATGACATAAAGCAAAGTACAGATATCTAAAATGTATACTGAAGTACAGCACTTTACTACTTTTACTTCGTTACGTTCCACTACTGTCCAAATGTTGTTGACTTTTTAGGTCATACAAGCAACCATTAAATAAATCAAAGATGCTCCAGTAGTGTATAGCTGCAATGACCTTGTAAAATATGATAATGTGCATATATGAATAAACAATAACAGCCTTGTACTACAATTCAGAATTCTATATAAAGCACTGTATTCTCAATTAACTCCGTGCAACATTACCCTGAGTTCATAAAATACTAATATATTCAGTACATTTGAATTTTACATGCAAGAAAAAACATAAAATACATGCTTGCTTGTGTAAATATTTCAAGATTTTGTCAATAGAATGTTGTAAGCGAATGATGCATGCAAATGTGTGGTGTACACTTTCACTTCAGTGGTGTTCTTTTTAGATTTAACTCAGCAAAATTGTAATAATGCTTGATTTATTTGAGTTTTAGTGGTTGTCTTTGGAGTAGCTCAAAAGTGCACTGTGTAACTTTTTGGTTGGGGGTCTGTCACTTGCTTGTTTCTATGGATATGTCATTGTTCAGCCTGGAATGTTCCACAGTATGACATTAAACAGCTCTACTTTACATTTATTCATATACAGGTGGTTTTATAGCTCAAACATACCTAGAAAAACAGGCATTCTGACTGTGAGCGGGGATGCCTCTCCATAGATCTGACCCGTAACTTGGTCTGGTTTGGTCTCCATGAAGATATGTCATACTGCGATACGTTCCAGACAATACTTTTATTTTTTACTTGCAAGACGTGACTTGGACTCGAGTCAGACTTGAGTCACTATGTTTAAGACAAAAAAAGTGGACAAAGACTTGGGACTCGACTTGGACTTGAAGGTCGGTGACTTGGGACTTGACTCAGACTTGAGGCCTGTGACTTGAGAAGACTTGAGAAACACTTTTAAATCTGAATTCTTTCTATTCTGACCGAAATGATTCACACAAAAATATAAAAGACATTTAAAAAGGAAGAATTAACTAAATTAAATTCTACAACTCTTATATACTCTATAAATACTCATATACAAATATACTATGATTTTTGAAGTACAATTTATTTAAAAATCTAAAGCTATATTTAGTGCTTTGGTTTAAAGACTTGAAACGACTTGAAGCTCATAGCAGATGACTTGGACTTGACTTGGACTTATGGGCCAGTGACTCAAGACTCGACTTGGACTTGCCTGTCTGTGACTTGGGACTTGACTCAGACTTGAGGTCAAAGAGTTACTTGAGACTTGAAAAACAATGACTTGTTCCCACCTCCACCTCTCCACAGGTCTGACCTGTATCTTGGTCTGGTTATATATAATAACATCTCCATGGAGACATCATTTGACGGACCCTCCACCAGAAAAATTAATCCATCTTAATCCATAAAACTAAAAACTGAATAACTAAATGATGAAATTAGCAATACCTTTGTACGTTCATTTGTACCATTGTCTACCCATAAATTTCAAGTGCTGAAAAATGTGTCTTGTACAGCCCACACATTCTTATCTAAAAATGTAACAGCGATGTATCTGACTTTTTCTTCTGGGTTAGTGATCGAAAAGCTGTTTTATAATTAGATGTGTACAACTTGCCTCTGCCTTTGTGCTGCTTTTACAAACAAAATAGACTCTTTAAAGATACTTTTTCTGATGGAGGGTCCACTACTTACTTGTGTCATGGTGATGGTATTGCTTTGTCAGGAATGTTCCGTGTGAAAAAAATGATATAGCTTTCATTGTGTTGATTACAAGTGTTTTTATTGCTATACGAAAATCCCTTCAAAAACGCACATGCTTGAGATCCAGAACACGCACTTCCTCAGTACTTTTGTGAGTCTGGTCTCTGGTATCTCCCCAAATGCAAGGGCATGATTGACAGGTGGATTAGCCAATCAGGGAAACGCATGGTCCATTAGACTCAAAACAAATATGGCTACTTGTGAAGAAAAAAAAAACAGGAAAAGCGGAATTGGGGTGAATCAATGAATGAAGCTCCTCCTTTCTCCTTTTCTTTAAAGGATGATAAGATCTTATTTTACGATTATGTTTTGTATGTAAAGGTATTTTTTGTCAAAGCTTAAAAAAAAAAAAAAATCACATTGCAAAATCATAAAATCATGTTTGGTTCTGATTTGAGACACAATGGAAAGGACTAGACTGATATCCCTCTGCACAAAGATTTCACAGAAGTTCAGAACTGAGTTTAAAGGTACATTGTGTAACTTTTCTGGTGGAGGGTCTGTCAGATGGTTTTCTTCATGGAGATTTTATTGCTCCGGAATGTTTCACAGTGTTGGTATGAGGCTACATTTATACGATGACGGTCTGAGCAGAAGAAGCAAAAGTGACGAGTGTTCATTTGTTATTGCGTGTTTAGACGAGAGTTTTCGGGCGTCTAGGTGGTGACACTCGGTGGTGATGTATGTGACGTAAAAGTATCCGCGACGTGAGCAGATCTGGCCAGAGTTTTGCGTCTTGGGCAGTGTACACTTTTCCACTCTGGAGCCCCCAAAACGCCGTCACCGTCTAAACAAAAGGCACTTTCGATAAAATATTTTGTCATTTTTACCGGCAAGCGTTCTCGTGTAAACAGGCCCTTAAACCTTTCTATCCTCATGGAGACCAAATCAGACCAAGTTACACAGTCAGAGTGCCAGTTTTTCTAGTTATTTTTGCGCTATAAAACCTCCCATAATTGAATAAATGTAAGGTAGAGCTGTTTAATGTCATACCGTGTAACATTCCCGGCAGTGAAAACACATATCCATAGAAACTAGAAGGTGACAAATACGTGTATAATTCGTTTTTCAAAATAAAACCAAATAAAAAAATAAAATAAAAAAAAATTTCATTATTTGTATCAAAAATCAAAATGAAAAAATGGATAACAATTCATTTTTTTCAGTTTTCGAT
Organism: Boleophthalmus pectinirostris; assembly: GCF_026225935.1. Classification (NCBI taxonomy): domain Eukaryota; kingdom Metazoa; phylum Chordata; class Actinopteri; order Gobiiformes; family Gobiidae; genus Boleophthalmus; species Boleophthalmus pectinirostris. Next base: position 12,119,741 of record NW_026571140.1, read on the forward strand.
TTTGTGTGTAAATGAATAATGGAAAAAAAACGGATAACGGCCGTTTCCTGTTTTCCGTGACTTTAACTGCGATGCTGGACTTTTGCACCACATACGGACTGAGACCGGGACTGAGACCGGGACTGAGACCGGGACCAGACCGGGACTGAGACCGGGATCTGGTTTAGTCCTGGTTCAGTCCTAATGTAGTCCTGTTTTAGTCCTGGGATCAGTTCCGGTTCAGTCCTAGTCCTGGTCCCGGTTCAGTCCTGGTTCAGTCCTGGTTCAGTCTGTATGCAGTGTAAAAGTCTGAAAAAATGACACAGTGCACCTTTTAAATTTTATATTGATCATGAGTTGCATCCATTACCCCATTTCTTCCAAATGTGCACATTTTCAGTACAATCATATACCAAAAGTTATAAAATCTCAAACTGGCAAATACGTTGTAAATTAACATCACATCTTAGGACCTAGAGATCCGAAGATATGATTCCACCGTTCTTCTTCTTCTTCTCTCTTGTTCTGGCCTTGTCTTGCCGTCAGATCAGTGGGCGGGGCTTGTGATCAGGCAGAACATTTTAAAAGCTAAAGCGTGTTTGTGGCCGTGTTTTGCGCTCTACAGTCTAAACTACAGGCTGTGATTGCATGTCCCACTCTCTCTCACTCTCAGTTCATCCTCGGCTTTGTTTTGCAGGTGGAGATTGTGGAGCGTCGTGCGGTGAAGAAACAGGAAGTGGAAGTCTACGAGAATGTGAGCTTAGCCAAAAGAGGTTAAGGTGAGATACTACAGGAAGAACAAAAAAAATTGAAAGAAACATTTGTCATTAGTTCAATTGCTATAAATGTCTTTTTATTAACAAATTGGCAAAGATATTTCAAGAAATTCAAAAATACGCTATGGCCAATTTAAGATTTTAGTTATTTTTTTTATTGTCATTACAGAATTACTTTATTTTTTGAGTTATACTGTGCACAACTCAGACTGTTTCATACAATTTACTAAAAATATATATTCAGTTTTGAAATGTCTATTATTTGTGCGAGCAGTAACCTCATTAACTCTTTGTAATAGTCTTATTGCGTAATGTCTATTTGGTACGAAGACTTTTTATTGTACTTTGTAAGCTGAGTTTGCTTCACAGTCCAACTATTTGCTACAAATTAGATAGACAGACCTCATACTGAGTAGTGAATACAAATAAATTTAAATGGCAAAAGCTTAATTTGGTACGAGTCCTTTATTCTACTCATAGTACGTTGCCTATTATATTAACTGCTAACACATAACATACAGTATTTAGATCACCATGTTGCTTTTTATTGTTTTGAAATCATATAGTCACCAAAAACCACATATTCACATGTTTAATAAGTTTCAGTTTCCTCTTGTCTTGCATTTTTCCCATACTATTGCACATCACATCAGGTTTGTGAAGTTGTAGTGTATTGTTTTGTATGATATATGTTATTAGGCTCGAGTTTGTTTTCATGCCTGACAGTTTGGACTGCTCACTAGCGCTCTTCCTCAGAGGGGTCACGTTATGTTGCTGTGACGTGTCCGGTCAGCTGATTTATACAGGTTTTGGCGCTGTCTTCCTACCCATGGAGAGCGCCATCTGCAGTCCGACTTCCTCAGGACGGTATCCCGGGTGCGTGAGAATAAAAAAGCCCCCTCTTCCCGGTAGAGAGCAGTCGAAACTGTATGTAAGGTATGGAAACAAAATCTTGGTCTGAAAAAAGAACCTAATAACATACATCATACAAAACAATAAACTACAACTTCTCAAACCTGATATGATGTGCAAAACCTAAAAACTGAAATTTTTAGAAGACCGAATGAACCGCATTGGACTGTTTTGTATGATGCTTTTGTATATGCTGGAGCATGAGCGTCATAAACTTGTAGAACTGGACAGGATTGTACTTCTAACTGTAAGGATGGTTCGAATAGGGCCTGGGAGAGATCACTATATTACTCAAACATGCATGATGACATAAACCCTCTTCAGACAGGTTTTAATGAGGGAACAACATTATGGCTACGTTCAGACTGCATCCTGAAGTGACCCAAATCCATTTTTTTTCGCCCCTATATCTGATCTTTTAATGACAGTCTGAATGACACAGATCCGAATTTTTCAGATGCGACGCAGGCCACTTGGATATGTGCTCCTAAAACCGATACATATCCGATCTTTTGACATGCGACTTCAGTCTGAACGGCCAGGTCGCATTTATCCGACATACACGCTCACAAATGTACACAAACTTTCTTCTCGTCATACGAAAATTGTGTGCTCCTTTCTACTTTCTACAGACGTTGCTGCCAATGCCCCACAAAACACCATGGCCAAAAACCTTCTCCTTCTCCTTCTCAATCTCCTCCTTAAAACAAATAAGCTGTACATGTTAAGGCTCCGGCACAACAGCAACTTTAAAATCTGCAGGTGCTCAATGCCATTGTCCATGTTCAGGCTCCTTCCGTAAACACTGAGCACACTCGCTGCTTGTGACGTCATCGTGTCCTCCAATGCACATGCCAGACACTTTTGGCGTGTTTAAAGCTCACATTCAAGTTGTATTTAATTGTAAACGTGAAGGATTTTGCAAAAAAAAAAAAAAAAAAAAATCGGATTTCACAAGAAAATCCGAACTGAGCATCAATTCTTGCAGTCTGAACGTAGCCTATAACTGTAGCTCTAGGCAGAAACATCATTGGTAGACAGTGTTGGGGAGTAACAGATTACATGTACCGGAGTTACATAATCAGAGTACAATTTCTGAGTAACTGTATTCAGTTACAGTTACTGTTTCAGTGAGTGGTAATTGGATTACAGTTACTTTGTTGAAATAAATGGATTACATTTTTTTTTCGTAATTCCACTCATTGCCGGGCACTAAACCAGGTCTAAAACCAGGTCCAACACCAGGTATAAACCAGAACTAAAACCAGGACTAAACCTGGGACTAAACCAGGACTAAAACTGGGTCTAAACCAGGTCTAAACCAAGTCTAAACCAGGTCTAAACTAGGTCTAAACCAGGACTAAAACCAGGTCTAAACCAGGATTTAACAGGACTAAACCATGCTGCACCGTGTCTCCTCCTCTTCTATCAGTAATATTTTTAATACGGTTAAGTAAAGTCTGGGCTTTTTATTTTCTTTTATCAGACAAAACATCTTAGGTTATGATTTCCTCATCTTTGCTTCTCAAGTATTCAGATGACGTTACTCACTTTAAGTAATTTAATGGATTACGTTACAAACTACATTTTGGTGTATGTAATCTGTAATCTGTAGGGGAATACATTTTAAAATTAACCTTCCCAACACTGTTTGTAGATCCACTGACCCACAGGTTGGCGGTGCGATTCCAGCTCCCACATATCCATGCTGTCATTGTGTCCTTGGGCAAGACACTTAACCCACATCGCTCACAGTGTCAGCATTCACAAGAGTATGAGTGAGTGGCTCCTTGACGTGAAGCGCTTTGAGTGTCTTGAAGGTGGAAAAGTGCTGTATAAAAATGTGACCTTTTAACATTTTTAACGCGGCGGAAAGCTCACAAAAGACGTACATTTGCATAATATTCCCTCTTTAAACGTTATATATATATTTTCGATTCGATTTTTCATTCATCTGCTCCACCCTCGCTGCCCCACTTCTCCGTCTCCCCTCACCTCTCCACACGTCTCCTCACCGCGGCCAATCACTCCTCACCCAACCCACATCACTTGCATCTTTTAGAAAAGAGCTAGCGTTGGCATCTGAGCGCCATGACAGGACAGGAGGGCCAGTACACAGGAATTACATTAGTTATCACTCCCTTGTCTCCTCCACCTTTTCACTTCTTATCAACCCCACTCCCTCGCCCCACCCCCTACGTCCACACACACACACATCTACACGGAAAATGGCACCTCGAAAAAATGACTTCCACGCGCTACTTAGACCGGGCCCTGGGATCCAGATGACACTTGGCACCCACAGAAGCCGCAAGACAACTGAATGAAATATTTAAATGGAGAGAGAGAGGGATGAAAAAGGCGAGACGGAGGAGACAACAGAAGGATTTTTCGGATGGAGATGGAGACCGGGTTTTATTTCTTGGCCAAAGTGTGAATTGAAGTTCAGATAAATTGGCGTTCACCTAAAAACGTAGCCTGCAGATATAATCCGGGATGAGATGGCATTGATTCGTCTGGGAGTTGGACGCGTCGGAGTGAGTCAGAAGCTAGAAGGAGAAAAGAAGAAGTTGAAAATGTATAGTTTGAAGTGCTAAAGCAGGGTTAAAAATGGACAAAACCTGTGGTGTTTGGTTGATTTCAAGTTCAGTTCGAAATGTCAGAAGAATCGCCTTTTTTATCTTTTCGGATTTTAGGAACTATATATTGAAAATGAGTTTGACATCAAATTGTAAAAATGTACCCAACTTTACTCTAGAAATTTCTAATGGAAAAATATTAGATTCAGATACTATATGGTAACAAAAAGGTTTTCTTTTTTTGTTCTTCTTATTTTCCGTCATGATTTTTTATGTCTTTTTAAATATTTTTCATGACGTTTTAAAACAATTTTGTACTTCAAATTTCTTATACGGGAAAATACCTATTGCCAGACAGCATATTTGAATTCAGATACTCTATGGCAGGGGTCATCTAAACTAAGGCCCGTGGGCTGACTCTGGTCCACCACATCCTTTTGATATGCCCCCCACTACTCGAACTGGCCCTTTCAGACAATCCTTATCATTCCTAATTTTTTATTTATTTATTTTTTATTACTTTAAAATTACTTTTTGGCAAATAATAACATGTCTGCATCTTGTATTTTGTTGTTTGTTTAATTAAAAAAATATATATTTATATGAAGTATATATCAGGCATGTCCAAACTATGGCCCGTGGGCCAAATGCAGCCCTCAGACAAATTTTTCTTGGCCCTCAGGCTTCCAGGTGAATTGGCCCAAGTTACCATGTATCAATTAAAATTTTACTTTTTACTGCAAGTTTTTTGAAAATCTACCTTGATAAAGTGAATATTTATTGTTTACTGTGTGGTTTTAAGGATATTAGCATGAATAAAGATGATGGTTCATTCGAACATGTTAAACCTGCACATATTTTAATTATTCATGGTATTGAGCACCAGTTTACAGCCCTCGATCGGCTCTCTGCTTCATCTGTGTTTAGATATGTGGCCCTTGATGAAAAAAGTTTGGACACCCCTGGTATATATATTCATATTCAAATAATAATATGATGTGTTTACATTTACTGCTGAATTTGCTGCTGAATTTTTGTCATCTGACAAACTCGAGATCAAACAGTGACAGTCAACGCAAGCACAAAGTTCTGTAGTGCAGTTAAGGACAGCAAAATGGCGAGTACTGACGTATAAAAAGTTGACAGAGATTGCCGAGTTTTGTTCAGTGTAAGGACCGTGTAGTTTGTCTGATACGTAAAAAAAAAAGTGTGGCAGCTTTCAAAGAATATAATCTGCGTCGACAGGTTAATACAATTCTATTAAAAGGCCTAATCGGCCCTGGCCCCTCATCACAGTCAGGAGGGATAATATGGCCCCCAGAGAAACACGTTTGGTGAGCCCTGCTCTATAAGAGTTTTTTTTCCTTCCTTTTTTGTTTTGTTTTTGCTTTTGTTTTGCATTGAATGATTTTTGTTTTCTTTTGTTGTTTCTTTAATATATATTTATAATGAAATTTTAAAAAAAAGAATTACTTTATGTTCAGCTACTTTTATTCGATCAGTTGATGTCTCTCTAGATATTATTATATTCTAGCTATTTGTTACCAATCTTAAGTATTTTTTTTTTTTGCAAATGTGTGCTTTTCTGATCAAAATAATAGATAAACAATTTTCAAAGGATCTGAATTTCATAGTACTTCTTACTGTTTTTACAAAAGCGTGTCTAACATACACCGTACATGCAAACAATTGGAAACACATTCACACATACAAGTACTTTAATACACAAACCCTGTCTGTCTACGTATGAGTGATGGAGTGAGAGGCCTAGTAGCGATAGCCGCGATGCTAAATAATTCACATGAGTTAAGTGTATATATTTGTGTTGTCTCCATGCCAACCTGTCTCATTCACAACATGTCAAAAAGCCAAGTCTGATCCACTGGCCTCGAAGCCTTCAGTCCCCCACTCTATCACTCTGATGGCTTGTCAGGATGAGTTTAACACTATCTTACATTTCCCGTCTGGTGGTCTGTGGTGGTCCGTCAAAAACAAATGACATAGTAAAAGTATGTAATTAACGTTGTCCTGTTTTGATCTTCTGGCATAAACAAGTCCAGGTTCGTGGTCGGAAAAATGTCGCCGTTGCCAGCACGAGCTAATGAAAACCAAAAATATGAAGCGAAGTCAGTTAATGATGTGAACGAAATGCAAAACAATAAGGAGAATTGGAAGTGTCTGCGATAGTAACCACTTTCTAATCTGAGTTTGGCCATTAGGAATTACATGTGGAACGGCAAACTTTTTAAGAAATTGCAACCCAAAAATGAATGAATAAGAATAAGAATGGCCTGTTTCCTGATCTACGTTAGAATGTTTCCTCATCACAAACAGACCTGGAGTTGTGTTTTGTTTCATTCATATGTTTAACACACAAACTCTGCATATTTAGGCTGGGTTCTTCTCTCAAAACAGTCTGTTCCACTCTGTGATGTCATGCGGTAATACAGGAAGAGCTCCACTGTGTTTTTAAACTCCATACACCTTCACTAGAACCATTTGGACAATCTCGTCTCTTGAACAAAAAGGTAAAAGGTAGCTATTAACTTGGAAACTACCACATCATGACATCGCAAAGTGGTTTTTTTTTTTTAAATCATAACCCAAAAATTATGTCAAATGTATCAACAGGATCATGTATTTTTACCACAAGCAGAACGTCAACATTTGCAGCTCAATCTGACATCTAGAACTGCACTGGGCCTTTATCTGGCAATGTATGCTTGGACTATTAGAAGAAGTTTCAAATGTCATGATTAAAAATGGATTCAAAACACCAGTTTTCATCAATATAACATATAGCTTTCTTTATTTATATATACATTACATACACATGACAAAATGAAAGAGCTATGAGTTGTCTGAAAACTAAATAAAAGGACGTATGTTACACAAAATGGACTATTTTGAGCTTTAAATCATGTTATAATGCTGTTACCTCATCAAAAACATACCTGAAGTTGTGTTTTGTTGCTTTCACACATTTGAGTAATCCTTTATTATCAGTCTACATCTCCAAACCTCAAAACGTTTCACTTTGTGATGTCATGAAGTGTTAGTTTTCAAGTTAAACCCTCACGCTCTCCTCGGGGTCACACTGGCCTGAAGATTTTTTTTCCCCCTTCCCGCTCTCTTGGGGTGGGTCAATCAGACCCCCCCAAAATTTATTTTCAAATAAATTCTAACCAGGCGAGAAAATAAATATTTGGGTCTGATTGACCCGCCCCAAGAGAGCCTGAGTTTGACATGTGTGCTTTAATGAAACTTGTTTTGTATTGATTTGCCTTTACAGTGTGGCTATATTTTTAGCTCTCTCCATGAACATGAGCATGTAGCAACACCAGGCCACCAGGCAAGATCAGGTCTGTGGAAAGGTGTCCCCACTCACAATATATATATATATTTTTTTTGTTTTTTGTTCTAGGGATGAACTCAACATAAATATGCAGGATTTGTGTGTTAAATATGTGAAACAAAACACAACTCCAGGTATGTTTTTGATGAGGAAACAACATTCTAACACAGATCAGAAAATAGTGAAATATACTCCCTTTCATCTACAAGAGTGACAATTTGTTTACTTTAGCATAATTGATTTTGTTGCCTTTCCAACAAACAACAATAAAACTTAACTCAATTAACGTGGCGGCTTCACAGTGTCATTTTGTATGTATACACAGATTTACAATGCGCTCGCACAACCAGCCGCATCTGTTTCCAACCACTTTCTGTCATGAAGCAAAAACCCACACACACGACGCTACGAAAAAAGAAAGAAAAGGAAAAAAAAAAAGTACCACGTGCACCGTTTAAACCCACACGAGCCTTTTCCGGTTAGTATTAAAGACGCATGTTCCTCATTATCCGCCATTGTGCACGCCGCTATGAAAACGTATTGCATCCAGTAGTTGAGAGTAAAGCATTACTTCAAATAAACATTCGATTTCCCAGAGAACAGAGGGGTTTTCTCTCTGCTGCGTGATTGGCTGCAGATGTGAAGCTCAGGCCTGGGTTTGGTTAAGACTCCGCTGCCAGGAATATTCGCAACAATTCAATAAATGGAGCTGTTACGTTCTACAGGCATTTCCTTGTCACCGTGTTGCAGTTTCGGGGAGGATGTTTTGGGTCTAGCGTCGTGGTGTGTCTAATGCTTTGCCCGCGCAAGGAGTTTGATATGAAATGTAACTCTAGACAATTGGAAGCGATCAAACTCGTATATGAATAAAAAATGCTAAAAAGGCCTGTTGTATGTTGTAATGTTGTTTTCCACATCACAAACGTACCTGGAGTTGTGTTTTGTTTTTGCATTTTTAACACACAAACGCTGCATATTCAGGATGAGTTCTTCTCTCAAACGGAAAACAAAACAAAACAAAAAAAACAATGTGAGTGGGGACGCCTTTTCACAGACCTGACCTTTAACCTGGGCAAAGTTCCAGCTTGTGATGTCATGTGGTGATACAGGAAGAGCTCCACTGTCCACTTTCACTAGGGCTACATTTATATGATGACGGTTTGAACAGAAGATGCAAAAGTGGCGTCGCGTCTTCACTGTTTATTCCGTGTTTAGGCGAGTGTTTTCGGGAGGAAATCTGCGTGCATACGGTGACGCAAAAGTGTGTGGAATTCGATTGGGTATGCATGCCAGGCAGCTAGGTGAGGACACTAGGTGGTGATGTATGTGATGTAAACGCAAACGTGACATGAGCAGATCTGACCAGAGTTTTGCGTCTTGGGCAGTGTAAACGGAAATGTTACGGCAGAGCGTATTCAACTTTGGTTTCAAATCTGTGTATCATTCGTTCATTAATTTTTCAACATAAAAACAAAAATAAGATATTATTTATCTCCAAAACAAAACAAAACAAAAATAGAAATAATGATTTGTTTTTTTAGTTTTCGATTTTGTTTTTTAAATTACTAATGGAAAATAGAAATGGTTAATGACCGTTTCCCATTTCCGTGACTTAAACTGCGATGCCAGACTTTTACCACATACGGACTGAACCAGGTCCAGGTCCAAACCAGAACCAGACTAGGACTGAGACCAGGACTGAGATCAGGACTTAGACCGGGACCAGACTAGGACTGAGACCGGAAGTGAGCCCGGGAACAAGACTGTGATTGAGAGTGGGCCTGAGACCGGGACTGACAACAGTTTAGTCCTGTTTTAGTCCTGTTTTAGTCCTGTTTTACTCTTGATTCAGTCCTGGTTCAGTCTGTATTCAGCACAAAAGTTTGGCATTCGCAGTTTAAGTCACAGAAACGGGAAATCAATTATTTTCCCATTACTCATTTAAACACAAAATCGAAGAATGAAAAGCAGTTGTTTTTTCGTTTTCTTATTTTTGGTTTTATGTTGAAAACTGAACGGATGAATGATTGTTGCATTTTTAAACCCCAAAAAACGGCGTCACCGTATAACCAAAATGCACTTCTGATAAAATATTTTGTCGTTTTTACCCGCAAGCATTCTCGTGTAAACAGGCCGTAGAATCGTTGAATGATTTCAGCCGTGGAACTGCCGATCTCTACTGAACAAAGAGTAAAATGCAACTGTTAACTTGGACATCACAAGGTGGAACAGAGCATTTTGAGGTTTGGAGAGATAAACTAAGAATAAAGGGTTACGCAAACATGTGTGAATGAAACAAAACACAACTCCGCGTATGTTTTTGAGGAGGTAACATCATTCCAACATCTCACAAGAGTCAACTTTGCGAAATAAAGGACCTTTAACTGGGGTTTGGAGCAGTCGAGCTGGAGCAGTTTTCAATTAAGTTAATCAAATTCAGAAAAAATAAATAAAACTTTGTATTGCTTTCTTTCTTTTCCTTCCCAATAATATCTTTGAATCGGCTAGAGAACAGCGCGAGCCTTATAAACTGTGACCAAAGTTACCAAAAATCACAAAATGTCATCACGGGAGCCAGTATTTATAGGAGAGAGTACTGGAATAGATTTTGTGGCTAATCTCATCATTCTTTGTTTATATCCAGTTGCTGTGAATCACAATGTTTTATGAGAAATTAGTTAAGATGTTAAGTTGCGGGTGGCGATGACTCAGTGGTAGAGTTGCGCCTCTTCTTGTGATGGTTGCTGGTTTGATTCCCACTCCAGTCTGTGTGTACTGCTGTCATGTCCTTGGCAAAGTATTTTCTGGCATCTTACATGTTATATAAAATCTCCATGTTATATTATTGTTCTGTATGAGTGTGTATGTGAATGTAGTAGTTGGATTTAAGCATAGATTTAAAGATGCATTGCGCAACCTTTCTAGTGGAGAGCCCGCCATATGCTTGTCTCCATGGAGATGCTTTTTTTTTTTATTATGGGTGTTTCTGTTGCTCGAAAATACAATCATTTCTTCTGTGAATGGGGCGACTCTCCACAGATCTGACCTGTAATGTAGTGTAAGGCTGTAACCTGCTTATCTTCCTCGTGATATATAGGTTTAATGGCTTCTTTATTATTATTTTTAGTTTGTATGACCATAAACGAAAACAAAACTGGCATCTTTAAAAAAATGAAGATAAGAACTAAAAATAAAAGTAATATAAATGATAGTGAAATGCAGGTGAAAAAAGTGATAGTGAAAAGAAAGTGTATTTCTGTTAGAGGGGTTAGTACAGGGGTGGGCAAACTGCGGTCCGGGGGCCATATGCGGCCCTTTAATCTTTTTAATCCGGCCCACCGAACTTGAAGAACAATAATAATAATAATTTTCAGTGCTTTTCAGAGTCATTTCAATAAATAGAAAATAAATAGTAAATACCATGGGACTCTATATTTGATATTTTTGATATTTTGTTGTAATGATTTTCAATTATTGGATATTTCAGTAACATGGGGCATATTTTCTACATATCCCATATTATTTTTTTCTGTTATGGGGTGGATTACCAAAAAACTCCATCCATCTGTCCCTGGTCCGGCCCTTCCCTTAGTGGCCCACGAGTCAAAACATTTGCCCACCCCTGGGTTAGTATATGGAACAATCTGAGTGATGATTTAAAAAAAAGTCTGACACTGTAGAAAAAGAGTATAAAGCATTATGTTTTGAAAGATATAGAGCTCTGAATGAATGAATGAATTATGCATTAAATTTTGTTTGTTTTAATATATATTTTGTCTCTTACATATACAGTATGTCGTAAGTGAAATTGTAAAAGTAAACTTGATGTTTATACGATGCCTTTCTTTTTTGAAATACTGTCATTGTTTAAAAGAGTTTGGCATTATAAGCACTTTTTACTTCAGCCTAAACCCTTTTGGTCATGATCCATGGGATTGTAGTTCTGTTTTGTTTTGTTTTGTAGTGCTGCAAAATGACGGAATAAAAAAACTACTACTACTAATCTAGTGGAACTTTCAAGACAAAGCAATAACATTTCCACGGAGACGGGCAGGTGGTGAAATGTTACGCAGTGCACCTTTACTGTACAGTTATGCTTTCATTCGTCTGTCCCAAGGCAGATATAACGTACCACATAAGAGCTTCCTGGCAAACCAAATGGTAAATTGTAAAGTAAGTGAATAAGTAAGTCAATTTTAAGTGATCAAAAGCAGTATTTAACATTAATTCTTTTATTTATTTATTCATTCATTCAAAGATCCTTTATAATGTTAGAATGTCGTTACCTCATCAAAAACATACTTTGAGTTGTGTTTTGCTTCATTCACATGTTTATTATTAGTCTGTGCAAATCTCCAAAGCTCAAAATGCTCCGTTCCACCTTGTGATGTCATGAAGCAATAGTTTTCTTACACTCAGACTTAGAAAAACTTTATTGATCCACAAGGGAAATTATTTGGACACAGTAGTTCACACATCACAATAAATATAATAACAAAGAGCAAAAATATAAATGGTAAAATAATTCTAAATAAGTAGCAAAAAAGAGCAAGAGACAAGTGTCAAATAAGACTTATTTATATAAATTTAAATGTACAAGTCAAAATAAAACAGAAAGATAAGTCATAAAATATAAAAATTACAGCTTTATACAAGAGGTCATAGGAAGACAGTGCAACAGTGACATGGTTATTGACAGGATGAGTTGTTGTACAGTTGTAGGGAGTAGTATTATCTGTTACATAAAGAGTTGTACAGTTGTAGGGGAGTTACATACAGTTTTGTAGGGAGTATTATCTGTTACATAAAGATGAGTTGTACAGTTGTAGGGAGTATTATCTGTTACATAAAGATGAGTTGTACAGTTGTAGGGAGTATTATCTGTTACATAAAGATGAGTTGTACAGTTGTAGGGAGTATTATCTGTTACATAAAGATGAGTTGTTGTACAGTTGTAGGGAGTATTATCTGTTACATAAAGATGAGTTGTACAGTTGTAGGGAGTATTATCTGTTACATAAAGATGAGTTTGAGTTTGGAGTGTTACAGTTGTAAGGGAGTATTATCTGTTACATAAGGAGTTGTACAGTTGTAGGGAGTTTGTTGTACAGTTGTAGAGTTGTACAGTTGTAGGGAGTATTATCTGTTACATAAGGATGAGTTGTTGTACAGTTGTAGGGAGTATTATCTGTTACATTACGATGAGTTGTTGCACAGTTGTAGGGAGTATTATCTGTTACATAAGGATGAGTTATTGTGCAGTTGTAGGGAGTATTATCTGTTACATGAGGATGAGTTGTTGTACAGTTGACAGCTTCGTTTTACCTTTAATTCAGCAAAAATTGACATTTCCAAGTCTGAAATTATACACATGATCCTAGTGAAGGTGAGTTTAAAAACACAGTGGAGCACGTTCTGTATTACTGCATGACATCACAAGGTGGGACAGAGTTTTTTTCAGTTTAAGAGAAGAACTCAGAACCATAAATAAGCAGGATTTGCGTGTTAAACATTTGTGAAAGAAACAAAAACACAGCTCCAGGAAACAAAATTAAAACAAAGATCGGAAAAATAACACAATACGGATCCTTTAATCGGGAAGTATCGAACGTTGACCAGAAGAAAGATCCCAAAAATTACCTTTTAGAACAGGAGTGTCAAACTCATTTTGGTCCAGGGGCCGTATCCAACCTATTTTGATCCCAAAGGGGCCGGATCAGAAAACTCATGGCATATATACCCCAAAAATATCAATAAGTTCAAATATTTGTGCAGAGAAATGCAAATCAATTACAGAAATCTTTTTTAATTGATGAACTCTTTATTTTACAAAATGTTATAATATTATGAACAACCTGAAACCTTAAGAAAATGCTATTTCAACACAATGTTTTAACATGAACTCTACTATGAACTATGCAAATAGGAATAAGTCAGTTTTTCACTCTGCGTTTACTTTTCTCATTTTTGACATTTTGTTGATGAGGGTGTCACGGTCAACAGTCAAAACGATCGTCCTTTAAGAACGTTTGGAAAGAGACAAGTCTTCATTTGTGCTGTTCTGGTGGGAGGGGCCACGTACAGAGACGCTGGAAACCAAATTACCAATATTTAAATAGAAAATATAATTAAAATATTTTAGTAGAAAATCAGCCGAGGGCCAGATTAAAGGTTTTGGAGGGCCGGATCTGGCCCCCGGGCCTTATGTTTGACACCTGTGTTTTAGAATCACAACCTCTTCGGGCGATTGCGGTGCAACATTCCAATTTCCTCTAAATCCTCGGATCTTCAAATAAATCCGGAATAAGACGTAACACTCATGTACTCATTGCTACTTTAAACCTCCCTTTAACTAATTCTCTCCATCCTCACCCCTTCCCCTCTCCCTTTTTTCCTCACGTCTCCCCATCTGCGCGCGGATCAAATCATCGCGCCGAGAAATCCTGGCTGATCCGAGAAAGGTCACAGAGAGAGTCCGTAAAATGGATGAAGCCTAATGATTAGCTCAACCTTTAGCTAATCAATAATCATTTATCCAACGATATCACCGGCAGCCATAGCCCCATTTGCCATTAACCCCGGCGCTTGGGAGAGAGCTAGTATTGTTTCCTCTGGCAGCTTTATGGCACGGCGATGAGTGGTCGGGGCCAGGAGAGAAGCTTAAGGTTGGATCTCAAATGGCTCCTATCCTATTAAGACACTGTAGGTATTTTAGCGCGGTAGTGTCGTATAATTACCCTTTTGAATGATTGACTGTGACACGGGCCATACTGCGGAGATGGAGAAGGAGGGAGGCCGCTTTTATGAAAGGGTGTAAAAAGTGTCTGACGTTACCTTTTGTTAATTAAATCATGAGCTCAGTGGAAGGGATGGATCTGTTTTTCGAAATGGGAGTAATGTCGGAGGAGGGAGATACACGTTTTTATTTAAGTTTGCTGGAAATCATGTTCAGTTGGATTTGAGAATAGAGAAGTTAGTCGTACTTGTGTTTCCATAGTCTGTGAATTGTCAAAATTTCGGACATAAAGTGTGATCTGAAAAAAAGAAGCTGCTGCGATGAAAACAAAATACAAATAAAATGTGTTTCTGTGTAATAGTTACTTTGCAAGTGAACATACCAAAGTTTAAGAAAGCACAAAATATAGTTTCCATCACTGAAAAGAAATTCAAAACATGTACATTTAATGAAAAAAAAAAGTTTTTTTAAAAATTCTACTTTCAAAAAATAATCATATTTGATCCCACCAATAATTTATAATATTTCATCATGATTTATCAAATTATTTAAAAATAGAAAACATTTTAGATTTAATAAAAAAAATATATATTTATTAGTACTTGTGTTTCCATAGTCTGTGAATTCTCAAAATGTCGTACATAAATTGAGATTAAAAACAGATGTCATTATGTTGAAAACAAAATATAAATAAATGCAATAACTTTTGGTCTCTGTGTAATAGTTCCTGTACAAGTGAACATTTCAAAATTTAAGAAAGCTCGACATATAGTTTCCATAATTGAAAAGAAATTTAAAACATGTACATTTACACTTGAAAAAAAAGAAACAAAAAATGTTTTTTTTTAAATCTACATTCAAAAAAGGATCATATTTAATCCTACCAATAATTTATAATATTTCATCATGATTTATCAAATTATTTAAAAATAGAAAACATTTGAGATTTAATTTTTAAAAATGTATTTATTTATTTATTTGCTGAAATTTTACAAAAACTTCATATATATATATATATTTTTTTTTGGTTTGTTTATTTATCTTTTAATTGAACACTTATATATTTTTTTCAGAACATCTTCTTCAGAAAATTATGTACATCAGCACGAGGCCTATATGCAAAAACACTTTAACGTACACTTTTCAAATTTCACAATTACATTTTCTTTCCTAAAGCTCCTCATATTTTACCTCTCGCAGACATACAGCTATGTTCGCTCACACCATATCAACCCCCTTTCATTATTTTCTTTCAAAACAATCATAACTTTTGATAATTTAATTCCAAGTACATATTTAAAACAATAATCTCAAAGGAAAAACAATAAAACACAGGCTATCCTTTCATATTACCGCAAATTTCCTCTCTCCGCACACACACACACTCACACACACACACACCCTGCTCCGTGGTGCTTGTCTCCTGAGCGTCTCTCTATGATGCCATCTTCATCATAACCTCCTCCTTTTATTGCCTTTAATGACTCCCCCTCTTCTTTCATTAATTCTTTATCGATTCTGCTTGACGTCGCCTGAATTATTTTCCAATTACAGCAAATAAAAGAAACTGGAAAACCCATCACCGAGGCATTGCGCTATTGTGTATCAGCATGCGTGAACATCATAGCAACTTAACGCGGTGTTTTGACGCATTGCTATCATTTGTTGCAACGGTAGAAATTGTCGACACTCCGAGGCGAGAGAGAGTTCTAAAGGTCACGAGAATCCACCAGCGATCTTACCTGCAATAAGTTGAGACTCTTTGGACAGGCGTATCACAAAGAAAATGGCACGTGCGCGGAAATAAAATAACACAGAGGTGGTGTTAGTATGCTTCTTTTGAGTGGTTGAATGATGCGAAAGATAGCGGGCAGTGGAAGTTGCAGAAAGTTGTCCTTGGAGGTACATCACATCGCGTGCTCTTAATACCCACAGGTCATTAATTACAGCAATTATTCAGCTACATATCGCGGACAGCTATCGACCGGTGTTTTTGTGCTTGCTGCGTGTTAAGGGGTATTACGGTAAAAAGGTGCAATGGGAGAATAAACAGTGTATTAAGCGAGAACATGATTTGGGGAGAAGGAAATATGGAAATGGATTTTGTAGCTGCTTGGGAGTTTTGAATTGTTTATAATGTACAACCGGAGTGGTGTGCATTCTCAGTCGGCCAATTAGGGCCCATTACTCTGAGGTAGTGTGACAGAGAAGAACAGCAGAGACCAAGATGGATGAATTTTACACGGTGTTGTGAGTAGACTTTAAGTAAACTTTGTGGACAAGTTTTCCGATCTTACAGTGCTTTATAATTGTTAGTTCCCGGTATTATATTAGAACTTTTGTCAGTTTTTAAGGCAAGGATGATGGCTGAGACGTGTCAGAATAACCTCAAGCCGGGGTTATCAAGCTATGGCACGTGGCCCGTTTCCCAACACTTGATCTGGTCCTATGAGACAATCCTCCAAAGTTGTCCTGGCCTTATTTTTTAACTAACTAACTAACTAACTTTTTGGCAAATAATAACACATTTACATCTTGTATTTTGTTGATTTTTTTCAATTAAAAATGATATTTATATGAAGTATTGAAATAATTATATGATGTATTTACATTTGCCACCAAATTTTCATCACCTGACAAGCTCGAGATCAAACAGTGACAGTCGAAAAGTGCTGTAGTGCAATTAAAGACAGCAAAATGGCGAGTGTTAAAGTATGAAAAGTTGACAGAGAGCGCCGAGTTTTCAAAGAACAGTGGACGACCGATCATTTTTTTGTTCAGTGTAAGGACCTGATATGCAAACCTGTAGCTCCGGACCTACCAGTAGCTCTCCACCCCCTTCCAAGTAGCTCGCCAAGGGATTTCTGAATTATACGTATTGTACTGAATAACTCAAATTTGATGAATTACCACTGTAAATGTGTTATTTTAAACTTTGTCTTCTAATAAATGGATAATGGTTTTAGGTTTCATAGGTGTCTAACTGTACAACATGTAAGGCTTGCCCTCTTATCTCCACTCCCACTCAATTTCCCGCGACCTCTAAAATGAGTAGCTCTCCGGCATTTTCGTTTTGTAAAGGTAGCTCACCGGACGCAAAAGGTTGGAGATCCCTGGCATAGAACATGCACAGAAAACGTAAATACATAGATATAATACAAAAAGTAAATACTTCTTTTCTATAATAATAAACCAAAATATACGTCACCGGAGATTTTACTTGTGTTCGAAAAAGAAGTGGGAGGAAGTAAGTACTTATTTAACCCCACCCCATTTTTCTACTGTCCCAAGTTAACAAAAAACATATAGATTCCTCAAGTCCTGTACAATATAAGCTATAATTGCACAGCACCCGCATTTCATTACAAATCTAACAACGATACAACAATTCTGCTTTACATCTTACCAGACCTTGACCCCCATCACAGTCAGAAGCGATAATGTGACCCCCAGAGAAAAAAGTTTGGTGACCCCTGACCTAAAAGATAGAAGTCTTTCCATTACCGGTAGTTAAAGACTCAGTACGTACTTTTCTGGCGTATTGGCTTGTATCCACGGAGATGTTATTGCACTGCCTGAAATATCCAACATTATCTCATCTCAATGCACACGAGCAGTTGACGTCATCAGGTCAAATTACAGGTCAGACGTGTGAAGAAGAGACCATTCGCAGTGTAAATGTATGTTCTGGTGGCACTTCGGTTTGACTTCCGAGCGGAGTGGGGCCTTTCTGCGTGGAGTTTGCATGTTCTCATAGTGATTTATATTACTCTGAGCTGAATAAGTCCTTCTCCCAAAGTTTCCTTGCCTTTGTTTACAAGCTAACCTCATTACGGATCGATCAAACCGGTACTTTCAAATTGAAAACGGCGTCTGGATGAAAAACATCTTGTTTGCAAAAACAATGTCCAGATGACTACTTCTGAAACCTTCGCTACATCTGGAGAAGGTGCCACTGCAATCATTAAAGGATGGGTCAAATGAAAAAGAAACGGAGAGAAAAATGCTGAAAAATAAGAACGCTGTCGATAAATTGAACATTGCGTATGAGGTCTCACAGTGCCAGACAGTTAACACAACGCGATATCACCTTGTATGGAATTGTTTGAATTTATTAGGGATGGCGCGGAATGATTACTATGATAATTTTTTTCCAGAATGCCGATGGTAGCAGCTTATGTCCAACAGGATCTGGCGCGCTCCCACACAGATGTTGAGATGCGTGAGAGCTTTGTTGCTATCAGTCGTGTTTGCTTGTTTTCTCACTACTTCCAAATTGGAGTCCAAGGAAATTAAATTAGCTTGTACCATGCACTCACCTGAAATACGTTGTTTGGTGTTCTCGGACAAATGAGAGCCATATGTTATCTGCATGGCATACTCAAAACGTTATGACCTCTACCTTCATAGTGGTGCGGGTGTTGCATTCAAGTGTTGTGGGCTGGCACGGTACTGATTTCCAAAATATGAGCAGAAATTTCCGTCTTGAAAGATTTAAGATTTATCGTTGCATATCATATAATTTTAACTATTTAAGACATAACAGCCTGCAACATACCCAAAACCAGTCCATGTATCATTCGTTC
Organism: Boleophthalmus pectinirostris; assembly: GCF_026225935.1. Classification (NCBI taxonomy): domain Eukaryota; kingdom Metazoa; phylum Chordata; class Actinopteri; order Gobiiformes; family Gobiidae; genus Boleophthalmus; species Boleophthalmus pectinirostris. The sequence goes on from NW_026571140.1 coordinate 12,138,664, forward strand.
ATTTGTTTTTCAGTATAAAACCAAAATTAAGAAAATGAAAAAACAACTGTTTTCTTCATTATTTGTCTCGATATTTGTTTCGATTTTGTGTTTAAATGAATAATGGAAAAAACAGATAATGATCCCCGTTTTCATGACTTAAACTGCGATGCCGGACTTTTGCGTCACATACGGACTGAACCAGGACTAAACCAGGTCCAGGACCAGACCGGAACCAGACCAGGACTGAATCCGGGATCAGGACCAGGACTGAGACCAGGACTGAGACCGGGACCAGACAAGAACTGAGACCAGGAACAGGATCAGGACTGAGACCGAGACTGAGACCAGGACAAGACTGGGTCTGAGACCGGGACCAGACTGGGACTGAGACCGGGACCAGACCAAGATGAGACCAGAACTAAGACCGGGACCAGACGAGTACTGAGACCAGGACCAGACCAGGACCAGACCAGGACTGAGACCGGGACCAGACCAGGACCAGACCAGTACTGAGACTGGGACCAGACCAGGACTGAAAACGGTTTAGTCCTGGTTTAGATCTGGTTTATATTGAAAAACGAATGATACACGGATTAAAACCCAAGACTAGGTTCTTATTTTTTGGAACAATTTTAAGAAAACTCATTTTGTTTATGGACATCTCTTTAATGAATTAGTTGGGAAGCATTGATGCTACGGTGGTATAAAAGGCTTGCCTTGTAGCTAGAAAATCACGGGTTTGATTCATAGACTGTGTAGACTGTACTTGCAACCTAAGGCATGCAGAATGGGCATATTGTAGGTGTTCCCGACCAAGATCCTGCTCAAGAAATTGAGTTATAGCCCCAGTCTGTACGTTGCAGTATAGTGCACTTCTTCTGCCAGGTTGGCCCAATAGGTCAAACGCAGAGGGCCAATCTTCTCATCTTCTCTGATAAAGCACCATAATGAAATTAAAGATCAACTGCATAACTTTTCTGGTTTATTTGATGAGAACTTTTCACAGTGTTGCATTAAAACTGAATTAAGTAAAATATATACCTCTTTAAACATCTTTGTAAGTCCCTGGAATGGTTAAACATGTATTTGTTTGAAGTGTACGTCGTCTCCATTTGCTGACTTTGAGTGGAAAACCAGCTTTGCAATATGGTGGACACAACTCAATGAGTCTTCCTGAAAGACCTTTGACAACAGTGATGTTATTTGTGTTATTATGCCTTATTTCAATAAAAAAATAAAGGAGAAGAAAAAACAATTGTGTTCCCTGACAGTGTATTATTCAGATTCAGACAATGTGGTTCTAGTTAGTAGCCAGACTGGCGCCGCTTAGTGCCTCCGCTCAATTTCATTTCTCTCCAACGACTAGGTCAGGAATCAGAATACACTAGACGGTTTGCAAAAACCCCGGAATTGCGAGTTCGGGCATCAGCCAATCAGCGAAGAGCCATACATTCTGTGTTGGCAACGATTTCCGAGATCGAGGATTTAAAGCCGGAACAAAGAGAATGTTTGGTGAATTTTATCAAGGGGAAAGATGTTGTTGCCCTTCTTCCTACGGAATTTGGGAAAAACTTAACATACCAGTTAGCCCCATTAGCAGCGCATTACTTATGTCACGACCAAATAGCAGCGATTGGTTAAATGAAAAAAAAAAGTACCTATCTACCGTCGAGCGAACAAATTCTAATGCTACGAGGTCAGACGGTTTCCACGAAGTGAAGTAAGGTCACATTATAAGTCAGCTCTACGGGGAACAGTATAGTTTTCTAAGGTATATTGAAGCAGTAAAAACAAATGTAATGCAGTAAGTTCAAGTTAGATCGTATCATACTTTGAAATGGTTTTGGGGGTCTATTAGAACCTTTTCATCTACAAATAAATCTTCAAGCGAAAAAATCCTCATCAGTCACTATGCTGTCAGTTTGAAGATAGATGATAAATTTTCAATCAAATTTCAAAGGTTGGTTCCTTTTCCTCAACCCATCACTTTCAAACTCTCTTCATTTATCAGGTTTTGGCTCTCTCCCTCGCACTATAGTTGAAAGTCCTGCAGTCTTCTTCTGTGTTTGTGCGTCCTGACCTGTCCTGCCCTCTCCCTGCTCCTCCTCTGAGAGCCTCTGTGATATACAGGTCTCTAATTGTCAGGTCCAGCCCTCGCATTCCTCTCCTGGACCATCCCGGCAACTCCGTGTCACTTTAACAACCGCGAATTATCACCACCATGGAGATCTCGCCTTCGCAGCGGCTCTATGAGAATATAGATACATTTCCTTCAATAAATTACCACTCTCGGACCGCACACACACACACTCGCACACACACAAACCGCCTGTCTACCCATTCACCGATTTGACTGACGTTTTTATCACAACATTACGGTGTCTGGGTGCGTCGCCGCCACTGCAAATGTAGCTAAAGTATGGCGCTAAAAGTGTGGGGTGGATCTACAAGCGCTTTTGATGTCATTTGACCAGCGATATTGATTCGTGCAAAAAAAAAAAAAAGAAGATGGGGAGTCCCGTAAAGGTGGTCCGGGCGAAGGCGGACGGAAAGAGAAACAGGACATAAAGATGACAAAATATATGTGTGACCGCGGAGCATTGCTTTCAATAGCAGCTGGTGTTGCTTAATCTGTGCTTAGGCGACGCTATCACTCAAATTTATGCGTCAATGGTATATAATGGTGGCAAAAATGTTTAATGAGCAGAGATTAAATGTTAATTGCGTAAACAAAAAGTGCAATGCAAAGCTCTGCGTGGGCTTCGATGAATGCGAAATTGATTACAGGCTCAGGCAGTTTGGTGAATGTCGCTCCGCACACTTTACCTGTTATTTCATACTTTAGGTTATCAAACGAACTCCTTAAAATTCAACAAAAATGGATGGATGGATAGTCTACAACTGAAACCTAGTAGCAGAGATAAAAGGCCCTTCTCTGTTGTTAGAACCAGACTGCAGAGTTGGCTACCTCCTGACACGTGCAGACAACGTAACTGTGCGCATAGTTTTCTCATTTCTAGATGTTTTGTTTGCGTTTAGTAGACTGTGACCGATTGGAGGATGGTTGGAACACTTTGAACTCCTTTCCTCATTTCCCAACTACTGCTCTGCACTCAATAATGGGATAAAAAAGCAAAACAAAACCGGCTTGTATATTTAAATACGCGCTATGTACTTTTATCTGGCGGGCAGGTTTCCACGGAGTTGGATCAGTGATATGCCATACAGTGGATATATATTCCAGCCAGTCACAGTAATAACTTGAAAGCTTTTCAAAATTAACTCAGAAGCTGTGCACTGGCAAGAAAAAGACAATAGATAAAATTAACAAAAAAGATCAGATGTGTAATTGGAGATTGTATGCAATATGGAAGAAGTGGGTTTTCAACAGTTTTTTTTTAATTTTTTTAAGATTGGAGAGAATCAAGAGTTTCTGATGTGGAAAGAAAAAGAGTTCTATAATTTTGAGGCAGCAATGGCGAACGCTCGGGCCTTCAATGTCCAGTACGACTTATGGTTTCTTCTAACAGACCTTGATGTTTTTTCAGCTGATTGTTTGCTCCAAGAACATAAAAGTTAAAGAAGACCAAATTAATCTCTTCGTAGTAGTGGACCACACAGACGCACAACTTTTTGAATGGACAACAAAATAAAGAAAGGAAAAAGTGACACTATCCTGATTCATGTTTGGATTTGGTTACACGCTACAAGAAAACTTGAACACATCTAACAATTTATCTAAGGATTTTTGAAACAAGACATCTCCTCTTTTCGCCTGGTAAAATTAAACTATTTTTCAAGAAGGCGGACACTAAACAGTCCCACATACTGTAGTTGTCTTTTTCTCCTTAAAAGCCCCTCTCCGTCTGACAAAGCTAATATCCTTAACGTCACTTCAAATCCGCGGCACGCACGCACTCCGAAACAAAGTCATTATCAACCGTACCATTAGACCTTACCATGTGGTTCATTTTTATATACGCGCACCAAAAATAATTCCAACCAGCCAATCGGATGCAGCGTAAGTAGTTCAGTATGCTTCTTCACAGTGGAGCAGTCATCTTCCCTCTCTAAGTGTTTCCAGGCAGTCTGATAGAACTGCAGGCCAGCTCTGCTCCGGTCCGGGCCAAGCATGTGTAATGAAAGGCAGATTGAAAAGGGCCCTTGATTGATTTCCTACATCTTGGTTTGATATCCTGAATTAATTATCTGAACTTGAATAATATATAAAGGGGGGGAAAATGAATGGAGGACACTCATGGGAGACCAATAAAAGGGTACGGGGATATCTGCTGGTGCATCTTCTCCTCTGGTGCTCCGGGGGAAACGTGTGTGGTGTGTTTGAGGGTCGGAGGAGACGGGGCAGCAGATGTACTGATGTTTTATGTGGGATGATGAGATAGGGGATACTCATGCGATGTTGTCATTACAAAGACAGACAGTGCAGGGGTGCTTTTGTTTTCTTTTTTACCTTTGATTTTGGGTTCTTAAAAAATCAAATAAATGATCTGTTGGGATCTAATAGATGTTTTAATGGTTTCTTGGGAATCAAAAATATTTGTCAATGATTTTAAATCATTCGTTTAATATTCATTTTTGATTATTGATCACTCACAAGTTGGGTTTGTTTCTGCAGATAAGTATTAAAAATCTACTGTTACTATATAAAATGTCCATTTATATTTTGTAAGGTAGATTAAAAGACAGTAATGTGTATTTACTTACATCATTTTATAATTAGACAGATGTATTCCTTGGAAAAGTTGCGAAATCCACCTAGAAAATACTGTTACAATTTTTATTACACTCGTCCCTCACTATAATGCGGTTAAACTTTCATGGCCTCGCTGTGTCGTGGATTTTTTTGTGCAATTTTGCCTGTTTTTTTTTTTTTTTTTTTTTAAGCGTATGAACGTGCATTGTGTTCCTCCCCCTGTGTCCTGATTGGCTAAGAGACTGTAGATCATTATCAATCAATCGTCTCTTCTTCTGCCTTGTCTCCTGTACAGTACAGAATGTGTTCAGCTTGACATAAATGTTTGATCGCTAGCAGTGTGATTCTGATTCTCCTGTATGTTTGCAAGCTTTCTCCCCGACAAAACCCACAATGTCGATGAAACGTTTCGCACCGACAAAGGCTCTTGCGGTCACACCCAAAAGGCAGAGGAAGATGCTGACCATCGCACAAAAAGTTGGACTTCTGGACACGCTGAAAGAAAGGTAGAATTTACGCGGCTGTAGGTGCCATTACGGAATAAATTAATCTTCAGTTCGTTACATAAAGGAGAAAAATAACGAAAGGATGACAGCAGCCATAAGTTTTAAGAAGGATGCAAAAAGGGTTTTAACTGTCCTGTCTGAGAAAAGTGTACAAATTGTGTGGTGAGAGGTTTTACAGCCTTAAAACAGATATAATTATTGTAAAAAAAAAATAAAACTGCAGGTTATTTTTAGAACGTAACCCCGTATTTAATCATCGAAAATTTGCTTGATTGTGTGAACATATACCATAACATTAAGTCAACCCCCAAAACTCAAATTGTTTGTGACATGAATTGCTATTTTCAGATACTAAATACAAAAAAATTACATAAATCATTAGCCCATTACAACGACAGTAATTTCAACCCAAATCAAACACCGCATGAAAAAAATTCTACCGATAACCATCTCCCCAAACAAAAGTCACGCAGTCAAGACGTGAATGCCACTCGACACCATCTCCATAACAGCAGAGATAATATCGCCTCCCTGACAATAAAATATTCCAAAGTGCGCCTTCATCCGCATAGCTCATTTCCAGGACTGTGCCGGGGAGCTGGCTCATTCTGTTGTTGCATCAGTGAAAACATTAAACACCGCGGGCTCATCTCCACCTCTCCGACCACAGAAGAAGAATGAAGGGGGAGTGAAAGATGCCTAAGGGAGGGGGGGGCTATCAAGGGCCCTACCTGCCTCCGGTCTCTCCTTGTCAACCGCTCCCTGCCTATATGATACAGAGATTATCATACAAGAAGATGGGTGCTACACAGGTGCTGATGTACAGGTAGCTTCCGACTATCAATCTCACCTCAACGAAAGACCTACTACCTCGGCTTCTGTTGTCTCAATTTTCTTTTTCTTCCTTGCCTTTCAATCTTTTTTTTTTCTTGGTGTGTTTTAATCTAAGCAAAAGAAAGGATGGAATTTCGAATCTTCAAAAAGAATTGTTCAAGAAGTATTCATCGTTGGTGTACTCGTCTTTTGCAAACGCACAGTGGGAGGTCGGGGTTAATGGCATCTCTGTATCTTTGTGATCTCACCATATGGAAATGCACCTGACAGATTTTTCTTATTGACACACGCTAGAACAAAGATCATCATGAGCAGCCTGTGCAGGAGATCTCACTCAGCTTCACACTTAAAAGCACAGTGCAGTTACATATAGATCATGTATAGTCTTGGTTTGAATATAGGTCATTATCATTCTATGCATTGCCATATATTCATATAAGATTCAATGTCAAAATTCCTGACTTTTAACCTACCTAATTATTGAACTTAATCTTTCTATTGATGACCACAAAACTAAGGCTTGGTTTGGCATGGTCTGAGCCCAGTTAAGTCCTGAAGTAGACTTGGTTTGGTCCTACTTTAGTACTGAAATAGTACCAATGTAGTCAAGGTTTAGCTATGTGTTTATCGCATCCAGATTAGTCACAATTTGGACGTGCATGGTGTACTGGTATCTCATTACGGGAACTATAATTTGGATTCACACTCACATCATGTGGATTTCTTGTCTTCCTTATGGAGAGAAAAAATAGATCCCCATGATGTAAGTGCTTCATTATCAGATAAAACATGGTTTAAAGTTCAGACATGGGTTAAAATAATATAAAGTTAGGTTTTATGTTATGGTTAAGGAAATAGTGACAATGGTTAAGGTTAGGATCTGAATCCATTAAATGAATGTCAATGAATCCATTAAAAGTCGATGTAATGTCCTCTAAATGTGAGCCACACCATATATCTGTATAACTGAATAGTCATCAAGTAAAACTACAATGCTGAGATGTCAGTAGAGAACTAGCACTGATTGGGAGTACGTACATTTTACTTGTATGACACTTTTTACAGATAAAAATCACAACCACAAAGTGCTTTACATGAATAATATATATACATACATACAAAATATTCAAACAATTCAAGCAGTGTCAAAAAAAAAAAAAAAAAAAGCAGCTCTTTCTGACAGGCCAGTGTGTTGTTTTACACATACCTCGACATGTTTCTTCAGAAGGCTCATGATGTTACAGAAAAACCTGGATATTATATTGGAAGACCAAATTAACCTCTGAAGTAAAACGAGCAATAAACAAAGAAACAAGAGACCATCTGTGAAAAAAACGTATATTAAAAAATACACGTGTGACTAGTTTTCAGTGACATCTCCAGGAAAAAGAAAGGGCAAAATAATTTTGAAATGCCTGTTTGGGTTTTGCATATTATATAATACCTGACTGTAGGGTTTGTTTTGCAATACAGAACAGAAAGGCGTAATCATTTTTCTGCTAAATTTGTGTTCCCCCTCATTTATCTTATGGCACAATGAACTTTAAGAGATGGAAATAATGATTTTACTCTTGCAAAAGTTATGCAAACATTAAAATAAAAACGCTTGTTCTCAATTGGATGATTCAGTGGAGGACAGGCATTAACAACTGTCAGAAAATTCCAGTGAAATGCCTGTTACCAATTAAATATGACAATGCAGTTTCCAGGCAAAATGGTGAAATGAATGAAAACTTAGATATTTTCAGTTCTTTAAGTTTTACTGTATTCTCTTTTCAGTGGTTCCGTAACAAAGGTCACAACAAGGCATTTCTAGGTGGGTAGAATCACATGCCAGTTATTGTTCTTTTTAAAACCGATCATATCATACACTAACATAAACCGTGTCTTGCTCAAGGATCTCACAAAAGCACCTGCATCCTTACACGAGTTTTGGGGTTGGTCTGTAGTTTGATTTCCTTGTCAACCAAAGACACCATTCCTGTCAGACATCTCAATCAAGTTTGGACCACAACCTTACAAAACCGCGTTCTTCAATGTGCTGCGTATACCTACATCCACCGAGCTAATCACTCCCTCGGTGTTTTCGGATAATTATTGCAACTTATGATAAATACAGTTCTTTGCCATCATGCAACTTGTTTTATGGCAGGGGGGATCAGCGGTGTCATAAAGAACCAGACACAGCTCTTAATCACGGGGACAAATACACCATTAACTTTTGAATGCATTTCCTGAATCTGCTATGGTAAACCCGCGCTCATTACGCAGGCAGATGCTTTCAAATGTAGACTGGATGGGATCAAAAGGCCAGCAGAGAAAGAGAGCTAGCGTACGGAGTGAGCTCATTTTCATTATCACCCGGTGCATGGCTAAAACATTTAGCGCATTATGCATTAGCGGTTTTAAAAGCTCCCAGCCTCTCGAACAGCGTTTGAGCATTAGAGGATGTCATCGTGGGTGAGATGTGGCACAGGCGTAGCACGTCAAGTCAATCAAAGCCCGCAGTGATGACAGCTTTATTAGCAGAAATGGAGGAATAAGATGTGCACTGCATGGTAATGATAAGGTGTGTCTCAGGTGAAGCACTATGCGATGATTATAATGGGAAACCAAACGCTGTTCTGGTCTACGAAATTGTTAGGTCATGTTTTTAAGGATAAATTGTGGAATTTTCGTAAACATAGGCTCTTTAGTTTGTCCAAAACAAAGCTTAATGCGAACAGAGTGCAAGAGGTTCAAATAGTGTCACAGTCAATTGCAATTCATGAAGTAAGAGTCATCCTATTTTTTATCGGTTTTATTACTTAAAACTGTATTCACTGCAGTATGTAGGGAAGTTAAAATTACGTGAATTAAGAACGTTTTACCTTATTTGAGTAGATTCAAATTGACAAGTAAAATGAAAATGAAAAGAGTTGTTGTAGCAAGATGTGTTTTCATATTTTAAGTATAAAAAGTCTTATTCCACTGGTATATCATTTGGCTGGCACCACCTCGCACCTCCACTCAATTTTGTTTCTCTCCAGCGACTAGATCAGGAACCGGAAAACACTATATGGGCTGCAAAATCCCGAGAGATTCCTGAAATTGAGGATTTAAAGCTGGAACAAAGAGAATATTTGGTGAATTTTAACAAGGGGAAAGACGTTATTGACTTTCTTCCTACGGGATTTGGGAAAACCTTAATATACCGGTTAGCTCCGTTAGCGGCGCCTTACATACGTCTTGACCGAACAACAGCGACTGAATAAATGAAAAAAGTACCCGCTTACTGTCAAGCAAATGAATACTAATGCTGCGAGGTCAGACGGTTTCCGTATAGTGGAACCAGTTGATCAATCTGGCTAAGATCATTTTACTTGTTAAGTGAAATTTACTCAAATCATGATAAGTATTAATTCAAGTAATCTCACCTTGACAGTTTTTTGTTTTTGCAGTGTTGTAGATGCTTGTGAAATACATTTCTTGCATGGATTATCAAAGCTCTAAGTGATCTCAGTAGTTTGACTTCATTATGCACCTTGCATCTTCAGACAAGGCCTGGCACTGAAAAGGACCCTATAATATATGATACCATTGGATCATTGTGGACAAGCGGAGAACTTTGTCTATGATTTGAATCTAAGAACTTAGCTTGAGTGTGAGGTTGAAAGTAATCCATAGTTCCACATCTTACAGCTTAAAGATTGCATATTATATTCATTAAAAAGGTAAAAGGTCATTCAAATAGCTGCTTCACAGTTGAGTTGCATCATTTGAACCATTTGAACAAGTTCTGTGAATATTTATGGACTTTAAAAACACTGAGGGAGAACTTCCTGGACTATCATCTCACCCAGCAATACGGAATGTTATTTCTGTTAATAAAATAACAGAATGAAAGTGAAAAACGTCACAAGAAGAAGCATGCCAATCTTTAATATTTTTATTTTCCAACACACCAAATGCAATTCCATTACCAAGTTACTAAACAGGCACCGACCACATTTATTTAAACCTCCAAAACTGTCCTTTTACAGACATTGATTTGCACATCGTCGGTGGGTGGATATGTGTGTGTGCCAGGCAAGGGCCGGACAGCCAAGGAGTCCGATGGTAATGCGTTTTCCCCAAACAAGAAAGATTGCTGCATCCCTGCCTCCCGGAGCTGGGCAGGGTGGGATGGGGTGTCTATGGCGATGGCAAGGAGAGAGGAGGAGGGGGGGGTTGCGGCTGGTGCGCACTGATGTCGGCGATTCAGGTATATGGATGGCCTAAGGAGGTTTCCATCATTCATAACGCGCAGTCGCCGTACGGGCCCCTGACGCCGAATTGATCTTGCAAAAGAAGCAGGGTGGCAGAGAGACCACTTCATTAGTCTCCCCCGGCTACAAATCACCTGCTAGCGCTGCGGTACTGAGGGGGGAGCCGTTAGCCGCGCTGCTTTACAGGAGTCCAGCCACAACAGTCTAAAGTGACCGGCCATTCATGCAGCCATTATGAGTGACTTATGTGGCATCGCTAAGATATCCTACACGCATCTGTGCATTACGCGACAATGTGCAATAAATATGTATGCGCAGAAGTGAACAAAAGTGCAGCGTCAACCGTCAACTGAAAACATCCAGTGAAAGCTGAGATCCAAGGTGGTTACAGCTACTTTTTTGGCAGAATGGAGATGATCCACCTGGCAAGTTTGAATGACGGGTAGAGTTTATATCATTTTGTAAGGTCAGTATTAAATCAAAACCTGTGCACCCTTATTTTCGCCAGGCTGGCACCACCTAGTGCCTCCACTCAGTTTCATTTCTCCAGCTAGACGGTTCCCAAAAACCTCGGAAGTGCGAGTTCAGGCACGAGCTAATCAGCAAAGAGCCATATATTCTGTGTTGTCAACGATTCCTGAGATCGAGGATTTAAAGCCAGAATAAAGAGAATGTTTGGTGAATTTTATCAAGGGGAGAGACATTATTGTTATTAATATACCATTTAGCCCCGTTAGTGGTGCATTACATACATCACGACCAAATAGCAACGATTGGTTAAATGAAAAAAAAGTACCCGCTACTGTCGAGAAAACTAATTCTAACACTGCGTGGTCAGACGGTTTCTACGAAGTGAAACCGGCCGATGAATCAGGCTACAAGTATTTGGTTGTACGGACATTTTCACTGTTTTTTGTTGAAGATTCTGACTGAAGTTACAATTGTCTTAACTACGGTAAATGGTCACAATTTTATCTAACGCTTTTCCATCCTCAAAGCGCTTTACATCAAAGAACCACTCACCCATTCACACACCTACAGTATTCGCACACACATGTGTACACAGACATAGGGGACAAGGTGTGTTAGGTGTCTTGCCCAAGGACCCAACGACAACATTCATCCGTGGGAGCTAGAATCGCCAACCTGTGGGTCAGTGGATCTGATCAATCGTGGGATTCAAAAACCGACAAACACTCTACCAACTGAACTACTACGAAGCATTGATCTGTTTGCACCGTGATTATTAACCACTCTGTTCATTTTCAATCCAACCTGCATTGTTTCCAGCAGGTGGCGGTGTCAGGCATTGTACATTTTCAAGTAAAATGTTTGACAAACTGCTGCTCAAGATTTTGTTTTTTAGATTTGATTCTTCACCTTAATTAAAGCGGCTTTGTACCAGTTCCAATCCTGGAGTTAAAGGATTCATTACAATTACTTTTCAGGGGTGGACAAGAAAAAAGAAGACTTAAGATTTAACTACAGATATAACTGTAGTAACTCGTTTTTGAATAAAGTACATGTGCACAAGTATTCTGTTATAAGAGAGTTTTTTTGTGTGTGTATTAATAGAGCACTTTGATCAAAAAAAGACATGTTCCTTAAGGACTTTGACCTCACTATCCAAGGTTTCACAGCTGACCTGACCTGACACCAGTACGAGTTATCAAGACTTGTAAAATAAACTTGCATTGTTCCTCAAGTTTAAGTGTACATCTTTTCTCTTTACAAGGAGGCCCATTGATTCACGCACAATAAATGGCGGCGCTCTCCACTGACTCATCATTACAAAGTGTTTCCATGTGTTTGCCAATCTGCGGCAGTTTTATATCATTAGATGTGACACCGGGGTGCCTGCTCAACACTGCAGGCTTGTCCCCACTTTGAATTACACTAGCACGCCACATAATTAGTCCAATAGTCTCTTTATGCTGACGGCCTCTGAGTAATGATGCCAGCCAGTCAGGAGCAAGATGTAGCACTCACTAAGAAGCGGCTTGGAGCTCTCTGAGGAGGAAGCAGGCGGTCGGGGCTAACAAAGTGCGAGGGCCTTCCATGTACACAAATCTTGTCAATGGTAATTGATCGCCACTGGTCACCCGCACAGGACCCAGGACGAAATCAAGTGGCTTCTCCATAAAACAATGTCAAATATTGATGATATTTCTCTTCCCTGCCTCCAGAATGAATAGCCCCATCCTGCCTGTAGTTTTGATGAATGTTTGTTATTGCCTTCCCCTCTTGTTGTCTTTCTGGTGTCATTTTCGCCATCTAGCAACGAGCACAGCCATTTTGTGCACTGCCCTCCTCTTTCCAAAACGGGTGTTGTGGTGTCTTTCCACTCACCAAGGACTCGGGAACAGATAAGGTTTAAAACTAGACAAATCGTTTTAAGAAACATTTTTAAGATTTCCCCTTTTTTTTTTCCTTTCTTTTTAACTTTTTGTGACACATTTTGATATGAGCAATATTTAGTCAGGTATTTACACAAGGTTTGTGCCGAGGTTTTGTAATGCCACTGAAATGGTTTTAAACTGTGATGTGAAATCCTGTGATATTTTATTTATTCATGTATCTGTAGAGTCATGAACTTGAACAATCTGATCATTTTTAGCGTAAATGTGTCAGATTCAAACAGACACTGGCCGACTTTTTTGAATACATTATAGCATGCAAGGTGTATTTGAATTTTTATTTTTAATACTCACTATGAACATGCATAGATATGATGTGTTTTAATAAAGATTGAACTGAACCAGGACCTGCAATGTGCACTGGGGCGGTTTGCAGCCGAGTGTGAAGCGGCTGGGATGAAGATCAGCTCTTCCAAGTCCGAGGCCATGGTTCTCGACCGGAAAAAGGTGGCTTGCCCTCTCCGGGTGGGTGGGGAGTCTTTGCCTCAAGTGGAGGAGTTCAAGTATCTCGGGGTCTTGTTCACGAGTGAGGGAAGGACGGAACGTGAGATTGACAGGCGGATCGGTGCAGCTTCGGCAGTGTGATGCGGTCGCTGTATCGGACCGTTGTGGTGAAGAGGGAGCTGAGTCGAAAGGCGAAGCTCTCGATTTACCGGTCAGTCTTCGTTCCTACTCTCACCTATGGTCATGAGCTCTGGGTAGTGACCGAAAGGACGAGATCGCGGATACAAGCGCTCGAAATGAGTTTCCTCCGCAGGGTGGCTGGGCGCTCCCTTAGAGATAGGGTGAGGAGCTCAGTCACACGGGAGGAGCTCGGAGTAGAGCCGCTGCTCCTCCACGTCGAGAGGAGCCAGTTGAGGTGGCTCGGGCATCTGTTCCGGATGCCTCCTGGGCGCCTCCCTCGGGAGGTGTTCCGGGCATGTCCCGCCGGGAGGAGGCCCCGGGGAAGACCCAGGACACGCTGGAGGGACTATGTCTCTCGGCTGGCCTGGGAACGCCTCGGGGTCCCCCCGGAGGAGCTGGAGGACGTGTCTGGGGTGAAGGAAGTCTGGGAGTCCCTGCTTAGGCTGCTCCCCCCGCGACCCGGCCCCGGATAAGCGGACGAAAATGGATGGATGGATGGATGAACTGAACAGAATTATAATACTGTGTCGTTTAGAACCAAATCTTGTCTCTACGATTCCAGATTGGTGTGATTGACAGCTGTATTTATGAGCGAGAAAGAAAGTAAAAAAAACACAGAGGACAGAGACTGAGAACAGCATAGACTTCTACAGAATCAGCAAATAAATAACAAAACTTTAACACTGAGGGATTTAAGGGAATCCCAAGAGGAGATGTTTTCCACTTTTGAAGACATGAGCGTCAAATACGAGACTATGATTGTCCCAATATTGGACGTTTGCCTTTCCACATTACTGTCCCATTTCAAAATCTGTAAGACAATACGACTTTGGCATTTCAAGACGTCTCAAGGACTGGACAGAACCACATACTCATTGGTCTTGTGGGGTAAACCAAAGTCCAGCCTGATTTCCTTTTTCAAACATCATAAAGAAACTCAAAACCGTACTTGCAATTTGACATATTTCTGTATTTCTACAATCAACGCTAACCTTTTATTCCTCAATCTATACCAGAAATTCAAATGGCATTCAGAATAATATTTCCTTTCCTTCTTGCCCTTTTCTTCCTCTCCATGCGCCGGTCATGCAGCTTCACCTCCTTGTGAATCTTTCAAGACAAATCTAAAATTAGAATAACTTGGTATCTCCCTTATGTATTTTAAATCCACATACCCTTTAGTACTGTGCCAACCCTATCCCTCAAACAAGTCGCCATGCCACGCCACAAACCACAAGTATCCGGCGTTTAAATGTGCATTGTGTAACCCGTCAAATGTTTTTCTCCATGGAGATGTTACTGCTTCGTCTGGGATGTTTCACAGTATGGCATTAAACCTTTTTTTCCAGTCACAATGCCAGTTTTTACGAATTTTCAAGCTGTAAAACAACTTGTAATCGAATAAATGTAAGTTAGAGATGTTTAATGTGACACTGTGGAGCATTCCAGGCAGAGCAATGACCAGTGTTGGGAAGGTGACTTTTAAAATGTATTCCCCTACAGATTACAGATTACATACACCAAAATGTAGTTTGTAACAGAATCCATTAAATTACTTAAAGTGAGGAACGTAATCTGAATACTTTGGATGACTTGATTTTCTGTAGAGAAGCAAAGACTCGGATATCTTCACATAAGATGTTTTTTCTGCTAAAAGAAAATAAAAAGCCCAGATTTTACTAAACCAAATTAAAAATATTATTGATAGAAGAGGAGGAGACACGGTCAGCACGGCATGGTTTAGTCCTGTTAAATCCTGTTTTAGTCCTGGTTTAGATCTAGTTTAGACCTGGTTTAGATCTAGTTTAGACCTGGTTTTAACCCTGGTTTAGATCTATTTTAAACCTGGTTTTAGTTCTGGTTTAGATCTAGTTTAGACCTGGTTTTAGTCCTGGTTTAGACCTAGTTTAGACCTGGTTTTAACCCTGGTTTAGATCTAGTTTAAACCTGGTTTTAGTTCTGGTTTAGATCTGGTTTAGCCCTGGTTTAGATCTAGTTTAGACCTGGTTTAGATCTAGTTTAGACCTGGTTTTAACCCTGGTTTAGATCTAGTTTAGACCTGGTTTTAGTTCTGGTTTAGATCTAGTTTAGACCTGGTTTTAGTCCTGGTTTAGATCTAGTTTAGACCTGGTTTTAACCCTGGTTTAGATCTAGTTTAGACCTGGTTTTAGTTCTGGTTTAGATCTAGTTTAGACCTGGTTTTAGTCCTGGTTTAGATCTAGTTTAGACCTGGTTTTAGTTTAGATTGGTTTAGCCCTGGTTTAGATCTTGTTTAAACCTGTTTTTAGTTCTGCTTTAGATCTGGTTTAGACCTGGTTTTAGCCCTGGTTTAGATCTAGTTTAGACCTGGTTTAGATCTAGTTTAGACCTGGTTTTAGTCCTGGGTTCAGTCCTGGTTCAATCCTGAATTAGTCCTGGTTTAGACTTGGTTAAAATAAATAAATAAATAAAAAAGAAAGGGATTTAGCCCAAAATGTGAAAACAGGAAAATCCCACCGTGTAATCTCACTTATTTCAACAAAGTAACTGTAATCCAATCACCACTCCCTGAAACAGTAACTGTAACTGAATACACTTACTCATAATTTGTACTCTGATTACGTAACTCCGGTACATATAATCCGTTACTCCCCAACACTGGCAATGACATATTCCGAGCAGACTTAACTTTTGAAAATTCTCATCGCGAAATCAACTTTATATGCCTCTGTGTTTCATCTGTCAACAACTCCTCTCCCCCTCTTATTGTCTGTTTAAACTTGTATGCCCCCTCCGCACTCTATTCCCCCAACTGTCAGATCGGACAGCCTAAAAGCTCGTCTCATCCACCGCCCCGCTTCAAAACCGGTTTGCGTGTTGTCATTCGCGCGTCTCCGTAAGAGTGAATGAGTGAAAACATAGGCAAAAAGTGGGGGCAAAGCAACATATGGACTTCATGACGAACTGGCAAAGAGACAGGACATCATGTTTTGTGTGATAGAAATGGAGTAAGAGAGTGAGAGAGAGGAGGGGGGTAGCTGGATTTGCCAAGACAAAAACAATATACGCGCGCATAGGAGGGCTGTCAAACGCGTGCGAAAGATAGGCATCAATTATTAACTTGGAAAATTGTGGATTCTGTGTGTGCGCGGGTGTGTGTGTGGAGAAGGGGGTTCGAAGGGGGGTCAAGATGAGGGGGAGGAAGAGAAGGCGAGGCGCGGGGAGGGGTTCGAACACGTCCCGTAAGGTTAGGCCCATTTGGAAAGCGAAATCGGGACTAAACGCCAGACACGGGTTGAACTGGCTCAGTCCCGTGCAGGTCCAATGGGAATTTGGACTCTGGAATCCAAAGCGTGGGTATTGATGTACGGGGGAGGGGCTTCACGTGATATGGGACATGAATGATGTACACTGACAGGTTAGAGTTGCACTTTTAATGGTGGTTTCTACGTTGGACACTTTTGTTTATAGCATTTTTACACAATTCATGAATGGTTCTTTAAAAGTTGCATCGAGTAATTTTTCTGCCGGAAGGTCCGTCAAATGATTTCCTCAATGGAGATGTTATTGCTTTGTTTGAAATGTTTCGCAGTATGGTATTAAACCTTTCTATCCTCATGGAGACCAAACCAGTCCAAGTTACAGGTCAGATCTGTGGAGAGGCAGCCCAGCCCACAGTTAGAATGCCTGTTTTTATAGGTATTTAATTGAATAAGTGTAAGTTAGATCTGTTTAATGGCATATCATGGAACATTTCAGGCAGAGCAATGACATATTCATAGAAACAAGAGAAAACGAAAAAGAAAGAAAAAAAGAGAGCACTTTTGGATTCACCGACATGAGGCCCCGTTTACACGTACACAGGTATTTTTAAAAACTGAGACATTTCCCTTCATTTGTACCGATCTTTTACACGCAAACCGAGATGTGTCTCTGAAAACGAATCTTTCTAAAAACTCCGGCTAGAGTGGAGATTCTGGAAAACTACGGTTTTGCGTTTCCGTGTAAAGTGAGATATGTGGAGTTTTAGGATCTGACGCGCCAAAAGTGCAACCAGTGTTTATGTTTTTCTCTGACGATGATGATGGAAGCATTCAGAGCAGCAGTCGCATTTCTTCTGGTGCAATCACTTTTCATGTGTTTGCATTTGCACCGACAGCCGATGGATCATGTCGATGACCAGAGACCAATGAGGCTCGGAGGTCAGCAATTTTGCCACTTCTTTAACATATCTGTGGAAAGGCGAGCCCGCACAGCAAAGCAGGTTTTCAATGTATTCTACAGTAAAACTTACTTTAATGAAATAAATGCTACAGGTTTGAATCTAATCCAGGTGCCACCCATAGACTTGGCGCTCGATGGTGTATTTATGCAGGTTGCTGTAAACAAAAACTTTTTTTGAAAATGATGTTACGTGCCGTTGTTTGGAAAACAGAGGGAGGGGATTATTAATTTCTAAATGTAGCCTAAGACTTTAGCTCCTCACGGACTGAATGCAGAGTTTGACCTAAGATGCTTTTTGTGATATGGTCAAACAATTTTTGTATTTGATAGAATGTTTGAATGTAAATATCTCAACTTTTTTCCTTTTTGTAGAGTGGGCTGAACTCTCTGGGTGACCTCACTTTGGGACCTCCCCATCGTTGGAGGGATAGATGAGCACCTGAGCTGGCAACCATTTTGTATACTGTGATCCAAAGCAAGAAAAATATCTGACAGAGTTTTTTATTTTTTATTTTTTTCCTGAAACGGTATTTAAGAAAGAAAAAAAACAACAGCTTTTTGGACATCGGCCATCTGAGTGTGCTATGCATTTTTCACTTTTATATTCATAGAAACAAGCTGGTGATGGACCTCCACATAAAAACTTTTCATTTTTTAAAGTAATTCTAGTTATGAACTTTATGCATTGTAGTTTTTTGTTTGTTAGTTTGTTTGTTTTTTCAGCATTGGAGCATTTATAAAAATATGCTTTATCTATACTGAATGTTATAAAACACACAACCTGATTTTGTTATGTATCCATGTTAGTTTTATCTTCAGAGGAAATAATTTGTTTTTAGCACAAAAAGCAAAAGAAATAAAAATAAAAACACAGAATCTGCCTTCATTATAATTTTCCCTTTGTCTCCTCCTCCCCATAGTTACATTTTAACACAATATTATACATCAAAACAGTTCTAGAGATTTCAATTCTGAACTTTTCCACGTTTTCATTTTTATTTTTTCACTTTTCTTCAGTGAGAGAAAGCATGTTGTGTGACTCTGAACACCAGAACCACCCCGACACATGTTGCTAGGACACGAGTGGCACAAACGCGGCAGCTGTCTTGTGTCTTGTTTGTGAAGCTCATAAGTGCGTTAGTGTGCGTATGTAGGGGGAGTGTGCGTATATGCGTGTGTGTGTGTATTTGTGCGTGTGTGTGTGTGTGTGTGTGTGCATGGGGGAGACTGATAACCTGCCAAGGAGACTCAAAAGAGGCAGCTAATGGACTCCCACTGTCGAGAGCATGTCACACAAACATTTCTGCAGCCACAGCACTTTGTCACACATAACACAATAAGAACCCACAGATACACACACGCACACACACACACACACACACACACACACACGCACACTGCCCCCACAGATACACACTCATACGCACATGCTATGTTGGGTTTCCGTGCGTCTTGGGGACATTACTTTTCCTCGAGACTGATCCTAACTTAAAAGGTACACTGTGTAACTTTTTGGTTGGGAGTCTGTTACCTCCTTGTTTCTATGGATATGTCATTGCTCTGCCTGGAATGTTCCACAGTATGACATTAAAACAGCTCTACCTTACATTTATTTAATTACAAGTGGTTTTACAGTTCAAAAATACCTCGAAAAGCAGGCATGTTGGCTGTGAGTGGGGTTGAATCTCCACAGATCTGACCTGTAACTGGTCTGGTTTGGTCTCCATGAAGCTAGAAAAGTTTTTAAAAAAGCAAGAGAAAAGCATTTAACGGACCCTCCACCAGAAAAGTTACACAATGCACCTTTAACTATAGTCACTAGCTGCCTAACCTTAATCTAATCCAGGCACGTGGTGGAGGATAAGACATTTTGGGTTGTTCACGCACATAATAAATCTTTTTTGCAAATCATTATTCAATTGTGACTTTATTGTGTTCCATCAAAATGATTAAAACATCAAATGAATGTTATATATATCATATGTGAGTATATAAATATAAAAATATAATAGGTAACACTTTATAATAACTACATCTTATTTAGCCTTAATAAAGCATGAACAAAGGCTTAATTAATAATGATTCACGCTTAGTAACTACTTAATTACTACCTTAATTAGCATTTGCACTTAATCTGCTTGTGCTGTAAATAGTTACTCATTATTATTTCATACTTAATTACTCATGGACTAACCATTTGAGCATTTATTAATGATTAGTAAGTTATGAGAGAATGATTTACTAATAATGCAATGCAATGATAATTCAAGCAGCTGTTATCTGTTAGTTAAGTCTTTTTGAGAGCTTTTCTGAAGTGAAGACTAATTATCCTTTATTAAGCATTTACTAAGCGTGAATCATTATTAATTAAGTCTTTGTTCATGCTTTATTAAGGCTAAATAATGTGTGGTTATTATAAAGCATTATCATATAATTCTTTGTTTTTGCACTGATCAGATCCCAACCAGCCTCAAGTAACAAAGACAAATCAATATAATCTGCCTATTAAGAGTTTGGGTATTGGGAGGATAAGCAGATTTCTGTAAAATATAGGCTACTGCACACAAGAGCAACACGAAAAACGAAAAGGGGGATAGTGCATATTAAAATATTTAAAACACCTTGCATTTAATTTAAACTTTTTTGTTTTATTTTGTTTTTTTGAGATCCAGATAATAAAAAAATAAAATGCCAAGGTCTGATCTAACCTTTACCAACTTATATATCATATATCTCAACTTTAAAGGTGCACTGTGTAACTTCTATGGTGGAACGTGGACTTGCTTGTCTCCATGGAGATGTTATCCTTTTATTCATCATTTTCATTTTTTTTTTACTTGTTTGAGCAAGATACAAAAAAAATTCTAAAAACAATAACACAAACACGCATATGTACGTTAACATATTTGGGACCTGGTGCTCATCTTTTGCATGGAATGGCAATAAACCTGTCTGCCTTTCATTTATTCTATTACAGGTTTTATTTTATAGCTCAATGATACCATGAAAACTATGAATTGTTATTATGAGCAAGCATGTTTCTCCATAGATCTGACCAATAACATGTCTCTATTGTAGTAACTAAGTTTATTTCCGAGGTAAAGCAGATGGCAGGCCCTCCATCGGAAAAGTTACACAGTGCAACTTAAAACTGTGTTGATCTAAGCATTTCCATCATGGGGACCTGATTATACGAGTGTTGTGTTTCAGATAACGTCACAACATGCCACAGGCCAATACGATTTAATACAGATGGGGGGTAGTGAGAATGATGATAGATGATTTAAAAACGGATTACAGCCGTTAAGCACAAGGTTCTATGTCTAGTCACTAAAAGAAATGATCAGGGTGAACGTTTGTACATTTTCCTTTTATTATTGTGATAAATTGAAAATGATCAGTACAGATTTGAGACCCTGCATTGTGTGAAACACCCACCACAACACACACATACACACACACACACAGTATTGGGGAGTAACAGATTACATGTACGAGAGTTAAGTAATCAGAGTACAAATTATGAGTAACTGTATTCGATTACAGTTACTGTTTAAGTGAGTGGTTCACATTTTGGGCTCTATCCTTTCTGTTTTGTGTTTTTTTTTTTTTTTTTTTTTTGGTAATTCCACTCATTGCCAGACACTAAATCAGGTCTAAACCAGGTCTAAACCAGGACTAAACCAGGACTAAAACCAGGTCTAAACCAGGACTAAATCCAGGTCTAAACCAGGGACTAAATCCAGGTCTAAACCAGGTCTAAACCAGGACTAAAACCAGGTCTAAACCAGGTCTAAACCAGGTCTAAACCAGGTCTAAATCCAGATCTAAAACCAGGTCTAAACCAGGTCTAAACCTGGTCTAAACCAGGTCTAAACCAGGTCTAAACCAGGTCTAAACCAGGTCTAAAACCAGGTCTAAACCAGGACTAAACCAGGTCTAAACCAGGTCTAAACCAGGTCTAAACCAGGTCTAAACCAGGTCTAAACCAGGTCTAAAACAGGTCTAAACCAGGTCTAAACCAGGTCTAAACCAGGTCTAAACCAGGTCTAAACCAGGTCTAAAACCAGGTCTAAACCAGGACTAAAACCAGGTCTAAACCAGGTCTAAAACCAGGTCTAAACCAGGTCTAAACCAGGTCTAAAACCAGGTCTAAACCAGGTAAACCAGGTCTAAACCAGGACTAAAACCAGGTCTAAACCAGGTCTAAAACCAGGTCTAAACCAGGTCTAAAAACCAGGTCTAAACCAGGTCCAAACCAGGTCTAAAACCAGATCTAAAACCAGGTCTGAACCAGGACTAAACCAGGACTAAAACCAGGTCTAAAACCAGGTCTAAACCTGGTCTAAATCAGGTCTAAACCACATCTAAACCAGGACTAAACCAAGACTAAACCAGGACTAAACCAAGACTAAAACCAGATCTAAACTATGTCTCATACAGGACTGAAGAGGACTAAACCAGGCCGTGCAGACCATGTCTTCTCCTCTTCTATCAATACTATTTTTAATTTGGTTCAGTAAAGTCTGGGCTTTTCATTGTCTTTTATCGGACAAAACATCTTAGGTGAAGATATCCTTGTCTTTGCTACTTTACAGCAAACCAAGTAATCCAAAGTATTCAGATTATGTTACTCACTTTAAGTCATTTAATGGATTACGTTACAAACTCCATTTTGGTGTATGTAATCTGTAATCTGTAGGGGAATACATTTTAAAATGAACCTTCCCAACACCGCACACACACATGCAGACACCCAGGTCCCTCTGCAGCCATTTGTCCCTGTGTGCAGAGAGTGGAGGAGAGGGGTGGAGATGAGGGGGAACAAAGGAGAAAAAGACAGAGAGAGAGAGAGAGAAGACTTGTTCTTCACTTGTTTGAGCAGATCTGATGTGACATAAAGAGGGGAGTGTCTGAGTGAGGAGAGCGCCACGGCTCCACAACATCTGACCGTTTTCTGTGGGTGTGACCGATCGGACAGACAGACACGGTGAAATGTCACTTTCCACCTTTTTAAGACGCTGTTGTATTAATATTCATGCACCAGGTGTTGTTTTCACTGCACAGTAAACACAGTGACATAACGTGACACGTACAAATCAATGCATTAGGTTTGTATTGGGCTTTTTCATGGGTTATTTATTTAGTCTCAGTATAAGATAGAATACTTTTCTAGCCACATCTGCCCTGTTGAAAATTGACAGAAGAAAAAAGAGGCTATTAACACTTTCATAGATACAGGCATTACCAGTGGAAGTCAGATCTTTACATTAAAAATACAGTTTAGTGATCTTACTTCACACAGCAAAAACTGGAGGGTTCAAATTTTAGCGTAAAATATTTCAGAGTTGTTTTTAACACCAAAAGTGTTATTTTAACTATTTGAAAGTTAAATGGGGGTTCGAGTTGGGGTTATTTGCCAGAGTTGATGTGGTTGAGGTTAATTCAACTTCCCTTAGTGTTAATTCAGCTTCTTTTAGTGTTAATTTGGCTCCTCCCATTCACCACTTCAAACTCCCGTGAGAGAAGACCAGTTTGAACCAGTTTTGTACATCATTTCATCTTAAATGAACTAAAATAAAGTGAAAATAAAATAAAACAACTCTGTGTGTTGTTAAGCTAAATCAGGATAACTCTACAAAGTGTTTCCTGTTTACTCTCAAAACGTGAATATAACTCTGGATTTCGGGGTTAAACAGGAACTTTGGTCCAGTGTTACTTAATTGACATTTCCAAAAATGTTAAATTAACTCTAAAACAGATTGGACTCATATAAACTCTGAGAAAATGTTAAAATTGATTCTGTGAGAGTCAGTTTTAACACTCCAATTTTTGCTGTGCACATACACATTTTTGTAATTCTCAGTATATAAACAGGCCATGGCTCATGTAAAAGCTCTGAACCTCCAGAATCCACTCACTGAGCTGCAAAGGCTGCACTAGCACTGATTCGAGATTGATTGCAGTAGCTGAGGTTTAGGTAAGATCAGAGAGAGTCATTTTGGGTTTAGTTTAGTTTAATTAAGAAATAATCTGTGTTATAATTGTTATAATAAAAGTCATATTTGATTTGACCACATTTCAAATCCACTTTCACTTTATATTTTATTTCTATAGCACTTTTTATAAACAAAGCAGTTTCCAAAGTGCTGCACAGAGATCATAAAATGAAGACAGCAAGAAGGTGAATTGGTAAAATTTAGTCACACCAGTCCTAAAGCAATAAAATCTGTAAAATCAAAATAAAAGCAAAAAATAAAATATAAAAAAATAAATATAAATCATAAAATAGCAGTAAATAATTTAAATAAATAAATAAAATCATAAATAATAAATAAATAAAGAAAGTAAAGAAAAATAAATAAAAGACATATTTATTAAATTTCAAATCAAAATCTCACATACGTTCCATTTAAATCTAACATTTGTACAAAAAAAAAACTTTGGCTGAAATAACAACTCAACTGCAAACCAGACCAGTGCTTAAAGGTGCATTGTGTAACTTTTCTGGTAAAGGTCCGTCACCTGCTTGAGTCTACGGATATGTCAATGCTCAGCCTGGAATGTTCCACAGTGTGTCATTAAACAGCTCTACCTTTCATTTATTCAATTACAGATGGTTTTATAGATTAAGAATACCTAGAAAAACAAATATTCTGACTGTGAGCGGGGTCGTCTCTCCACAGATCTGACCTGTAACTTTGTCTGGTTTGGTCTCCATGAAGATAGAAAGGTTTAATGCCATACTGTGAAACATTCCAGACAAAGCAATAACATCTCCACGAAGAAAAGCTTTTGACGGACCCTCGACGAACCCTATCTTTTGGAAACTTTGTGATAGTAAGAACTCTGTAGCGTACAAAACTAAAAACTTCTCCAACAAGTTCATCTGATCAAACTTTTTTTTTTTATCCAAGAAAAATAATGGAACAGTTATATCACGTTCTTTACTCTATCTGATGAACACCACGAGGACTATCATGCAAAGATTCTTCTCCTCTTCGTTCATATCTCACCTCTCCATCTCCCCATCCCTATTCCTCTTCTTCTCCGCCTCCAACACCACCACCACTACTACTGCCTTCCCCTCCCTCTTTCCCTCCCTTTCTCCCTGACCCTCCACCCTCCCTCCATCTCTCTCTTTCTCCCTCTACGCTTTTTTCTTTGCATGGCTGGGCTAATTGAGTATCTAAACAAACTAATTAATCATGGGCGTCCAGCTGAAGACGGACAGGTCCAGAGAGGTGATGTTCTTCAAACACCCCCTCCCCTCCCACCTCGCCCGGCCCCCTCCCGTTTCGTCTCCTTAATCCCCCGTATACTCGCCGTTTATTTTGCTGAGTGCGCACATTCGAACCCCGTCGCCTCTACCAACTCGGCGGCCAAGGTTAAGCCGGTGCGCGCGTCCGTTCACTATTTATGATTTTGCATACGGGATAACTACCACCCCAACGTCCCCCACCCCGATCTTCTCCCGTCTTTATCCGCCCCCCCCCTCTCCTCGGCATCTCTTAGACTCTGGATATCTGGGTGCATTAATCAAAAATAATGAATAAAATGATCAGCCTGACAATGCCCTCGCTTTCCTGAGAATAACCGACCAACTTTATTAATCAACATTTCCTGATTAATTGTTACAAAGTGTCATCCATAAATTCCCCTTCATTTTAATAGTACTTTGGCCAACACTAACAATATCCCCCGTGACCGCAGATTTATTGAGGCCTTGGCCGGTTTGAGAGCCGCCAGAGAGAGGGAAGGAGGGAGAGAAAGAAAGAAAGGAAGTGAAGGTAAAAAACAACATCCCTTTTAACAATGCTTTGAATACACGGAGGAGAGCGCGGCTAGATTTGCGCCTCGTGAACAGTTAGTCTTCAGAATTGGCCTAATGGCAGTTTGGTAGCTGCAGCACAGCCCCGTGGAGCTCTGTGTCCCTCCTATCGCCCCCCACCCATCCACCCATCCGCCCATCCGCCCTCCCCCTCCACCATCACCCCTCCCTTGATAAGGTGAGGCGGCGGAGTAAACCATTACGGGTGACAGTTTCACTTTTCTAGCCCTAATTACTTGTTCCTGCCCATGTGGCATTTCTTAGAAAAATTTGTTGAATAATGACCAGCATTAAAATGGAGGCTCTTAAGAATTTATATGCGCTGGCTTAATTCATCATGTACTTTGGGTATCTCTGGTGTAGATTTATATCCCTGCATGTCGCGGGGGCCCTCTGCCTGGTGACACGGGCCGTCATCTCCTTAAGGGCACTGTGTGTTTATCAGTGACTAGAGTCCCCCCCGACACAAAGAAATCAGGTCTAGCCTCTATCAATGAGCCAGGCAGGTAGAGAGGAGAGTGCTGAGGGTTTGTTACATTTGGAGTTGTGTGCCAGGAAAGAGGCGGCATCAAGGAACTCTGAAGGTTTTTTGCAAACACTATAGGCAGACCATATTATTTGGATTTTGGGTGGCAAAAGTTGTACTCTATTCCAGTTCTCTTCAAGTGAAGACTGCTTAAAGTACCTAATTTTTTTACTGTCTTCACATGAAAAAACACACCAGCTCCATGCAATCCATCGAGTGCTCGAGGGTTTATGGGAGTTTGCCCAACCAGCCCACATGTGGTTTGTGGGTCTGGACAAGGTGGTCGACCGGGTGTCTTGTAGTGTCCTTTGGAGAGTGCTCCTGGTGTATGAGGTCCGGGTCCCCGGGATGATGTTGTCCTGATGGCTTCATCAACCCAGGACCTGCAAAATGCACTGGGGCGGTTTGCAGCCAAGTGTGAAGATCAGCTCTTCCTAATCTGAGGCCATGGTTTTCGTTTTGAAAAAGGTGGCTTGCCCTCTCTATGTGGATGCAGAGTCCCTGCCTCAAGTAGAGGAGTTCAAGTAGAGCTGCTGCTCCTTGACGTCGAGAGGAGCCAGCTGAAGTGGCTCGGGCATCTGTTTTCCTGATGCCTCCTGGACGCCTTCCTTGGAAGGCATTCTGGGCATGTCCCATTGGAGGGAGTCCCCAGCGAAGACCCAGGACATGCTGGAGGAAGTATTTCTCTTGGCTGGTCTGAGAACACCTTGCGGTCCCCCCAGAGGAGTTGGTAGAAGTGTCTGGGGTGAAGATGTCTGGGAGTCCCTGCTTAGAGTGCTGCCCTCATGACCTGGCCCCGGATAAGCGGACGAAAATGGATGGATGGATGCACTGGTCCAAAGTTATTCCTTGCTTACCTTATGCATTCAGAGCATCCTAATTATTCACCACAATTATCAACACATTTCACAACTCTTCAAGACTAGTGCAGAGTTTTGCATTAATGGTAAACATAACAACAGCTCGTATGTTAACACATACTTCTTGATTATTAGACAACAAAATGCTTTCTAATTATATTTATATCTCTGCATGTCGCGGGACCTCTGCCTGGTGACACAGGCCGTCATCTCCTTAAGGGCACTGTGTGTTTATCAGCTACTAAAGAAATGAACTCAACCTTCTGCCAATGAGTCAGGCAGGGAGAGAGGAGAGTGCTGAGAGTTTGTTACTTTTGGCGTTGTCGGCAGGAACCTTGGAGAAACGTGGCATCAAGGAATTCTGAAGATTTTCTGCAAACCAGGTTTACTTTCAGACATTTCCTAGTCAGACACAGGTCCAAGTCTACCAACTGCTAAAAAGCACAGCTTTTAAAATGTAACTTTTTTTGTTATCTAAATGATTGTGTCATATTGTACACATATTTACTGCATTTCCCTCCTTCTCAAACCGTCAGAAACAGTGTGATACTGGCCCTACAGGTCTGACTCCCTCACACATCTAAAAGTGTGGGAGCATTATCCAGCAGTCTGGATGATTGTGAGGTAAGTTTATAAATCTGATGATTGTGTTTATATTGTAACCACAAAGTCTACTTTTTACAAGTGTCTTGTGTTTTGTTCTCAAAGATTACTTTTCCATTACTTTTCCAAACATTTGAAATTGTTTTGTGTCTTCTGTGAATAGTTTTGCAAAGTGGGCGAAGAATTTGCCAGATTTAGGAAAGGTTTCAGAAAATGTGTAAAAGCAAGTGAAAAAAACTAACTGGACAAATAACAGTATAGTGTGCCCTTGTCGACTGTGTCTTGTAGGATTGGAAATTCAAGTCAAACAACTCACTTTGTAATGCCATAAATGTGACATTTTCTGTTCCTTGGTAATATTGTTTTTGCATAAACATTATTACCACATTGCTCATTTATGCAATCATTTTTTACTTATTTAATTTAATTTATTTATTGGTATTTTATTTTAATTATGGTTGTGAACATTTTATATCTGATATGCATGTTTATTCATTATGACCAATGCCCAGATTAGAGGAGAGCACTGTATCTCATCAGACTTTATTACAACATTAACTAAATATACAATCTCCATCATAAACAATAAATAGTAAATAGCAACATAATAAAACAGCATAACACGCCTTCACCTTTTCACACATGTTTAATAGCTGTATTTAGGGCAAAAAATATATTGCCGACATCGGTGTGTTTTAGTGAGTGCTCCAGACTTGCCTTTGAAGCTGAGATGAATGTCTGCTGAAACCAAACGCACCGCAGATGTGAGCTGTGTCCTTGTTTGTCCGGATCAAATGATACATGCTCCCACTCAGCTTAAGACATCGCCCCGGTAACAAATGAGCCACTGACAAAAAAGTAAAATATTAAAAACGAAAAAACAACAACATACGAATGTGGTCAAAATGTGGCTGATGTAATACACTAGTACAGGAACACATTAAAATAATTGTTTTGAAGGCTGATTGGAGATTTTTTTTAAGGTATATAAATTTGACAATGAAGTACAGTATAGTGTTTATTTAGCAGCAATAAAAATATAGATAAATACAATAAAATAAGGACCTGTTTACATGAGCACACTTGCAGGTAAAACGACAAAATATTTTATCGGAAGTGCCTTTCGTTTAGGTGATGACAGCGTTTTCGGGGCTTAAAAATGCAAAAACCTGAAACCACCCTCCAGAATGGAAAAGTTTAAATACTCTCTGCCATACTGTTTCTGTCTACACTGCCCAAGACGCAAATTTCTTGTCAGATCTGCTCACGTCTCGTACATGTTTACGTTGGTGTAAACACAAACAAACATGCCGGATCATTTCCAGCTCTAATAAACTTACAGAAGGCATCCCAACAAATGTACAGAATCTGCAGAGATACTATTAGTGAACAGAGAAGGATCTGCAAGTTACCTCTGTCAAATTCAGAATGCACCAGTTTGTCGCAAGTGAGCCAGATGGCATGCATGCCCAGTCGAATTCCACACACTTTTGCGTCACCGTATGCACGCAGGTTTCTTCCCGAAAACGCTCGTCTAAACGCGGAATAAAAAGTAAAGATGCGACGCCACTTTTGCATCTTCTGTTCAGACCGTCATCATATAAACATAGTCTTAAATGCAAAAATTTTCAAAAGGTCCTGCCTTGAGAATACCCAGTCTCATCTGATGTCAGAAAGGTTGGGCCTTACTGTTGTTGTGTCCTTTGGCAAAGCACTTAACCCATCTCTTCTCCTCCTCCTGACATAATAATAGCGCAATTAGAAAGTGAGCCTTGAAATTAATCAGACTTTAATCGAGATTGAGATTCAGTCATTGGTAAACGTCAAGTCAGAGTTCAGACTTTAAAGGTGCACTGTGTAACTTTTCTGGTAGAGGGCCCGCCAGTTGCCATGGAGATGTTCTTGCTTTGCCAATAGTTTTCCAAAGTATGTGGTTTTAAAGGCATTTTTGAGCAATAAAAACACCCACAATTGAGTAAATGCAATAAAAGCAATCCATATTGTGAAAGACATACAAGGCAAAGCAATAACATCTTCATGGTGTCGGAACCCCAACTTAAAAAAGTGACTTAGTGCACCTTTAAAGGAAGCAATTTAACTATTTTTGTGTGTCAAATGGCAAAGACAGATAAGAGTTTAGACAGATTTTGCTTATGTTCAGGAAATTAATAGTGGGAAAAAATTTGAAAATTTAAAAAAAGAACAAAATCAAAAAATGTGATTGATCAAAATCCATGTAAATTGGTGTATCATTCATAAATGAATAATGGAAAAAGCAGATAATGTTACACCAGGACTGAACCAGGACTAAACTGGAACTAAAGCAGGACTAAACCAGGTCCGGGACCAGACTGAACCCAGACTGGGACTGAGACCAGGACTTACACCGGGAACAGAACAAGACCAGGACTGGGACTGAGACTGGGACTCAGGCCGGGATCAAACCAGGACTAAAAACAGTTTAGTCCTGGTTTAGTCCTGGTTCAGTCCTGATTTAGTCCTGGTTCAGTCCTGGTTCTGTCCTGGTTCAGTCCTGATTTAGTCCTGGTTCAGTCCTGGTTCTGTCCTGGTTTAGTCCTGATTTAGTTCTGGTTTAGTCCTGGTTTAGTCCTGGTTCAGTCCGGCATTGCGGTTTAAGTCACGGAAACAGGAAATGGCCATTATCCGTTTTTTCCATTATTCTTTTAAACACAAAATCGAAAACTGAAAGAAACAAATTATTATCCATTTTTAAATTTTGGTTTTGGACAGAAATAATAAAGAAAACTGTTGTTTTTTTCGTTTTCTTATTTTTGGTTTTATATTGAAAAAGAAATGAACGAATGATACACTAATTGATCAATATGAAGAAAAAAAAATCTTGACTTTTTTTTTTCATATCTCCCATCCCTTTTGAAAGTAAAAGATTATAACTTTCGAAAAATGTATGCAAACATATATCTGCACTTGGATGGTTACTTTTATACTCCTTTTCTTTCTCTCTCTCTCTCTCAAAAAAAAAAAAAAAAAGAACATATCAAGATCTGGCTTTTTTTGTCATTATCTTCCTCCTTTATTTCCTTATATCCCAAACTTCCCGTGCAGCATATGTAGCTATAGTGCGTCTGTTTGTGCTCACTGATCACTGCCCTCCACCGCCTGCCTGTTTAAGTATGCACAGATTTTAAGTCAGGCATTAGGATGATTAATGTATAGTATCAAGCAGAGCCACCTACAGCTTTGCCTTTATTGCTGTTGTTTTTTTACTTATTTCCTCTGGGTAATTTACTCCATGCTCTCCGGAGCGTACCCACTTAGAACAGCTTTGTGCGTTCAAGGGCATCGCGTCGGGCACTACGCAAAAAAGAAACAGGATGTCGGAGGATGCGGGTGACCTAAGTGTGTGTAGGATGTGGTCTGTGGAAAAGGACAATGGGAAAGCTGGAGTAATGAGAATGTCAAGTATGAAGTGTAATATGGCTAAATAAGTGTGTTTAGATATAGTGGATACTGTATGTGGAGGCAATAAAGTGCTTCAAATGTAAAGTAGGAAAAGCTTTGCAGTACTTCAAATGTACTTTGTGTATACGTGGCCTGTTATACTAAAGAGTATTTCATAATTCAGCTGTACATGAAACATAAAGATTTGTCATTGTGCGTATTTGTAGATTGATTGTAGATTGTAGAACCTGTCAGAATTTCTAGCTCCAGCTTTATTTATATAATTTTGATAATTTTGAGGCACATTAAGTAAAAAAAAAAACAAAAACAACATAACAAGACATAAGAAAAGATAAAACTAATACACATCACACACACACACATTTTTTTTTATTATTTATTATTATTTATTATTATTATTATTATTATTATTATTATTATTATTATTATTATTATTATTATTATTATTAATTTATCTTTTATTATTTTTTTATGTATTTATTTTTTTCATTTATTTAGTTATTTATTTATTTTTTGAGCAAGGTATATTACAAACATAAGGATATGTACATGTACATGTTTCGGACCATTTCTGGTGCTCAAAAGAAGTAGGTTGAAGTTTAAAAAAACTTGTCCTACCCCAAACTTTCTTAAAGGGACAGTCCGGAATTTTGGACATAGGACCTCATTTCCTACTTAGCCAGAGTGTTGGAGACATGTGGAGACACTTTTTAAAATATCCCAGTCCTTGTATTTGGATAAGAACTGGCTGGAATATTTTTTAAAGTGTCTCCACACGTCTCCAACACTCGAGGTCTTATGTCCAAAATTCGGGATTGTCCCTTTAAACGAGCTTCTTAAAATACTAGTGTACGCCGTTGACTGGCTGCTCGGTGCTAGGCATGAACTGTTGAGTGACTTGCTCAGGGACACAACAGCAGTGTGCCACGTTAGGAGTATTCAGATCAAATGCCTGCAGCTGTTTCTGTATTTATATGATCGTAGACTGATTACATTTCTCTAATTACATTTTTAAAGGTACATTAAGTAACTTCTAATAGGCATCGGCCACCTGCTTGTTTTAATCTTTTATAGCTGTAAATATACATTCCTAGTATATATTTAATTACATTTAGCTATAGAAATCTTAGCTCTCCACAAATCTGACCTGTACCTTGGCAAGGCGGCCCTACCCGCTTGTCTCGGGCAATATATATATATGTCAATAACAAGCTGAACAGACTGACTTGAAGTTGGTCCCCCCTCAAACACAAACCTACACAAAACTATGTCAATCATTTGTGCTCCGTTTGTGCTGCAAAAAGTTTCATTTGTGCTGCTTTTTGTTAGTTATTTAGGTTTTGAGATATTAACGATTCTTTTATGGGTCAAATTGGGGTCAGCCAACCCACCAGGAACCTTCAAAATGCTCTAAAAAGGCCCAAACTCTGATCATTTGTTTGTGTTTCGTTTGTGCTGTTTTGTGCTGCAAAAAGCTTAATTTGTGCTGTTTTGGTTCTTAACATATTAGCAGTTTTATTTTCAGCCAATGACGTCGTCCAGCCCCTCAAAAAATGTTAAACAGCCTCAAAACAAAACAAAATTATACAAAACTTATGCATTTCATTTGTGCTGTGACAATTTTCATTTACGTTAGTATATTTCTAAAATTATTATTATTTTCGTGGAAATTATATGACGTCATTTCCTCTCAGCTGACAACAGTGGCTTTAACAAAACTAGTGAAGAAAAAGGATCTGAGGCTGTAGAGAAAGTATGTATCAGTCTTTAGTAACTTACTTTTGATTCATATTTTATGTAATAATACATTCTTTTCCACAGCCTCAGATTATGTATCTTCATTAGTTTTGTGGAGATTTGTTACAGTCGCTGCCGTCAGCTGAGCGGAAATGATGTCATGTAATTTCGACAAAAATAATAATGAATCATTTTAGAAACATACAACATAACTGAAAATTTCCACAACACAAATAAAATTCAAACATTTCATATAATTTTCTGCCTGTTTTGAGACTATTTAACATTTTAAGGGGCTGGATTCATGAGCCGGTTTCACTTCATGGAAACCGTCTGACCTCGCAGCATTAGAATTCATTCACTTGACAGTAGGTGGGTACTTTTTTTCATTTAACCAATCGCTGCTATTTGATTGTGACGTATGTAATGCACCACTAATGGGGCTAACTGGTATATTAAGCTTTCCCAAATCCCGTAAGAAGAAGGAGAATAACGTCTTTCCCCTTCATAAAATTCACCTAACTTTCACTTTGTTCCGGTTTTAAATCCTCGATCTCAGGAATCGTTGCCAACACAGAATGTATATATGGCTCTTCGCTGATTGGCTGGTGCCCAAACTCACGCTTCCGGTGTTTTTGCGAACCGTCTAGTGTATTCTGATTCCTGACCTAGTCGCTGGAGAGAAATGAAATTGAGCGGAGGCGCTAGGTGGCGCCGGCCTGGCTCCTGGATGACGTCATCGGCCGAAAATAAAACAGCTAATATTTTAAGAACCATAATAGCACAAACTTTTTGTAGCACAAACGAAGCACAAATGACTAACCCCATTTTGAGCTGTTTTAGAGCATTTTAAAGCTTCCTGGGGGCTGGTTGACCCTGATTTGGCTTATTATTATTAAGAATCGTTAATATCTCAAAAACTAAAACAGCAGAAACTAAACTTTTTGCAGCACAAAACAGTACAAACGGCACACAGATGATTGACATATTTTTTTGTGTAGGTTTGGGTTTGCAACTTCACGCAGGTGCCAAA
This sequence comes from Boleophthalmus pectinirostris, assembly GCF_026225935.1. NCBI lineage: Eukaryota > Metazoa > Chordata > Actinopteri > Gobiiformes > Gobiidae > Boleophthalmus > Boleophthalmus pectinirostris. The sequence goes on from NW_026571140.1 coordinate 12,172,222, forward strand.
AAGCAAAATAATGCACCTATAATCAAACGTGTCTTCTTCACAATGTTTTTACTTACTTCGATATCAACTTTGCATGCTTAACCTTTTGTCTCATCCCCTCCAAACCTTACATCAAAATCCTGTCTCTAAAACCTCCACTACACTTTATGTAAATGAAGAGACTTTTCTCAGGTAAAACTAGTGCGCCGTGCCCAGTCCAATTATAGTCTCCTCTCTTGTGAATACTTTGGTGTGTAGTGTCTGGATGTGAGCTCTGATCCGATCATCCGACAGACTCGACTTTGACCCCTGCGTGACCCCGGACCCCGTGGGCGTCGCTATGGTAATGGCATGCAAATTACATAATAGGTGGCACACTTCTGATGAGGACACAGACACCTATCACTGCACTGTGCTGAACCGAGGCTATTCAAGGCTAATGAAATCAAGAGGTACACAAACTATGAGTGGTTTAAAAATGCTTCCATGAAATTATAATTTGTAATATCAGTAAAATGATTATATTACTCAGTTGTTTAAAAAAAAAAAAAAAAAAAAAAAACTGTACTCTTTTTTAACGATGCTGTTAAAGGGCCCATACTGTACTATTTTATGATCTATGTTATAATGTCCATTCATCCTTTTTCTTCCACTTATCTAGAGCCGGGTCACGGGGGCAGCAGTCTAAGCAGGAACTCCCAGACTTCCTACACCCCAGACACTTCCTCCAGCTCCCCCAGTGGGACCCCAAGGCGTTACCAGGCCAGCCGAGAGACATAGTCCCTGTTACGGCCCCAGGCCTTGGTTCTACAGTAATTTGTTTGTGTGATTTTTGCAGAGTTCTCTTGATTCCTGCAGCAGGAGCCCTGGTCCGTGATTGGTGGGGCAGGTCGACGCCCACCTCACCTGCAGCCACTGCCCCCTATTTAAGGAGATTACCAGCACCTGTTCGGGGCTGCTGGCCTTGGTGGCCAGTCTGCCATTTTGGTTTCGTGTTTGTGTGTTTAGTTTAGTTCTGTTTTGTGCCTTTTTTTAAATTTGGTCAGTCGATTCTGTTTGTGGGTTCATGTGGTTTAATTTGGGGAACTTGTGTTTAGTTTAGTGTGTGTTCCTTAATTTTACCACTCGTTTTTGTGTAAGCCTGCGTGGCCCCTTTTGTGGCACAAAACTCTTTAATCTGTTGTTCTGTTTCTTAGTTTAGGTTGGTTTCTGTATATTTTAGTCTTTTTTATTAATTTATCTTTACATTTAAACTTTATTTATTTATTTTTGTTACTTCCCTCACCCAAACGAGCTGGGTCGTAACAGTCCCTTCAGTGGGACATGCCCAGAACACCTCCCGAGGGAGACGCCCAGGAGACATCCAGAACAGATGCCTGAGCCACCTAAACTGACTCCTCTTGACGTGGAGGAGCAGCAGCTCTACTCCGAGCTCCTCAGGATGAATGGATGGATGTTATAATGTTTTTTCCTCATTAAAAACATTCCTAGAGTTGTGTTTTTGTTTTATTCACACATGTTTAACACACAAACCCTGCATATTTACACTGAATTCCTTTCTCAATCAGAAAAGTCATGTGGTTGAAACAGAGTATCTTTCCTCTGCCACTTTAAATGGGTGTGGTTTTTCTCTTTGTGATTTTTGTTCTTTTTGGTGTGGGCCAATGGTCACATAATTGGCAGCTGGAAAGGGGCGGTGCTTCTAGTTTAAAAACCCTGTGAACCTTCTCCTTCACTCTCTCTCACACCCTGTTGTTTCTGGAAGCTGTTCGCCATATTACACTTATAATAGTCACTGTAAATGTGAAGGGAATGTGAATGTTAGATTGAATGTTGACTGGATTTCATTTTGTTGTTTTAACTGAATGTCTGTTACGCTCCCTCTCACACCCTGTTGTCTGTCTGTGTAGACGAAGTCCCCGGGCGGTGTTAAGTCTTGTCGGTCGCTCAGTGGATGCAGTTGAGGCACGCTGGGGCCAGGGCACCACATTGGCTGCCGATTGCCCTCCACGGAGCCACGCTAGCCCGACCAAACGCCCGCACATCTGGACAACCTCTTAACAACCTTTTTAACAAACTTTTTAACCAGCTCTCTCACCCCTGGATATGTTGATTTCCCATTTATACAGAAACAGCTTTTAGATTATTGTAAATAAAACTCGGCTGTCCATAGTTCTCTGGTGATCCACAATACCTGCTGGGGGCGTTACATGGTAATACAGGAAGTGCTCCGCTGTGTTTTTAAACTCCACACACCTTCACTAGAATCATTTGGCTGATTTCAACCCTGCCTATCGCTACTGAACAAAAAGTTAAAGGTAGCTGTAACCTTGAAAACTAATACTTCATGACATCACAAGGTGGAACAGAGCATTTTGAGCTTTGGAGATTTAGACAGAGGAATAATAAAGGATTACTCAAACATGTGTGAATGAAACAAAGCGCAACTCGGGGTTTGTTTTTTGAGGAGGATAACAACATTATAACAAGACTTAAAGCTCACAAGAGGCAATTTTGTATAACATATATTTTTAATCTGTGCCATTTTGAGAATACTGTTTGCATAGTTTGAATATTTTGCACATTTTAGACATGTCAATCAACACATGTCATGCACATTCCATTCTTATTAAAGTAGTTATGTAACTGGTAGAGAGCAGATGTTATTGCGTGGACCTGAAATGTTCCAAAATACAGCATTACTCTTCATGAAGCAGATGACGCCACAAGAAGTAGGTCTATTTTATTGCATTTTTTAGTTGTATTAAAGTATTTTTATTGCACTTTTGGAGCAATAAAATATAGAATTTCTGTGTTAAACATGTGTGAATGAAACAAAACACACTCCAGGTCTGTTTTTGATTCAATTTAGTGTCATCTAGAACCTTTAAACACTGTTCTCTGTTCCTGAGGTGAAGCGTGAGCAGACCGCCCAGATCTGAGCTCTGTACGTATCAATCAGATGTGACAGGGCTAAAGTGTGAGGCTGTGACATGACAGGCGCTCCCTGCCAGGAGGCTTGTCTTTGTAATGACAGGAGCGCTCCGGAGCATCTCACATCTGTGCGCCTCTCTCTCTCTTTTCCTCTCTCACTCTTTGTTTCCTTCAGTCTTTCCATCTCTCTCCTGCGTTTGCTTTTTGTATTCTTCTCTCCATCATTTTGCGTCTTTTTCCTTCTTTCTCTCTCTCTTTTTATATCCTCCCTCCCTCTCTTCTCTCTCACTTTTCTTTGCTCTCTTCTCTCATCTTCATTAACTTTATTTTCCATTCTCTCTCACTCTCATCCTCTCTCATCTTTGCTATTTCCGCTCTTCTCTAGCTTTCTTTTTGCTTACTCTCTTTCTTCATCCACTTTATTATCTTTTCTCTTCACTCTCTCTTTCTCTTTTGCTTTCTCTCTTCCACTCTCAATGTAATTCCTTCTCTCTTTCCTCCTGTTTTGCTCTCTTCCTCCCGTTAATTTGTTCTCTGTGGCTTCTCACAGTCTCCCTCTCTTTTTCGTTTATCTCTTCGCTCTCTCTTCCTTCTTGGATTTTTCATTTTTTCTCTTTTTTCTCGTGTCCTTTCTCTCTTTCTCTCTATCTCACCTTCTCCCTCTCTTCACTCTCTCGCTCATTTTCTCTCTCACTTCTGTCTTTCTCTTTCGTCTGTCTCTTCACTCTCCCTTCTTGGATTTCTCTTTTCTCTCTTCTTTCCTTTTTCCTTTGTCTCTTCCTCTCCACCTTCACTCTCTCTCACTCAACTTCTGTCTCTCTTTCTTTCATCTATCTCTTCACTCTCTCTTCCTTCTTGGATTTCTCTTTTTTCTCTCTTCTTACTCTTTTCCTTTCTTTTTTCCTCTCTACCTTCGCTCTCTCACTCCTTTTCTCTCTCACTTTTGTCTCTCTCTTTCGTCTATTTCGTCACTCTCTCTTCCTTCGTGGATTTCTCTTTTTCTCTCTTCTTTCTCGTGTCCTTTCTCTCTTTCTCTCTACCGCACATGCTCCCTCTCTTCTCTCTCTCTCACGCATTTTCTCTTTCACTTCTGTCTTTTCTCTTCACAATCAGTCAATCGTATCTCCTTTTGTCTCTCCAGTCTTTTTCTCCGTGTCCATCTTTCTCTCTCATCTCCACTCGTTTTCATCTTTTCTCTTAAGTCACATGTTTATATCGCTCTTTACATCAGGGAATCGCTCACACTTAACCCCGGGTGAGTTAAGTGTCTTGCCCAAGGACCGAACACTCAGCTGAGCTACTGTCGCCTCTTGTTGCACTTCCTTTCTTCTTTCTCTATCAGTCCGTTTTCCTCTTTTCCTCTCTCTCTCTCTTAGACACACACACACACCACACACACACACACACACACACACACACATAGACACACACCTTTGCCTCGATCTCTCACTTTGATAACTATCACTGTCAAGGGGAGACAGGGCCCAATGTATGACAATTTGTTCATTATCATAGTGAATAGATTTTCACAGTCTGCCCCACCAGTGTGCCACCGGCGCACGCATGAATATCAAACAGGCCTGTCCTTTGTCCTAGGGGCCAAATTTGGGAAATAACATCTCATCACACCTTCGTCTTTCTCTCCCCCCTAGTCTCCTCCCTCCCTCCCTCTATCCCCCTATACCCTGCAGAAGGGGAAGTGACACCTCGAGTATCACTCAGCTCACACTGTGGGAGAGAGAGAAAAAGAGGTGGATTTGGACTGAAAAGAAAAGCAGTTTGAAGGATGGATTAGAACACTCCACAAAGACTACAGCAGGCCTTTGTGCAAGACGACACAGGGCAAATCGAACACACGGGAATATTTTGCAAGTTGTAAATTACAATAAATGTTTTATTTCATTTTTTTTAATGTGTACAGTGGTCCCTCGTTTATCGAGGTTTTACATTCTAAAAATAAACCGCTATAGGTGAAATCCTCGAAGTAGTCAACTTTATATTTTACAATGATTATATTTGTTTTAAGTCTGTAAAACCCCTGAGCACACACTTTTTACACTTTTCTCAGACAGGACAGTTACAACCCTTTTTGCATCCTTCTTGAAACTTATTGCTGCTGTCATCCTTACGCATGCTAGTTTCCTCCTTTACGTAAGGAACCGAAGATTCATTTATTCCATAATGAAGCCCTACACCGCAGAGTCCTGCATGGGTCCATTTTTGGAGACCCGTGCCTGTGCAGTACAGCGCCGCACCCGCGCAGTACAACACAGCACCCACCCGTTAACCCGAGATTATCAAAATTTTGCGCTGCCTATGCCACGGACTGAACCAATACTAAACCAGGACTAACCCAGGACTGATTCCAGTACTGAACTAGGACTAAAACAGGACTAAACCAAAACTGAAACAGGACTCACTGTCGTGACGGGCTCGGAGATGACCGCAGGAGAAAGGACCGTGGATGAATCGCGTTTTGTGGACACCCTGCTCAAGGTTCTTTCTCTTAAGTCCAAGATTAGTCCTAGTTTAGACCTGGTTTAGTCCTGACGCACCTGTGTGTAATTATTACGTGCCCGTAATATGTAATATGTATTCATACGCTGTAAAAAAAAGCATGCAAAATTGCACCAAAAAAAATCTGTGAAACAGCAAGACCGCGAATAAGTGAACTGCGATATAGTCAGGGATGACTGTACTGCATATTTTCTGTAGTTTTGAATGTGAACTTTTTTTTTATGCTATCAACTTTATAGACAAAAAAGTAAAAATAAAAATCTCTCTCTTTAGTCTATCTCTTCGCTCTCTCTTCATTCTTGGATTTCTCTTGTTGGAATATTGACTGAGGGCCTGTTTGCATGAGAACGCTTGCAGATAAAAACGATAAAATATTTTATCAGAAGTGCCTTTCGTTTAGACGGTGACAGCGTTTTTGGGGCTTAAAAATGCAAAAATCTGAAATCACCATCTCCAGAGTGGAAAAGTTGAATACACTCCGCCGTAGCGTTTCCGTCTACACTGCCCAAGACTCAAAACTCTGGTCAGATCTGCTCACGCCTCATATACGTTTACATCACACACATACAGTCCACAGAAACAAACATGTCGGATCATTTCATAATAAACTCTAATAAACTTACAGGAAGCATCCCAACAAATGTACAGAATATGCAGAGATACTTTTAATGAAGAGAGAAGGATCTGCTATTACCTCTGTCAAATTCTAGATGCACCAGTTCGTCACAGGCGAGTCAGATGGATATAGACGAGACCTGGGAGAACCTGTCGATGGTGGGACAATTTCGTGGAAGGAGTAGCTGATGAAAATGCAGGGCCTGAAAATGTCTATATGTCCAAAGATGCCCTTGTTGCTTTAAGTGAATGACACCTGGCATGCATACCCGATTGAATTCCACACACATTTGCATCACTGTATGCATGCCGATTTCCTCCTGAAAACGCTCGTCTAAACGCAAAATAAAAAGTGAAGACTCGATGCCACTTTTGCGTCTTCTGTTCAGACCGTCATCGTATAAATGTAGCCTTAATTTAGTTAGTTTTACCTTTTTCAATTTAATCATTTTAAGTTTTATTTACTGAATTTTTTTTTTACTTTTAATTACATTTCTGAAGCTTTCCATCACTCAGAGTCACCGGTTCTTAGATAAAGTCATCAGAATGGATTTAAATGAAAATAAAAACAAACTTTTTTCAACCTCTGACACAAAAAATCTCTGGAAGTTGGTTTTCAATGACATACAGTAATTCATTTGAAAATTTAAAAATATTAAGTTGATATTTGACTCATTTTTGTCCCTTTAAATTCATGTATTTGCTTGAATTGTATTAACTTGATTTATAAAGTCAAACCTGAGCACATTTCACCAACTTGTGACTTTCATTTATAACCATATTGCTGTTTAAATACCGCATACTTCTAGCGAGGCCGTAATCCCTTTTACCTACAAAGTTTTTTTTTTTTTTTAGTAGGAGATAATTTATGAAAATGACTTTTTGCTCATTTTGTTTAATGTATGCACTTTAACAATTAATAACCCAAGCGCTGGGAGATTTTCAACTAAAGGCCATTCATTTGTATAAATCTGCCAGGCTGTGACAGCAAGAGATTTTTTAAACTGATCTGAGGGAAAGTGAAATTATTCTCTAGCCTGGGGTCAAATCCTCCTTTTCTGCAGGACTCGCTCAGGTCTGCTGCTCCTCCAGACCTGCACACCTTGTCATTGATCTTCTGTGTGCAGACTTACTCCCAGAGGTGGCTAGTACTCAGCTACATTTACTCTGGTACATTTACTTTTTTTTCAAAGTACTTTTCTATAGCAGCATACTTTTACTGCTATGTGAATAAAATTTGCATTGAAGTAAAAGTAAGTAAGTCTACAAGTGACAAAAGCTTTCCGTCGACCATATTAAATGCTTTGAACATTTGTATTTCTTCACTGCTCCTTCAGATATAACGTCGTTTTTCCAAATTTTGTCCTTCCAATGACATTAATGTTAAAGAAGAGGTATTTTACTTCTATGGGGTATTAACTGCTAACATATTTTGATCAACATTGTTTTTTAAAATGCTAAATTTGCAGAGAACAATGCAATCAAATGTTTTATATTTTTCACTTCAGATTCGCTTTGCTCCCCACACTAAGACAATCCCCCTTCAGATTCACATTATAATTTCATCCCGCAAATGACATGTTTGTGAACTTGTAGTATTTTTATTTTTTTTTTGTATAAGGAGTGTTCGAATAGGGTCTGAGAAAGATCACTAAATTACTTAAACATGTATGGATGATCACTAAAAGCAACATGTATGGCAAAAGGTTGAAAGCTCCAAAAAGTCGATTTTGCATCATACCCCTTCTTTAAATTATAAATCAAATGTTACTTCTTGACAGTCAACAGTCTTCAAACGTAAACTGTGTAACTTTTTGCTTGTTTCTATGGACATGTCACTGCTCTACCTGGAATATTCCACAGTATGACATTAAACCACTGTATTTTACATTTACTTTAAGTACATGATCACGGATACCAGCAGTCAAAATGAATTTCCTCTGCAGGCTGGCTGGGCACTTCCTTAGAGATAGGGTGAGAAGCTCAGTCACACAGGAGTAGAGCCGCTGCTCCACCACGTCAAGAGGAGCCAGTTGAGGTGGCTCGGGCATCTGTTCCAGCTGCCTCCTGGGCTCCTCCCTCTGGAGGTGTTCTGGGCATGTCCCACTGGTAGGAGCCCTCAAGTAAGACCCAGGACATGCTGGAGGGAATATGTCTTTTGGCTGGCATGGGAATGCCTTGAGCTCCCCCCAGAGGAGCTGAAGGAAGTGTCTGGGGTGAAGGAAGTCTGGGAGTCCCTGAGTAGACTGCTGCCCCCGCGACTCGGCCCTGGATAAGTGGAAGAAAATGGATTGATGGATCTTACATTTATTCATTTACAGGTGGTTTTATAGCTCAACAATACCTAGAAAAACAGGCATTCTGACTGTGAGTGGGGTCGCCTCTCCACAGATCTGACCTGTATCTTCGTCTGGTTGGGTCTCCATGAACATAGGTTTAATGCCATACTGTGAAACATTCCAGACAAAGCAATGAATGTTCATGGAGAAAAGTATTCGACGGACCTTCCACCAGAAAAGTTACACAGCGCAGCTTTAAATGCTCAAACCAGAACACAATAGTACGGTTTTCATATGAATCTAAAAGTTTCATCAAATACTTGATTGCCTTTGTGCCGTTTTGGGCGCGTCCACCTGGCCTCGACTGTAGCTGGATTTGTTATCTAGATCAGAGCCATTTAGAGGCATTCATTCATCATGGACGCCAGCCCTGAACCAAGGCAAACGGAGGCACCCGCAACATCCGGGCCATCCACCAATGTCTGCTGCATTCTGGGTCAAGGTGATGGAGTCAGCGCGCCAAAGTCAGGCAAACTCAACAAACTCTACTCAACGAGACCAACATACGAAAAAATAAATACATTCTGAAACAGGTGAATAAGTAAACAATGGAACCTTTGTGAATGATGGGGCACAATGTGAGAATGCACTGTCAATTAAAGGTTCAAAAACATATTCTTGTGAGCTTTAAGACAAGTTATAATGTTGTTACCCATCATAAACATACCTAGAGTTCTGTCTGTTTGAGTAAGGCTTTATTATTAGTCTTGTGATAGTTTTCAAGTTATCAGTTACCGTTTATCCTTAGTTCAGTAGAGATTGGCAATTGTAGAGCTGAAATTATCCAAATGATTCTAGTGAAGGTGTATGGAGTTTAAAAACACAGTGGAGCACTTCCTGTATCACCACATTACATCATGAGATAGTGTTTTACGTTTGAGAGAAGAACTCAGCCTCAATATGAGTTTTTGTGTTAAACATGTGTGAATGAAACAAAACAAGAAGACAAAAATTGTACAGAATTGTCCTTTCGGTGCTCTTCAGTGTAGGGCCCAGTCTCAAATACAAAGCTGAAAAAACTGAGGCACTGAAAAAGTACAAAATAATCAAAAGTCTTTAATACCACATGGCAGATAAAGTTAAAATAATGCCAATTACATCAGGGCAAACTCAAGATGGCTATCGCAGTGTAGCTTTAAAGTAATAGGTGTGGGTCACATGCTCACACATGCTCACAGTCCCCCGGTGCATGATGGGACATGTAGGCTGAACAGATTTTAGTTTTCAACACAGACCTTTACATCAACAGTCTGGCGTTATAATAGATTTGCTTCGGGTGTTTTGTGGAGTGGATAAGACTGTTTTTAGTGGCAGGCTAACTATGGCCATTGACATGCACTAGCCTAGCACCAGCGACCTCTGCAAATACAAGGACTGTGGAATATTTATAAAAGTGTCTTCACACGTCTCCAACACTCTGGCTCACTAGGAAATGAGGAAATGAGGTGCTATGTCTAAAATCGAGACTGTTCTTTAATTACTGATCGCTATGACAATGGTGCGTTTACTACGGTGGCCGTCAAGTGCAAAATACTTTTACATTTCACACACATTAATAAGTTTGAAAACCAAAATACATTTAAAATACACATTTACAACAAATTTAGTTTCATAAAAGACATTTGCAAATGAGCAAACAAATTTACAAAACCCCCGAAACACACAGACCTTTTTCAAAATGGCCAGAAGTGCTGTGATGCAGGGTAAATATAACTTCCAGGTAATGCTTTTCTATGGCAAAATATCTGTGGAAATGTCTCTCGTATTTTCCACCAGCTTCATAAATCTGCCCCATCACCAAATCATCAACCAAAAAGATCGACAAAGGACATATTCTGTCCATAAAGAATTTATCCACAACTATCAAGGTAAGAAAGACGAAAACGTAAAGGCGAAAAATGGCTAGCATTAGTGAACTACTCCTGAGAACATTATGGTCATCATTTCCACTTTTTAGGACATTTCTGACAAGAACTTTCTTGTTTCGGGGTTTTGTATTTGCATTTTTGTAAATTTGTCTTGGAGCTTGAACAAATGTTTTGTGTTTTGTAACGTAAAATTTATGTAAAATTTATTTTCAAGATGCAAATGTGTATTTTAAAAGTAATTTTATTTTCCAACTTGTAAAATGTAAAAGTGTTTTGCACTTGCTACCGTACTTTTCTATCTGAAATCCATGCTTAATTGCAATATAATGACTATTATTATTATTATTAAAGTGCCATCTCTACCATCATTTACTGAATCTTCACCAGTCACCAAATATACCTCTGGTTATTCTGCTTTAAAAGGCTTATATTATTTTCTGTCTACTCCATATATCTTTGAGTAATTGGACCATTTGGATCATTTCAGCACTGGAATCGCCAATTTCTTCTTAACTTAAGGCAAAAGGTAGCTGTTAACTTGAAAACTACCACTACATGTCATCACAAGGTGGAGTCGTAGACGGCCTAATAAAGCAGGATTACTCACAATCACAAAATAGAAAACCTGCATACGCTCTCGAGCTCTACCACCGAGCGACTACGCAGTACCCCAGATGCCCGCTCGGAAGCAACTGCATTCGTATTTGTAGTCCTGTTGCTCGGCGTGGCTCAATTACCAACGCAATCCAAAGCGAATTCCATAATTTACCAAAAACCCACTAACAAGCGCAAAATCATCTCCACTTAATCCAGCTCTGGCCACCGTTTTACCCATCCATCTCCCTTCACCCGCTTTCCTCTCCTCCCTCTGCTCCGACCCGCTCTCCGTCTCCCTCTCTCCTACCACTGCTAGTTTTTAAGTTCAGGCTTGAGAGCATGTCTTCATTAGCTGCATTAACATTCACGGGCTGTAGTAAATTCTGACAGTGAAAAGGTCCCCGTAACCTTTAGTTGTGCAGAAATTTACTTCCCCAGAAAATTACAGCTGGCACTGTCTTAATTAATGCTCGCTTTCTTCTCTTGAAAACCCAAGGCCTGTCAGCGGCTGGAGGAGAGAGAAAGAAAAGAAAAAAACAGACTAGAGGAGAGAGGGAGAGAATTAGGATAGAGGAAGAGGAGTTGACTAAATGGTTTTAGTTGGAGACGTGGTGGTACGAAGGAGTCTGGGATTGCAATACGGCTCCGAAATATATATGCACGCGTTGTTGATATCCTTCCATATGTAGTTTTGCGAAATTCAAATATATACTGTGCTCCGAAGTGCTCCAATCCCGGTTTTCTCTTGCGTGGTTTTTTGTCATCTAAAGTGGTACAATTGCGAGAAGCGAAACAAGGTTGGTGCAAAAAACAAAACAAAACAAAAAAAAACTAATACATATTTTATCTTCAGGCTATCTCTCGAGTGCAAATGGCTGAAAGACCAGGGAATCCATCTTCACACTGGGGAAGCCCAACAAACCCAATCCGGAGCTGATTAGGCCGCAAACAAATGAGAATAAATACCAGCATCCGTCTGCATGGCAAACAGAACGCACAACATTTTTCAGTCGATGTGTGTGGTGAGAAGAGCTCCACTGCAAAAATAAAATAAAATAAAGCAGCGAGATTGGTTCAAATGAGTAGAATTCTGACTATAAATCCTGATATAAAGGTGCATTGTGTGACTTTTCGGCTGCGTGTTTCTATGGATATGTCGTTGCTGTGTCTGGAATGTTCCACAGTGTGACATTAAACAGCTCTACTTTGCATTTATTTAATTACAGGTGGTTGTAACTCTTAAAAATGCCTAAAAAAAACCAGACATTCTGACTGAGAGGGGTCGCCTCTCCGCAGATGTGACCTGTAACTTGGCCTGGTTTTGTCCCCATGAGGATAGAAAGATTTAATGCCATACTGTGGAATATTCCAGACAAAGACAAAGCAGTAGTATTTCCACAGAGAAAAGTATTTGATGGATCCTCCACCTGAAAAGTTACACAATGCACCTTTAAAGATGGATTTATTTTTGCTTGACCTTTGGTTTTATAAGTTTTATTATGTTTCCAATTAGTTTTTCAATTAGATATGTTCAATAAATAGGTACAATCATCAATATTGGCTGATACCGAATGTTTTGAGCATAGCATGGGGTTAGTTAAGCTAATGTCCCCATGTAGTGCTGTTCTAATCAATCATCATAAGGTAACAATCATACACAATCACGATTAACACATTTATACACATCTCAGATAGATTTTCTTTAAAAAAAATAATAATACTAAATTAATAATGATAATAATAATAATAATAATAATAATAATAATAATAATAATAATAATAATAATAACCAAAAATATATATATCTTTACTCCAACTTTACAAGAATTTTGGTATAGATTAGCTATATATTTAAAAACATTTACCGTATTTTTTGGACTATAAGTTGCACTTTTTTTCATGGTTTGGGTGGTCCTGCGACTTACACTTCGGTGCGACTTAAATATTGAAATTTTCACACTGACAGCTGTGAGAGGCTCTAGGCTCGTGTGCCAGTATCTGCTACTCCTATTACTTCTGAACCACTGTTACTTGGCTCTACTGCGCATGTCTCCTGCAGAAAGAGCCGCTGTCCTGCTGCAAGTAGTGAAATATTCAGTTGAAAACAGTAATCAAGCAGCAGAAAGAAAGTTTGGAGTGAGCAAGAAATTCGTGACAACTGGGAGGGTGCACCATGCAACTTTCCTGGAAGTCACTGGATGGACTGACAAAGCCTGGACTAACTGGAACTGATGCTGAGTCTGATGACAGCTATGCAGAAGACAGAAGAAGAAGTGGCACTCCTTTTACCTCCAGAGGTCATGGAGTTGCTCAGAAGTGACACAGAGGATGAAGAATTCAATGGATTTAATGATTTGGAGTGAGATGGAGAATTTGGTAAACTTGTTCTATTCTGTTGTTTATGCTATAGTTATCTGAAGAACTGTTCATATGTTGTTTTCTATTCTATTGTTGTTACTAGAATTTGCCTTTCAAGATGAATGATGTCAGTTCTTGGTCTCTGATTTTATAAAATACATTTCCCCAAAAAGTGTGACAGTCCGGTGCAACGTATATATGTTTTTTTCTTCTTCATTGCACATTTCTGGAATGGTGCAATTTATACTTTGGAGCGACTTATAGTCCAAAAAATACGGTGTATCAGTTTTTGGCCACAACAGATATATATCACTGAAACCAAAACAAAAAAATAAAATAAAATAATGGGCCAGTTTTAGTTTCAATACCTTTCATCCTGTCTCAAAGCTATGATTTGCCATTTGGGTATGTGGCTGTATGAGTAAGTAAATTTCACTTTAATTTAGCTGTTTCTACAAAAAATTTAATTACTGTACTGAAAATGTCAAAAAACAAGTTCAGCGCCCTACATCATACAATTAATGAAATCAAACACAGTGAATCAAGTCAAATGAAAATGCAGAATTCATGTCATTTCAGGCAAGATTATACATTCATTTTTTGCAGTGCTGGAATGGCCACCTCCTCCCTCCCCTTTGCTTTTAGTGCCAAGACGGACGACGCTGACTGATATTTGGCTGCTCTAATTGTAGAAGCGGGCTACTGTGAAAGCTTGATCATCTTTCTCTCACTCACTGGGGTTACCTCCCAAGTCTGCTCCATCTCCGAAGACGCTAATTAGAGGAGCCGAGACAAGAGCGTGGCGGCCGTGCGTTGATAGACAAATGTCAGGCAGGGTCTCCAGTCGCGTGGTAATTGCTCGAATCAAAGATGGCGGAGAGACCAGGCGTGCCCAGGGCTGTCCATTTGCATGTCTAGTGTGGCATCTACAAGTCAAATCACAATTGTCAGTCAAAGTTGTAGCATTGGAGATTAACATGGTGCTTATGGGAGCCACCCAGAGAAAGGGCTCAGGGAGGTGAACCAGACGATGATGGACATGGACAAACTGCCGATAAGGGAGTGTGTACACCTGTAGCTCTACAGTTTTAAAGGTTGTAAAATTATGTATCTGTCTTGTGGGGAAGCTGGCCCGATGTGGTCGAAGTAAGAGGCAGACCAGACAAAAATGTACTAAAATCGACTTCCAGTGTTAACATAAAATAAGTTACTTACAAATAAAATGTTAACACTTCCAGACCGAATGTATCGTATTCAATATCTGGGAATGTGTTTTATATAACTGCGCATAAATTTCCAATCATAAAAGATAGAAACATTTTTTTCCTTCAAAAGCTAAGACTTGTTGCTTTCCGAGCGTATTTCCAGCATTATCCTGTCAATCACACGCTACATGATGACGTAGGGAAAACCAATAGGATCTTTGTTTTCCACCAAACACATGCGCTCCATCCATTTTGATTGGCTCAAACTTTGCCAAAGAGTGTAGTGAGTCAAAATGTTTGACTGCTCTGAGCATCTGTGTTCGTAACAATTGAAAAGCTGCTCTAAGTGCAGTTATTTCTGAGAAATAAGAATGGAAAATTACACATCTTGGTCTGTGTAATTGTGCATCCCTTGGTATTTTTATTTGAAAGGTTTATTTCAGTTAAAATGTACAAATCCAAATGTAATAAACACAATGAAATGCAGGAAGTGATGTGGCTCTGTGCCCTGGACCTGACATGAGCTGTTTCCATAACTGGCACCAGGAAAGCATGGGGCAATTGTACTTTTTATGTTGTTGTTTTGAGGGCAAGAAGGATATTTTGGGTTTACTTACAGACTTGATATTTTGCACTTTTGTAGCTAAGGCCCTAAATGTGTTTATACATGTTTGCTGTGTGTTTTGTATGAAAGTATTTCTGGTCCTATAGCTTTTATTACAGCAATATGGCACAACTACAGCATGCAGATTGTGAAATAACAGGTTGTACTGAAAAAAAAAAGAAGCAAATATAACACTTCATGAGGGGGTAAAGGGGGGAGTTTTATTAGCAAAATTAAGAAAAAAATACAGGCAAGGACAAATGTACTAAAATTGCCCTTATATCTGGAAGGGTTAACTCAGGTATGCTTTTATACCTCCCAGCAGGAAGTACCTCCCCCTAGGTAAGTACCACTTCCTTGCAGGTCACAGGTATACAGGTCACTTTACCAGGGCCTAAGTCCCCTTTAACATAAAAGAGTCCAACATAAATTAAACACAGAAACATCTAAATCAAATATACAAAAACCATGAAACAAAAAGGAACTGAAATCAATTCACCCCTGCACATGATTTGGCCCACAACCTCCCCCAGAGGCATTCAATATGGCCGACTTAGGGCACGCCCCTTCTTTTGTTTGGACCATGTGGAGGTGCAGGTGAGAATGTGGATGTGTGTATGATGTTACTGAAATAAATTACATACGTACATTTTAATTAACAATGTGTGATTATTAACAAAGTAACTAAACCGCCTTGGTAGGATATGGTAAAGGAAAGTAAATTTACAAATGTGTCAAATTAAATTCATACTAGTTCAACGGGACAAAGGCCTGTTTTGTCACACGTCAAGCTGCTTTGGAGTCTTAGCTTTTGTGCTTTCTGTAGTGTGTTGATACTTGTGATGGTAACTGTAAGCACTGCTCTGTCTGAGACTTTATTAGACTTTTATCTGAGCTTTGTTTTAACACAATCAATCTGGCTTTAAGGACCTGACTTTTCTCTCTCAAATAACATTACAGTCACAAAGTTGAGTTTTCAGACAGTCTTTTTTTGACATCGTTTGCCAGTTCCAAAAATACTCCTACATGCAGAACACCTCAGCGTGATGTCAATTCACCTTCTGGAAGTTACCCCCCCCCAGAGAGTTGGTGGATCATTGACTTGTCAGTGCACATGAAAATTATACACAAATTTACCTACTTTAGATCATATTTTAGGGCTGAAACTTTCTACATTTAAAAAGAATGGGACTTCCTCTTAACTGGAAGTGCCGCCACAATGAACGTGCGGTTTAGGAACACTGAGAGGCAAAAGTGGGCGGGACCGGAATAAGGTCAAAAGGAATGTACCCACAAAACTCATAAAAAGTGTATAAAGACTGCGCAATGCTGTGTAATCTGTTTTTGTTATAAATGGTTTGCAATAAAATAAAAACAATTGTCTCCACGTGTCTAACTATTGTCTAACTAATATGAACATTGCCATAATCAGAAGTAGTGCGATGAAGTTGTGAAGTTGTGTTGACTCTCTCTAAGCATGCATTTGTAGTAATTGTTGTAGTAATTGTAATAATAACTAGAGATCTCTGTTGGATGTTTGTCCTTGTTTCATAAAGGCACGCCCCTTTACAACTATTTGACCTTTAACCCATGTTGAAGATAAAGGTGCACTGCGTAACTTGTCCGGTGGAGGGTCCATCATCTGGTCGTTTCCACGGAGATGTGCCGAGAATGTTCCGCAGCATGGCCGTAAAAGTAAGAATCTCCATGAAAGCTTGCAAGCCAATTTACAGGTTAGATTTGTGGAGAGACGACCCCACTCAAGGTAAGAATTTATTTTTTAAGATATTTTTGAGCAATAAATAAAAGCTGTGCACTGTAAACCCAAATGTTCAAAGTAATCAAATAGATTAAGCTGAGTATACTCAAAGTTTTAGAAATAGTCCAACTAAATTCATTTTGTCAAGTTGCTGCAACATGTTCTGCTTTTTGAGTAATTTTAACTTTTTTTTTTATTTTTATTTTTTTATTAAAGGGAACTGTTGTGAGTATAAGTGAGCATGACTCAAAAACATAGATGAGGTACAACTTGCAATTAAGTAATGAAATGCTGGGAACGATAAAGTCCTGTCTACTGTTTCAAATAGGGTTGATTTAAAAATACACTTAATTTATACAGTGCATGCTAAAATACAATTTCAAAAGCGCTTTACCAAATAAGTACTAAAATCTATCATAACAAATAAATTGCAATCATATTATTTTAATCGAGGCACTGTCTGAAACTGTCTGAAATGCACATGGGACTAAATGTATTTTATTTAATTATTTAATTTTATATAATGATTTTACTTTATTTATACTTACTTTACTTTTAAGTCATAGTAAATGAGAATAACTGAGTTGCCTTAACAGAAAACTGAGTCATATTAACTGCAAATATGTGACTTAAGTTCATCAACTCAAAATAATTGAGACAATCGATTGCTTCAATTATTTTGAGTTCTGGTAACTTATTTCAGTTTAATGCCATACTGTGGACAATTTAAACCAAAGCATTAATATCTCCATGGAGACAAACAGGTTGCAGAGCCTCTCTAAAAAAACGATACACAGTGCACCTTTGAGAAAAAATATGATTGTAGTTTTATTTTATTTTGCCCTTGCTTGAGTAATTCTGCATAATATTTCGTTTATCTCAACTTCAGCTCTCAAGACTGATACATGTTGAGGTAATGACGCTCTCCCGTGCTTTTAAAGTCTTAAATCATAATCATCATCATTTCAGGATTAGCGGCTGTTGTATTTCAGCATCAGAGTCCATTTGTTGTATTATTTGTTATCGCTAAGACTGAGTGGAGATGGTGTGATGTTGCTCCTATTATATGGAATTTAATTTATGTGAGCTTAGGTTGTGTGGATTGTGTAGAATAAAATTAAAATAATGATAATAAGAAAATATCTTATAACACACAGTACAATATGTTGTACCAAAGCCTAGTTATATACATAGCATTCATGTAAACATTTACTGCATGTGTCTGGAGTAAACAAGTCTTTAAACACTGGTGGCAGATTACATAGATAATTGGCTGTTTTCTATAGCTCGATTATTAGTAATTGTATTTAAAGGAGCAACCTGACAACTTCTGTAGCTAAAACAACACACACATTTACACATTCTGCCTTTCAGAGCGTAAAACACATTTCTTTTTCTTGAAATTTTGAGTAGATATTAACATTGTTGACCTTTTTATCATTGGCAATTTTCAACAAACTGCTCGCAAGTCCATTTTCGCCAAGCTAATAAACAGTTCTTATGGAATAAAAGTGTGAACAAGCCGCTTTGGGTACTACTTCTGTTGTCTGTTTAATGACATAGGTGCAGGACTTTGTGACATAGAAAAATGCATACTTTTTAAATCAAGCTTTCCAAGATGCTTTGTAATTTACTTTGTGTCTTTTCACTCCGTACTCAGAACTGGTGAACTTTTATTACAGACCTGGGCATTGTCCAGCTCCCACAGGCCTCATACGGCCCTTTGGTTAACCCATTTAAGATCATTTGGAATCACAAAATAAACATATTTTATCATTTTACCTCATGCATGGACTAAAACTGGCTTGCTTTTATTTTAGATGTGTTTTTTTAATGACATTTTTGTAAGGCAACCTCACTTTTTCTTACCATACTTTATTTATAAAGCACTTTAAAAAATTTACAGCTGGCCAAATTGCTGGACACAAACACTGGATAGATAAGGACAATCACAGTACAACACAATACACAATACAAAACAATATAACTACTAAAAACATAGAAAACAATAAAATACTTAACAACAAGAAATATACATGTCACTTGTTCAAAGAAAGTGAAAAAAGGTGAGTTTTTAGGAGTGATTTATAAAATGGGTACAGACTCCGACTGTTATCTCTATGGCAACAGGTTCCAGAGCCATGGGGCAGCAACAAAAAACACACGGTCCCCACGAAGCTTGCGTTTAGTCTCTGGGACAGCGAGCTGGAGCTGGTCTGCTGACCATCGTTGCTTAGTCATAACATAAACTCTTACCAGTCTTACCAGCTTGTCAAAACAATGCTATTATCTGCTTTTTATAAAGGAATACATTTAATATTATGCAGAATTGAATTAAGCATTTTGGCCTGACCCTCCACAATAGTTTTTCTCATGTGGCCTCATGGAAAAAATAACTGCCCACTGTTGTTCTACTAGTATATCCACAGCTGCCCCAGGACTGAGTGGGGTTAGTAATGTCTGACCACCACCACCAATCACTCACACACCACGTTCATACACTAGTATTGTGAGAAATGATGCACCAATCCAGCTTTTTCAGTTCGGATACAGATTCCAATATGGCTTTAATATCTGCCAAAACCAGATATCAACTGATACTAATGCAGAGACTGAAATCTGTATTTATTTCCTTTAAACAAAAATTAAATAACCAAAATGTGCAAAAATAAAAGTGAATTCATTCTGAGACTTTGTGGGTTAATTATGACCAGTAAATAGTCTTATTACATCAGGATATTGGCTGAACCGAGATTTGGAAGCTGATATCCGATCCAGCAATTTCTTCAGTATCTCCGCTGATATACCAGAATCGTATCGGTGCATCTCTAATCATGAGTAAAGTGTCTTGCCCGGGGACACAACAGCAGCACGCACTAATCTGAAACAGGGAAACATGAATCTATTTGAAATCGAGAGCGAGCGTCTCTAAGCCCGCCCCTGGTCATTAGCTTGTAATACATCTTGAAAAGTGGGGGCGTACTGGGATGTCAAGTAGTTAGGATTGCATTTCTAACTTTATTTTTAACAAATCGGCAGCGTGCTTCCAGCTACTTGTTTAGCAGTGCACATGTGACACCTCCATTAGGAAAACACACTCACTGCTCTCCAATGAATCTAGTCAAACCTAATTATAAAGGTTTGACTGTGGCCTTAGTTAAAACCGAAGCAATCTCAGCTCTAAATAACATTCCTAACTGCACCACTGTCAAATATCTTCATCTCATTTGCGAAAGAGGCAACTTCTTAGTCCTCGGATTCTGGCGTGTCTTTTAATTTCCCCGCGACATCACTCCAACAGCTCAGTCAGGTATACCAATTAGAACAGCTAATCAAGACCATTAGGAGTCTGAAATGAAATGAGCGTTCCCTGACAAGAGAGGAGTAAGAATATTAAAATAAGAGACTTCTAATGGCTGTCGGTTTAGCTAATTTTAAAGATCTGTGTGATGTCTTTGTCACATGTTCAGCCCTGGTTCAAACTGGTTGAAACGCAGCCAAATGCAGTCTTCACAAAGTCTTTTCTATGAATCAAAAAAATGCCGGTATTATAATATTAAAGGACACTTGATTGTTGCACAGGGAAATTTATCCTCTGCGTTTGACTCATCTTCCAATCTAACCATGACAGGGGTGGGCAATTATTTTTTCCATGGGGCCACATGAGAAACAGAAAATATTGTGGAGGGCCAGTGTTCTGTCGAAATGAGCTACTTTACGTTTTTCTATGTACAGCTGGAAAGTAAAGTCGAACCTTGACCTCCCCAGTTTTACAAAATATTTATTTGGATTAGAGACGGTGGAATTGATGCTGTTTGCACATAGTGATCACACTTCATACCTTAGTTCAACTCATTTATATGAATATGTGTAGGTAGTTCATTTAGACAGTCGTGTTCTGCTCAAATAGGGCTCTGTCTAAAGGTAGCACATATTAACAGGCCAATTTAGTCATCGAATAATACTTTAACTGTAGAATCACCATTATTTACTCATTTAGATGAATTTGGGTAGAGGTAGCTCATTTTGACAGGCCTACATCTTCTGTCAAATAAGGCTTCCACTATATCAGAAAGACATTACTGGAAACACTAAAATATTTATATTTAATATATGTCAAAGGATAAAGTGTGTATTTTTGTTTTTTTAACATATTCTGCCGCAAATCTAACAGCACATCATTGCTTAACTAGTCAAAAGATGCAATAAAACCAATGCACTTTTAAAATGTCACTTGTTACTCCACTTCTGCCTCGAGAGCTCAAATCGACAGCATTTAAACTAACAGCGCTTGGAGATTGTGCACATTCACAGTAGCACTAGGTAGCTCGAATCGAGAAGACACTTGACCAAAATGCTTACTTCAATTCTGCATAATATTAATTGTTTAAAAAAAACAAAACAAAAAAAAACAAAAACAAAAAAACTATGTACTAAGTAAATAGCATTAGTTTGATAATCTGGGTATAAACAATTAAAAATTGAGGTTGCCTTACAAAAAATGTCTTTAAAAAAACACCTCTAAAATAAAAGCAATGCAGCTTTAGTCCATGCATGAGGTAAAATTATAAAATGTTTGTTTTATAATCCCAAATGATCTTAAATGTGGCACGGGAGCTGCACAATGCCCAGATCTGACCTATGAGATGCAGTGTGCAACCACAGTGTCCGGGACGCATTTCCAGACCAAGACCAAGCTGGTAAAATTGTTGTATTTTTCATGTTTTTAGCTCAAGGGAGTCATGATGACACCACTGTTAAAGGGGAAGAAAAATAAGCAGTAACACTGTACACTACAAAAATGTAATACCTAAACTCAAATTACTAAAATTAAGAAGAATTATCTACCAATGGATTTTTATTCAAGCAACTTAAGATTTGAGTAATCCTTCATTATGAGCCTGTCTGCATCTCCAAAGCTCAAAACACTCTCTTCCACCTGAGTAGTTTTTAAACTGGCATTTACCTTTTACCTTTAGTTTGGTTGAGATTGGCAATTCCAGGGCTTGAATTCATTCAAATTATTCTAGTGAAGGTGTATGGTGTTTAAAAACATAGTGGAGCAGTTCCTGTATTACCACATGACATCACAAGGTGGAGCAGGGTATTTTCTGGTTGAGAGAAGTCTAAAACAGTGTAAAGATGCAGGGTTTGTGTGTTAAAATGTGTGAATGAAACAAAACCCAACTCCAGGTATGATTTTAATGAGGAAACAGCTTTATAACATAGATCAGAAAATGGCAAAAAGTGCAATAGAAATGAAGTTGGATTGGATTTTTTTTTGCCGTATTCTTGCTTGTTGGCACCATTGGATATGCCAGTTGACTTCTTGTGTAATCAAAACCGTAATCCATGAGAATTTATGAGAAGTTGGCTCTCATTGTTCACAGGCTTGCCATATCTTTGGTTGCATTATGAGATTCTAATCACAATGCTCGCAATAAGCCATATCTCCACATTCATAATTCCCTTTGGTGCTACAAACTAAGATTATACGACGCACATGAAAAATACCGCCTTTTTCCAGACACACACACACATACACACGCACACACCAACTGCTTACCTGAGATGATAAACGGCCCCAGATTTTAAGATTCCCATTTCTAATTTTCTGAGTGGAGAGGCCGGGCTGTGGCGATTGATCAAATTGGGCAGTGAGGAGAGCGCGACCCCCACCTCTCCAGCCACCGCCATGGCCTGTCTGAGCACCTACGCCCTCCTCCTTTCTTTCTCTTTTTTATCCTCAATTTCCCATCCCAAAGACCCTCTTAAAATATTAAAGTGGATTTATGAATTGTCAAAGCGGCCTCATTTGTCTAAAGCGCTTGACTAGAGATGATGCAACGTTGTAGAGGTGAGTGAAGAATTTAAATTTAACTTTGAGATGTGGCGTAGCTTTCAGTAAAGGTAAGAGTCAGTTTTGTTATGTTTATTGTAGACAAATATAACGCTAGATGTATATTAAAGGTCCTATATTATGCACATGTTTGAGTCTGTTTACATCTCCAAAGCTCAAAATGTTCTGTTCCACCTTGAGATGTCATGTACTGTAAGTTTTAGACTATAGGCGCACTTAAAATCCTTTAATTTTCTCAAAAATTGACAGTGCACCTTATTATCTGAAGTGCCTTATGTATCAATTCTGGTTGTGCTTACTGACCTCAAACAGATTTTATGTGGTACACGGCGAGCAAAAATCTCAATGCTTTCATACAACTTTGGTAAACTACGAAGCCTAGAAGCTTGATGGATTGTCGGAGCGTTACATCTACCGTAGTCAGAAGCCTCATTCGACAGAAGCTGACCGCATCAGGACACAAGAAGCGAGCAGTTTTTTCAGTGCTTATAGTTTATGCAAATTAGCCATGTGGTTTTAAGTTTGGTTTCTGTAAAATGTAAACAAATGTGCACAAAGCTGCATTAAACACATTACTCTATGTATATTTGACTCCTTCTCGTAGGAAAAAAACCCCAAAAACTTAAATTATCCACCCACATTCATAATACACATTCACCAAGACAGGGAGGCAACACCGGGCGAGTTACGCCACGATCTGCCAAAGGATCATGGATGCCTGAGCTAAGGGATCAGTCTCAAGTGTCGACCGTTTGTTTCGCTTAATGCACTTTATCATCCGGTGTCTTATGTATGAAAATAGACAAAAGAATTCAAGAATTCAATAGTTAATTGCTACCTACCTTTTTGTTGAGTAGAGACAGGCAATTCCAGGGCTGAAATTATCCAAATAATTCTATTGAAGGTGTATGAAGTTTAAAAACACAGCACTTCCAGTATTACCAGTTTTATATAGTGTTTTTTGGACACTCAAAGATGCTATACAGTTCATTATTCATTCACTCCACACTCAATGGTGGTAGCTACAGTTTCCCTGGGTCTGACTGACTGGAGCGAGGCTGCCGATCTGTGCCATTGGCCCCTCCAACCACCACCAACACTCTCGAACACACCACTGTCATACTAGGCAATGTGGCCGAAGTGTCTTCCCTAAGGACTGTGACGTAGGTTGACCTTAAGCAGGTTGGGGTTCAGTGAGTAAGGTTTAAAAACACAAAGACGTGAAGCGGTGGTCCACAGTTGACTTTTGGTTTTCAATCATTACAAAAAAGTGCAAGTGCAAAAACGTGTAGGGTGCAAAATGGTAAAAAGGAGTTTCCTCTCCAGCAGCAGAACACCGAATGATGTTTGGATTCACCTTTTATCTGGTCTGATTGGATAATGATGATGGTAAAAATTAACATTAGCTTAAAATACTGACCTTGAACACTCCATAAAACAAACCCAAAACCAAACCCCAACTATATACATAAAAACCCTAAAACCATACACCAATTAAACTTTAAAACCCATAAACCAACAAAACACTTAACCCTCCTGTTGTCCTCGGGTCAAAATGACCCGCTACCACGTTAAAAACTAACAAAAAATCATCTTAACGATAATTTTTGAACTTGAATTTTATGACTTTTCCTAGATTGACCCAAACTTTAGGAAAAGTGAATTGTTGCCTTTATTCACATTATCATGTATGCTGTACAAAAAAATGTACAAAGGTCGTCTTCGGGTCAAAATGACCCAACAGTGAAATTCAGTTAAAATCACAGTCACAGAGTTATCTACACACCACAGAATGAGAATGTTCTGTTAGTTCTGTTTCAGATCAATCAGTAGCAGATGTAAACAAGACAAGACAGGTGGCCTTGGTAAATGGTCACATTTTTCTACATCGCTTTTCCACCTTCATGCCACTCAAAACGCTTTACAACAAGGAACCACTCACACATTCACACACCAGTGCACACAGACACTGTGGGCAAGGTGGGTTAAGTGTCTTGCCCAAGGACACAATGACAGCATTCATCTGTGGGAGCTGGAATCACATCAGCCAACCTGTGGGTCAGTGGGTCTGACCGCTTAACCTATGATGTTTATGTCGAGAGCTGGAATCGAACCACCAACCAGTGGGCGAATGCTCTACCAACTGAACTACTGCTGCCCTAGTGGACAGTGCCTTTGATCTGTGGATTTCCAGAAGTTATAAAGGTGCTGCAGATGACATTACCCCAAATTCTCTTTGTGCTGAATCCATGATGTCCAAAAGGCTCTAGAGCTGATTTTTCCAGATACCCAGCAAGACAACTCTGATTCAGACCAGAGGAGGCCCAGAGAGGAACCAGTGGATGCAAGTTGTGCTTGATGTGACAGAGGGACTGAGGGGTCACAATGTGACATGTGACAATTTCTTCAGCTCTTATGACAGCAGCTCCTGAAGAGGAAGATCACCATGGTTGGCACAGTTTGAAAGAACAAACCTGAGCTCCCACCTGCACTGCTTGCAACAAAGGAGAGAGAGGTCTTCTCATCAACATTTGCCTTCACGCTCACCACCACCCTAGTTTCCTACATCCCAAAGAAAAATAAGAATGTAGTACTTCTGAGCACACTGCACACAGACACTGGCATAGCACTATGATCACAAGGACAGGAAGCCATCCATCATCCTAGACTACAACTGTAACAAAGGAGGTGTGGACAACCTAAATAAGGTGATTGGAACATACAGCTGCAGAAGGATGACTGCCCACTGGCCCCTGGTCATCTTCCACAACATCATTGATGATTCCTCCTACAATGCCTTTGTGATTTGGAGAGAGATCAACCCAACCTGGATGTCTCATGAGCAGAACAAGAGGAGGGTGTTCCTGGAGCAGCTAGGAAAGGCATTTGTAACTCCACTCATTGAAAGAAGGAAGCATGTCCCCTGCACAGAAGCCTCTGCAGCAGTTGTCAAAGCTATACAGAGTGCAGGAGCTCTTGATCAACCTGAGGATCCAGCTGCCACAGCCGCTGCCCCAGCTGGGCAAGTAAGAGGAAGAATGTCAGTTCTGCCTGCCAAAGAAGGACTGTAAAACACATACATATATCTGCAAGAGCTGTGCATTTGCGTACTGCTCTACATGTGCTAATTAGTTGAATGAGTTATTGTTTTTTTTGGATTGTATATTTTCTTACATTGTTCACTGGCAAAAAAAACCAAACAAAAAAAAAAAACCCCTGAAGAATCTTATTCATTGGGATGAATAAAAACGCATTCAAAATTCCTTTTAGCACATTTCTTTTGTTTCTAAAGCTATAGAAATGCAGGTGAAAAGGGAAAACTCAAGTATTCACACATTTTGTGGTGAATGTTTCTTCAAGCTAAATAAAATTTGGTGTTTAAAATTCAATTAAACTGCTTATATTGGGGATTTAGTGAAGACATTTTGACCCAGAGGACACGGGGTGTATACAGAATATGAGGACAACAGGAGGGTTAACCTACCCCTGTACAATACCTTACACTTGGTCCAGTCCAGAACCTTAAAGAGGGAGCTCGTTTCTAGGGGGACTCTTTTAGGACACAACGACGGTTTTTGCCACACATGACATCAGTTGCTTGCATGTTTCAGCCTAAATATGTAGAATTTGTGTGTTTAAACATATGTAAATGAAACAAAATGACTACACCATATACAGCCTTAATAAAGCATGAACATAGACTTAATTCATAACGAACAAATACAATATCAAGAATGATTAACGCTTAGTAACTAAAGAGGTTAGGAGTTAGTACCAAGCCTGAACCATTTTTCTGTTGTCCAGTCTATTAAAACTGTAGTTATTAAAAAGTTTTACCGTGGAATTGAATCGACATAACTCTCTCAACACCTTTTAGTCGAGCTAATATGGAATCTCGATTTCATTCATCCCGTGTCATCCGTGGCATGTTCTATCGATTTCAACCCATTTCTTATACATTCACACACAGGTCTTCAGCGCGCGCTCATTTGTCCAACCACCTCACTCCGAAGAAACGGCAAAACGCTCCAACCTCCCCGGGGTGCAACAGCGGAAGACTCTGGGGTGGGAGGGGCCAGCACCGGAGGATGGGGAGAAGACGGGGAAGAGGGTAGGGTAGGGTAGGGTGGGTTGGGGGGGGGGGTGCAGTGTGGCGGTAAGACGGCCGTGGTCACTCCGGTCTCAGGAGAGGAGAGCGTTCGATCGGATTATTTGGGAAGGACAAAGTGCTTTTGTTGATGAAGAGTCGCGCTGATATCTGGGAGTTGGGAAATCGATGCTACGCACAAAGCTCTGGCGCATTGATCCCGACCCGGCCATTGACAATCCATGGCCTGGTTAGCTATGCGAGGGAATGAGGCCAAATGAGCTGCTCCTCGAACACTTTAGCGCTCCGTGTAGTGTAGCTGCAGCCGTGTTGTTATTTGTATTGACAACCGTGCCAGCGGAATGACTTATACTCACGCATCCCCAAGTTTGAGTTCTCGCCTGGAAGTTTTATGCTAAACCCCGAGACAATACGCACTTTTTATGTCATTAAGTCCCCTCACTCACTGTCGGTAAAAGTCCGGACAAGACTTTGAAAGTGATAGGCAAAACAAAACAAAAGATGAATAAAAGTGAGCCTGCATATTTTGTCGCCGATTTCAATGGAGGGAAAAGACTCAAATCACTCAAATGAGGGCTTCTCATTATGGGCTAGCGTTGTTTGTCCAAGCAGCCTCTTCCTGGCACCTTGTTAGAGATGTCCGCGCACGGTAATTGGATCCGTCTGCCGTCGGAGTGGAGCGTTTGGCTGACAGACGCTCACACCGGAGAGACGCCTAAATGACAAATGTTCCCTGTGCTCGGAAAAACCTGAGAGAGGAGCTGTGACGTCTCGTTATCCTCTCTCACACCAGCTTACAGGGCGCTGGCAATCAAGTGGCTGCTTAAGTGGAGGGGGTGGAGGAGGGGGGAGGAGGACGGGGGTGGTGGGTGCTGAGCAGGTTAAGTTGGTGGTTTTGGTGAAAGTAGCGAGATGTGCATATTGTTGTTTTTAATCAAACCAGGTTAACGGGGAGAACTGAGATATGAGAGTAGCTTTGTCCTGAACTTTTAGGTAATGGATTAGTGACTTTAAGAGAGTTGCATGGAGAGGGAAATAATCTTCATTAAAGTGCACTGCAGGAAGAAAGGAAGATGTTTTAGCTGGCCTGCCTTTCTAACCTGGCTAAGACCAGATGGAAATGTGTAGCACTCTGAATTGAGTTCCACAAATTATGAATTTGGAATGGCTCTTGATGAAAGCAACCGAGACATACTTCAAACTGACTGGTCCAAACTTCACAAAAGCGAAACAGAGAAATCAAAGTTTGGTTATGTCCAGTTTAGTGAAATGCATTGATATCTTTTCTGTCCACAAAGCGCTTTCTTCAACACAGAACTACTCCATAAATCTGCAAAAATTGGCTGAAGTATGTCCATCTGTGTTTTTTATTTTAGTTAGTTTTGGCCCTTCATTTTTTACTTCTGCCCAAACCACAATGCATCTCTCTGACTGGACCAATCGTACCAACAGGAGCCTGCCAGTATGGAGTTTCAAGAGTTTGTGCAATCAGAAATATTGTAAGACTTCATTTTGCTGCATTAGGTTACTGGTTTACAAGAACAGACTTGCGTGAGGAGAGGCCAGAAATCACTCATCAGGTACATACAATATCACTTATCAGGTACATACAATTCATCTGAATAATAACCAGTTCTTGGCCCTTGCACAAAATTTCTTTTATAAACATTTATTTCATTTCTGTGACTTGTAGGGTTTTCATTTGCACTTAAGAAGAACTTAAATCTCATTCCTTACAAAGAGAATTGTCAGTTTTGTCTTCTTCCAGAACAGCACATGGCTTCATCTGAGCTGTGTGTTTTGTGTACCCCGGTGAAATGCATTGGCTCCTTTTGTTGTGTTTCCATAAATGCAAATGAGCACAGAAAGGGCTTTCCAATTAAGTGTGTTTGACATTCCTCAAACATAAAGTCTGAATTTTCAGGTTCCAACTGTATTACAGTTAGCACATGGCACCGGCACGAGACCCACACTGGTATAATTAAGAAGGGAAATAGTAAATGTCAATAAGGCTGTGTGTGTGTGTGTGTGTTGGTAGATTCTACAAGTGTTTAGAGTATGGGACATTTTAGAAGCTTGCATGAACATGGTGCATCATGGGAGAGAAGAGTGAGTGTGCCAATCTTAAAAGGTGCGCCTTGGAACTTTTCTGGCAGAGGTCGTCTTTTCCCTTTGCAGATTTTATTGCTCTGCCTGGAATATTCACCAGTATATTACACATATATCAGTTGTAGAAAAACATACATTCTTTCTGTTAGTCAGCCCACCTCCACAGATCTGACCTGAAACTTGATCTGGTGTTGTCTTAAGGTTAAAAAAATCACTTTATTGTCCTCATAGAGAAATTATCCTTTGCATTTGACCCATCCTTCACTGTGCATTTTTTAGGTTGACGAGGAAACCGGAGCGTCCAGAGGAAACCCACCCAGACGTGAGGAGAAACATGCAAACTCCCCACAGAAACGCTGAGCAACCCAGGAATCGAATTCGGAACCATCTTACTCTGAATCGTGAGTGCTTTTGTCTACATGAGAGCAGCAATTAACTTTATAGCCACGCTTTAGAAAGTTCTAGAGAAAGTATTAAAAACAACAGGCAGAGGTGGGGTCTTGCAAGTCGTGACTTGGACTCGAGTAAGATTTGAATCACCATTTAGAACTTGAGTTGACTTGATAAATGGACAAAGACTTGGGATTCGACTTGGACTTGAAGGTCAATAACTTGGGGCTTGACTCGGACTTGAGGCCTGTGACTTGAGAAGCACTTTTAAATTTGAATTCTTTCTATTCTGACCATAATGATTCACACTAAGATCTTGTCAAGACATTTGCAATTTCTACAACTCTTATATACTCTATAAATACTCATACATAAATAGATTTTTTTTTAAGTACAGTTTTTTTCAAATAAATTGCAAAAAATCTAAGCTCTTTTTGGTACTTTGGTTTGACTTTGGTTATTTCAAAGACTTGAAATGACTTGAAGCTCAAAATAGACGACTTGGACCTGACTTGGTCTTATGGGCCAGTGACTCAAGACTTGACTTAGACTTGCCTGTATTTGACTTGGAACCTGACTCAGCCTTGAAGTCAAAAACTTGAGACTTACTTGAGACTTGCAAAACAAAAACTTGGTTCCACCTCTGACAACAGGTGGCATACCGAAAAGAAAAAAAAATCCAAAACATCACATAGCGAAACCTTGTGTTTTTCACTCATGGTTTGAAAGTGGATATATGCTCCTTAAATGTTTCCTCACTTATTTTGAGAAGAATCCGTTGCCACAGGCACACGGTCCATACCAGAGGAGCAGTTGTTTATGGGTAAAAGTGGTGAGACAAATCCAAGTTGCAGATGTGCCACAGGTTGTGTTCCTGTTGCTGTCTAGTGTTATTGTCTGTGCTAAGCTCTGGCTGGGATTATCATAACTGACAGACCTGTTTACATCCGCCTTCCCTAATGAAAGCATGTTCTGCCAGCCATGAGTCATGCAACCATCTGCATTGTGTCATTCTGGCACAGTCAGATGCCCAACCAGGGATGTGGAGTACGCATGTGCAAGTGGCCAAGTGTTGTGTTTTTAGTTATTACTTTGCTTGTTTACTTTGTCTTGATGATATCCATAGTTCAGTCAGGAAATATTTAAAGGGTCCATGTTACGCTGTTTCCTGATCTGATCTGTTGTAATGTTGTTTCCTCATGAAAAACATACCCGGAGTTGTGTTTTATTCACACGTGAATAACACACAAACCCTGCACGTTTAGAGTTAGAGTTAGAGTTCTTCTCTCACAGAAAACATTGTTCCACCTTGTAATGTCATCTGGTAATAAAGGAAGTGCTCCACTGTGTTTTTGAAGGGACAGTCCAGAATTTTGGACATAAGACTTAATTTCCTAGTGAGCCAGAGTGTTGGAGACGCGTGGGGACACTTTTTAAAATATAGGTTACTGATGCTAGGCTAGCGCATGTCAATGGCCATAGTTTGCCTGCCACTTAAGACAGTCTTACCCACTCCACAAAGCACCCGAGGCAAAACGATTGTAACGCCAGACTCTCGATGTGAATGCCTGTTGATAGAATAATTTTAGAAGTAAAACCAGCCTTGCATTTAAAGGATCCATGTCTGAGCAGCAGCAGCAAGTTGTGCTTCTTGATAGAAAACTTGGCAGTCGCTAACTGATATCACCTAGCATCTACCTTACTGGCAAAGTAAAATTCCTCTGCTGCTGAGAAAATAGTCCCTCAGCATGCAACGATTCATGTGATGCAAGGTTAGTTTTATTTCAAACATTATTCTATCAACACAGACATTTATATCAATAGTCCGGCGTAATAATAGTTTTGCTTCGGGTGTTTTGTGGAGTGGACAGGCTAACTATGGCCATTGACATGCACTAGCCTAGCACCAGCGACCTCTGCAAATACAAGAACTGGATGGAATATTTTAAAAAGTGTCCCCACGCGTCTCCAACACTCTGGCTAACTAGGAAATTAAGTCTTAGAAGTGGTTTAGAAAAGTTGAACAAAGTTACGTTGAATTTGGGTCAGTTTGTTCATAAACACATTTTCAGTTAAATTGATTGTATGTACCAGATCTTTGGCATTTTTTGTCCTAACAACATGAAAATTGACACTGCACACACTCCATTAGAATGACTCCCTCTGAATTTGAGATGGATCGGATGAGTGTTTTGAGAGTTATGCATGGAACAGACAAACACACGGACAGACATTCCTTGCATTAATGTATAGATATGTTGGTGTTGTCCTAATCATATTGAAAAATTTCATAGTAACAAAAGTATATTCTTCCATACTTTTTGAACCCTATATTACAGTTTTGTAGTTTAGTCACACCAACTGCTTCATTTTTTTCACAGTGAATAAGTTTACTCCATGTTGTTAGTATGTTTAATTTCACTCATGACTCACGATCAGTAGAAAATTTTGGTATAGATTGACCGCCTCCGCAAACCACTCCACACTTTCACCCCAGCTCTTCCCTGTCTCCTCTTCCTCCCCTTCTTCTCCGTGATCCTCCTCTCCTCCACCTCTGCATTGCAAAGTCCCAACATTAAATTGTGATAGATGAAGAGCGGAGGGCATTCATACAAATCAATGACTTTAGTGTATGTGTCATTAGCCCGTACCACGCAGCCAGCGGTCAGCGCCATAAATCACGCCATGATCGGCTGTCTGGTGAGGCGCGCCACAGCTGCGAAGACTGCATGTATTATCCCACACCATGCAGAGTCCCGCCCAGTGCTCCTATCCTCCAAAACTGAGGAGAAGGAGTAGAGAGGAGGATCACTGTGCACCCAACAGTGACTCAGGTAAGTAACGATCATGACTAAGCTACAGTTATTTACTAGTACATGAAGTGTTGTGTAACTGTTTATGACTTTAAGATTGTTCAGATTAAAAAGATATATGGCAGATAGTTCTAAAATAAGTACATATACACGTTGAAAACTAATATACTTTCTACCGTCGGATATTTTATGGCATATACACAGCTGAATAGGGCTGGGTATCGTTAAGAAGCTGTCGATACGATACATACCTCGATACATAGGCCACGATACAATACATACCTCGATATCTAGGCCTCGATACGATGCATACCTCGATACATAGACCATGATAAGATACATACCTCGATACATAGGCCACGATATGATACATACTTCGATACATAGGCCACGATATGATACATATCTCGATACAGTGAGCTTTCGATTTGATACAATTCGATACGATATATTTCAAATTGTTTCAATATGGTACAATAAAAAATGGCTGTGTGAAAATGTCAAATGTGCTGCATAAGTTTTCTCCTGACAAAAAAACAACAAAACAATTTAGTAAAATATACCAAAAAATACTCTTGGCGATATGTTGATACAGCAGCTCACGATATCAATACTGTATCATCACATTAAACGATACAATATATCGATATTTCAATATTTTTACACACCCCTAGTTATAATGTCCCCTTGTTTAAAACTTTGGTAACACTTTATAATAACTACACCTTACTTAGCCTTAATAAAGCATGAACAAAGACTTAATTAATAATGAACAAAGATTTAATTAATGATTCACGCTTAGTAAATGCTTAATAACTAGTCTTCACTTTAGAAAAGCTCTCAAAAAGACTTAACTAACAGATAATAACTGCCTAAATTATCATTGCATTGCATTATTAGTAAATCATTCTCTCATAGTTTACTAATGATTAATAAATGCTCAAATGGTTAGTCCATGAGTAATTAAGTATGAAATAATGAGTAACTATTTACAGCACAGGCAAATTAAGTACAAGTGCTAATTAAGGTATTAATTATGTAGTTACTAAGCGTGAATCATTATTAAGTCTTTGTTCATTATCAATTAAGCCTTTGTTCATGCTTTATTAAGGCTAAATAAGGTGTAGTTATTATAAAGTGTTACCAAAACTTTTATATGTCATCCATGCATGTTTGAGTAATATAGCGATCTCTCAAGTGCCTTTTCAGAACTCTCCTATTACTATCAGTGTGATTTTGTCCAAGACTCACATCTCGTATAACAATTTACAATACACTACAGCTTCACAACTCTGAGTAGTTTCATTAGCGGGATGAACGGTGATTGTGTTGTGGTAGCGATCTGAAGAGGGAGTGACTTAGCTCGGGGAGCAAAGGGAGGGTTCTGAGCTTTGAAACCAAACACCTTGAAGAAAGCTGGATATATATCGATACAGCAGCCCACAATTTTGTATCGATACTGTATCATCACATTAAACAAGACGATATATCAGTATTTCAATATTTTTGCACACCCCTAATGTTGAACCTGATAAGTGTTTGTCCACTGATCCGAAGTTGGCAGTACGAATCCTACTCTTGACAAAGTGTTTGTGTACACTGGTGTATGAACCTGTCCTTGATGTAAAGCGCTTTGAATGCCTTGAATATGGAATAACACTGTATAAAAATGCGACCATTTACCGTTTCTGTGATTGATTTGACCATAGAACACTGTGTTGCAACAAAAATCTGCATTTAACCATTTAGATTTTAGCTGCCCCCATCCTTACTAAATAATACTGGTCGATGGAATGTTGCGATGTCATCTGAAACCTATTAATAGTGGATGTCAAGTTTATTTTCATGTTGGTGTCGAGCAGTACTGCGCGTGGGAGTAACACAGTTGCTAGAAGTCCCAGAAGGTTGATGTTTCCTCTCCAGCACACTGACAATGTGTCCGTGAGCAAAACACAGAACTCATCTGTGTGTCAGACTCTAAATATGAATGGTTAAAGCACGATGTAGACTTAGATCATGTTCAAATTGTATTCTACTTTTTAAACATTTGTCACTTTTTAGTACATTTGTCATTTAGGCCCAGCACAAAGATACAACTCAGGACACATTTGCAAAAACAATAAATAAATCAGTAATACCAGTGCAATGCAAAAGCAGATTTAAAAGTCTGCATCTTCTATACAAGACTATATTTCACTTCCAAGCAAACAACTTCCATATACACTCCTTTGTACACTGTTTTGCATATTAACTTCCAACCACCTAGCTCAGTGCTGTAGAAAAGTTTGCACTCCCAGCCGAAGAGAGCGGCTAAAGGCATCATTAATCAAAGCGAGTCCTCAATTAATCAAAAGAGGAGTGTCCTAGTCGTGTAACCCTGCTATCCAAACCAGAACCCCGGTGTCAATACTGGCCTCAGGGAAGCAGCCAGCCAGAACCACTGCACCCATCCCAGTCAATACCCCCACAGAGGAGGCACCTGTCCTCCCACACAGCTCCAGAGCTAGTCCCTGTCCACCACCGGAGGAGACGCGCACGGGGACAAGGGAGGACATCGGACAAAACCAATACGGATGATTAGTAGTAGAAAGACTTTGGTAAAACGCATATGGTATTCTTGATGTGATTAACTAATGGCTGCGGGAGGTTGTCAGACTTTAAGAAAACAACATAATGAGGTAATTATGTAGTACAGTGGGAGCAGTGCAAGTTTCATGGAGCAATTAGTGCGTACTTGTGTTTAATGTAAAGTGCGGTCGAATGGTGTGAATAAATCATGACGATACTCGCAAGTTCATGAACTGTTTCGTAGAAAATGTTTTGTGGTTTGGTCAAATGATATCAAAGTTTTTGTACTCCTTCACTTAAACAAACTTTTAGAAGAAAGAAGAAGAAAGAAATTGAGAGGTGAACGATAATTGGGCAAAAATATAAATAGGTAAAGATGTCAAAGGGCTAGATCGATGTTGTGCTCTTATTAAAGAAATACAGTCATCAGATAACAAAAATGTAATCTGAGTATTAAAAATGTCTAAATATTGAACCATTCAATCTTTAACTTTTTTCCATTTTTTCCACCAGTCTCTTTTGCCAGTATCAGTGCTAAAATCCAGTTGGTTTAAACATCTCTCTAATCTGAATCCTCACTATCTAAACCCCAGCGCCTCATTATAGAGCAGCCTCACAGCTTTCTCATGAGGCTTGTCCATATACTGAAAAAAAAAAAAAAAACTTGTGTGTGCCCTCCATTTACATACTTACACACTGGCAAACCAGGCTCAGTTGTAATGTAGTTTTTGTTTATTTTGTCCTTTATTTTAGTGCAAGCTACATTTGGCAACAGTTGGCAGACGCCTAGGGCCCCCGGACCTGGTGGGGCCCCCAACCAATTGCCCTCAGTGCCACTAATGGCCGATGCCTCAGAGCAATTTGATTTTCTCTCAATGCCATTAAATGAGAGTAGTTTACTAGTAAACAAGAAAACACAATTGTCAAATCTATTTTAACTGTCAAAGCATTCCCCCCTTTCACATTAGAATGGACAAGTCAGCTTGACCCTGATTTGAACATAATCATAGAAAAATAAAATAAAATAAAACTACTTTCAGCTCTGGTTATGTAGTAAGCTACCTAACTAATAAGACAAGTTTCTAATCCACCCCAATTTAAATACAAACAAAAAAACAGTGCATTATAGTGAGGGTCCCAAACTCAAGTTCACCTTGGGCCCCCAAATTGTTAACTCTGCCACTGACTGTACATATACTTATACTTAACTTTAATTAAAAATGATAGAAAAAGACTTGTTCACTCTGAGGATTACTGCTTTTGTATTCTTGGCACTTTGTCCTGTTTGAAGTCTGATTCAGTTTTTAAAACCCAGCATGCCATTGTCTTCATTGTTGACATGACTTAAACTTAATTGTGTGACTACAGAAACAAACTTGTAACCAGCAGCGACAAATCTTCAGTGCCACTGGAACACTGTAGTGGATACAGCAAACACCTCTGAATCCTAGGGTTGCTGGTTCAAGTCCTGACACTGGCACTTTGAAATTGGCAGCTGGAATCTAAGGCTGCGTTCAAACTGCAGCTTGAAGTGACCCAAATCTGATTTTTTGGCCTCTATGTGACCTGTATCTGATCTTTTAATGACAGTCTGAACGACACAGATCCGATTTTTTCAAATGCGACCCAGGCCACTTGGATATGTGGTCCTGAAACCGATACATATCCGATCTTTTGACATGCGACTTCAGTGTGAACGGCCAAAGTACATTCATTCGACCTACACGTTATCAACAAGCCACAAACGTCACTATTCTGCGCTGAAGTAGGCGAAAATTGTTAATGAACTCATGTCACTGAAGCGAAGCACATCACCACTCACCACTCTTGACTACATCTCCTGCATCCACACATTCCTTTCAACAGACGTTGCTGCCGCTGTCCTACAAAACGCCACGGCCAAAAACCTCGTCCTTCTCCTTCTCAATCTCCTCCTTAAAACAAGTAAGTTGTTCATGTTCGGGCTCCAGTACGAGAGGAACTTTAAAATCGCCAGGTGCTCAATGCTTGCGTCCATGTTTGGACAACTTCCGTAAACACAGAGCACGCTCGCTGCGGTTGACGTCATCGTGTCCTCCAGTGCGCATGCGGGACACTTTCGGGCCGTTTACCGTTCACACTGTAGTTCACATACAAGTCACATTTAATTGGAAATGTGAACGACCTCGCAAAAATATCGGATTTCACAAAAAAATCGGAATTGAGCGTTAAGCCCTGCAGTCTGAACGTAGCCTAAATGAAGGATTTTGAGATTTGCCTTAATATATAAAGTGCATTATAAATACAATGTGTGTCTACAACTACTACTGATACTGACACTGATATTGATAGTGATACTGATACTAATACTTGTAGGGCGACAGAAGTTTAGTGTTTGTCCTCTGATCCGAAGGTTGGCGGTTCGGATTCCTGCTCTCGACGTAAATATCATTGCTTGAGCGGTCAGATCCACTGACCCACCGGTTGGCGATGCAATTCCAGCTCCCACAGATAAATGCTGTTGTGTCCTTGGGCAAGACACATAACCCACCTTGCCCCCATTGTCTGCGTGTATGAATGGGTGAGTGGTTCTTGTTGTAAAGTGCTTTGAGTGTCTTGAAGCTGGAAAAGCGGTATATAAAAATCTGACCAGTTACCATTTATTTCTTTTAAATTTATGTTTTCTTTTTTCAGTCTTGACTTGTGTGCTTGTGTGAATAGAGCATTTTCACTTCAAACATTTCATCCTCTGTGTTTTAACATAATGTTTATTTTAACCGTTGGTATAAATAAAATCCACCAGCTCCGCACAACAGCTAGCCAAACGCCTCTCACGGGACCCACTCTGCATTTCATCTGAAGAAATTAAAAATAATCATCTATTTACGAACAAAGACAATGCATCCTCTGTTTTAGTCCGCGATCCTCCATCTTGTACAAAAGTCAAGGAATCAATTATCCTCTACCCCCCCTCCCCGCTCTCTCTCTTTCTCTCTCCATCTTTCTCTTTGTGAAATTAAGAGCAGTCACTCATTTATTTGATACCCAGACATAATTTGATCTCTAAAGACTTGGAGGAAATCCGCAGATGAGAATATCTTGTTTTAGCCCTCCACATCAAGGCGTTTTCAACCAAAGAGCCGGATCCGTCAAGGCCTCATTAAAATTAGGCTCCGATGACCATGGCTGCGTGACGACTGGCCTTGTTAAGGACTTCGGTGGTGGATTTAAAGGGCGCTGTGTTCATACCTCTTAATTGAATGGCCTTAGGTGTTTGCTCTTAAGAATTCTGCAGGAGAGCTGTATTTACCAATGTGATTAGCCTTTTGGAAGAATGCACGGGAGAGTAGCTATGCTGTTTGTTTAGGACGTTTTGTTTTTTTTCCTTGTGGTATGTAGGTGCACGCGAGTCAGAGTGGTCGGTTAAGGTTTATTTTAAAGGTTCTTCATGTAGCTTTTCTGGTGGAAGGTCTGTCAAACGCTTTTCTCCATGGAGGTGTTATTGCTTTGCCTGGGATGTTCCACAGTGGCTTTAAACAAATATATCCTGTATTTATTCAATTGCATTGTTTTCATTTCTCAAAACTACAGCAAAAACATGCATTATTATTGTGAGTGGGGCCACTTCTCCACAGATCTGACCTGTAATATGGCCAGGTGATGTGTTTGTGCTTGTCTCCATGAAGATAGTTACAAGGAGTTTTGTAGTCAAGACCGCACTAATCGAGATCAAGACCTGTCCGAGACCACAGGGTCCCGAGACCGGGACAAGACCAAGACCTCTGAGAGTTGAGACAGACAAGACCAAGACTTTTAAAGACCGAGACAAGACCAAGACAAAACTGAGACTTTTAAAGGCCGAGACCAAAACCTGTCCAAGACCACAGGGTCCCGAGACCAGGACAAGACCAAGACCTCTGAGAGTCGAGAGGGAGACAAGACCGAGACCACGGCCCATCAACACCAAATTGAGACCATCTTTGTCAATTTTGACATTTATTTGTATTTCAATTATTTTGGCACATATCAGGCATATATCAATATTTTTATGAATCTCCATTTTATCACTCGTCAAATGTCAGACAAGCCAAGCCAAGTCCAAGCACCTTCAAGACAAAGACAAGACAGTCCAAATGCAGTCGAGTCCATGATGAGACCAAGACCATTAAAAAATGGAAAAAAAAGTCAAAGTGGTGAATCCTCTACCAGAAGAAAAAAAGTTACATAGTTCACCTTCGAAAACAATTTTGAAGGTTTTATATAATGCAAAATCAACTTGAACTTCGAACCATGTTATGTATAACTGTATTAGTTGGGTATAAGTCAAGATCATTAAAGCTGCACTATGTAACTTCTACGGTGGAAGTCTCCATGGAGATGTAATTTCTTTGCCTGGAATGTTCCACAGTAGGACATTAAACACATCGTCGCTCTTGTGTTTTGTTTTGTTTTTTTTGGTGTTTTATAGCTCAAAAATACAGCACAAAAAATGTGACTGTTACTATGTGCAGGCTTGCTTTTCCATAGATCTGACCATTAACCTGTCTCTGTGATTACCAAATTTATTTCCATATTGTGGAAACATCTAAGTAAACCAGTAATATCTCCATGGAGACCAACAGGTTGCAAACCCTCCACCAGAAAAGTTACACAGTGCACTTTTAAGCAAATGTTGGTTAAAATTTATACACATATATTTGCCTGTTTTAGTCCATTTTATTATGCAGTTTTACTAGTTCATGCACATCTCCTTACAAAACTACTGAACTGATGTGACTAAGTAATTTCCCTTGTGGATCAATTACATTTCGGATCGTTTCAACGCTTGGCTACAAAGCCAAAAAACTTCGTTAGCAGCTCTAGTTAGTAACCTTATTTAAGCTTCTTCACTGGAATCGTTGTGCCCTCTTTTTAGACGAGTGGCACTTTTTATATAGGCCTACAAAAAAAATAATGGTTAATTGCAATCAAATCAAAATTGCAATTAGAATGGATGAAAAACATAATTGCAAGTACTTTCCTCAAGCAATAAAATATCCTGCATGATTAAAAAAAAAAACAACTTTAGATCAAATGTGATTCTTGTA
The DNA here is from genome assembly GCF_026225935.1 of Boleophthalmus pectinirostris. Lineage (NCBI taxonomy): Eukaryota > Metazoa > Chordata > Actinopteri > Gobiiformes > Gobiidae > Boleophthalmus > Boleophthalmus pectinirostris. The sequence goes on from NW_026571140.1 coordinate 12,211,911, forward strand.
TTTCTTTGACAGTTCATATTTCTGTCTTTTTGTCAATTCTTCTGGATGTGATTAAACTATAAACTGAACAAAATCCACTAACATTTCTAATGAAGGGTTTGCCACCTGCTTGTCTCTGTGGAAATGTTATTATGTTGTCTAGAACACTGTTTCCTGAAGAATGGGTCACAACCCTCAGGTGGGTTGCAAGAGATTTTTTTGGGGTTGCCTTGTCGCGATGTGCATGTAGGTCTGTAATATAGAGTTCTGACACTGATAGGCTGCTGAGCTCTCCTCCTGCACCCCAAACTGGAACAAAAACATACAGGCCCACCTATCTCACTAAAAATGTTGAAATGTTAAGACATGTTTGTATAATTTCTAATCTTTTTGTAATTATTTTATTGACTATTTTGTTCCAGTATTGCTGGTTCAATTGAATGTTGAAAAGAAAAAGAAATGGGTTACATTTAATGTCCAAATAGATGACTTATGGATCTTTTTATGGCTGGTTCAATTACTGTTTTTAATGGTTAAAACTTGATTAATACCAAATCTTCAGAGAGACACGATCACTCAAGTTACGTTTATGATGACAGTCTGAAGAGAAAAAGCAAAAGTGGCATTGAGTCTTCACTTTTTATTCCATGTTTAGACAAGCGTTTTCGGGAGGAAATCTGTGTGCATACGGTGACGCAAAAATGTGTGGAATTGGATTGAGTATGCATGCCAGGCAGCTAGGTGGTGACACTAGGTGGTGATGTACATGACATAAATGATTATGCGACGTGAACAGATCTGACTAGAGTTTTGCATCTTGGGCAGTGTAGACGGAAACTCGACAGGAGTATATTCAACTTTTCCACTCTGGAGGGTGGTTTCAAATTTTGCGTTTTTAAGCCCCCAAAACGCCGTCATCATCTAAACGAAAGGCATTACCAATAAAATATTTTGTCGTTTTTCAGTGTTCTCGTGTAAACAGGCTCTCTGTCAACAATAAAATATCCTCATTAATCTTCAGTAATGATCAAATCTACCTTTATTTTGTGATTTACGAATAATGTCTTTGACTTAGGATGCGAAGGTTTGTGAATTTTAAAATATGGGTCCCCAGAAAAAAAAAAGGTTTGGAAACAGTGGCCTAGAATGTCCCACAGTATACATTAAACCTATTTGTCATGAGGGAGACAAATCGGTTACAGCACTACACGACATTACAGGTCACATCTGTGGAGAGTCACCCTTATTCACAGAAGGAATGATTGTATTTTTGAGCAATAGAAACACCCGTAATGACTAAAAGCGAGATGGATATGTTTAAAGTCATAGAGTGGGACAAGCAGGTGACAGACTCTCTACTAGAAAAGTTGTGCAGTGCTAGCCAGGCTGATGCCACCTAGTTCCTCCGCTCAATTTCATTTCTAGTGACTAGGCCAAGAATCAGAATACACTAGATGGTTTGCAAGAACCCCAGAAGTTGTAGACCGCGCACCGGCCAATCAGCAAAGAGCTGTGAAGCGCCTGTCTGGGTCCCTTTTGTGGTACAGCACAATACTAAACAAAGCGGTCGAGATGGATGTAGATGAAGCCATATATTCTGTGTTGGCAACGATTCCCGAGATCGAGGATTTAAAGCCAGAACAAAGAGAATGTTTGGTGAATTTTATCAAGGGGAAAGATGTTATTGCTCTTCTTCCTACAGGATTTGACGCATTACATAAATCATGACCAAATAGCAGCAAATGGTTAAATAAAAAAAAGGACCCGCCTACCGTCGAACAAACAAATCCTGATGCTGCGAGGTCAGACTGTTTCTACGAAGTGAAACCGGCTGATAAATCGGGCTAGTGCAGTGCAACTTTAAAACACAAAAACTCACCAAGATGTTTTTTTTTTTTTCCTCAAATTGTTCAACCCACATGACCACCCCTTTTATCCCCATTACAAAAAATCGTATAAAAATGTCTGAGATACTATCGCTCATGTATTCATTCTGTCATTCAAAAGCAAATTAATTTCAATTTGCCATTCTACCTCTACAATCTCACCATAACAGTCCTACCGGTCGACAAACCTCCCATTTAAACCCCTCCCCGTACCTCTTATCCCCACTACCCCTCCGTCGCTGTAGTCCTGGGGTGATGTATGGCCATTGACACCATTAGACAAAGGTATTATTAGCAGATTAGGCCGGGCGAGGGAGCGCAGAAGCAGGCCCAGAATTCCGGGGGCCAGGTTCCTAAAGATTTGGAGCTCCGCATCGCCTGGGCTGGGTCACAGAGGGGAGTGAATAAATATGCCCACATTATCTCGCATATAGGGGCAGGGCGCCGGGAGCAAGAGCACCCGTGGGAGAAAGGAATGCCCCTCTGGCCTATAGTCTGAAGGGCTCCGGAACATTGTAATATGGGTCAATTAGAAAGAGATATTCATACAACAGAAGAGTCCATTATGGTATGTGCTTTTTGATCGGGGGCCTTGATAAGAGCATGTGGGTAGAATGTGCAGCAGATGGATTGCAGAGGTCAACTGATGTAGGATGGAAAGGATTTATATTGTTCAGTTATATATTTTTTGATAAATGAGTGGATTCACGAGACCAAAATATACAGTAAAAGCTATAGGAGGTTTGACATTGTTAACTGTAATTTATTGTTAATTAAAGGTGCATTGTGTAACCTTTCTGGTGGAGGGTCCATCAAATTCTTGTTTCAATGGAAATGTCATTGCTCTGCCTGAAATGTTCCACAAAATGACATTAAACAGCTCCACATTACATTTATTCATCTAGAAAAACGTTCATTCTGACTGAGTGGGGTCACCTCTCCACAGATCTGACCTCTAAGTTGGTCTGGTTTGGTCTCCATGACGACAGAAAGGTTTATCATACTGTAGAACAGGCATGTCCAAACTATGGCCCGTGGGCCAAATGCGGCCCTCAGACAAATTTTTCTTGGCCCTCAGGCTTCCAAGTGAATTGGCCCAAGTTACCATGTATCAATTAAAATTTTACTTTTTACTGCAAGTTTTTTGAAAATCTACCTTGATAAAGTGAATATTTAATGTTTACTGTGTGGTTTTAAGGATCTTACATGAATAAAGATGATGGCTCATTCAAACATGTTAAACCTGCACATATTTTAATTATTCACGGTACTCGGCACCAGTTTGCGACCGGCCCTCTGCTTCATCTGTGTTTAGATATGTGGACCTTGATGAAAAAAGTTTGGACACCCCTGCTGTAGAACATTCCAGACAAAGCAATAACATTTCCATGGAGAAAAGCTTTTGATGGACCCTCCACCAGAAAAGTTACACAATGCACCTTTAATTCCCATTGTATGAATAAGACAAAAAAAAACTTATATTTTTTTTGTAAATGTAGTAACACTTAATCAGTGATGGTAGCTCAGTTGGTGTTTATCTACTGATCCAAAGGTTGGTGGTTCGAATCCCGCTCTCAACGTGAACACCATTGGTGTAACGATCATGGTGCGATTCCAGCTCCCACAGATGAATGTTGCCATTCCTCACTCTTCTCTCTAATTTAATGTCTTTCTCTTTTTAATTTTATGATTTATTTATGTTTTGATTTGTTTGTATTATGTTTTTAATGTATTTCTTATTCTGTAAAGCAGTTTGAATTACTTTGTGTATGAATTGTACTATACAAATAAACTTCCCTTGCCTTGCCATTGTGTCCTTGGGCAAGACGCTCCTCTTCTTCACATCTCGCCCCTTGTGTGTGTACACTGGTGTATGAATGTGTGTGATTTGAGTGCCTTGAAGGTGCAAAAGTGAAGATTTAATTAACCCTGACTCCTACCCCTAACTCCTTAATTAAATAGTTAACTAAGCCTGGATCATTTTTAATAAACTATCAAGAACTATTATTAAGAATCAAGTCTTTCTTCATCCTTGTATTTAATTGACCTCCATAAGCTATCAGCTATTCTTCCTGGAGACCTATGTTGCATGTTTTTTGGGTTAACACAATGGGCTTTGAAATAAAAATGCCCACAGGATGGACATATTTAACAAGTTTTCATAAAGTTGGTTTTGGAAACTAGTAAGCAGTGATTAGTGGGGGACATGAGTGAGGACTGTACTCCACTACACTCCACACTTGTTCATCTGTGACTGGCTTGAACTAAAGAGAACCTATTGTGCTTAAGCCTGCTCTGTGACACCCGTGGACCTTATGTGCGTCATTTATTAAGATGCATTTGGAGAACGATGTAAGTACCAAACAGAGCTTGATCGGCAATCTGGCGTTTTCAAAGTAAGCAATTAAAGCTTGCTCAAACATGCACGAATCACTCCAAATACAACTGAGTAAATGGTGAGGGGAAACAACTAGAACATGGTTAAAAGCTCTAAAAAGTCCATTTTGCATAATAGGTCTGCTTTAAAATTTAGAAAGTGCCTAAGAGAAACACATTTTTTAATCCTCCTTTCAGTTGTTGGAGGTAGAAGAGCTTTAATCCAATGTGAGACATACAAAATTAAAAATGTAATATTTTATATACTCAATGAATAAATCAATGTTATGTCATTAGTTAATGTTAGTCCCATATTACATTTGTGCTGTGGTGGAAGAATACTCAGGTTTGTTAAGTAAAAGTACAGATACCAGAGAAAATTAAATATTTAAGTAGATTTTCTCTTGTAATATTTTTATCTATATAAAAGTATTAAAGTACCTGTTTAAAAATGAACTTGCATAGTAAAAGAAATTGCATAGTTTGAGATCTAATAAAGCTTCAAATGTAGTAATTTGGACAGATTTGTGCTCAATAGAAACAACTAAATGGATTGTATTTTCAAACTGTTTTTATTTGTGTATTTTTGTTTGCTCAAACTACAAATGCGCTAAAAAATACACCTCTTAGCCTTTTCTGCAGGTTTTAAACTATAATAAAAAATACTTGTACTTTTCAATTCTTTTCCTAAATTTTATGAAATTTTTTATAATATTTTCAAAAATATTATTTTAAAATTGACTTAAAGGTGCACTTAAACTTTTTGGTTGGGGATCCGTCACCTTGTTTCTTCTTGATTTTACTGTTAAAAATACTTAGAAAAAAGGCATTCTGACTGTGGGCGAGATTGCCCCACCACAGATCTGACCTGTTACTTCATCTGGTGTCCGTGAAGATAGAAAAGTTTAATGCCACACTGTGAAACATTCCAGACAAAGCGAGAACATCTCCACGAAGAAAAGCATTTGACGGGCCCTCCACCAGAAAAGTTACACAATGCAGTAATTAAATACAAATGCCCAATATTTATATGTACATACAGTTACTACTTTAACTTTGCCACCTTCCACTCCTGCATTTGTGTGGTGCATAGTGTGTTCATCTCCCCTCCTCTTCCTCGTACGCAGCTCTACGTACAAGTGTGAACATATGGCCGCTCCATCTGCCCATTCACACAAACATACGCACCTCTGTTTACATACACATTCTAATTATCTTGATCTGCTTTATTTCACGTCTCCAAAAAGTTCTCCCTCACAATACGTAACTACTACTACTGGCTACTTTAGTTTTTAATGATTTGGCAGTGACATGCGGTGGCGTGGAGCTGACAGCCGTGTGAATATATCTATCTTTCTCCCTCCTTGTTTTGCTTTTATCCTTTTAGTCTTGAAGGAGCCTAATGAGCATGTGCAGAAGGCCGCTCTCTCGCTGCCCTTAAATCAGTAATTGGTTTGAGCGCCCGAGACTGTCAGGAAATTAACACATCACACGCTGACAGCTGTTCATTTTTTTTTTTTTTTTTTTTTTTTTCTTCTTCTGCATGGCATTCTCCGTCGTGTGAATGAGCGGGATTCTGTCGTGAACATCTCAAATGACTGATCGCTAATCAAGAGGCCGTCCTCAAGGGCACGGCTGTCTGCTGCTGCTTTTCTACCTGAGTAAATAAGTATGTGAGTGAGAGAATAAATGTGTGGTGGCATATACAGGTGGTGTGTACAGCAGTAGATATAGACTATGTAATGTTATTTAGTTAAAGGTCCCATATTATGCAAAATTGACTCTTGTGAGCTTTAAGATGCGTCATAATGTTGGTACCTGTGTTTTGTTTGAGTAATCCTGCTTTATTAATCTGTCTACATCTCCAAAGCTCAAAATGCTCTGTTCTGTACCTTATGATGTCACGAAGTGGTAGTTTTCAAGTTAACAGCTACCTTTTTTTTTAGTTCCATAGAGATTAGCGATTCCCATTCCAAGGCTGAAATTATCCAAATGATTTTAGTGAAGGTCTATGGAGTTTAAAAACAGTGGAGCACTTAGCACGGTAATTTTATCCTTCCCTACCTCAATTAAAAATAATTTTGAAACTCTTCAATGTTCAGTTTTTAAATCTTAAGGCAGACCTATATGCAAAATCAACTTTTAAGAGTTTTAAATTATGTTACAGTTGTTTTCCCTTCTCATTTACTCTCTCGATGTTGTAATTAGTGTGATTCATGCAGGTCTGAGTAATATTTATTCTCCTGTATTCAAGGCATCATTGCTTTGATCACTCCACTGCTCTATACTTACTTTGTTGTCCAATTTTATTCTCTTAATCAGCATCACGTAGCCATTTTGGTACAAATATTTTACCTTAACCCTATGTAATTTTGGAGCAATATTGCATTTTAAAATGTCAATATTGTAACAGATAACAGGTGTCATAACTAGATATCAGACACGAGTAAGGACAAATGACTAGATGTTTATTTATATTCTATTAGCTGAAGGCAGTGCCATCACCTCGTCTTCCTGGGTCCACAGAAATTTTAAATTTCCATTTCATCAATACATACAGTTTACATTTACAGTATATTTCCAGTGCATTTCATCTTCATTTAACACGTGACACTTTAGGTGCATTTGCATTGCATTGTACTTCAAGATGTCTTTTTCAGGAGTACTTTCAAATTGCTGTTTAGTATTTGCAATAATTATTCCAAGCAGACATTGATCTGTATTTTACAGTGCTTCTTCTATGGTTTGTTTTTACTTTAGGTAGTCAATCTGTCGTCTGTGGCATGTCTCTTTTCATATTGGTGCACATCTGAACTAAAGTATAAATCTTGATAAAGCACATTTGCTCATTTACTAATTTTTCTTATTAAGCAGGGAAGCTTTGAATCTTTTACCTTTAACCAGAACAACATAGAATATATCCAGTTTTCATTTGTTCTGTATGTACATGGAAGAGCATATAGAGCTGCCTTACTGTTGTGTTGTGTATGTTATGTTGTCATTTGTTCTAGATGAACAAATATGTAGCATTGTATAACTTTCCTTACAGATCTGTAGAGGCAACCTTGTTCACAGTCTGAATGCCAGTATTTTTAGGTATGTGTGAGCTATAAAACTACCTGTAACTGAATAAATGTAAGGTAGATCTGTTTAATGTCATACTGTGGAACAAGTGAAGCAGAGCAATGACATATCCATAGAAACAAGAAGATGACAGACCCCCAACCAAAAAGTTACATAGCTCTTTTTAATGTCATGTTGTCATTCGCACTAGATAAACAAATATGTAGAATCCACTGCTTAAAGAAACCACCGTTTTCTTTCCTCCGTTATAATTTCTCTTAGCTTGGACCAGCGTGCATGTACGCGTGCACCAGTTCTTGTCTCAAATGAGATGAGAGAAAGTGAGAACGAGTCCCGGACATCTTATAAATCCCTCAAAAACTACAGCCGGATAATAGCCCAATTAACCTTTTCATTCTTCCCCACTCGTCAGCGAAATCCTTGCCCTCATTTTTTCTCCCTTCATAATAAAATGAACTTCTATTCCTCATCCGACTTCTGCCAGATCGCAGCGAAAACGAAAACTGCTTGACCCTTCGCACAATAAGGATTCGTACAAAAATAACCTGGTTTTATTCCTGTAATGTGATTTCCGAGTCTTAACATCCTCCACGTTTTGTCTGGGTTGACCTTATTTATGAGGGTGACTTGGTGAAGGACTATAGCCTGGTGTGGAGAACAAAGTGCACGAGGGTATGGAACAAGGGGTTAGGGGTGAGGGAGACGAGATTCAAATGTGAGGAGGTGTGGTAGGAGTTCAAAAAGGACTTGTTGTTTTTTAAGAGCCGAGAAGTTAAAGGTGCAACTTTTCTGCATCAGACCATAGAGCGACGGAAGAGATCATTCTCCAACAGGCTTCTACAGGACATATCATACTCCATACAAATGCACAAGAACTCACCATTATGTAACAATCATTATTTCATCTTTGCATTGTTTCTCCTTACGACCTCTTGTAAATAGCCCAGAGATAGTTTTATCACTATATGTCTCTATTTTTACTTGTACATACAGTATACATTTAAATAATTATGTCTTGTTTACACCGGTCTCTTGCTTTTTTTTTTTTTTTTAATGTATTAATTATATTTTTACTCTGTCATTATTGTGAAGTGTGAGCGTCTGTGTCCAAATAATTTCCTTTGTGGATCAATAAAGGCCCCATCCACACTAGTACGTATTCAAGTGGTTTTTTTGTTGTGGATGCAGTGTTCGTCCACACTAATCCGATGGAAAACGGCTCCAGAGACGGAACGATCTGGTGCCGCCGACTCCCACGAATTCATCTGAGTACGGATGTGAACCGGCACTGTGTGGACGCCTGAAAACGTTGATACGCTGACGTAGGAGCTCTAGTTGCATCCTTATTGGACCACTGTGACTTGCGCCTTCTTGATTCGCTGGGTTCGTGACATCGATCGTGTGCAGAAAACAGTTTAAACAAACCACAGACAAAGTAAACCTCGTCCTCGGTCCACGAAAATACTTTTTCACGAAGTTTTCACGCTTGCCATCTTCCTCGGCTCAAAATCGGCTGCTGCAACTTCAGGCATAGTGCTCCACTTCCTTGTTTTTACTGCCCACGTGACTTCGTGATGCCAGCTTAGTCATGTGACTAGCATTTGAGGTGGTTTTGCTTTACTGTATGGACAGGAAAGGCTTTGATTGCGGACACAGAAACGACGTGTCTGGGCGCAAATCGTTTCCAATACGTTGATTTGTTTCAGTGTACGTAACCAAAGTTTGTCTGTTATTGCTCTGTCTGTAATGTTCCACGGTAGAGATTAAACCTATTTATCTGAAGGGAAACAACTATAGGCAGGCTAAATTCCAGGTCAGATCTGTGGAGAGGCTACCCTATTCACAGAGAGAATTGTTGTATTTTTGAGCAATAGAAACTCTCAGAATGAAGAAATGCTAGATGGATGCGTTTAATGTCATACCATGGAACTTTGCAGCTTAAGCAATAACATCTCCATGGAGACGAGCAGGTGACGCACCCTCCACCAGAAGGGAGAATATATTACTGAGAATATTTCTGGCTTCGCTTTTAAAATCTAAGTGAGCACATCTTGTTTTTAGGTGAGGTAAAGATCACATTTCTAACAGTGAAAATGGTAAAACTGCAATCGCAAAATTACGTTGGAAACATGAAACAGCATTGTGGAACATTTAGTTTGTTTCATAAATGTTTATGCGAATCAATGTATTATAATTACCCATCCCATTTACATCCAGTCAATTATGTAAACAAAACTAATGTTAAAAGTGCACTTTGTAACTTTTTAGTTTAGGGTCGCTGTACACTACTTGTTTATGAGGCGAGAATTCGTTTTTGACTAGATATTTGATGTACACACAAATGATTACAGCACATTTGCAGTTCGATCTTGATGCAGTTACTTTCATAATGTATGTAGTACTGTTTGAAAATCTATGACAGTTGCTTTTGTTTTCTTGCAGCACAAAATCTTAAATGCATATGTATAATACAGAAGTCATTTTTATGTGCAAGTTTAAAGGGCCAGTTTCACAATATATTCTGATTTACAGTATGGTATAATAAAATAAATACACAAACTAGGCCTGTCACGATAAATACTATATTCACTTTTCAATCAATATATGTTAGATGGAACTATAGTTTTTGGTGTCAATATTGTGTGTATATATTTTTGGAAAAAACTTTACTTGGAAATGTATTATTTTTTGGCTATATCATACGATTTGAGCCATAGAAGATTGAATCAATAACTTCTATGACTCATTACAGATGGAAAAAAATACTAAAGTGTTTCATTCTGCTGTTAATTTATTACAGCTCATGTTTGTTTTGGGGGATTTTTTGCACATTTTAGAATTTTTTTGTGGTTTCATCATCATCATCATCATCTTTATTCCGGACTCATGGTCCATTTAAAAAACAGACAAGGACAGTGACAATACAAAACAATAAACATTCATTTGCACTGAATCTCAAATTTGTGAGTGACATTATTATTTCATTGTCTGATTTGTTCAGTCTGCAGATAAAACTGTACATTAAAATTCTTAGGGCAGCTTGAAAAGTGTTCACTCGAGCAGTAACAAACATTTCAATCACGTCCATCGTGGCCTCCTCAAAAGCACCCGTGAAGCGTCATTGTAGGCCACCTGTAGTCTTTGCAAACTGGCTTTTTTATAACGAGTCCAGAGGTGAGCTGTGTGCAACGGTGAACAATAAGATTTAAACAATAACAACTTTACATCATTTGTACAAGAACCAAACTTACGCATAAGGGTATTTGCCTGAGCAAACACTGTCTGTACACATCATCATCTGTCATGTCCACAGTGATGATATGCCCGAGATATTTAATTTTTGTTGTAACAGGCAACACAACATTTGACAGGCAAAAGTCAGGAAATCTCATGTGCTAATCTTCTTTGGTCCTACAAATCATGACCATACTCTTGGTTACATTATACTTTAGATCATGCTCCACACATCAAGCTTAAATCTGCTCTTTAGTTATTGTGTTAATGGCGCAAATTTCTTACAGTATTATTGTTTATCGTTTGTATTTTCTTAAAGTGTGCACTGCGTAACTTTTCAGGTGGAGAGTTCGCCAAGATATTATTGCTTTGCCCAGAATTCTCCACAGTTTGGTATTAAAACATAACGTCTCTGTGGGGACAAGTGGTTGGCGCCATCATGGCAAGTTATTATCGGTCAGGTCTGTGGAGAGCAAGCTTATGCACACTGAAGATGCATGTTTTCAAGGTAATTTTAACCAGGGAAAACCACCCACAAGCACAACAATAAGATCAACATGGAGACAAGCAGGTAGCAGACCCTCCTTCAGTAAGTTACATAATGCAACTTTAATATATCATGTTTAAAAATGTGCTATCATGACAGGCCTAACGCAGGCTGTGGAACTTGCAACATCATTTCGAAACGCTGCACACGGAATGGACACACTCCCTGCAGCTGAATGATCTACTATTTGGACAGGTCAACATAGTGTAAATCCATAACCATATTTCCACACAAGACAATGCAACGCGATATGGAAAACACTGCGCTTGAGAGAAAATATCAGGCATTCCCCGTGATTCCCCCAGGACCTCCGCACGTTGGTCTACGTGTCTGCTCCATCTGAGAACTGTCACCGGATACAAAGAAGTCTATTTGGCCCTTCCCCGTATGAGCGTTAGCATGAAAATGTGTTTGCATGTCTGAGTGACACCCCAAGGCTAGAAAACGCACTTACGGCCAGGAAAGAGGGATGAGACAAAGAAAGCACTTGATATTTCGCGATTTTGACAAGCCCCCTGCCAAGGTGAAATTGCGTCTTGATGCTCGTCTGTGCCACGGTGTGACTGTGGGCTCCCCCGTACATGAAGTTAGTGTTGTTTTCAATCTCATCTCTTTTCAAATGTGGCGCAAGGAGAGGTGGCTGGCGTGTTGGGTGAAATTGGACTGCCTCTATCCATTATTGTAAACATCATCCCACCAGACAGGCAAGCAGGTCACAGGGACGCAAAGGATGTAGGGAGCGCCCGCCCGGGAGAGATCCTGCTAAAACAGATCCATTAAGGCCCAAACTATTTTTGATTTACATGTTGAGACTCTTTAAAAGTGTCACCCCACCACCGCCGAACAGCGCTTGCCTCTTTCGCTTTACCCCGCCGTCACATGCCTGCCTCCACGATTTAAAAAAAACAAAAAAGAAAAGAAAAAATCTCTCTCTTCGTCTTCCTTCCTGCACCCTTGTTCCCAAGCGAGGAAAAATCCCCTCCTTTAGTATCAAGGGCAAAATAGCACAAAGCACCTCGGTAGTCTGGTAAATAATAAGCAGCCAATCGCGTGCGCCCGTGCCTTCCTCATTATATTGTATGCACAACTTAATGACCTTAACGTCAGAACAGCCCGCAATCATCTGTCATGGCTCCAATTAATTTCATACTCGGACCGCAATGGTGGAAGACCGTTTAAACTTACTCCAGTCAGATTGCATTTTGTATTATGCATTGGAAGAAATCTATATACGACAAAAACCCGTGTGATGTTAAGTAGACAAAAACAACAACAATGAGAATCACCGTTCATTAAGAGAGGAGGAAGATGAAGAAGTGAAAGGTGGAAAGTTAAGTCAAGGTTGAAGAGTAATTAGTGTAATAATGTGGCATAAGAAGCTGGAATATATTGACCTTAAACGTGTCTGAAGGAACAATAGAACAGCGCCTCAAATTCAAGGTAAATTTCAATAATTATTCATACAACATAGCAATGCAAATTATTCAAATTCTTCTTGGATGTTAACCACCAGGAGTGAAGCGGGAGAGGGCACCGAAGTTACAGAACAAGGCCGTACTCGGTAAGGGAGTTCCACAGGGGTGCGTGTTGGGGCCGCTTTATTTATTTATACAGTTGTTGTAAAGATAATTATAGCAAAAAAAAAAAAGCAACTACAAAGTGTTAATAATTCATACTCAGTATTACAGATGTCAGTGGTTGTGGTTACATGCACACTCTACTAGTGATGGGACTTTCGGCTCTTTTATGGGATTCGAATCTTTTCAAAGTGCCGTTTCTATGCAGGTTTAAAGGGTAAATTTGACAATATTTTCAGATCTACGTTATAATAAAATACACAAACTAGGCCTGTCACGATAAATAATATATTTACTTATCAATCAATATATGATAGATGGAAGTTATAGTTATAGTTATAGTTTTTGGGGTCAATATTGTATGTACAATTTCTTTGGAAAAACTTTACTTGGAAATGTGTTGTTATTTTTTGGCAATATAATACAATTTGAGCTGTAGAAGACTGAATTAATAACTTTTATGACTCATTACAGACGGAAAATAATAAAGTGTTTCATTGTGTTTATTTATTACAGCTCATGTTTTTAGGGGGGGGTTTGTACATTTTAGAATAGTTTTTGGGGTTCAGGATGTGAATCTTTTCAAAGTGCCGATCAAAAGACTGGCTCTTTTACTATGTATTTGTATTACAGATGTGAGCACTCATTTTACTACAAACTAATCACAGAGAGAAATGATGATGGTAAAAATTTGGTTAAAATGGTTCAAACTGAGAATGGGAGCATTTTTAAATGATGCATAATCTAAATAAAGCTAAATTTAAAAAAACAATTGTTATATTATATAACATATAATTTAATAATAATAATAATTGTTTTAAAAATAATTTAAAAACAAATTCTTATTACAGTGCCAGATACGTTTAGTTTGTGCACAAAGCTCTTGTGTTGCCTAATCTGCTTTGGCTGATTTTTGTGCTGATTCAGCTTTAATTATAAAAATTTGAAAGAAAGAGTTGATTCTTCAAAAAAATTAGATCTGGTTCCAACCATTCACATTAAGAAACCATTCAAAAGAGCCAACCCATCACACCCATCACATGAATATACTCGACATTTGATTATAATCAGATTTATTTTTTTTTTTTTGGCATTATGAGACTATTGAAATGACATGTAAACAGCAAAATCATCGAATTTCTTTCTGATCATGGTTCCTCTTGGCCTGATTCATCAGCCGGTTTCACTTTGTAGAAACCATCTGACCTCACAGTGTTAGAATTCGTTTGCTTGACGGTAGACGGGTACTTTTTTAATTTAACCAATCACTGCTATTTGGTCGTGATGTATGTAATGCGCCGCTAACAAGGCTAACTGGTACATTAAGCTTTTCCCAAATCCCGTAGGAAGAAGGGCAATAACGTCTTTCCCCTTGATAAGATTCACCAAACATTCTCTTTGTTCTGGCTTTAAATCCTTGATCTCGAGAATCACTGACAACACAGAATATATGACTCTTTGCTGATTGGCTGGTGCCTGAATTCGCACTTCTGGGCTTTTTGCGAATCGTCTAGAGTATTCCGAATCCTGACCTAGTCCCTGGAGAGAAATGAAACTGCAGGCACTAGGTGGCACCAGCCTGGCTAGGTCCCTCTGTCTACTCACATCAGTTTTTTGGTGCCTGTAAACATGATAAAAGAATTTGTATCTGTCCACGGTAATATTTTTGAATATGAAAAAAACAGATGTGTTTTTTGATCAGTGTATTGGAATCTTACTAATAAAAAACTGATAATATCTTCAACATTGATTTTACTATTATTTACATTCACATAACACAACATGGCGCAGGTTTTTCCGCATTTTTTGTCTTTGTACACATTTTACATGTTTATCCTCGCCTGACATTTGTAGCGATATTAAAAGAGAGGTAAATAAAGCAAGCGTGTTACCGCCGTCGAGGAAACAACCACTGGAAGTTATTAAATAAAAACACATCTAGAGCGTGCCCCTCTTTTCCTCATTTACATCTGGTGGGAAAAAATGAACAAAATCTGTATTTCATAAACGCATTTTAGGTGCAGACTTCACATTGCGGGATATTATCGGAGTGCTGGAGATCTGTGATGAGGTTCTTTTTTTGTTAAATAAGAGTATATTAGACCATTTATCAAGTCGAGGGGGAAGGATGATGTGTGGTGCGCTGGCATTCATCATGATTACAGTAGCATCAGTCCTGGTTTGTGTCCCGGGTCATGGTGCCTCTGCCTCGTCTCCGAATGCGTGGCTCTTAAGGAGAATCTCTTATGGCATATTTGACTGGGACATCACAAGGTCAATGTGTGGAATTTATTCAATAAGATGACCCAGATATGAAGTGTGGCAGCGGATTGTGTAACGGACAAGGTTGCGTTTTGGGTTCAGATGGAGCTATGTGCAGCTGTGAAATGCTTACAGACAATTTTGAATAGAGATTATGATTTCAAAATAGCTTCATCGTGTACAGTGTCAAAACTATGTAAAGTTGCGCTGTGTGACTTTTTGATTTGATTGGGGGTTCGTCGCTTTCTTGTTTCTACCGATATGTCATTACGCCGCCTGGAATGTTCCACAGTATGACATTGAACAGCTCTACTTTACTTTTATTCAATTACAGGTGGTTTTATAGCTCAAAAATACTGAGAAAAACAGGCATTCAGATTGAGCAGGGTCGCCTCTCCACTAGGGGTTTAACAATATCCAAGTCTCTCAATACAATATTCTCACGGTACGATATTTATTGTGATATTGTGGGAAAGCTCACGATATGGTGGAGAGGTTCCTGATTATGGATGTAAACAATATCCAAATCTCTTGGTACGATATTTTTATGATATATATCTCATGGTATTATATTTATTGCAATATTTTGTGGAGGCTAAAAAAAACTGTTAATATGCTACTTTTTCCTCTTAAAATGCCTTGACAAGACTTAACCCAAAGAACTAAGACTTAAAAGTGCTTAGAACTGTTATAGTCGAGTTTCATTGTTGACAAAAGCGCGCGTTGCATGCTGGGAATTATTTTGGTCGGCGGCAAGAAACACTAATTCAACATGACAGACGGAGCGAGAAAGCACGTAAAGGGTATTGATCCCGGTTATTTATCCACTCTAACGGCAGAGGACCCAAGACCATTTGACCAGAAATTGGTCATAAGCATCGATGGACGACAAATCACCCTTTTCAACCCGTACAACAGGTGGACCAAACCAAATTTCTGGTCAGAATCGCCAACTACCTGGACAAATATTCATTTTGGCGATATCCACAATGACTTGGTGGAAACTCCATTCACAGCAGAAAAGATGAAAACCTCCAAGAGTCTCGATGCGTTGTTGAACTTGTTGGAGTCCACGGTTTGTTAGGATCTTCTACGTTTGCTCTGCGAATGTTTGAAAGCCGTTTAATTCGCCATTAGTGGTTCTTTTCACTCGAAATACGAAAAAGACATTTTCCTTTTTCCGTGCTTCTATTTGTGCATCCGATAATGCAGCAGGAATTTACCATTATCGGGGATGAATACATGAGGTTACGCACTGTGTTTGACCGCTATCGTGTTTCTTGCCTCCGACCAAAATATTTACCAGCATGCAACGAGGGCTTTTAATAACAATGACGTCAGCTGAAACTCGCCCATTTCTTCATGTATTCTACACTGAAATGAAGCGCAAAGGATCATGGTCTATGTAGTTCCCTCTGTCTTTTATTAGCTATTGCTGCGCCATAACTCTTAATTTAAGCAAAGAGACTTGTAATTCGATATACTGTGATGGTCCATGATATTATTGTGAGAATTTTGACGATACGATATCACAATATTTCGGTTATTGTTACATCTCTCTCCACAGATCTGTAATATTCCAGAAGCAAAGCATCTTCCAAAGTAATAACAGGCCAGACCCTCCACCAGAAAAGTTACAAAATGCACCTTGAATGTCTAAATCAATGTGCTGTAACAACTTTTTGCAGATGTCACCTCAGAAAATATTTGTCTTCTTACTTGTTCTTGTTCCCTTTTCAGGAGTTTGCTTCAATCTCAGTCCTCAAAATTGTATTATTTTCTCTGCATCATCTTTCCTCTAACCAAACACCCTATCCTGATTTCAGCCTCATCTTTGTATAAGTATTAATTTTTACTTTTAACTTAAAAGTGCACTACGTAACTTTTTGTTTTGGGGTCCTTTACCTGGTTGTTCCTATGGATGTGTCGTTGTTTGGTCTATAATGTTCCATAGTATGACATTGAACAGCTCTATCTTACATTTATCCAATTACAGGTGGTTTTATAGCTTAAAAAAATACCTTAAAAACAGGCATTGCAAGGCTACGTTTATATGATGATGGTCTGAACAGAAGACGCAAAAGTGGCATCAAATTTGCACTTTTTATTCTGCTTTTAGATGAGCGTTTTCGGGAGGAAATCTGTGTGCATACGGTGACGCAAAAGTGTGTGGAATTAGATGGTATGCATGTCAGGCGGCTAGGTGGTGATGGTAGTTGGTGATGTATGTGACGTAAACGCCTACACGACCTGAGCAGATCTGACCAGAGTTTTGCGGCAGTGTAGACGGAAACGCTGCGGCAGAGGAACTTTTCTACTCTGAAGGGTGGTTTCAGATTTTTGCATTTTTAAGCCACAAACAAGTCGTCACTGTCTAAACGAAAGGCACTTCCGATAAAATATGTTGTCGTTTTTACCTGCAAGCGTGTAAACAGGTCCTAACTGTCAGCAGTGTTGCCACTCCACAGATCTGACCTGTAACTCAGTCTGTGGTACTGTGAAAACATTACAGACAGAGCAATGGCATCTCCATGGAGGAAAGCATTTGACAGACCCTCCACCAGAAAAGATACACAATGTACCTTTAACTTAAAATGAGTCTAAACTTTACATGAAAGTAGAAAGAGTCTGCACAGGCAAAACAAGTCCAGGTTGTAATCATGTTGTGTAATATTGTATTATTTATTTTGCATCTCATGAAAAGGTATAAGGAAGCTGTAATGAATCGTATGATGATAACTTCAGTTCTAATCTTTTTTTTTTTTTTTTTTCTGAAATCTGTTGTGGGTCTTGGCATTGAAAAGCACATGCTGAGGTTAAAGAAAGATTCAAGCATATTGTCCAACAGTCACCTTTGCAAGTTCACAAGTGTCTTTCTTTCTTGTTCTGAATAGCTTTGCGTACTCCTTTATATCTGAATGATTGGACTTCTTCTCCAGTTTTATCTGACATGAAATTATCTAAATTGCGTCAAATGATGTCTAATACAGGTTATACACGGGGTTTATTAGGACATGACCTGTTCTGGTCTCAGACAAAAGTACACCAGGTACTTGTCCTCAAGGTGATGTCTTATAATGTGAAAAAGAGAACTATATAATAAATTGTTTGACTGACTGACTGATTGCATTTATATAGCACCTTTCAAGATACCCAAAGCGCTTTACAGTTCATTATTCAGTCACTCCACACTCAGTGGTGGTAAGCTACTACTGTAGTCACAGCTGCACTGGGGCAGACTGACTGTTTGCAGTAGTCCACATTTATTCTTCACTTGCCTTGACTTGCATTCACCGCAAAGAGCCATCACCGTAAAGCTAACAACAACTAGCATTTTAAGCGCACACTTCCTGATTCTCGACTTGTTTTGACCTCGAGAGCTGCTTATAAAAGACATCTGTACTGGTGAAAGACAGTTTGCTCAAAATCATCGGTTAAAGGTCCCTTAAATTGACCGCACACTTTTGACAGCCTCCAATGACAGTAGCAATTTTCAGTGTCCAAAATGCACAAAGTACATTATCTGATTGTGTTTTATAGCTCTCTCTTGCCTGACCTGCTTACATAACGTCTCCTCTTCAGTGCCAGCACTTTTCACTTGCACATTTTCATTTGTTTCCAAAAGCACTTTCACTTTTATTCCATCTCTCCATCATCGCCCTCTGCCTCTCTGCGCGCCCTGCTTTTGTTGCTGAGAGACACTTATGCAGCCATAGATTCTAAACATAAAATATAAAGATCAGGCCTTTGAAATGGGTTGAATACAAGTTGCCAGGATCTATCCATTTGCCCGCCACTCGTACCCTATGGGCTCTATTGCACTTGGCTTTTAATGGGAGTCTTCAATCTGCAGGGAGGGCCGAGGAGTGAGGGAGGGGTGTGGGGAGGGCATATTGACAAAAATGCGTATCTCAAGTGTTTTTCAAAATGAAGCCTACCTTTTTTTTTCAAAGAGATGCTATTGCTTCGACTGAAATGTCTCAGAGCACAGTCTTAAATCTTTCTATCTTCATGGAGACCGAGCCAGGTTACAGGTCAGGTCTGTGGAGAAGCGACCCCGCTCACAGTCACAATACAGTTTTTTCTAGGTAGTTTTGAGCTACACCAAAATTAGAATAATATTTAAAAAGCTCAATATGTTTTTTCTCTCATTTCAGAAAGTGAAATCTTTATATTTTATACATTCATAGTCACACAGTGAATCTTTCAAGCCTTTGTTTCTTGACATTTTGATGATTATGACTTACAGATAATAAAAAAATTACATTCACAGTTAAAAGTACTAGAGTTAAACCATAGTATGTACCTTTTAATGTCAGACTCTTTTTTTCACTTTGGATGTTAATCTAGAATATTGCTCTGTATTTCTTATACCGACGGAGATCAGTCTTATTTTTATTGGTCATCTATCATGTACAAAAAAATATTGTTTTCCACACAGATTAACACAGTTTAGTGCTTTGATCACTGATACCGGAGAAATCCACGATAGTTTTTAGTGCATTGTGATTGCATGTGTTTGATTGGCTAATTCACCTGTCAATCACTGCCACACCTTTGTTAAAGGTGTAGGTGCCTGGAATGTTCCACAGTATGGCATCATTTTTAATGGTGGCATCACTGTGCTAAGTTACATGTCATATCTGTGGAGAGGCGAGTACACTGACAGCATTAATCCATGTTTTTGAGTAAATGTAAGATGAATGTTTAATGCCATACTAGGTCACTTCAGGAAAAACAATGACATCTCCATGGAGACAAGCAGGCGCCCTTTAACAGAAAAGTTAAACAGTGCAGCTTTAAGTATTGAAGTATGTATTCTGGATCTATTATTGCACTGAAATACATGTGATGTCACTTAGACAAAGTTGGACCTTTCATTAGATGTTTTTAGATTTGTTTTTTTTAATCAACATCAGAACTGCTCCACATCATAATTATTTAGACTTAAAAGTGACATTATGGTATTGAATTGGTAACATGTATTTTGAATTGTGAACATGTATCGTGACTTAGTAGTGCAATTTGAAATATTTGTTTTGCAACAAGATGACATTCTCAGTCCAACGGGGACCTGTCCTTTTGGCCAATTTCAAATCTCGACTAGTAAAAAACAGACTCAAGTGACCATTAGTACTGCTTCATTCAACAGTTTTACTTATTTTAGAGCACTTTTCACAGAAAAAAAAAAAAATCACAGAGCAATTCAAGTGCAGTAGTGAAAGTCAACACTGAAAATTTGCTGTAGAGAAAAAGATAAAAACCTTCAAAGTGCAGAAAATGTAATCTTTGGTATCCCACTATTAAAAGATTACACTGCAATGTTTTAAAGTTTCCTTTCATATTTAATATACAGTTTTCTGATCGATGTTATAATATAGTTTCCTCGTCAAAAACATACCTGGAGTGTTTTGTTTCATTCACACATGTTTAACACAAAAACCCTTAGGCTGAGCTTGTCTCTCAAAACTGAAAACTCTCTGTTGAATGTGTGAATGTGAATGTGGCAATACAGGAAGTGCTCCACTGTGTTCTTAAACTCCATACACCTTCACTAGAATCATTTGGATCATTTTAGCCCTGGAATTGCCAATCGCTACTGAACAAAAGGTAAACGGTAGCTGTTAACTTGAAAACTACAGCTTCATGACATCACAAGGCGGAACAGAGCATTTTGAGCTTTAGAGATGTAAACAGAATGAAACAACACAACTCCAGGTATGTTTTTGACGAGGTAACAACATTCTAACGCTGCTTAAAGCTCACAATAGTCAATTTTGCGTAACATAAGACCGTTAATCAACATCGCTTTTTATTAGCGATCTTATTTTGTGTATATGCTTAAAACGACACATAATCGAGTAGCTATTATGGATTATTGATCACCCACCTCTGTGAGAGAGTGTCTTGCAACCTGACAATAGCAAGTGTTCAAATATTGCATTGCAGCTTACTTAAAGATGCATTGTGTAACTTTTCTGGGCCCGCCAAATGTTTATTTTTTTATTTTTGTTTTTCTCAGGAGATGTTATTGCTTTGTCTGGAATGTTTCACGGAGACCAAACCAGACCAAGTTACAGGTTAGATCTGTGGAGAGGCAACCCCGCTCAGTCAAAATCAGGTATTCTGAGCTTTTGAGCTGTAAAACTAGCCTGATTCATGAGCCGGTTTCACTTTGTGGAAACTGTCTGACCTCGTAGCATAAGGATTCATTCGCTCGATAGTAGGCGGGTACTTTTTTAAAAATTTAACCAATCGCTGCTATTTGGTCGTGACGTATGTAATGTAATGCACCACTAATGGGGCTAACTGGTATATTAACCTTTTCCCAAATCCCGTAGAAAGAAGGGCAATAATGTTTTTCCCCTTGATAAAATTCACCAAACATTCTCTTTGTTCAGGCTTTAAATCCTCGATCTCAGGAATCGTTGCCAACACAGAATATATGGCTCTTCTCTGATTGGCTGGTGCCCGGACTCGCACTTCCGGAGTTCTTGTAAACTGTTTAGTGCATTCTGATTCCTGGCTACTATAAAACCACCTGCAATTTAATAAATGTAAGCCATACCTTTTTAATGTCATACTGTGGAACATTCAAGACAGCGATGGCAAATCCATAGAAACAAGCAAGTGATGGACGCCCGGCAAAAAAGTTACACAGTGCACTTTTAGCGTCTCCCGTCCTTCAAGAAAGACTATGCTCCCAACACGTACCCATCTGACAGACAACCGCAAAGTCGTGGAGGGGAAACTTATTTACCAAAGCGTATGTACGTGAATGAGCATTCCGAAGAGATGCAAGCGCCAGGAGAAAGATGGTTAGCCGTCATGGGGCAAAAATGACTTCCTGGTTTGATGAAAAGGGTTTGCACTTGTGTGGAGGAGAAGGGAGGATTTGAAATTGTCTCGCAGTGATTGTGATTGCCAAGCGCACGGCCCGGCCATTATATCACTGAATCTTTGTTAAGCAGCCCCTGAGAGCGGCTGACAGCATAATTAATCTTACCATATGAACAAAGGGACCCACTCAATAGTACTGAGCACGCTTATTAAAAAAATACTAAACACAAGCACGGCCCCCTCTACTCACGGTCACACCCGGTTTGAAAAAAGTGGCAGAATTCTAGTGGTATGTCTAGGGATGTCCAATATCAAATTTTTGTTTACTGTCAGAAGAGCATTGTCATTTTGTGGTTTTTTTCACCGTTAAATGTGGCAACACTAACTTAGATTTAGACAAATTTATTGATCCACAAGGGAAAGGAGTTGGACACAGTAGCTCACACAACACAATATAATATAATAACAAAGAGAAAAATATAAATGGTAATAATAAATTCTAAATAAGTAGAAAAAAATCACAATAGACTGGTGTCATATAAGGCATAACTATATAAATGTATATATACAGCTAAAGTAAAAAAATACAAAGATAGTAATATTAATACAAAATATTAGTTACACACAAGAGAAACTATTTTTGATTTCTGACGTCAGATTATAAAATTGTCACACAATCTACAAAATCTGATGAGTAATTTGATTGGCCATGATCAGACAGAAATCAGATTATTCAACTCCAGAAATCAGACACTAATCAGACATCTTTGTTAGTATATGTGACCAGCTAATAAAATCAAATCTTCTGACTAATAAAACTTAAATTATTGTGACATAAAAAGTCAATGAAATGGTAACATTTTATAATAACCACACTTACTAAAGCATGAAGAAAGTAATACTTTACTGACACAAAAGACTATTCATAATGAAGCCTGAATCTTTTTTAAGAAAGATTCAGGCTTCATAACAATTTAATTCCCCAACCGTAAGTCCTGACCATAACCCCTTAGTTAAGTAGTTAAAGGGACAGTCCTGAATTTTGGACATAGGACCTCATTTCCTAGTGAGCCAGAGTGTTGGAGACGTGTGGAGACACTTTTTAAAATATTCCATCCAGTCCTTGTATTTGCAGAGGTCGCTGGTGCTAGGCTAGTGCATGTCAATGGCCATAGTTAGCCTGTCACTAAAAACAGTCTTACCCACTCCACAAAACAAACCTGATTAGCATAACATCGCATCGTTGCATGTTGAGGGACTATATTCTCAGCAGAAGCAAAATTTTACTTTACCAGTAAGATAGTTGCTAGGTGATATCAGTCTGCTGCTGCCGAGCCTTCTATCAGGAAGTACAACTCGCTGCTGCTGCTGCTCAGACTTAAATAATTCAAATACAAGGTTGGTTTTATTTATAAAAAATATTCTATCTACACAGACATTTACATCAACAGTCTGGTGTAATAATAGATTTGTTTCAGGTGTTTTGTGGAGTGGGTAAAACCGTTTTTAGTGTCAGGCTAACTATGGCCATTGACATGCACTAGCTTAGCACCAGAGACTTCTGAAAATACAAGGACTGGATGGAATATTTAAAAAAAGTAAAAAAAGTGTCTCCACACATTCATCACTAGGAAATGAGGTCCCATGTCCAAAATTCCAAACTATCCCTTTAAAGTTAAGTAGGGGGTGGTAGAATGGTTGTCCACTGATCTGAAGAGTCAGATCCTGCTCTCGACATCAACATCGTTGGCTGAGTGGTCAGATCCACTGACCCACAGGTTGGCAGCACAATTTCAGCTCCCACGGATGAATGCTGCCGTTGTGTCCTTGGGCAAGACACTGAACCCACTTTACCCAGTGTCTGCGTACACTGGTGTGTGAGTGTGAGTGTGAATGGGTGAGTGGTTCCTTGTTGTAAAGCTCTTTGAGTGCTTTGAAGGTGGAAATGCGCTGTTTAAAAATGTGACCTATTTATACTGCAAAAAAGCCTGGCCAAAATTTAAGATATAAACACTTAAATCTATCAGAAAATGTCTTAAAAGTGGTGAAATTATCTGTCCATGCAGCAGAATAATTTTACTTGACAAGTTATCTTAAAACAAACTACATCTAGACTAGAATTAAGCAGTCTCAGTCTCTTATAATAAATCTGAAAACAAGATGAATAATCTGATATAAGTTTTAAAATCTTGGCCAGATCAGAGAAATTTGCAGTGTACCATTTACCATTAAACGTCTAACTGAAATGTAGTTATTATAAAGTTTCCAAATAAATTCATTAAAAAAATCTTGCAATTATATTTTTCGATTTTGATATTCTATTGTGACCTAAATAATCATGACCCATGACCTGATAAGTGGAAGATGAACAGATGGATTGACAAATAGTATTGACACCTCTACTAACACCATATCATTTGTACATGCATTTATTTTTATTTAGGCTTTAATATGAGCAAGTTTCCAGGGGCGGAGGTTGACTTGAGGTGGGGGCAGAGACTGGTGTGGCAGAATGATGGATCATTCTGTGCGACAGTCAGCAATATTAAACAATAATAGTGTTTGTGTGATACCGGCGACTAAATAGTTTTAATTAGAATTTTTAGATTAGCCCAGTCTTTTTCCTCCTCTCCTCATGTGAATATTCAACAGCAGGAGGGGAGATAATATGAAGGACCGTTGCTGGCATAAGCACGCGACACAACAGCGCACACAGGGAGATCTTTTATCTTCTGCTAATCTTTCCAATAAAGATGAATGGATGTCAAGGCTTATTTTAAGGACCTTTTATTGCCGGTATGAATGTTGCTGTGATGTTCAAAATTGTCCAACTTAAAACTGCAAGGTTGATTATTTGCAGTGATCAAAATATATTTAACCCTTCCAGCCCGATGGTATTGTATACGATACCTGGGAATATGTTTCATATAACCGTGCACATACTGCACTTTCCAACCATAAAACACAGAAACTTACTTCCTTTGAAAAGCTGAGAAAAGCGGCTTTACGAGTATATTTCCGGCATTATCCTACGTCACCTGCAAGCTGTATGATGACGCAGGGAAAACGAGTGTCCAATAGGAAATTAGTTTTCTGTCAACGCATGCGCTCCATCTATTTTCATTGGCCCAAACTTTGCCAAAAAGTGTAGTGAGTCAAAATGGTCAACTGCTCTAAGCGTCTGTGTTCATAACAACTGAAAAAAATGCTCTTAGGCTACGTTCAGACTGCAGCCCGAAGTGACCCAAATCTGATTTTTTGGCCCCTATGTGACCTGTATCTGATCTTTTAATGACAGTCTGAACGACACAGATCCGATTTTTTCAAATGCGACCCAGGCCACTTGGATATGTGGTCCTGAAACCAATACATATCTGATCTTTTGACATGCGACTTCAGTCTGAACAGCCAAAGCGCATCCATTGGACCTACACGTTATCAACAAGCCAGTAACGTCACTATTCTGCGCTGAAGTAGGTGAAAATTGTTAATGAACTCCGTGTCACTGAAGCAAAGCACATCACCATTCACCACTCCTGGCTACGTCTGCGCATCCACACTTCCCTTCACGTTGCTCGTCCCACAAAATGCCACGCCACCTCGTCCTTCTCCTTCTCATCTCCTCCTTAAAACAAGAGTTGTTCACTGGAGAGAAACTTTAAAATCCCCCAGGTGCTCAATGCTCGTGTCCATGTTTGGACAACTTCCATGAACACAGAGCACGCTCGCTGCGGTTGACGTCATCGTGTCCTCCAGTGCACATGCGGGACACTTTCGGGCCGTTTAATGTTCACACTGTAGTTCACATACAAGTCGCATTTAATGGGAAATGTGAACGACAAAAAAATCGAAATTGAGCATTAAGCCCTGCAGTCTGAACGTGGCCTAAGTGCAGTTATTTCAAAAATAAATAGCAAATTACATATCTTGGTAAATGGTCACATTTTTCCACCTTCAAGGCACTCAAAGCGCTTTACAACAAGGAACCACTCACCCATTCACACATACATTCACACACAGACACTGTGGGATTAAGTGTCTTGCCCAAGGACACAACAGCAGCATTCATCTGTGGGAGTTGGAATCACACCAGCCAACCTGTGGGTCAGTGGATCTGACCGCTCAACCTGAGATGTTTATGTCAAGAGCTGGAATCGAACCACCAACCTTCAGATCAGTGGGCGAATGCTCTACCAACTGAGCTACTGCCGCTACTGGTTTGCTATTTTTATTTTGATTTTTATTACTTCAGTCAAAATGCACAAGTGCAAATGTAATAAACACCATGGAAATGCAGGAAGTAATGTGGCTCTGTGCCCTGAACCTGATATGAGTGGTAAAGTATCCAAAGTAATGCTGCAGTTGCACTTTTTTTGTGTTTTGAGAGCAATAAGGATATTTTTAGTTTACCTAGACTTGATATTTAGCAATTTTGTACGTAAGGCCCTAAATTAAGCATTTTTTATTTCTAAAAAGTTGTTTATACTTATTTGCTGTGTGTTTTGTATGAAGAATTGTGAAATTAATTTTCTTTTTTTTCCTTTTTTTTTTTCTGTATTTCTGGTCCTATAGCTTTTATTACAGCCATATGGCACAACTACATCATGCAGATTGTGAAATAACAGGTTGTACTGAAGGGAAAAGGATGTATAACACTTCATTAGGGAGTAAAAGGGGGAGTTTTAATAGCAAAATTAAGAAAAAAATCCAGGCGAAGGACAAATGTACTGAAATTGTCCTTAGGTCTGGAAAGGTTAAGGTTCTGAACAAACTGAAAAAACTAACCAGGCTTGAATTCCACAGTCTTGACTCTTATTTAGTGTGAAGGAGGTAAATATTCATGTTTATTTATCTTTATGGAGTATGGGTTTAACTTTGTATTTCCACTGAAGAAGACTGGTGATGTGCGGCTTCCAGAAAGTTATGTACTGTGCTAACTTATTCATTTTCATAATAGTTGTTCCGGCTGAAAAAAGGAAATTCATACTCTGGAACATTCTCCATAGACATTGATATATATACTTGATATTGTGGAACATTTTATCCAAAGCTTTACAGTTTTAGTGGCAACAAGCAGGTGGAGGCCTTACTTCAGATCATTTACGAGTAAGCGTTGTGGAGATGCAAGCCTCTTCACAATAAAAATGCAAGGCTTTTTAGTGCAATAAAACCATCCATTCTTAGTCTGTTTTAGCTGAAAAGTTGTGCGATGGGACTTTAAATAAAACCCTTAAATTATCAAACATTCATAGAGCTACTGAGCACTTTTCCAGTCTGAACTTTAGTAGAGTTGGAGTCTCCATGGAGCAAATGCCAGTGGAGTCAGGTCCTCTCCAAAATAACAATCATCCCTGTGCATATGATCCATCCGCGGCACAGAATTACATCTTCGCTCAAGAAGGTCAAAACTTTGCTTTAACCAAATACGAGTTGAGCTCTTTCTCTCACTTTTTTCTCTCCTTTTTGTAAAATGTCAAGTTTTGTAATATGTCAAGAGGAACAGAATTCTCAATCCAATTAATAGTTGAGATGACTGCAGCCGAGAGAGCGCCTGCCAAATCCATGTGAAACTGGAGGAACACTTTTTTTCAGCTCTGAACTTAGATTAAAAAATATATTTAAGAAACTAGTTAACTTATTACTAATAACTGTAAAAGAGTTAAACTGTCATATTGAAAGCTGGACTCTGACACTTTTTTGACGGTTGTCCAACACATGCTTGGGCTGATGCAGAAATTCTCGCTTTGTATATGAAATGTTCGACAATGTGGCCTCTCGTATGATCTTATCTGTAAGTTATAAATGTCAGTTGATGGCGAGACTTTCTGTTTAATACCATGCGGTGGAATATTCCAAGTTATATTATAACTTAAATAAGAATATAATTACAGTTTCATAGTGACAAGGTTGTTTTTTAACCAAACAAAACTGAACGCATTAATCAGCTCTGTATAATAAGGCTTTTAAATGGAAAGTGAATTTGCTATTGTGTCCCTGATGCACTGTGGGTTGAATGTACGATGTCTGTTTTTCTTTTTCTTTTATTTATAGATTGTGCACGACCAGAGATGTGCGAACTGAATTACCCTTTGGGATTAATAAAGTTGTTGATTGATTGATTGATTGATAACTACACTTAGTAAAGCATGAAGAAAGATATGTTTTAGTAACAGAAAAGACTCCATAATGAACAGTTTTTTAAGAAATATTCTGGCTTAATTCCCCAACCATAAGTCCTGACCATAACCCTTTCGTTAAGTAGTTAAAGGGACAGTCCAGAATTTTATGAATGTATAAATGCAAGGGTATATTGAAAGCTGGACTCTGACACTTTTTTGACGGTTGTCCACCACCTGCTTGGCCTGATGCAGAAATTCTTGCTTTGTATATGGAATGTTTGACAATATAGCCTCTTGTATAATCTTATCTGTAAGTTATAGATGTCACCTGATGGCGAGACTTCAGCAATATGAACTGTAAATATGTAAATACTATGTGGATGTGGTGACTGAGACTGAATGGGACTAGTTTTACTTATTGATGAATGATTGCATCAGTATACATTTGTATTATATTGACATGTGCACCATTTCTGACATCAACCTGTCCAGGGACTAAAGGTGGAAATGAGCAATTTTGCTATAACCTCGTACAAGAATATGACTTCTATGTGTAGCTCAATGTTTTTATGTGCATTGTCCCTGGTAAAAAAAAATAAACAAAAAATAAAAACAAGCAAATCAACCCAGCATTTTTAAGAGTCACGGGACATATGTATGGCAAACTTTAGTACACAAGTTGTCTCCTCTCGTTTTCAGAGGCTTGCTACAGTGAGACGTTCACATCTGGGGTAGAAAAGGTTTCATAGGTTGTCATCTGGACAATGTTCGTATCGTAATCGTAACATTTCAGCTACCCTCCGGTTCAGAACAATGGCACAGCAAGAAACTCATAAAGGTCCCGTTTCAACTCCTGCATGGCGCCTTTCAAGTTCTCCCTGTGCCTTTCAACATTTCTTCTGGGTTCTCTGGATTTCCCTTGAAAATGAGACTCCAGCTCTGGTTACATACAACAGGAGCCAGAATCATACCATCATTTCAAGAATATTGTCCGGATGAAAACCTTTGAAGCCTCTCAATTTCTGTAGATTTATCTGCTGTTATTGCATTTTACAGTTTCATCTTTTCTAGTTTGGGACTGGGATTCTAGTTACCCCCCTTGAGGTTTAAGAGAAAACAAAAAATCAGAAATGAATACCAGTCATGCTACTTATCTTTATGTTCACAGCTTATTTTTTATTTATTATTCTGCATGTATTCAGTCGCCCCTTAACCATCCTTAATATGAACTTGGCTCGGGCTAAGAGTGGGGTGGAGACATGTAATTTAGCTGAAACGGGTCATCCACTCCCACACACAGCAGCCTAGATCAGCTCTGCAACCCCAAAATCACTAATATATTCCCAGTAGCTACTTTTGAATATTAATAATTATATCAATTATTAATATCGCCTTTGGCATGGCAAGATATACTAGTTTTAATTAGCGTAGTGTACTCTTTCACAATTAAAAAATAATTGATGTCCGTACATGTGGGCGTTTTGCTGTGATGCTCTTTTCTCGCCCCAGTCAACAGCAAAGG
Source organism: Boleophthalmus pectinirostris (assembly GCF_026225935.1). Taxonomy (NCBI): domain Eukaryota; kingdom Metazoa; phylum Chordata; class Actinopteri; order Gobiiformes; family Gobiidae; genus Boleophthalmus; species Boleophthalmus pectinirostris. The sequence continues at coordinate 12,241,337 of NW_026571140.1, forward strand.
CCAGTTGCATCTTTTGGTTTGTCCAAGCGATGCACACCCGGAGCCATCAAGCCCCATTCGGAGGGATCGCAACATCAAAACAGCATAATGAGACAGATCTAGAGCTATAGACGAACGGAGAAACTATAAAGGAGAGAAGGGACGCAGATGAGAAGCGTACAATTCTGTTTATTCCGCACACAACTCGGATGCCATGTTGGGAAGGGCAGTCAACTCAAACTGATTATTGTTGTTAGCATTAGAGGATTCATAATGTAGGATTTTGTTGGGTTGAAATCTCGAACGAATGCGAGGTTGAATAAGATTACAAACGGTCAACACTCGCACACACATAACATACAAATTGAGTTGTCTGTGTAATCCTTCAGTTTTCCAGGTAGGAACCACATCAAAAAGAAAATTTAAATTCCATCCGCTGGACTCAAGTTTTTCGAGTGAAGACGTTTCGCAGCTCTTCCAAGCGGCTTCTTCAGACCCAGTTTAGTCCTGGTTACAGATAAATGCACTCATAGTAATTAAAGACAATTCAGGTTCCATCAAGAAGACTTTTTTTTTTCAATTCAAAGATAACTTCTGGTTTGTTAGCAGAATACTGAATACATTAAATGCCTCCTCCTTAGAACATTCACAAAAAAATAATTACTGCTCCACCGATACTGAAATACAAAAAAATTTGCTGGATCAGATATCGACTTCCAAATATCAGTTCAGTCGATATCCTGGTTGGATATATGAATCAATGTGATAAAACTATTTACTGGTCATATTTGGCTCAGAAAGTCTCCGAATGGCTGAACTTTTATTTAAACGCAGTTGTTTTGTAGGGACGTAACAACAACCGAAATATTGTGATATTGCATCGTCAAAAGTCTCACAATATATCGAATCACAAGTTCCTTTGCTTAAATGCATAGTTTTATAGTAGCAACAGCTTATGAACATAGGGAACTACATATCCCATGATTCATTTCAGCTCAGACGAAATGAAGAAATATGTTTTATACTTGAATTTTACTTGAATTCTTATGACGGAAATAATTCACACCAAGATCTTGTCAAGGCATTTTAAAAGCAATAATCTCTCATCTACAATTATATTAGCCTCTTTAAAATATCACAATAAATATCGTACTGTGAGATGTATATCGTGATAATATCGTACCGTGAGATTTGGATATCGTTACATCCCTGTTGTTTTGTACTTATTTTAGAGATAAATAACCGCTACATAACAATTTGGATAAGTTTTGTCTTGTAATTTTTGTTCAAAGGAAATAGATGCTGTTTTAAGAATCGGTTGATATCGGCATCGGCAGATACTAAAACCTAATGTATCGGAATTAGTATCGGAACAAAAGCTGACTTGGTGCATCCCTAATAATAAATATGTTTAGTTATTATAAGTTTGTCAAGGAACCACACCGCGTTCACAGATCTTGTCTCCGTTTATTCAAACTGGTTCCCCTATACCACGCTGTCCCTTTTGTGCTCCACTTTTACTGCTCTTCTTTCTCAATTCTTCTGTCATTTAGGCATGATTCCCCCCAATTGTAATTTCTATTCTCTGCTGTAATGTGTTTGTAATTAGGTCTCACTATTAAAGTTTAATTCAGCATAAACTGTACACAAACATTTTCTATTTTAATTTTATATTTCACTTTCCATAGTGTAGTTAGCCATCTTGAATCGTAGATATAGCAGGATGGCTCTTTAGTGCAGAGGTGGAGTTCTTGTTTCCTATATTTGACCTTTTAAAGTCTGATGGGGCGCCTGCTTAGCCCTGAAGTGTGCATTTGTCTGCGATCGTCTGAGCCGGCGTTGAGGCTGTATGTATGGTGCACGTGGTGAAGTGCCAGATGGAAGTGTGAGAAGCAAGAAATCTGCTCCTGTCCATGTCAGTTCTGCTCCACGGAGCTCTGATAACGGAATAATAATCCTCTTCATCTGACGGCTGCTCCCTCTCCTGCCTTCTGCACCTTCTGATTGTCTCCTAAGGCTCTCTTCCATCCACTGATTTCATTTGCACCAGATCGTGTGTGAGATCCGCTGCTCTGGTATATGGAAGTGATGCAGCTAATTATCCATTGACACGAGTGTCAAGACAGTGTCCAAGATGTCACCTCTGCTGAGACTGGTGAAGTTCAAAGTTCAGGGTTTTCACGGTGTGCGATTAAAGGCTGACAGTAGCACGTTCACAGATGTTCTTGTGGATTATTTCCTGTTCCCGTAACAGCTGTTCAAAATGGTGACAATCTGGCATTTGACTGGCAGCTGTAATAGTCTAACATGGCTAACACCAGAATGACATGTGAAGCACTCTACACATTTTTCAGAGAAGTGCACAGGCATCACAAATGCAAAATGCTTCACTCAGAAGTATTTTCAAAAACAAAATTGTCTGTATTTTCCTCTGTAAAATCCTCACTAAGTACATCCATCAGTGTGGCCATATTTGTTTGGTTCATTTGGGCACTTCATCTTTGGTTTCCAACCAAACAACACTGCTGCCCATTGATTGGTCTGAACCACTGGTGGCCTAGGCTCGATCACAACAAGGGGATCTGGGCCAGATTTACCTCAGTTTGTGAAGTCATAAATATTGCAAGAATTCATCTTGTGGGCCAAATTCTTAATAGCCAGACTTTGCATATTATGGCCATCAAATTCACAGACAGAGTAGGTAGGTTAAAGTAAAGTTATCCTTCTATGTCTAAGGGGTATCCCATCCAGTGCAATGCATGTTGATTTGTCTCAGAAATGTCTGTTAACTAAATCTACTAAAGCAGCTTCCAATTCCACATCAACTGTATGAATATACAGGTATGGTGAGCAGAACCTGTATCGGGCTATGTATCGTAGCTATGATGTGAGCGAGAGCCCTCGGGACAAAAGTGTTCCTCCCTTGTGTCCTCCAGCCTAGGCATCAGAGCCCTCATGGAGCCAGGGGAATTCTGGAGACACAATAGGAAAGCTTCACTCTTAACCCACACTGCTGTTCCAGTCAGTGATGTGTCACTTTTTGACAAAGACAATGTAATATTTTTTTTATTTATTTATACCTTATATACTTCATAAAGAATGTATCACAAATGGCAGTGTGAACCGTTCCCAGCTTCATCTGCAAGTCCTGACACAATTCCCCACTAAGCGCCATGTGCCCATCATCTATAAATCCCTGTTAATACAGTCCTATTAGGCAAAGTGAAAAGTGAATATTGAGTAAAGGCAGAAGAAATCCAGCCCTGGAGGATTTATGACACAGACTTGAATGGAGAGCGGAGAGAGGGCAGGCATGAAGAGAAAGAACCTCTCACACACTCCTCTAATGGCGTTGGCATGAGATTTGAAGGTTTAATATTGCATGCTGCCTGATTTTTCCCTTTTTGTGCAATTGACCAACATGACATGCCTAACTGTATAAATGGGCTGCTTTATGATGATAAGATCAGTGGCTAATAAGATATTTATGTGACATGCTGATGGATCCATCTCCTCCCTCACAGTCCTGCCAGCTTCACGCCTCGCCGAGCCGGTGAGGATCAAACGCAAATTCTCCAAATGGGGTCGTTAAATGGAGAGGAAATGTAATAAATTAATACTTTTTGAAGGAGCTAAAAAGGAAGGAGAGAAAACGGGAGGCAGGCAGACAAGTAAAAGAAGTTTTTAGTCTTGACAAATAGCCCAAGTGACACTGTTTAAATATTTAGTCATTGTTATTCTTTCTTGGAATTGTCCACTTCCCTGTGACAGTTTTTCCGAGTATTTGCATATGGATCAAAGATGTTAAACATATTCATATTTTTTATAGGCTATAGTCCTCCAACTATAGGTACTCCTCACCAGGAAATGCTGGCATAACTCTTAAGCTAAATACTACACACCATGAACCAAGCTCAAGACTGGGGAAGGTTTCCTGTGTGGTTGCTCCAGTTTTATTTAATGGTTATGATTCCATACATGACACTTTGGTTAAGGTTACACTTTATTATCCTTGTGGCAACATTTGTCCTTTGAATTTGACCCATCCTTCAATGCAGCTGGAGAAACCAGTCAGGAGCAGTGGGCTCCTCAGCGCCATGTCAAGAGACCCTTCTCCAAATCTTCAGCTACTCATGGTCAAGACTTCTATGTTTTTGATTGATGGTGGAAAATATTGTCAACACAAGACATTTGAAACCTGATAACACAAAACCTTAATACAGTATATTCTTGATATGGTCCAGGTTTAGATCTTGTAGTACAAATTTTAATTTCAGACATATGGTCAAAGTCTCCATTTTGGAAATTACAAGATGAACACTATGAACCTGCAGTAAAAGGTCCCTGAGTATTAACATGCTGCCCAGAGTTTGTAGCAGATATTGCCTTCCAATAGGCTCTATTTACGTTTCCGTCACAAACCAGGAAGACGTCTTGAAAGATGCGATGACAACTTCCGGTGTACTGACACTGGACTCACCGACCGACTGTGATAAGACCCACTGAAGTAAATGTGATCAGAGGTAAAATGAAGACTGCATATGTATGTGCTGTTTGGAGTCGTCTTGAATTTGGCGCCTTCATCTCTTCTGATCACATGTGCCCAATGCGCTCGGACTTGTGCGTCAGTGTGGAGATGATGAAAACTGAGGTATGGTTGTAATTGTTGTTTAGGCGAACATAATGGAACGCTGCAATAACATGTAGATGATGAAAACTTGGCCTGGGAAATTGTAATCGCATCTTCCCAAACGTCTTCCTGGTTTGTGACGTAAGCGTGAATAGAGCCTATTGTGTGACTTTGCAAAAAAAGACAAAATAGCTGTTCAATTAGACAAAAGAAATGGAACATAGACAAAGTGTTTTTTGACAGATAAGTCTTACTATCTGCGTAGCAAAACTAGAGCTGAGGAGATGGACAAGAAATGCAGCATTACATAAATATTACAACTGAAAAGAGCACTACTGAATGTATGTCTTTCAATATTGCAATATTTTAAAAAGCACGTACAAGTATGTTAAGCATTAGTCAATTTAAACACATTCTACTGTAAAGATATGCAGCCTAACCTAGTCTACCCCGATGCGAACACTGCAGACATGGACTCACACAAATGTAAGATCATTTCCATCAAGTGAAGGGTTCCTGAACAGACTTTGACAACTGTGTACACAATCTGAAACGCTGCTACATTCCGCCGTACCTACCTACCGTATATGCCGGTATACAAACATCCTCTGGAGTGGAGCTATCCGGAGGGCCCAATTAGCCAGCGACATGGAGAGACGCGCGCAGAGGAGTGCACTGTGACAGCCTGTGCTCTTTGTCAACTGCCATCCTCCATGTTTGACTAGGGGCCGCCTGTCTAGCTTCCGCCTGGCATTCCAAGCAACTCATATGACAAAGTGGAGACGCGGAGATGTGCGCTCGCTCCCGCGCACGCCCGTACACACGCGTTGGGTTTGCAGTGTCCGCGGTGGTGCTAATTAGCTTAATGCCTGTAATGAAGAGGTCTGACATGCCGACATCTCTGGAGTGACGGTTTTCGCAGCTAGCACAGTTCTGACCCTCTCGCCCACGCGTTTGCTCACACGTACTTACATGTGGCACTCATAGTATCATGTTTTGTAGCTAGGATTTGAATTTAGAATGTGTAGGTGAGATAGTAGTTCATTGTAACCCGGTATGCAATATGTTATGAATGTTACGACTTCATTCATGGTGACTGAAGATTGTTTCTAACAGACAATTAAACATAATATTTACAGAAATGCAAAGGGCAAGTTTCAGTCAAGTGGATGTTACAAGCAATTCATGATCTTCAAACGGGGTGACAGGCTGTTCAACGTAAAGATTCCCTTAGTCTTCTATTTCAATTAATCAACTGTTGTTTCTTGAGATTGTGCTTTGTGCAAAAGGCAAGACATATATAAGTTAAATGCCAAACTGTGGAACAATCCATTCCATCCACAAGCTGGTGGTTGACCCCACACTAGAAGTTACACAATGCACCGTTAATGTTAGCTGAAAAAACAAACCTGTGGGTCAGAGGTTCCAATAACCAAGATCTGTTACCCAATTTTGAAAAGTCAAGTTATTACTCAATCATAATTTATTATTAAATTCGGATAACCCTGTGTTTTGTCAATCATCATATCACTAGTCCAGTGAGGTTTGTTCAGTCTTCCAATAATTTGTTTTAAGGTTTGTTTTTCATTGGGACAGAGGAAAATGAATACCGTCACTGGATTAAAGAGGCAATCGAAATACTTCTACGTGCCCATAGGACTATAAACCAGGCTTTTTTACTCTCACACACCTGGGATAATGTCCTGAGGAAATCAGATTGCAGATGGCGCCGTCATCCTGCCTCCACTGGTAAGAAGACAGCGCCAAAACCTGTATAAATCATCTGACCGGACACGTTACAGCACATCACATGACCACTCTGAGGAAGACCGCTAGTGAGCAGTCGAAACTGTCATGAATGAAAACAAACTCTTGGTCTGAAAAAAGAACCTAATAACATATATCATCATATCACTGTTGCACTTTCTTCCTATGACCTCTTGTATATAGCTAAGATTTGATATTTTAGTACTTATTTTTCTATTTTATTTTGACTTGTACATATACATTTGTATAATTATGCCTAATTTGACACCTGTCTCTTGCAATTTTTTTTGCTACTAGTATTTATTATCGTTTATATTTCCAACTTTTTGTTATTATATTGTGATGAGTGAGCTACTGTGTCCATATAATTTCCCTTGTGGATCAGTAAAGTTTGTCTATTACTGTTACTGTTCTATTACTGTACAGTTTATCAGTTAGTCACATCTTTTTTTGTTGAAACACCTAAACACGAACACAAGAACGCTTGACATAGACTCCTGAAAATGTGCTGTTTAAGGCTACATTTATATGATGACGGTCTGAACAGAAGAAGCAAAAGTGGCGTTGTGTCTTCATTTTTTTATTCCACATTTAGACAAGCGATTTAGGGAGGAAATCTGCGTGCATACAGTGATGCAAAAGTGTGTGGAATTCGATTGGGTATGCATGCCAGGCGGTTAGATGGTGATGTATGTGATGTAAACGTGTACACAACATGAGCAGATCTGACCAGAGTTTTGCGTCTTGGGCAGTGTAGATGGAAAAGCTACGGTGGAGCGTATTCAACTTTTCCCCTCTGGAGGGTGGTGTCAGATTTTTGCGTTTTTAAGCCCCAAAAACGCCACCACCAACTAAACGAAAGGCACTTCTGATAAAATATTTTGTCGTTTCTCGTGCAAAGAGGCCCTAAAGCAACTTTTTTGGCAGTTTTTGCTCATGTGTGTATTGTGTCTCCACGTTATCTGATGAACATTCCACCATAGGGATACATGTAGAACATCCCCAGTATGATGTCACTGCAAATGATCATCCATTGGTGTATCTTCTAAATCGAATTCCTCGTCACACATCCTCGACCTGTTTACCTTGACATTTTATCTTCTTACTACAAAGACCAACCATCATTTTTCTGCACTTTTTAAGGTTTGCAAATAGGTATCCAGCGTGGCGAACACTGACCCACCCAGTTAACACAAATATAACCCCTTACCGATGACATTAACCGCACATAATGAGACTTATACCGCCGCCATAGGTTACCAACGTCACAGCCCTCACCCCCTCTGCTGTCTTTGCCTCATAAGCCCGGTGCGTGAACTCATTCAAGAACATAGAAAGGTAGTTCGTCAGGGCAAAGGCACCTGTTCCAGTTTTCCATCCTCCTCCCCAACGCACACGCATAGACACACGTGTACAGGCCACGCACACACACGCGCACCTTCACACACCCTCTCTTTAAATCTCCCAGGACCTGCCTGTGTACTCTATATTTATTATCCAGGGTGGCACTGTTGATAGATGAGATACCTACTCAATTACAAGGGCACAACATTGCCTTTCCAAGCTGATAGGGTGAAAAACGGGCTTCTTTTTTCTTTTCTTTGTTGTTGTTTTTTTTCTCATCCCTCCATCCCAAAAGGTGATATACAGGAATGTCGGTGGGGTATGTCTATCTCATACTTGGAAAGACCTCTCTTCTTTAAAACCTCATTGTTGTGTCCAGCTATGAATGGGTCAACATAGAAAGTGTACAGTTCAAGACAGTGCAGTTCTTTCGTAAAGAAATTGGTAGACAATGTTGGGAAGTAACTATGCAGATACGAAAATGGTTGGATCTAAAGTACGATATCCTAAAATCGAAGGAATATATTTTGAGAACACCAAAGATGCAAGTTGAAGGCACACTGTAACTTTAGTGATGAATGATATGTCAAATTCTCTTCTCTCCACTCAGATGTTATTGCTTACATGGAATGTTTCACACTGGCATTAAAGGTGCACGACGTAGCTTTCTGGGTGGGGCGGGGTCCATCACCATCTTGTTTCTATGGATATATCATTGCTCTGCCTGGAATGTTCCACAGTATGACATTAAACAGATCTATCTTACACTTCAAAGTTCAAAAAAGTTTACTGTCAATTCTTCATACAAAACATATGAAGAATCGAAATTGTGTTTCTCACTCCCATGCATATTAATAAATAATAATAAATGGAAACGTCCAAGTGCTTTTTCTTTGGAGGGGTGTCAAATCCCTCAGTCGTCCAGATAGAATCCATGGCAAAAAGAGAATCAATTCAAGATTCAACCTGACAAAAATGTGTTTGGTCGAATGCGTTTTGCATCTTGGAGATTTATTCAAGTACAGGCGGTATTATAGCTAAAATAAAACCTATTAAAAAGAGACATTCTGACTGTAAGCGGGGTTGTCTCTCCACAGATCTGACCTGTAACTTGGTCGATGAAGACAGAAATGTTTTGAGAATAGCTTTTGATGGACCCTGCACCAGGAAAGTTCACCTTTAAATAACAACATCAAGGTAACGCTACTAGGTTAAGCCACAGGTCAGATCTTTAGATAAGTGACATCACTAAGAATACATGTTTTCTGAGGTAGTTTTTTCATAATAAAACACCTGAAATGGAATGGAGGCTAGAATCTAGCAAGATAGACTGATGGAAGCTATTGCTATAGTTTAATATCATACTGTGGATCATTCCAGGGAAAGCAATATTATCTCCATGGACACAAGCAGGTGATGGAACCCTCCCAGTAAAGTTACATTGTGCATCTTTAAGCTTCAAGCTGTGTGGCTAAATTTTTCCATCTCTAATCATTGATAAATAAAAGTAAAGCAAACAGTGCAAAGAAAAAAAAAAAGCTGTATGGTGTTTTTATACTAAAATACAATGCAACTTAATGTGAAGTTATTTTAAAGCACAAAAAGCATGATACAAAACTGCACACAACTTCACAAACCTGATGTGATGTGCAGTTGTGTCAGTGCTGGGTTGGACGTTTTGTTGTGATAGCGCTTTGAAGGGGGAGCGATTTAGTGCGGAGACCGAAAGAAGGGGAGACTCCAGAAAACGAAAGTGAAACTCATAAAACTTTTCAGCGAACATAGCATTTTCAAAATACTAAAAGGTAACATGGTGATCTATGTGTTATCAGTTAATACCCCAAAGAAGTAAAATACCAGTAAAATACCATCAAGTATTCAGAATCCAGTACTCTAACTGGACCATGTAAAAACATTTTTGAAAGTATTCTTCCCAGCAGTGGTAGTAGCCTTGTTACTAGTCAGTGCATAGATACACACAGGTTGCAGCTATGGGGGGCTCTAGTGACATTAATCTCTATCCAGTGGAGGTTTGTGAAGCAGGGGAGATGGAGAGGAGGCCAATGATGCGGGCTGTTTCGAGGCGGACATCTTGGAAAGGTGATGGTGAGCTATGTTCCTGCAGTGGGCCGAGGAGGTGGCATCGCTGTATAAAATGGTAGTCAATTTGCGTTAGGCTGAATCCATCATCATAGGTCTGGGTACAGTGAAGGCAAGAGAGTAGATAGCAAGTGTTGAAGAGAAGCCTAGATAGCAACCAGAAAATGCCTAGATGTTGTCCTGGTAATGCACTACTTTTAAGAAATTGTGCAATATTTGAGCTTTAGAGATGTGATTTCTTTGCTTAGAATGTTCTATGGTGGGTCTTTAAGCATATTTATCTTGCATTTATTCATTACGGGGGTTTCTATTGCTCAAAAATACAATCATTCCTTCCATGAATAGGGCGACTCTCCACAGATCGGAATTGTAATGTAGCATAGTGCTGCAGCCTCATATATAGGTTTCATTTTAGACAAAGCACGGAGACAGATAAGCAGGTGGCGGACCATCCACTAGAAATGTTATGCAGTGCACCTTTAAGATTGTTTGATTTTTTTTCTAAAATATACCTGGAGAAGTAATTGACCCATAAACCCAAAGGTTGAAGGTTTAATCCGAGCTCTGACCAGTGCATTCTGTCATTACCCGTTTTATCTTCCATTCAATGGCTGTGTGTGTTTTAGAAGTGAATTTAAGATTTTACTGATCACTTTTAAAGCTGAGTAAGATCTTGCACCAAGTTACATTTCAGAACTTTTAACCCTGTACGAGCCTCCCGCAGCCTTAGATCCTCAGTCAGGTCCCGGTGGCTGTTCCAAAGTCCAGGCTCCAGACGAAGGGTGATGGAGCCTCTTCAGTCCAGGCGCCTCGGCTTTGGAACGACCAGCCTGAGGAAATGAGGCTCGCACCTTCAGTATCATCTTTTAAATCACTTCTTACAACCCATTTTTATCGGTTGGCCTTCCATTAGCTGGTTTTAGCTTGATTTTATTCCTTATTTATTTCATGTATTTATTATAATTAATTGGATCGTTTGCATCATTGTCTGTTTTTGTATGTTTTCTGGATGCTATTTTTATGCTTTTTGTATTGTTCTTTGCTGCTTGTACAGCACTTTGTAAACCTTGTTTTTAAAAGTGCTTCATAAATAAATCTTTATTTATTATTGTCTCCTTGAGCAAGACACTTTATCCACATTACCTGTATCCATATGAATGCTGTGTGCGAGTAAGTGGTGAGAGTTAAAGGGACTTGTACCAATAGAAGCCTAGTTACCAATCTCCAGATACAACTTCTATTAAATGTGCAATGAGTAACTTTTCTATAGTGGATGCTGCCTGGTCACCATGGAATCGATATTGGTTTTCATAAATGACATTCTTAACATGGAGGAAAGCAGGTGACTGTTACACATCAGATCAGTGGATAGGCCACTCAGCTAACAGTAGGAATGCATGTTTTTTGTGTTTTTGAACAGTAGAAACGCCCATAATGAAATATACTAGTACTAGATAGATGTTAAATACCTTACTGTGGATCATTCTAGGTAAAGCAGTGCCTCCATGAAGACAAGCAGGTGTCAAATATCCAAAAGAAACCCTGTCTGCCATCTTTGTTGGTGCACAGTCTTATCACTTTGGTGGTTACATTCGTTTCACTTGTAAAAATGGCAGCTGTACTGGCTCACAACACAATTTTCTCTGTTCAGATCAATCGCTCCATGGGAAAAATATTCAACGTATCAGGTTCTACAAATGACTCTGTAGCATCTGGTGGAGAAACATGAGTAATCAATAACTAGTGATCAATTATTAGAGATCAATGTTATAAATTGAATGTTCCAGTTGTGTAAGTGATGGGTTATGTGTGAAATGCCTCTGTGGTGAGGTTGAGAAGATTCTGACAGTCTTACAGTTCAAATAAGGAACAAAGAGTCCATCTATAGCATTCATTTTTATCAGTATTTTTTTTATGACAACAGCTTTGATGGTGATTCACAGTGGACATTTTACAAACACTGCAATTCACCATTAGGCATAAAAAATAATTGTGTTTTATAGCGTTAAAAAAAAACTACCTTTGTATATTTTTGCATACAAGTTGATTTAATTGTCCATTTATTTTCATTTTGTTTTATATTTGACTTGTTTCTGTTTCTTGAGTGTGGTGGGGTTTTTTTGTTTGTTTGTTTGGGGTTTTTTTTGCAATAGTTTGCAAAATCTGTCAGCTTTTGCCTTCAGAAGGTCACAGGTGCAAATTCGGTCTAAAGCACAAATGCAGGGGCAGCACTACCATTAGGCAAAAGTAGGCGGCTGCTTAGGGCCCCTGAACCTGGAGGGGCCCCCCAACATTTGCCCTTGCCATTACCACTAATGTCCGAGGCCTCAGAGCAATTTGATGTTTTCTCAATATGAATAAACAAAAAAAAAAACAAAACAAAAAAAAAAAAACAAACAACAACATAGTATTAAGTATTAGTAACTGTCAAAGCATTAACCCCTTTCACATTAGAATTGACTAGTCAGCTTGACCCTCCTTTTGAACATAATCATAGCATAATCATATATAATGGATATAAACAAAAGTGTAATTGTACTAGCAAAAAAATAATACTACTTTCACCTTTGGTTATCTAGTAACCAAACTAATAAGACAAGTTTCCAATCCACCCTAATTCAAATAGAGATGTGCGTATCTCAAGAACAATGGGGAAAAACAGACAATAAAAAAATAAATTAAAAAATACATGCACACAAAAAAACAAAAACAACAAAACAGTGCATTATAGTAAGGGCTCCAAACTCACTCCTAGGGCCCCCAGATTGTTAACTCCACCACTGCACAAATGTATGTAGTGTTCCTGTGACACAAGCTGATTTTTCTGCCCGAGTTTTTTAATAAAACAAGATTATTATTTATTTTATTTTATTTCATGATTTATTGCATTTCATTTTATTTATTTTATTTTACAGAATTATTTTATTATTATTATTTTGGGGGAGAATTTATTTTTTTTTTTTTTTTCCTCTACACTTTTTTTTTTTTTAACACTATGTGGACATATTTTTCTCACTGGGTTATGTTTGGATGCCCCTCCTTCCCCCGCGGAGAAACAAGCCCCGCGTTCTCTGTACATTGGGTACAGTGTAACCTTAGCTGTGTTGTTCCATCAGGGCTGTGATCTGGTGAAGTATGCCCCTTATCTATCCCTGTCAGCGGGAACATTACTCACTCACCAAGTTTGCTGTGGGAAGGTGGGGAGGCTGTTTGTCAGGCCAAATTGGTGATCAATCACTACGTCAACTCAGCCCCCTCCTTATGTCACCCTGATTGCGTGCATAACAATAGAAACGGGAACAAAAGACCGGGAAAGCATGGGCAAAAATAAAATAATAAAAACACCAAACGTCAAACCTGGATGTAACTGATGGCGTTTGCATATTTGATTCATTTAAAAGCTAGAACGGAACGGAATGCAGCGGGGGAGCGAGGGGATAGCGGAGAACAGGGCCTTAAGCAATGACTTCAGAGGGCATAGCGGAAAGGGAAAAAAAAGTGTTCATTCATCATTATTGTCATGGGCTTTGGCAAATGATAACAATTTGTCTTCATCCCTATTTTTAGACAATGAGCCACAATAGCCATTTTGGCCAGATGGGAGAGAGGGCCTATGCGACCAATATGCTGTATTTTGCTTGACGTCTTTTATATGGAATTTCTTAATTAGGGAGCACTAGTGTCTGTTCCCTTCCACATGCATGTAGTTCAATGACATATTTAGATGTATGGATCCATATGTAGGCCATGTTTCCCCTCAAATTGATTGGTCCGTTTTCCGAATGCAAGATAATACCCGTTATTAATTTTTTGAAACGCGCAACTTCGCCCTGGTAATGATCACGGAGTGCGGAGCGTTTTGCGAAACGGACAATAAAATGGCGGAAAACGGCGAGAAATCTATGAATATAGCGTAATTATGTCCCAGAGGTGGAGCGATTTTCCCAAAAGCATGCAAGTGTACCTACATCCAAACAGCTATGATCGACAGAAATGAAATGTTGACACGGTAGAATGAGGGATTATTAAGAGTCGCTGGGCGGTGGTGTGCATGTGTGTTATATGGGCAAAAGTGATGCGTTGGCCTGTGCTGGGTCTATGGGGAGGTCAGGCTGTGATGTAAGAAGGATGAAGATAAATAGTTGCGGGGCTGGACATATGGAGGGGGTGTAATTGACAGCTAACGCGCACGGTGACCCGATGACACGCAGGTTACGCAGGGGCCACGGAGCCAACACTGCATTATGTGGGCTGGGTTTAGACAATTAGCTGTGTACAGAGTCCTGCACCTGCAATTTAGATATTATATACTGAGGCGGCATAATGAGGCCATACTGGGAGGAGGAAGGAAGATTAACCCTTTCAAGTCTAAAGTCATATTTTGTCTTCCATCCCCCTCACAGAGTAAAGTCCTGTTTTTTATTGAGGAATAGGGTTGTCAAAAGTATCGTAAACCAGATACTAAACTAGTATCAAAACTAGATACTCATTTGGGCAGGTATCGAAATAAAAAAATGCACATTTACAGGACAGAAATGGACCTTTCCTGAAAGCTTTAGAATGATCTGAAGCTGTATCGCAAGTACATGAGCACATAGACTAGTTTAAATTGATTGAAGGATTACATAAATATATCATCACATGGTAATATAAAATAAAATACTGTCCTTTTAAAGGTGGACTATGTAACTTCTAAGGTTCTAATGCTTGTCTCCATAGAGTTGTTATTTCTTTGCCTGGAATATTCCACTGTAGGGGATTAAACATATCTGCCTTATATTGGTTCAACTACAGGTGTTTTATGGCTGAAAAATACTTTAAAAGGCTTGCTTCTCCATAGATCTGACCATTAACCTGTCTCCACTGTAATTACAAAGTTTATTTCAATACTGTGGAATAATCAAGGTAAAACAGTAATATTTCCGCATAGACGAGCAGGTGGTGGACCCTTCTCCAGAAAAGTTACACAGTGCACCATTGTTGAAAATCACATTCTATTGTCTAAAGCAGGGGTAGCTCTCCACTAGTCAGGGTGGCGCCACCTAATGCCTCCGCTCAATTTCATTTCTCTCCAGCGACTAGGACAGGAATCAGAATACACTAGATGGTTTGCAAGAACCCTGAAACGCTGGAGACTGCATACGCTATCCCCTTTGGACTTCCTTGGTCAAATACAAACTTTGCATTTTTTTATTGCACTTTTAATTCACAAGTTCATCTCGCAGAAATGACAATGACCGTTGACAGACACGTTCACTCTCTGCTTTGTTTGCTGTTGTGCCGGCAATTCCTTGAACACCACTGAGCGTTCCGGTGCATTACATACGTCACAACCAAATAGCAGTGATTGGTTAAATTTAAAAAAGTACCCGCCTACCGTTGAGCGAATGAATCCTAATGCTGCGAGGTCAGACGGTTTCCACAGAGTAAAACCAGCTGATGAATTAGGCTCGCTCTCCATCCCCTTATGTAGTTCGCCAAAGGATTTCTGAATTATATGCATTGTACTGAATAACTCAGATTTGATTAATTACCACTGTAGATGTGTTATTTTGAACTAGTTTCATGTTTTATAGGCATCTAACTGTACAACATATAAGGCTTGCCCTCTTATATCAACTCAAAGTCAATTCTTGCAACCGCTAAAATTACTAGCTCTCCGGCATTTTCATTTTGTAAATTTTGTTTTTTTTAATGATCATTTTGGTATCATAGAATAGAAACAATGTAGAGTAATTCAACTGCAGTTATAATTATAGGTTTTACACTAAGTGAATTTTTGTTATGTACAGTTTTATTTTTCAAAAAGGCTAAGCAGTATTGATATCCACAGATTTTACACCTACACACATGGAGGCACAGTGGTCAATGCCTTAGCCTCAAAGCAAGAAGGTTGTAGGTTTGGGTGGCATGGGGCCTTTTGTGTGGAGTTTGTATGTTCTCCCCGTATCTGGGTGCTTTGGTTTTCCCTACTGCACACTTATGAGGCCAGGACCCCCGTTAAAGCAGATGCATTGTGTAACTTGAATGGAGACTCGTCACCTGCTTGTTTTTATGGATATGTCATTGCACTGCCTGAAATGTTTCACAGTGTGACATTAAACAGCTCTACCTTATATTTATTTAATTACAAGTGGATTTATAGCTCAAAAATACCTAGAAAAAGAGGGATTCTGACTGTGAGCGGGATCGCCTCTCCACAGATCTGACCTGTAACTTGGTCCAGTTTAGTTTACAAGAAGATGGAAACGTTTAATACTGTACTGTGAAAAATTCCAGACAAAGCAATCACATCGCCATGGAGAAAAGCGTCTGACGGACCCTCCACCAGAAAAGTTGCACAATGCACTTTTAAAAGACAGTCTGAATTTCACTGAATTTATTTTCCTGAGGAAATAATGAACAGAGATTATTTGTTCCTTTCTGTTCATTCTGGTGTCAATAAAGCAACTCAACAGCAGGATAAATTATGTAATTCTTAAGTAATTTGCATAGTGGAAGTTGTTTACATCCAGATGTTAACCAGCCGGCAGTGTATCATCTGATGTTAAGATAATGGCAAACGTGAAATCTACACAAAATTTTTATGCTGACAACCAAAGGCACCCTCATCTCCTTATAACACAAATAAATTACGGAGAAGAAAGAAGACGCAATCTCCCAACAACTTATCTCTCTCCAAAACTTCCCCATTCCTCTGTGCCTGTGAAATTTGTTCATTAGACTAATTAGACAGCAGTGACAGTTCGGCATTAGCTGGTGTCGTTCCATCTGCGTTGATGGGGAGCATATGGTGACAACAAAACACAAACCTTGGTTAACAAAAGTTATTGTAACAAAGTTAATATGCTCCAGCGCGTCATGCATTATTAACCCTGAGCTGTGTACATAAAGATTACAGACTGGGCTTCATTGTAAGCACTGTTATTGCAATGTGGAGGCTGTAGAACTTTATTACAAAGCAAGTCATCAATTTAATTTTGTTATGATGCCACAGATTAAAACATGGAAATGGGTGATTATATGCAAATACACGCCACAGCCATCCACAATGAACATTCATGAGAGAAAGTACCCTAATACAGTGTGGTGTTGAATCTTGACAATACAATAATAACAGCAGCTCAGGTTTTTGAACTGACAACAAGACTGTACCACCAGCAATAATACAAATGTAAATGTCATTGATCAAATTCTGATAAAAGAAGAATAAAATTGAGTGAAAAATGTGAAAAGTAAATTCCAACACCATGATTTAAACTAAAGGTTCTAGATTGCACAAAATTGACTCTTGTGAGCTTTAAGGCTTCTTATAATGATGTTACCTCATCAAAAACATCCTTGGAGTTGTGTTTTGTTCATTCACACATGTTTGAGTAACCTTTTATTATTAGTCTATTTATATCTCCAAAGCTCAAAATGCTCTGGTGCACCTTGATGTCATGAAGTGGTAGTTTTAAGTGAACTGCCTTTTACCTTTAGTTCAGTAGAGATTGGGAATTCCGGACATTAACCAAATGATAATGAAGGTGTACAGAGTTTAAGTTTAGTATTAGAGAAGAACTCATCCTATCCATATGCAGGATTTGTGTGTTAAACATGTGCGACTGAGGCAAAACACAACTCCAGGTACGTTTGTCATGAGGAAACATTATAACATAGATCAGAAAACGGCATAATATGGACCCTTTAGCCTTGCCATTTCGCATTGTTATAAAACAAAATTTATCAGAATAAATGCTCAGTCAGGTCACTTGAGTCACAATTGCCACATTTACATCAGAGCTTTAATTCTGATGACACACTACAAGATGGCGGCCCAAAGCAAATGTTGGTCACGAACCCATATTTTTAATAAGTACGTTTCGGACTTACACCCACGACTCTTTGAATTTGCGGACTGAATGTGGGAGTGGGGCGAGGTAGAGCAGCCGTTGACTCAGTTTGTCTTCTTTCTCCCCTCTCAGACACTCTTCCCTTCTCCTCCTCAACTGACAGACGTAAAGCGTGATGATAGAATTCTAGAGTTGCAGTTTTATTATCATCGGGATGACTAAGAACAAAGTTTATATCATGTTTGTGTCTGTGGCATGACAACAAACCGATATGACCAAAAAGCCAGGAGCAGCTGAAATGTGTGTTTTCTACCGGTAGATGTAAATACTTTCATGTCCATGTCCAATCAGAACCCTTCCCCACCCCCAGAGGTTGAGCGGAATTAAATAAAGATGATTTAATGTGTGTGCCATGTAAACCTTAATTTGGAATTATTATTTCCATGTAAACGCGAAGGAGAATATTTTAATTCCAAAGTATTTAATTTGGAATAATTCATTTGGAATTAAACAAAACATGTAAATGTGGCCAGTGATAGAAATATGGACATGGACATTTTCAGATCATTGACTGTACTACTCACTACATTACAACTAGGATACAATTTAATTTTGTTTTTTGTTTTTGTTTTTCATCAAGAGGTACTATATTACTATTTTTTGTGGATCACTTCAGAAAATAAATAAATAAATAAATAAAATCTCAAAATGTGCATTTACCTTCTGAGCAATACCACAAACCTATAGCAACACCCTGATTTAACACTGCCATTTTACACTGTCAGAAAATAAACCATGTTATAACTGCACGGATGTGGTCTCATGAATACAAATCGCTGTTGTTCATGAGAAAAAGTGTCACCGTATATTACCAAAACGGCTGTACGCTAACGGCACTTTGTATAATCTTTAGAATGAGTTAATAGCTCATGTTAGGATAGAGGAACCAAGGCCAATTGTCCCTCTGTGAACACAAATCCATCGCGCCTGCCTGCTCCCAGAGTGACATCCTCCGCATCTCATCCCTCGCTCCATCCCTCTCCATCTCCATCCATTTCTCCAGTGGCGTTTCCAGGTATGGGCTGATTGTGCAAATGTTCAGGGCCCCGCCAGTCACTATAGGGGGCCTCAAAAGATGAATATCCTTTGCTTTGCTTTACTCCAGTGCAGTGTGTTATTTATTACAGGCTATTAGAATGTGTTCACACTACTTAATAATAAAAGTACAACACATACAGTGGTTTTCCAGATGCTCCAAGTCAATTCTGTGCATTATTTATTCACTACAATTTATTAGTATAGCCACAGTTGTCCTGGGGCACAGTGACAGAAGCACAGCTGCCAATTTACGCCATCATCCTCTCCAACCACCACCAACACTCACACAGACATCAATTAATGTGGGTGGAATGTCTTGCCTAAGGACACAATGACAATTTTGTCACTGGCTCTGCATTGTGGCACCTTTTTACAGTTTTGTTTTTAATATATTTGTTTTATTACATGTATGAGTATATGAGTAGTAATACTAAAAAAGAACATTTATATTCAGGGTGCCCACTGTTTTTCACTGACACAAATTCAGAATTTTTCCATGACATTTTCATGAACTAAAGTGAATTTTTCATGACTTTACAGCACCCTACATTGGTATTATAGTTTTTTAACATTCAAAATACTGTCAGTGCATTTATTGTTGTCTCTTTTAAACAAAAGGCGCGTAAGTTCAGAAATAATCGTAATACCCTAATGATAACTTAACAGAAAGCTATAGTTGCGTGAAAGAGATTAAAGAGAGAGACTAAAATTCCATGACTTTTCTAAAACTTTCATTGAATTTACAAAATTTCTATGACTGCGGGAACCCTGTATATATATTTTTACTTATTTTATTTGCCTCTGTTTCAGAAGTCTCTGTGCAGCAGTGTTCAGTTGTCTTAAACCTTTAGTTCAATATAAACGGGTAATTTCAGGGCTAAAATCCTCCAAATCATTCTAGTGAAGGTGTATGGAGTTTAAAACCAGAGTGGAGCACTTCCTGTATTACCACATGACATTAGAGATAAATATGCAGTTTGTGTGAATGAAACAAAACACAACTCCAGGTCTGTTTGTGATGAGGAAACAACATTATAACATAGATCAGAAAGCACATAGGCCCTTTAAAGAATCTTTTGCTTAAGCTAGACTGTATAAGGTTATATAATGAAAAAAAGCAATCCCTTACTGTTTGCAAACTGAGGCCCCCCTAGAAAAAACATGTACGGGGCCCCCAAGATCCTTTAAACAGCCCCTGCATCTCTTTCTCCTCTAACATTATCCTATATCGGACCAATCTCTGCTACCAGTAATTTATAACACCTCCACTGTAGTCCCCCCATTGCAGCCATGTACCCAGGGCTCTTAAGAAGCTATTGATTTTGATTTGATTAAATGTCTAGCCGGTTTGCAGCAAATTAGCAAGAGTTTAATCAAATCACAATCGATAGCTACTTAGTAACCCCCCACACACGCCTCATGCAAAGTAAAGTACAAATAAATACAACGTGAATAATAGGAGGCAGGACCCTGAGTGGAGTAGGTGTGAGATTGTGGATGTTTAAGGCGGTATGTGTGCTGCGAAGTGAAATTAGTCATATTTTATGCGTAATCCTGTTTAATGGGCTTTTGGTTTTAGGTAAAGTATTGATAAAAGTGATGTTTGCATATTCAAGGATATAGATTTCAGGTACTTGGTGAAAAAAATATAATTATTAATATTAAATCATTCAAACAGGTACATTTTGAACAGCAGTGGTTTAAGCATAATGCAGATAACCAACTGTTAATTGATGAGGATTTCTATGAGCAAAATGACAGTGGCCCATGTGGTAAATGTATGCACATTCAGCATACACAGATGTGTTATAATATTATGGATCTAAAGAGAAATATATTGTATTGTACCAAAAATCACATCTTCTAAAACTCTTTGACTGAATTTTCTTTAGTCTGACACTTGGTAGAACCATACAAAAATAGAGTTTTGGTTTTAATATATTGCATGCACAAACAAACAAAAATCGCATTTTGGTTGGTTATTGCCAAAGTTTACAATTAACTGTAAGGAACCTTGGGGTCATTTTTGACAAAAATATTAAAAGGACAGTCCGGAATTTTGGACATAAGGCCTCATTTCTTAGTGAGCCAGAGTGCTGTAGACGTGTGGAGACACTTTAAAAAAAAATTCCGTCCAGTCCATGTATTTGCAGAGGTTACTGGTGCTAGGCTAGTGCATGTCAATGGCCATAGTTAGCCTGCCACTAAAAACAGTCTTACCCACTCCACAAAGCACTCGAAGCCAATCTGTTATTACGCCAGACTATCAATGTGAATGTCTATGTTGATAGAATAATGTCTGAAATAGAACTAACCTTGTGTCGCATGAATCATCGCAACCAAGGACTATTTTCTCATATATCAGTCTGCCACTGCCAAGCAGTCAGGTCAGGAAGTACAACTCACTGCTGCTGCTCAGGCATAAATCTTTCAAATGAAAAGTTGGTTTTACTTCTACAATTATTCTGTCAACATTCACATAGACAATTTGGTGTAATAATAGATTTGCCTCTGGTGCACTGTGGAGTGGGTAAGACTGTTTTTAGTGGCAGGCTAACTATGGCCATTGACATGTGCTAGCTGAGCACCAGTGACCTCTGCAAATACAAGGACTGGATAGAATATTTTTAAAAAGTGTCTCCACATGTCTCCAACACTCTGGCTCACTAGGAAATGAGGCCCTATGTCAAATTCCAAACTGTCCCTTTAAGTGTGACAAGTAGATCGACAGTGTGGTGAGATCAAGTCTTTATCAACTACGTCTTTTATCAAAAGCCTTTTTTTAATTGCAGCGACCTTAAAAAGACTATTCACACTTGTATCAGCTCCAGAATAGACTCTTGTAACTCACTTTAGGTGGGTATGTCCCAGTCCACCCTCAGTCACTTTAACCAACACCCCCAGATGTCAGCACATCACCCCAGTCCTTTTCTCTGCTTTTGCTTCCAGTTTCTTTTAGAACTGATTTAAAATGTTATTGTTTGTTTCTAAAGCTCGAAACGGCCTGGCGCCTCCCTATTTCACTGAACACTTGTCTGTTCACAACTCAAACAGGGCTTTAAGGTCAACAAACCAACTCCTGCTGGAAGTCCCCAGAGCCAAACTCAAACACTGGGGTGACCGGGCTTTGTCTGTCTCTGGCCCCAGACTCTAGAACAAACTGCCCCCTGATATGTACACTCTGTCACACACTTTGACCTGTTTAAATCCAGGCTCAAAACTTATCTATCCAGACTGGCTGTTAACACTGTAGTGACACTTTACATTTGTTTTATTTTATTAATGTTTTTGTCTGATTCTATATTTTGTTTATTTCACCTTGAGTGGTTAAAGTGCTAAATAAAGGTTGATTGATTGATTAAAAATAAACGTACCCTTCCCCTTGAAATTTAGGGTAATTTCAAGTCAAGAGTATGTGATCTTAGCCTGATTCATCAGCCGGTTTCACTTCGTGGAAACTGTCTGACCTCGCAGCATTAGAATTCATTCGCTTGACGGTAGGCAGGTACTTTTTTTATTTAACCAATCGCTGCTATTTGGTCGTGACATATGTAATGCACCGCTAACGGGCCTAACTGGTATATTAAGCTTTTCCCAAATCCCATAGCAAGAAGGGCAATAACATCTTTCTCCTTGATAAAATTCACCAAACGTTCTTTGTTTCAGTTTTAAATCCTCGATCTCAGGAATCTTCGCTGCCTGGACTCGCACTTCCGGGATTCTTTCAAACCGTCTAGTTTATTCTGATTCCTGACCTAGTCACTGGAGAGAAATGAAATTGAGCGGAGGCACTTGGTGGCACCACCCTGGGTAATGTGATCTTACTTAGAGATTAAAAAAAAAAAAAAGCAATCTTGTGAAGTAATGAGAATAAATGTAAAATTTTCATTGATCCAGTATCTCAAATGGTTTGCATCTTGTTGTATTTTGTTGTTTTTGCCTGGTAAAATACATGACCCACGATCCTTTGCCCTGTTTCCTGCACTCAACATAGTGAAACAAATGTAGCCATTAACAGGTAATCAATAATGGTTCATTAGGGCATTTTTAAGAGTACCATGTCAACATCTGTTTAGCATCCCCAGTTCCTAATAAATCTACTTTAAGGATAACATTGTACCCATGATATTGTACATAATCACGTATGAAAAACACATATCATACAAAACAGATGAAGCATTTACAGATGTGAGCATGAACAAAACCTTTGAAACTTGGAAGTGCCCCCACCTCACCTCCGCCACCTCCACCGCCCCTCCCCACCCCTCGCCCCTCTGTGGAAAACCATCTGTGACATCCATCATTTTTATTGGCCATCTGCGAGGAGGCCTTTTCAAAACAGTGAAGTATCACTTTGGACAGTCCTACCAAAATAGTCCGTGCTCCCAGGCAGTGACTGATGCCGTACTGCGAACTGATATATGCCACTGCACTCCACAATAGCCATGTGGGAGTACCATTCCACTCCAGCAAATACAGCTATTGTGGGCTTTATTGAGCATTAACCTTAGATTTCAATAGCAGAGTTCTCGGGGCTACGCTAAGCTGTTTTGACAAGCTCTTCACGTTTTGAGCTATTGGAAATGGAATGCCTCTTTAGGTTTGTGTGCGTTGTGGTTTGGGGTCGGGCAAGTAGAATTGGCTGTGGTTAGCCTACAGAGTCTGATCCATACACAGATGATTATCGATGACATGCTTGTAGTGTTGCTGGTGTGGTTGTTTGCGTAGAACTGGCAGCACTAAAATCTCGTGTTACAAGGTTTCAGTGGCTTAGATATTGGGTCAGACAGTTGGCCTATCCAAATGTATTCAGATCTGAGCTGAAACATACTCAAAATTGGCCTTCCTCTCATGTTATTAGTATTTGGTTTGTATTAGGATTATTAACCACAATATTGCAGCCTACACCAGTGGTTCCAAATGTTTTATCAATGGATATGATGGCAACCTCCACTTCATTCTCCTACCGTATAACCTTCAGTCTTATATAATTATTTTATGGCATGGCATATCATATAATACATTATAGAAGCAGTCCAGGTATCATCTCTTTATTAAAATTCAGACAGTCTCGACCTTTTTTGTCTAGGAAACCCTGGGGACCTCCTGAGAATCTTCAGGTCCCGACCTCCAGGTTGAGAATGACTGACCTACTCTATTGTACTATTGTTGAGTCTTATTTGCCTAGAAGGGTCTGCTGAGATTAAGAATAGCTTTTACAAGAGCATCCTAGAGAATAATAGTGATGGTCCATACTAGGATATGCACTGATCCAACTTTTTCAGTTCAAATACTGATATCGCTACCTTTACTTTAAGTATCTGCCAATATTAACCTATGCCAATTTTGTAGGGACAGAAAATGGCACTTATTATGTGTAATAAGTTAACACAGTTAATTTATTACACAAGAGATCCAATAGTGTTATGTAGCCTGTACATAGTCACAACCCACATTCACAGTCACGATAACCAATATCATGAAACCAATATCTGATTCAGCTTATTTTTCAGTCTCTTTTCCAATATTCAATACCAATATTGGTATTGGTTAATTTCTAGTTGATCCCAGTGTATTTAATTTCATTTAAATACTAAGTAATACTATGGCTAAGGTTATAGTAACACTATTGCAATTTTGATTTGATACCAACATTAAAGATTTTTATATTAAAATGCACTCTAGCCAGGCTGGCGCCACCTAGTGCCTCCACTCAATTTAATTTCTCTCCAGCAACTAGGTCAGGAATCGGAATATACTAGTCGGTTTGCAAGAATAATGAAAGTTGTAGACCACACACTGGTCAATCTTCGAAGAGTTGTGAAGCCATGACGTCAAACTCAAGCGCCTGTCTGGGTCCATTTTGTGGTACAACACAACAGTAAACAAAGCGGTCGAGATGGATGTAGACGAAGCCATACATTCTGTGTTAGAAACGATTCCCAAGATCGAGGATTTAAAGTCAGAACAAAGAGAATATTTGGTGAATTTTATCAAGGGAAAAGATGTTATTGCCCTTCTTCCTATGAGATTTGGCACATTACATATGTCACGACCAAATAGCAGCGATTGGTTAAATAAAAAAAGTACCCACCTACTGTTGAGTAAATGAATCCTAATGCTGCGAGGTCAGAAGGTTTCCATGAAGTGAAACTGGCTGATTGAATCAGAATCCGTGTATCATTCGTTCATTCGTTTTTCAATATAAAACCAAAAATAAGAAAAAACGAAAAACAACAGTTTTCTTCGTTATTTGTCTCCAAAACCAAAATGAAAAAACGGATAACGATTCGTTTTTTCAGTTTTCGATTTTGTGTTTAAATGAAGAATGGAAAAAACGGATAACGGCCGTTTCCCGTTTACGTGACTTCCGTGACTGCGATGCCGACTTTTGCACCGCATACGGACTGAACCGGGACCAGACCGAGACCAGACAGAGACCAGAGCGGGACTGAGACCGGACAGACCGGGACCAGAGCGGGACCAGACCGGACTCCGAGCTTGGACTCCGAGCCTCCACGGGTCCGAGCCTCAGCTTGGAGCTCCGGCCCTGCCGTGGGCTCTGAGCCTCCGATCTGGTCCCGGTCTAGTCCTGGTTTGTCTCGATCTCGGTCTCAGGCCCGCTCTGGTCCCGGTCTGGTCCCAGTCTCACCGCATACGGACTGAATCAGGACGGATCCAGGTCCGAGACCAGACCGAGCTGCTCTGGTCCTCCGCGCTCAAGAACCGCGGCTGGTTCCGAGGTGGTGCAAAGCCTCCGACTGACGCATTCACCCCAACGAAAACGAACCGAACTAAGAGCTTTTGGTTCAGATGGACAGGTCCGGGACCAGACCGGGACCAGAGCGTACTGAGACTCAGTCCCGGTCTCGGTCCCGCTCTGGTCCCGGTCTAAGTCCGCTCTGGTCCCGGTCTGGTCCCGGTCTGGTCCCGGTCTGGTCTCTGTCTGGTCTCGGACCTGATCAGTCCCGGTTCAGTCCGTATGCGGTGCAAAAGTTCGGCATCGCAGTCACGGAAGTCACGTAAACGGGAAACGGCCGTTATCCGTTTTTCCATTCTTCATTTAAACACAAAATCGAAAACTGAAAAAACGAATCGTTATCCGTTTTTTCATTTTGGTTTTGGAGACAAATAACGAAGAAAACTGTTGTTTTTTCGTTTTCTTATTTTTGGTTTTATATTGAAAAACGAATGAACGAATGATACACGGATTAATCAGGCTACTGAATCTCCTCTACTATAAGGAATTTTACTTTTGCATAGAGCCTATTAAATTTGCTTCACCCCAGCTGAAGAGAACTGAAGAAAAAAAAAAAAAAAAAAAAAAATCAAATATTGCAGGTTAGCTAAAACATGTATTTCACAAATAGATTTTTAAAAGTGTAAAAATCTATAATTTTGCATGATAATTTATGGAATCAATGGAAACAGATATGAGAGGCTCTTGGTGGTCAAGGAATCAAACCCAGTACCTTCTTGACTACTATAACTAATTGATGCAGTTGTAGAATTAATGTTGTAACTCATCACTTTTTTGGGCATTATCATAGTACTGTTTTTTCATTCTCCTGTTTCCTGAAAATCCCCCACCATTTCACAAACTCATCTTTATCCCTTTTTGCCAGTAAACACAATTTATCATAATATCTGAAAATTCACCATAAGCTGTCCTCAAAGTAATGACGGTTCAATGCAATTAATTAAATGTGCACTTCCCATTTGCAGCCACCTGAAATGAAATCAACAGTATTGATATCACAATTGACAAATTATAACCTGTAAGAGATTTGATTCCAGAGCTTGTTTTTGTTTTTGTATCATTATGGTGCAATCATGTGATGTAATATGCATTCATCACTTGGAATGAACGTGGTACTTTTGCAGACCTACAATCAATACAAATTAGTAAGAGAATTTTTAAAGAAGAGTGTTATGGGTTATTCAAAACAAGGCATTACATTACTTAAAGGTCATTGCTATTACACTTATGTAAACAATGTCAATAGAGGGTAGGTGACAGTGGCTCGGAAGTTGAAACGCCTGTCCAGCAAACCAAAAGACTGGCGCGAAGAACCTAATTTGTACCAGCACTTTATGTCATTGTGTCCTTATGTTATTGCGACACTTCATCCACCTTAAACTAAATCAGCAATGGTTTAGTTTAGGTGGTGCTTAGAGGAGCCGTTAATGGAGTGAGTAATACAATGTAAAGTATTGAGTATCTTAACTTTATTGATCTACAAGGGGGATTCATTGAAATGCGCTTCATCTACCCTCTTAAAGAAAATGTGCTCCCTGCATTTGACCCATCTTTAATGCTACTGGGCCAACCTGTCATGAGCAGTGGGTGACCAGAGTGCATGACCTGGGGCCCATCTCTATATCTATGGTTCATGGTCTACTCACTTACCCACACACAAGGAGAACATGTAAACCAGTGTTTCCCAAACTTTTTTTTCTGGGGACCCATATTTTAAGTGACAAATCTTCACGCCCCAAGTCAACAGACATTATCTGTGAATTCAAAACAAATTTGTGACCATTACTGAACATTAATGAGGATATTTTATTGTTGACTGAGCGATCGTGTCTCTCTGAACAATTAGTATTTGAGTTTGTGAAATTCTGTGCACGGAGAAGAAGTAAGGAGCAGGGGGGTGCACGGAGTTTTGCGAGGATTCACGTGGTTCGGAGGGATGAAGTCAAGGCGGAGGCCACTTGTTGTCGAGGCGGCCACCTTAACTATGAAGTGCTGCGGGAAACGCTGGACTGAACCATCAATAAAAGGTATCCATAAGCAGCCTATTTGGACATTAAATGTAGCCTTATGTATGTATATGTATAATGCAGACCTACATGCACATTGTGACAAGGTGACCCCCAAAAAAGTCTCTTGCGACCCACCTGAGAGTCGTGACCCAGTCTTTTGGAAACAATGATGTAAACTGTACTCAGACAGAGCCCACACAACATGGGAATCGAACCCAGGACCTTAAGAAGAATCATTTGACTATGGGATTAAATAAGTGTCCAGAGAGAACAATAACAGGATAGGATAGCACACATACATTAAGAACATATTTAAAAGTACACTAAGTAACTTTTCTTCTTCTCTACCTCCCTGTCTCGATGGAGATGATATTAATGCAACTGGAATGCTACACAGTAAGGCATTCAACTTATCTGTCATGCTTATATTCACTTACAGGTGGTTTTATTGCTAAAAAATGCCACGGAAAACATGCATTATTCTTCTCTTCACAGAGGTGATCTGTAACTTCACCTGCTTGTCTCCTCCATGATTTTTAAGTTTGCTGTTATGCTGCGCAACATTCCAAAGCAATAACATTTCCATACACACCAGCAGGTGGCATACACTCTATGAATAAAGTTACATAATGCACCTTTAGTTTATAAAACAAGCACTGCAAAAACATCTAAGATTCCTCCAAATATTTTCAAACCACAAAAACAGAGAGAAGTGAAGCCTTTCTGAGCCCATCTGCCTCTATCATTTCCTCTTCTCCGGCAACAGAGAAAAGACAACCTCCATTTGTGTCAAGTGCTGTTTTGGGGCGTGGGGGATTAAAGCTGTAAAATGGCGTGTGTCAGGGCCCTTCACGCCTTGGGGCCCCCCGCTAACATGTGAGAGTCAACATGCCTCTGCTGGGTATCATCTCCCATCTCCCCCTGTCAGGCTGAGGAGACAGGCAGCCATCACAGCAGCTGACAACTCGCATTCACGTCAGCCACCGCATCAACCAGGGCCCGGGTCGATGGGAGCTGACTCAACGCAGAGCCGCTCCGTAAGTAGATATCTGAGAGGGAATGATGTGTGGCAGGTTGTGATGAAAACTGGCCCCTGTTCAAAAGTCTTGGAAATGAGAGAAACCTGAAGAGGGGCATCTGTGAATCTGTTACAATGAGTGGAGGAAATGAAGTTTGCTGCGAGTCTGTTGAGCAGTGCCAAGTGTAGAAAATAACAGAAATAATGAATTGTACATAGCTTTTAGTAAGAGAAAATTGCTGATTAAACAATTGGACACATGTCAAAAAACTTTTTTAAATCATTTTTTCCACTGGCGCCCTGTTGTGGCATCTGATATTTCCATTGGTCCCACAGCCAAATACCAACCAGCCCAACCCTCCTTAGATTCTGAGAAATTCTCGGAAAAATTCCACACATATACAGCAAGAGCTCTAAAAACAAGATGTAAACTGTACGTTAATTGATTTATATGTGACACTCTATTTTATTGTTAGTTCTTGTTTTGATCAGCACTGTGGGGAATCCGTGTAAATTTGTGTATCATTCGTTCATTTGTTTTTCAAAATAAAAAAAAAAAAAAAAAAAAAAAAAAAAAACAACAACATTATTTTCAATTTTGTGCTTAAATGAATAATGGAAAAAATGTGACTTAAACTGCAATACAATTTACGCCGTGTACAGACTGAACCAGGACTGAACTAGGTCTAAACCAGATCTAAACAAGAACTAAACCAGGACTAAACTGGTCTCAGTCCTGGTCTGGTCCCTGTCTAGTCCCTGTCTCAATTCTGATCTTGTCCCGGTCTCAGTTCTGGAGTTTTGGTCTGGTCCCTGTCTCAGTCCCGGTTTCAGTCCCGGTATCAGTCTTGGTCCTGGTCTGGTCCCGGTCTCAGTCCTGAACCAGGACTGAACCAGGACTGAACCAGGACTGAACCAGGAGTATCGGATGGGCCCAGAGGTGCATCCGCGTAGACTGTTGGGTGATCAGGACTGAGACCAGGACTGAGACCAGGACTGAGACCAGTTTAGTCCTGGTTTAGTCCTGGTTTAGTCCTGGATTTAGTCCTGGATTAGTCCTTCCTCGGTCCTGGTTCAGTCCGTATGCATCGCAAAAGTCCGGCATCGCAATTTAAGTCACTGAAACAGGAAACAGCCATTATCCGTGTTTTTCCATTATTCATTTAAACATCGATCGCAAAACTGCTTTTGGAGACAAATATTGAAGAAAATTGTTGTTGTTTTTTTTTTTCATTTTATTATTTTTGGTTTTATTTTGAAAAACGAATAAATGAATAAACGAATGATACGGATTGTGGGGCCCTTTCATATTAATACAATTCATTTATTAAAAACACATGGTCACGGGTCAGATCAGGTACAGATGAAACCCAAGCACGCAGCAACAAATGCAAGGTCTTATATTACGCAAAATGTTCTCATCTCATCAAAAACACATCCGGAGTTGTGTCCATTCGCACATGTTTGAGTTACCCTTTATTATTCGTCTGTCTACATCTCCAAAGCTCAAAATGCTTTTTCATTTTGTGACATCATGAAGCTGTATTTTGCAAGTTAACAGCCACTTTTTACCTTTAGTTCAGCAGAGAGTGACAATTTCAGGGCTGGAATCAAGACAATCTGACAATCTGTAAATGCAAAGTTTGTGTTGTTAATCATGTGTGAATGAAACAAAAAACACAACTCCCTGTATGTTTTTGATGAGGAAACAACATAATATAGATCAGAAAATAGCGTAATATGGTCCCTTTAATGAAGTTTAACTATAGAACTTTCTTCATCATCTTTCTTTCGTCTCTTTCTTGCTTGGTTGCTTGGTGACTTATAGAAAAGGCTGCATCCATAAATTATATTAATAAATTAAACATAATTATCCCAAAGTTTGAGGCCATTTCAGGACAAGTCTGCTTTGAAATACTTCTGCACATATTCTTTACCTAGCGGCAACTTCATCTTTTACTCCATTCATGCTTTGAAACATCAGCTGACCATCTAGCATCCAATCAGATTTGATCATGATTAAACATTGCCAAACCTCTGAGTGGTCAACTGACACACGACAATAGCCCCTATAGCATCTGTCACCACATCACTGCCTCCTGTCTCCTCTCCCTAGCTCCTATCTCCTAGCTCCTATCTCCTTTCCTTTTTACTACGTCTGCCCGCCTGCCTCTCCTTATCACTCAAGGGTCTGCTAATTCACCAGCAAGGTTGCACTGATAAGAGTGTCTTCCCCTTCGCTCTCTCTCCCTCTCCGCGGATGGACGGGTCCCTGTGTCTCCCAACATGTGTCTGTCAGGATGTGAGCGTGACACGGGGACCCAAGGGTGACAGTCCGGCCTGGCCTTGAATTAAGGAGCATTAGAGATACACTGATAAAGTGACAGTGTCGGTGGCAAGTGAAGGGAGAAGGAAGGCGAGGAGAAGGCCGGGAGAGAAGACAGGGTTGAAAGCATTTACTGTACTGGAGTGGATACCCAAAAAATATATATCCTAGTAGATATCTGTATATTGTATTGTTTGTTTGATGAATACATTTAAGTTACCAAATAACACGTATAAATTTGTCAAAGTGATCTATTCTGTAAACTATCCCTTCCAAATATTTTTTTTCTTCTTTAGGTTGCCATGTTTCTTAAGGATTTGAAAATTGGAAAAATGTATTTACTACAATTTGTAAACCCACATAAGACATCAAATATATTAAGTAATATATATAGAATTATGTAGCAAAGGAAAAAGTTAAATAGCTCTATTAGATTTTTTAATGCTATATTCCAATGCCTTTATTGAAAAATGTTTAGTTGAGTTATATAACCTTTTTCTTTACTGCATAATTCCATATATCTTCATATATTTGATGTCTTCTGTATGTATGCAAAATATAGAAAGTAGTAAATATAAAGAAAAAAAAAACAAGCAGTGAGATGGTGTGTCAAAACTTTTGAGTGGTAGTGCATATTAAAATTATTAGTCAAAACAGTTGGCTAAAAAATGTAAAAGTACATACGTATTGCTTGTCTTTGTGGAGATGGTGTTTTGTCTAAAATGCTTCGCAATATGGCATTACACTGATCTATCGCCATGGAGACAGACAGTTAACCCAACCAGGCTATGTGGAGAAGTAATTCTACACTGTATGAAAGCAAGACTATAAGTGTAATACCATACTGCGGAACATTCAAGGCAATGCAATAACAACCCCGTGGGGACTACACCTTAAAGTGCCCATATGGTGCTATTTTCTGATCTGTGTTACAATATTGTTTCCTCATTTGAAATCTCAAAACCTGGAGTTGTGTTTTGCTTCATTCACACATGTTTAACACACAAACACTGCAGATTTAGGCCGAGTTCTTCTCTCAAGCAGAAAACACTGTGATGTCATGTGATAATACGGGAAATGCTCCACTCTTTTTTTTTAAAAAACTCCATACAGTTTCACTGGAATCATTTGGATAGTTTCAGCCCTGGAACAGAACGTGTGAAAAGTGTACACCGCTGCGTCACGTCTCCGATCTGTCTGCAGCTCTGCGGTAAAAATACGCAAGGTCATCTGTTTACAGCCACACAGAAGATAAACATGGGGAAACAGGCCGTTTTCAATGTGACTTTACTGAATCAAGACGGAACCTTTAATTTCCTCGTTTCTGGTAGACCAAAAATGGAGACGGACGTCAACACCGGCGCACTTAGCAGGCCAAAACTTTATTTCTAGGTAGATTTCAGTTTTGCTCGCGTCTCTATATTCAGGATTTTACACACACACACACCACATATATTATATATATATATATATATATATATTATATTATATATATATATATATATATACTATATATATTATATATATATATATATATATATGTATTATATATGTATATATATATGTGTGTATATATATATATATATATATATATATATATATATATATATATATATATATATATATATATATATATATATATGTATATATATATATTATATATATATATATATATATATATATATATATATATATATATATATATATATATATATATATATATATATATATATATATATATATATATATATATATATATATTCTAAGCTGTGGGCTGTTTCCAAAAGCCAGTGCACATCGCCTCTACCAGCGCACAGCTTTACTTTCGACTTGAGCTTTACTTTCGACTTGGACTTGACGACGCGACCGCGGAGCACTTGTTGAATGCTGCGGGAGAAAGCGCGTTGGTTTGTGGATTTATAAAGAAGAAAAGCGAAATTAGGAGCAGAGGATGAGCGGAGGAGAGGCCAGAGGAGCGGAGAATAAGCGGAGGATGAGCCGAGGAGGAAAGGAGAGCTCACACCCGGCTGACGCGAGTCTACAGCACAGGTAGGTTACGCGCACACAACCACGTTTCCCACCGGTGATATCTGTTTAGACATGTTGTTAAATATGATGTATTATACAAGTACAATACCCTAAATGCTTTATTATTATTATTTATAATAATCACGCATCCCTGACACACGTACTCACTGTACATTGGAATGTGTGAAATTGCCATACGGCAGACGCACGTCTCACGCAGCGGAGTTAGTGCAAATGAGAGGAATAGAGCACTTTCAGCTTTGGAGATGTAGCCCACCTAATTATTACTCAAACATATGAGAAAGAAACAGAACACAACTTCAGGTACGTTTTTGAGTAGGTAAAAGCTTTATAACATGGCTTAAAGCTCACAAGAATCAATTTTATTACTGAAAGTGCAGAGGTTTTGTAGCGCCAGTGAAGTGTTTGTAAATTGTTGTGTGAGACCCTGTGTTGTCACAATCAGATGTATTTATTCATTTATGTGTAGAACCATGAATCTGAGCAATCAAATCATTGAAGCTCTAGCGTGTCCTGTGAGGGACACTGTCGGATTCTCCTCTAAACTGTGGAGACAGTGGCAGTCTTGTCTGTATACATAATAATGCACTGTATTAAATTTTTTTATTCTTACTATTTTCTCTTTAATACTATAAACAAGACATTACGTGTTCTTAATAAAGACTGAATTGAATTTTGTGTAATATAAGACCTTTAAAAGCTTGGAGTCATAGTTTTCATCCTCATATACTAAGTTCAACAAAATTTTAAAAACTAAAAAACTAACAATCTGCATGCTCTCAAAGATCAATGCCAACTCCACAGACCAGGACAGAGAAGTAGTGTGAGTGAGTTAGTGAGCGGAGTGCGCAGTGTGTTTGTATGTGCCTGGAGCATGTGTGAGTGTGACAACAGCCCCAGGCGCACTGTGAGGTGTCTGGACTTTATATAGTGTGTGTGCTGTGAGAGACTCCAGCTCTCTCTGCTCTCTTTCCTCTCCTCTGTTTGCTCTCTTCTGTCTCCTCTGCTTCCATCGTTTAGCCCCAGTAAGAAGATCTGTCTCAAGGTCACCGGCCCCTGTTCGAGCAGGATTACAGGTCCGTCATCACATCACATCAAATATTAAGAGTTTTTCAGAACAATATGAATACTAATATACAATTAAGAAATTACACTATTTAATTCTCTGTAACTTGGGTGTGACTTGCAAGATCGTTGTATTGTGATTAAAGGCATAAGTATGTATTTATGCATTGAGGACTTATATATATTAGTGATGGGACTTTGAGTTATTTAATGGGAATCTTTTTAATCTGTTCATTTCAAAGAGCTGTTCAAAAGACCTGCTCTTTTTATATTTATTAAATGACAGAGGCTAATGTGAGACAGAAAGAAATGACCAAAGTTTAGATTTGATTAAAATGGTTCAAATTGAGAATGGGAGTGTGTTTACTAGGTCTGGGTATCATTCAGAAGTTGCAGATACAATACATACCTCGATACATAGGCCACGATATGATACACATCTCGATACTAGGGATGGGCATCGATAAAATTTTCTTAATCGATCGTCAGGAGAATTAACGATCGATTATCAATTAATCATTAACGTTTTTATATTAAAATGATCATCATTATTATTACTATCTGCACTACTAATATGCATAAATACATTTAACTTTACGACATAAACCATAACCACTCTCGAGCCACATCAGCCCGTTTGACATTATAATGTGTTTAATGCAGTTTTGCGCAACTCTCACAGAAACGAAACTTAAAACCGCATGGCTAATTTGCATAAACTAAGCAAGGAAAAAAAACAGCTCTTGTGCTGATGTGACACGACTCAGTGGAATACAGGTTAATGTGACCATATTTGCGTTTGTCAAAACCGGGACAACGTACGGGTGGTGGGAGGTGGGGACTCGTCATCGACATTGAGCGACTCTCACCTGGCAAAGCTTTTTCATGTTTTCGGTGTCCTGGTGAACTTTTTCCCACTGCACACCGAAACATATGTGCTGCTTTATACACTGTGCACATGGCCTCCCAACTGTCCCAACCGCAATGGAAAGCATGGAATTTCTGGTACAAGTCATCGTCAAAAACGCATTTGTGCTTCGGTACATTGCAGACTGACCGACTGTTTGTGTCTGCTCGCTCCTTCTGAGTGCAGAGAGAGCTACATGTACGGACCCCTGTTTGTCCACGGACATGGACATTTGGTCACCCTACACTACGTACAGCAACCTACATTCGGTTTGTCAGTTAAAATGAATGTAATCTATGAAATTCTTAATGATCAATTATCGATTATTCGACTAATCATGCCCATCCCTACTCGATACAGTGAGCTTATGATTCAATACAATTCAATACTATATATTTCAAATTGATTCAATATGGTTGAAAATAATGGCTAAATGATGGCTCTGATACTAAATGTTTTTGTTGAAACACTTCTTGTGCAAAGTTAATATGAAACACACCCAGTTTACTCATCAAAACCTGGAGCTGAAATGTTGCACGGTTTGTCCTGGTAGATCTCAGTTTGCAGGTGAGACGGTGTGCGGGATTTTTCTCTATGTTCTTAGGCTGCTCCCTCTCCTCCAACGCACCCCTCTCAAGTCATTTATGTTTGAAGTTCTCATTCATTTACTCATCAAAACTGTGAAAATGTCTAATGTGTTGCATAAATGAGTTTCCTTCCACTAAACAAGCAACAAAACTGTAGTGCTGTAACAAAATAATTTAGTAAAATATATAAAAAATTACTATTATCGATACAGCAGTCCCTCGATATCAATACTGTATCATCACATTAAATGATACGATATATCGATTTCAATATTTTTGAACATCCCTAGTGTTTACTTACCCTTTGAAATTTAGCATTATTCAGTTATAAAAATGCGTACAAGCTAGAAAGAAAAGAAAAAAAAAAAAGGTTCTTTTAAAAAATTTGATCCAGATCCAAAAGTTCACCGTAAGTATCTGTTCAAAAGAGCCAACTTATTCATGAACAGATATGGTATACATATTTGACAAAATCAACAATATTATCCTAATTTTAAAAAAGTATCTAAAAAATCTATTGTTTTGTTTTCTTCTACTTAAGGAAAATCTCTTTTTCCTATATTTGTTGTAAATGCATCTATCTAAATGCATCTTTATCAGCAACTGTATGGTATGTAGGGCTAAATATCATTAAGAAGTTGCCGATGCAACACATACTTCGATACATATGCCAAGATAGATTTTTTTTTTCATACAGTGCACTTTCAATTAAATAAGATTCAATATGATATATCTTTGAAATCGATTTGATGCGGTTCAATGAAAAGCAAAGGCTAAATCATGACTGTGATACTAAAAGTCCACTAAGTCCACTAAGAATGTGCAAAGTTTATACGAAAAACAGTGAAAATGTCAACACAGTTGTAGCTCTTACACAAAATAATTGAGTAAAATAAAACTAAAAATACAGCAGCCCATGATATCGATACTGTATCAACAAATTAAATGATACGATATATTGATATTACAATATTTTTGCACACCCCTAATGGTATTGCCTCTGTACATTTTTAAAAATAATTTTATCTTTTGAGAACCATGAAGAAACAATTTCTAGGCACATTTGTATCTAAATGGATGTTGCTAGATGAGAACTATGTGGAAACAGACAGTCTAGGTCATGGTTCAGCATAAGAGTAAAGGGACTTTTTTTCAGTCATGGCTCAAAATCGAGCAAAAGTGAATTTTAATACACCTTATTTATTAAAAAGAAGAAGTTGAATAGTTTAGACTGGAGAGAATTTGAAGAAAAGCTTAAATGATATCAGAACTTTATCTTTTTAACTTTGACACTTTTTTCCCCTAAATAACACACTACATGATTACAAGTTCTGTACAACTTCACTTTATCTGTGGAGACAACCGAAATAGACTAGAGGATGTGCTGACACCATCCATAAGCATATCGTGGTAGTATAGCTGTATACATTTGAAAAGGTTGCAGGGAGACGTGGGTGCAAGCGCTGACTCTGAATAAATAAAGGTTAAAAAGTGAAGTCAGTGCACCATAACGTCACCAATTGCGAAAAAGTCCCGGCATTTTGACAAAGACAAGATGTTCCACACTGTCTAGATGCACGTACAGTCGAGTCAGCATGCTCCCCCTCACTCATACATCATATTTTTTTTCTCTTTTTGGATGGAGCAATCACGTCAGCATGCAAAGGTAACATTTGCCTTTATAATGGATTTTTGCCATTTCCATTATTTTATTGGGAGTCAGAGCTTCTCTCATCATTGAGCAGATATATAGGTTAACGTCTACGTGGCATTTTAGAGAAAGGCCAGCTTGAGTACCCCTCGGCCCCCGTATAAATAACTGATATGAAACTTGCCGTGTCACAGCAGAAGTAGTTGCATTGGAATTGGATAGGACTGTGAGGCCTGAAGGCACTCTTTGATTTGGGGGAAATATGGGTTTGAACACAAAACAACCTGCACAATTTGTAAGTACTCCCCTGACCCTAACCCTGTCACTTCCACTGTACGACTGAGCGTATCCCAAACTGACAGTAGCTGAGTTTCCAGGATATACTCAGAAAATAGATCCTATATTATGCAGAATTGACACTTGTGAGCCCTGTTATAATGTTGTTACCTCCTCAAAAACATACTTGCAGTTGTGTTTTGTTTCATTCAAATGTTTGAGCAATCCTCCATTATTAGACCGTCTGCATCTCTAAAGCTCAAACTGCTCAGTTCCACCTAGTGACATCATGAAGTGACATGTTACCTCTAGTTAAGTGGAGATTAGAAATTTCAGGATAAAAAAGAAACATCATAATAGGCCTTAAATGACTCAAGGGATTGTGAAACTACTACTTCACTGCAGTAATATGAACACAAAACATTGTTTGCTAGAACTGGACAAAATTTTGGTGCCAGTACGGGTATCAGATATTTATATTTACAGAAAGAAATCCAGATCGAACCATCCCTAATTTTGCTTTGTCTCGATTTGATTCATCTCTTCTTCCGTCTTTCAGTCTGCATTAAATCTGTATTATATCACCATTTACTGTTCTGAAGATTTAGTTTTTGTCCTTACAGCTAAATTATCTATTCATTCATGGAGTAAAATGAGTTTTGGGACTAAAATGGTGATTGACAGGACATAGGGTTATCTGTTAGATAAGGGTGAGTTGTTGTACAGTTGTAGAGAGTATTATATGAATGTAGTCCTGTATCTCTCACTGTTTGAGCAGAGTTGTAGGAGCCTGTTGGAGAATGAGCTCCTCTTTTCCTCTATAGTCTGGTGTAGTGGGTGAGCAGGAGTGTCCATGAGGGAAAGTAGTTTGTCCAGTGTCCTCGTGTCCCTCACTGTGACAAATGTCTCCAGCTCACATCTGACCACGTTACCAACTTTACTGCTCAGTTTGTCAATCCATCCAATGTTCCTTTTGCTGGTGCTGCTCCCCCAGCAGACCACAATGAAATACAGGGCGCTGGCCTCTAGGGCAGTGCAAAACTATTGAAATATCGATATATTGTATCGTTTAACGTGATGACAGTATCAGTATCAATATCGGGGACTGCTACAGCCAAGAGTATTTTTGGTATATTTTACTGAATTGTTTTGTTACTGTGCAACAGTTTTGTTGCTTGTTTAGTGGAAAGAAGTTTGTTTATTAAGCACATTTGACATATTCACTGTTTTGATGAGTAAATTGGGTGTGTTTCATATGAACTTTGCACAAGAAGTGATTTAACAAAGAGTTTTAGTATCAGAGCAATGATTTAGA
Organism: Boleophthalmus pectinirostris; assembly: GCF_026225935.1. Taxonomy (NCBI): domain Eukaryota; kingdom Metazoa; phylum Chordata; class Actinopteri; order Gobiiformes; family Gobiidae; genus Boleophthalmus; species Boleophthalmus pectinirostris. The sequence continues at coordinate 12,280,053 of NW_026571140.1, forward strand.
CATTATTTTTTTATTGAACCATATCAAATTGATTTGAAGTATATCATATCCAATCAAAAGTGCACTGTATCATGGCCTATGTATCGCAGTATCGAGGTAGGTATCGACAATTTCTTAATGATACCCAACCCTACTGGCCACCACAGACTGGCAGAAGATCTCCAATAACTAAGACTGCACCATTAGTCAATAAGGTGATGTAGGAGTGCATATCACAAGAAGGACTCAGTTGGAGGTATTAACTTTCTCTAGGCCTAGTACTAATACACATAAACAAACTTCCATTTATGATGACGTCAACAGAACATGACCCCTCTCTTTGCAATCAAACTTGACACACTAGCAAAACCCCTAGTGTGCCTACTGTCATCCCATATACTTTCTACCCATACTATTGTCACATTCACAACTTCCTTCTTTTGCTTCATCGGCAATTTTCCATCCTCCGCTTATTCCATCAAATCAATTCCTTTTTTGCATATTTGATGACTCCCCGCTCGTCTCTCCGCTCTTTGACCACTTGACTGTTGCCCCCCGCATTCTCCCTTCATCCATGAATCTGTGGCTGCTTCTATTTTCTGCTCCCAGTCCGATCCGATCTCATCCTCCACCTTTAATGAAGCTCGCTGGCCTCTTTAAGTCCTCGCGCATTTGACAGTAATGTAACACAGTAATATCCAATGATGGGCCCCTCTTTCCATTCGCATCGATTATGAATAATACATACTCACATCTTTATAAACACAATACATTAGTTAAAAGAACTTGATGCGTCTGTTTACTTGGCACCTTTGCGATTAATTAAACATGAGCCAATCCGCGTTCCCCACTCTGACTGACACGAAAGGTAAAATTAAATAGGCTATCGATGAATAATTGACTGGACAATGGGAACACTGTTGTCGTGGATGTTCTTTTGAAATGAGGTGTCCACTAGTTTGTTTTGACGGGCGGGGCGGATTAGGGCCTGGCGTGGAGGGCATTATGCAAAGTGCTAATAGCAAAGGTAGCGTTTTAAGTGAATGGTTGACCCCTTTCTCCATTTGTTACAATGCAGGTGACAGCTCAGGCACTCAGGAACAAGCACGAGGATTGGTATTAACCTGAAAGGTACTCTAAGATATCCAAAAGATGATTGAAAGAGGTTGATTAAGGTTGCAGATGGAAGGTATGTCATGTACAGTTACAATGTTTAACCGGGCCAAGGTTTGTAGCACTTTTCCACCACCAAGGTGCTCAAAGCACTGAAAGAACCACTCACCTGTTCGCACACCGGTGGGTTGAGTGTCATTAATCTGTGGGAGCTGGAATCGCATTGGCAACCCATAGGTCAGTGGTTGTAACTGCTCACCAAATGATGTCCACGTCGAGAGTGGGATTCAAACTGCCTACATTCAGATCAGTGGACAAACAATCTACCGACTGAGCAGTGAGTCAGTGAAGGCACAGAAAGAACATGCAAACTTCACACAGAAAGGCTCCATCCACATCAAGTAACACACCAAAACCATGTGCCACAGCCAAGAGTCTTAACCTTTACTTGTCTTTGTTCTTCAGCTGCACAAAGAGGTCCCTGGTTCACTTCATATGTTAGAACTCCATCCATCCAATTTCTTCCACTTATCAAGGGCCGGGTCACGGGGGCAGCAGTCTAATCAGTGACTTCCAGACTTCCTTCACCACAGATGCTTCGTCCAGCTCCTCAGAGGGGACCTCAAGGCATTCCCAGGCCAGCCGAGAGACATAGTCCCTTCAGCGTGTCCTGGGTCTTCCTGGGGCCTCCTTCTGGTAGGACATGCCTAGAACACCTCCCAACAGAGGCACCCAGGAGGCATCCAGAAGACATACCCGAGCCACCTCAGCTGGCTCTTCTCGACGTGGAGGAGCAGCAGCTCTACCCCAAGCTCCTCCTTGAGCGCCTGACCCTATCTCTAAGGGAGCGCCCATTCACCCTGTGGAGGAAACTCATTTTGGCCACTTGTATCTGCAGTCTTATCCTTTCAGTCACTACTGCTAGAACTCTAGAAAATTAAAAAAAATGTTGAAAAGCGATAAACTTTTTTTTAGCGATTTTAAGTTATAGATGGAGTTATCAATTGGACCCAGTTGTGGAAAATAATCATGTGCATGCACTGGGAGAATATGCAAACTTCCTCATCAAGAATGACTTTCAAACCGACAGTCAATAGTTTTAACCACTGCACAACCATGCCACATCCATTTTATATTAGCTTCCGTACTATTTCCACAAGCTACAGTATCAGAAATTAATTTCCTTGCCACACAAGAAAAGGTTTAGTTTTTTTATGTGTGTGGGCGGCTTCTATAATGCTCCACATTCCCACCTCAGATCTAGAAAAGCCCCACCTAAATTTACCTATTGATTTTAACCTATTAAAGCAACGAAGGTTTCCAAAAAGCAGTCCCTCAGTTGGCAATGTTTATCCACAAATGCCAGGAGCTACTTCAAGACCGTGTTATTGTTGTGTCCTTGGGCAAGACACTTAACTCACCTTGCATCTAGTGTCTGTGTAGACTGTTGTATGAAGCATGCGTGAGTGGGTAAGAGGTTTCTGGATGTAAAGACTTTTGATTACCCAATGAAGGTAAAATAGCACTTTCTAAAATTTGATTGTTTATTCTGAGCACCTTTTCTTGCATATTACCAGCATCCTTTTCTTTCTTTTCTGTCTATTTTTCATGGCAAAGCAGAAATTAAATTTGTCAACTGGACAAACATTTATTTAGGTTGAAATTTATTCATGTTGGTTTTATAATAACAAAACACAAACATTTAAGTGTGCACTGTGTAAGTTTTCTGGTGGAATGTCGTTGGCTTGTTTCCATGGAAATGCTATTGCTTACTGTAAATGCCCCATCATATGGCATTAAACATATATCTCTATGGAGTCAAGTGGGTACAGGTCAGATCTGTCGATAAGTGACGCTGCTCTCAGTAAGATTGCATGTTTTTCAAGACAATAATTAATAAGTAACTGAATACATGAGTAAATTAATGCAATACTGTGGAACATTTTAGACAAACAATAACTTCTCCATGGTTACGAGCAGGTGACGGACCGTCTTCCTCAAATGTTACCCAGTGCACCTTTAACACTAACATTTTGACTACCTTTTACTAAATCTTCTCACCCTCTCCTTCGGCAGGGTGAGTTTATCCTTCAGCGTTTGACCGTAGTAAAGGAGCTGCCAGTCATTCACGGCGCAGATCGTAAATTCACGGGGAAAAGGAAGTAAAAGGGACCAATTACTTTTAGATCTCCGTCTCTCTAATCAGCCTAGTGAGCCACATAAACTCCGACCTTCTCAACGCGCCATCCGTTTTACAAGAACCCCCTCCGTACACCCACAAAATGGAGGTGCCGGTTGTCAGTCAATGTTAGGCTTTCTCAATCATAACATGTACTTTGAAAAATAATGGAATGATTCATGTTTTATTTTACTTTTTATTATCTTTTTGAGAGATGAGAACTTGGTCGGGTTGTAAAAGTATTTTCGGAAGTCACACGTGGATGCTATAAAAGTCCAGACAGTGATCAAAGCTTTAATTAATGTGAGTGGGTGAAATCTGAATTAAGTCTGAGGATGCATTTGGGTGTTCGCCAGGGCCATTCAGGTGTATTGGGATACTTATGAGAACTATCTGCTATGGAAATAGTAAAATGCACTACTGAAAGTGCCACAAAACATATTTTAGCAGCACCTGTGGCAAAGTTCATCAAACACGTAAGCAAGTTTTTATGATGTGTGCTGGACCATTGTTAAACCTGCTTTTCAATATGTAAGTTCTACTTTATACTACTGAACTAGAAAATTATATAATGCATTGGATTCATATAGTGCTTTTTGGACAATCAAATATGCTTTACAGTGCACTTTTCATTAGGGATGTAACGGTACATGTATTTGTGCTGAACCACTTCGGTACGGGACGTTTGGTTTGGTGCAGGGCTGTGCACAAGTGAGTTCACGCAATTTGTGTTTACATTCCTCACTTTCGACTTTCACCGGGGACATTGTAACTGCCAGCAGATCTGCACTTATTGCAGACGGTTGCAGACGAAGTTGGGGGGTTTTTTTGGCCAAAAATATCAAGATTGTGTAAAACTTCATGCTGGAACTGTTAGTGCTTTACTTTTTGAAGTGTTGCTTACTGCTTACAAGGAAGTTTTTTTTTAGTTTTTTTTAAAAATAATATTTCATACATTCATTGCTTATTTGAAAATATTTTATTTAATTTATTAGTAGTGTAAGTGTAACAATATCCAAGTCTCACGATACGATATCTTCATGGTACGAACCTCACAGTATGATATATTGTGATATCGAGGGAAAGCTCATGATATGGTGGGGAGGCTCACGATTAGGAATGCAATAATATCCAAATATCACCCAGTTTGATATTATCACGATATACATCTCACGGTACGATATTTACTGCGATATTTTGTGGAGGATAACAAAACTGTTAAACTGTTAAAAGTGCTTAGAACTGTTATTTCTTCATGTAATTTGCACTGAAATGGAGCAAAGGATCATGGTCTATGTAGTTCTCTCTGTTTTCTTTTTAGCTATTGCTGCACCTTAACTCTTAATTTAAGCAAAGAGACTTGTAATTCGATATATTGTGATGGTCCACGATATTATTGTGAGAACTTTGACAATACGATATCACAATATTTTGGTTATTGTTACATCCCTACTTATTAGTATTACCAAGCAGCACTTTGCATGCATTTTATTTTCCCGTTTGTAAAATGTTTAAAAAAAAAAGTTGGATTAATAAGCTCATTTTGTTCCCATACTGTACCGAAAATGATTTTTGTGTACCGTTACACCCCTACTAATCATTCACTCCACACTCTCTGGTGGTAAACTACTATTGCAGCCACAGCTGTCCTGGGGCTGACTGATGGAAACGATGCTGCCAGTCTGCGACTTTAGCCCGTCCCACCACCACCAACACTCACACACCACTTTCACACTAGGCAATGTGGGTGAAGTGTCTTGCCTAAAGACATAATAATCACTGCTGCTCCTGATATTTCCAGAGGTCTCCCATGCAAGCACTAACCATGCCCGACGAGACGAGATCAGGCTTTGACAAACCACTATGCACATTCATTTATGTAAGGTGTGTTGCCTAAGGACACAACAGTAGGATACCACTCATCTGTAACAGGAATTGGACCGCGATGTAGTGTCTAATGCATGAAAGCGTTTTTAGAATAGAGAGAGAAGTTAGTGCTAAAAGGGTGTATGCAACTTTATTTTTAAATTAGTTTAGACAATTCCCCATGTTGTAAGTTATTGCATGAGTGATTAGGCTGAAAGAAATAGGACACATCTAAGAAATAAAAAATCAAAATGTGTAACTGTTTGCATCTTCTTATTCTCAGCCTTCAATCGAGTTAAAAGCTTAGAATTTACAGATTTCTTGAGTATAGAGCAAAATCAGGACATCAATACCAGACAGTACAGACAGACAGACTATTTGTGTTGGCATAGAGAGGACGTTTTGAAATATAAGGTCTGAAGACAGCCTATGTTTTCACGGTGTGATGGTGTTACGAGTCAGGTCCGCGGAGTGAAGGCGAAGGAGGCAGTGAGCAGTGTATTTTACTACAGCCCAGCGCCAAATGAAAGAGGGGAGAGAAATTGTCCTGTCACTCAGAATCAGCCGGGTCCTGTTTGTGATTGTAGAGTGTGAGAGGGAGTGAGAGTTTGCGTGTGTAGGGCCCATAGACTCACCAATAAAGCTTGATCATGACCTTGATGTTCACTTAACTTACTTGAGCGACTAGACTGACCTGCCCTTAACATCCGGATCACCTTGGTCTCGTAATGTGGATACAGACGCTGTGTGCTGCAAACTGGAAAAGAGACTTGTAGCAGCAGAAAGGCAGAATGTAATGTTTCAAAGGTTTCAATCCAGTCTTTATATAAACAGAATGGGAGAGGTCACAGAACAAAACAGGAATGGTCATAGCTAGTTATCTATATGTCTGTGAGTTTGTCATTTTTAGACCATCTGAAGTCAGATGAAGTGCATGTGAATGATATGCACCTGGTATATTGAAGTTCCCTATTCAATCTTCCTCCTTCACATGACTGGTCTATCATTTTGGTCCATGTTTCTATTTGTTGCTGAATCAACAAGGGCACTCATTGAGTATAATGTTTCAGCCTGAATATTACTGTATGTTCTGTGTGAGCCTACATCTTTTAATGGTAACTAATTGTAAATATTGAGCTCAGCATATGTTTGAGAGAAATTTCCTCTAATACCTTTTTAAAAGGAACATCAAAGCCTCGAGTGGTTCATATGTTCTAAAACACAAACAAATCTAACATCTCGACACTTTGAGTGCCATCTCAATTATTTCAAAAAGTAAATCATCATGACACTGTCGGTGACAATAAAAACAAAGTCATTTGAACGGGTTAATTAACATAAATTCATTTAGCGCCTCTCACATTTGATGGCAGTAGATTTGTGTTTTCCACACAGAGATGACACACATTTATCAAACGTATGCCCTTTGGCAATAGAAAAGTTTGTTTGTGACAGGGAGCATAAAAACAAGAAGAAAAGCAAATACAGACAGAACCTTGTCAGTGACACATCAGGGAGCGGTGAGCAGAGCTGCAGGCTGCAGTCTGACCCCCAGGCCTATCCTGGAGTTCAAAAAGAGCCACAGACTGGAGGCTGAGCTCTTGTGACATAAGGCCCTCCACATCACTGCTCTGTCACTGCCTCTCTCCCACTCTCATTAGAGTAATGTGATTTCACAAAGTGGCAGTAAGCATGGCACATGAGGCGACAAAGAGCTCGCCTCTGAGCGTCTGCAGCCTCACAAAGCCTCAGACATCCTCAGACAGCTCAGCCAGCGCAGATCTGTGATTGGCACAAGCACTGAGAGTTACTAAGTCCAGAGGAATGTGTCACTGTGCAGACATCAGGAGCACTCAACATGCTGTACATATGTCTATGCACACGCACGAGTGAGGACGGGGTCAAGGAGAGATGAAGAGCATTGCAAAGAATAATTCACAATTGAAGACATATCACTGCATATTAATCTAAACTATAATATTTGCAACTATTTAATGTCATGTAAATGAATAAAAGATATTTACCTATCATAAGGTCACACTCTCCCCAAAACAACACATGCCACAGTATCCCCACTTTACACCAGATCAATTAAAAGTCTCAAGAGATTTAATTAACATAAGTACAATTCTTATTATTTACTATATTAATTCTCATTAAAGAGGTTCACCAGAATCCACATGTTAATTTATGTCTTTCACTTTTTTGTTTGTTTAACAAATTTGGAAACATCCTTAAACTTTTGAAGTACTTGCTCTTTAACCATGATCTTGGCCACCCATCTGTCTTCACACCTAAGACACTACAGTCCAATTCCCAACCGGCTCTCACCCTCGCCCTGATGTTTTTAACCATTAGGAGAAAACCTTTATTTAACATGGGGTCATCCGCGCTCCCTCAGAGAATAACACGTATTTGCTTTGTACCGGGCTAAACAAGTGCTACTTTTGTTCAACATTTTTTACTACTTTTAACATAAAAACATAAACAGTGGGGACTAAGAAATTGTAATTAAAAGTCTCACGGGAGTTGGTTTGACTCATTAGCGAGTTTGGAGTAAGTAAAGAAAACACAGAAGAAGCACAACTGGTCTTATGTGATTAACAGCGCTGTGCCCTGGCCTGGTCAGACCTTAATTGGTCAGAGATTTTATGCAAAGTTTAACCAAGCACTAATGGCATAAAAGTGCTCAAAGTACTAGCAATAAGTAGTAGTAACAAACAACGACTACAACTTTGCAAAATTTCCCTAATCTATCCATTCTGGTATCTATTGACACTATAAGAGAATAGATACAGATTATAGTGATTCTCCAGTTGAGCAATCTGCAAGAGGATGAAAAAACTTCTGTTGGACCAAATATTTGATTGAAGTTCTATGGTTAGCCCTTGATTTCTGTTGTTTGCTTGCTATTTCTGAGTGAGTTGTACTGTCCACATTTGGGTTAGTCCTTGTTTAATACTGTATCAAGGTCGTACTTATTTTAGACCCATTTAGCATTGGTCCAGTGGAATCGTCCTACGCTACAGACCTAGTTTAGATCTGAAGGTACTGGAAAAGCTAAATAAAGCTATAACACATAAAATTTTTTAAAAATTTTTGAAAGAAAGATTGCACTATTGTTTTCTCAAAATGAGACAATTGTTATCTGTTGAAGTGTCTTGGATTACTTTTAGATCTTTTTGTTTCTTGTTTTGGTTCTGTTCTTTATGTGTGTATAAAAAAAGACATTTTAAACAGGAGGTATTACGCAAAATCAGCTTTCTTCCATGTTGTAATGTTGTTCCCTTATCAAAAACATGCCTGTAGAGGTTTTTGATGTCATCCATGCATGTTTGAGTCATTTAGCGATCTCTCTGGAGCGATCTCTATTCGGACACGCCTATTAAAAGCTCGGCCCACAAGCCTACGTCAGATCCTGCATAGCAATTTTCCATAAATACTAAAGCAGAAGACAAAACGGTACACTACAACTTGACCAGTGGCGGAGTTAGCAGTTTGAGGTCCTAGGCAAATTTGAGTTTGGGGCCCTCACTATAATGCATTGTTTTGTTTTTTTTGTTTTTTTGTTTTGTTTTTTTTCCCTGTTGTTCATGAGACACGCACATCTTTATTTGAATTAGGCTGGATTAGAAACTTGTTTTATTAGTTTGGTAGCCTACTAGATAACCAGCGCAGAAAGAAGTTTATTTTTTGCTAGTACAATTACATTTTTGTTTACATCCATTACATATGAGTATTATTATGCTATTATGTTAAAATCAGGGTCAAGCTGACTAGTCCATTCTAACATGAAAGAGCTTTGACAGTTAAAATAGATTTGACAATCAAGGCAATTGGTTGGGGGGCCCCTCCAGGTTCAGGGGCCCTAGACGGCCGCCTACTGTTGCCTAATGGTAGTACCGCCTCTGAACTTGACAAACTTGAAACTATTTGCAGTAGTTTTATTAGCAAAATGCAACTGTAACGCTTTGATGAAAAGGAGGATAGCAAAGGGACGGGCAAATATAGCACTTTCAAAACGATAATAAAGGTAACATGGTGATCTGAATATGTTATGCAATAGCATTTAATACGTTTTAATTTGAACTTTTAGCTTGAATAGAATACACTTTATTTAAAGAGCCCGTGCTATTCACTGATCTGTTATACGGTTGTTTCCTCATCACAAACATACCTGGAGTTGTGTTTTGTTTCATTCACACATTTTTAACATGCAAGTCGTGCTGAGTTCTTCTCTTAAATAGAAAACACCGTGTTCCAACTTGTGATCTCGTGTGTTAATACAGGAAGTGCTTCACTGTGTTTTAAAACTCCGTACTCCTTCACTAGACTCATTTGGATAATTTCAACTCTGAATTGCCAATCTCTACTGAACTAAAAGTAAAAGGTAAAAGATAAAAGGTATGCATGTACATGGTGGGTTTATGCTGCTCTGTACTTTTGTTTAATTTAACTAAATTTGTATAGGGCATTTTTGTTGTTTTGTACTGTATAGGTGTTCTATGTTTTTGTGTTTTGTTTTTATGCTGATTATTGCAATTTGTTAAATGTTATATTCTGTTGTCTTTAGTAAATTAAGAAAAAAAAAAGGTAAAAGGTAGCTGTTAACTTGAAAACTTCATGACATCCCAAGTTGGACCAGAGCATGTTGAGCTTTGACGATGTAAGCAAACTAATAATAAAGGGTTACTTTAACATGTGTGAATGAAAGGAAACACATCTCCAGGTATGTTTTTGATGAGATAACATCATTATAACATGACTTAAAGCTCACAAGAGTCAATTTCGTGTAATATAGGACCTTTAAAACATCTCCAAGACACAGTATTTGCACACTTTTGCATATAAAACCAGAAGGATGAGTTGTTCAAAGAGATTTCATGCTTCTGCAACATCAATACAAATTTGGCTACTTAAACTACCCCATTACTAAATTTTACATTAGGACATCTTACTATGAATATTTCAGAGCCTAGTGTTCTTATGAGCCAGACAAACAGACATACTTAGTGTCCAAACCAACTTAACAAAAGCATATAAAAACTGCTGTATCTGTCAACTCCCATGATATAAAGTCTTTAGCACCTCCCTTAACCCAAAACTACTTTCTCCCACACTTTTAATTATGACAGACAGCACGGAGCACACAGCGCTTTGACAGCACCACGCAACGCTAATTGACAAAGACATTAAAGAAAATCCGAGTACAAAAACACGTCGTCCGGACACACAGTGAACGCACCGCACGCTGACGTATACCATATATGGCTCCTGTCAGCGGAGAGGAAATGCAACAAATAAACACACAAGGAGGAAGTGGACAAACATCAAACTGCGCTGTCTGGACCGGAGATGACAGGAAGTGCTCAAAATCGCCGTTAGCATTCCGCGCTCCCGTACAGCTGATTTAACTTTTGGTACGCATTTTGCCGTCAAATAGACCCAGCCCCCACAAACTCCTTCCGAACTAATTAAGGGAGACGTTTCACAAATTAATATTATTGTCTCTTCACTTGCAGCGTCAGGATGATATGAAATAATAAAAAAGCATGTACGTTTATAACACCGCTGTGGTTGTCAGAGTGATATTTTTTCTTTCTTTTTTTGGTAAATTCGCTTTCCGTTTGTGGGAGAATGTAAGATGTAAGTGCGTGCAGTGTGCAGTGGTGCCAGGGCTGGAGCTTGACTTTGTTAATAGTCACATGACAGCTTAACAGCTTGTGCAAGTGTAATTAACATTGCTCGGAATAAACGTGATGGACAAAAAAGGAGGAATAAAAAAGTGTAGTGTTTTTTTTAGAGGTCCTATATTGCACAAAATTGACTCTTGTGAGCTTTTAGCCATGTTATAATGTTGGTACCTCATTAAAAACAGAGCCAGAGTTCTGTTTGTTTCATTCACACGTTTGAGTAATCCTGTATTATTAATTTAGCAATATAGGCCCGTAATATAAGTGGGAGTGCACAGGGCCAGAGGGGATGAAAGAAAAAAATATGTATAATAAAAAGGCAGTATGTAGCTTTTCTTGTGCAGGGTGCATTACCTGCTTGTCTTCTTGATGTAGTTATTGTTTTGATTGGAATCTTCCAGTAGAGCATTAAACTGATCTATCTTGCATTTAGTCCAGTTAGGTTCATTTGGTCTTCAGATAATTTATGTTATTAGGGTTTTTTTTTTCAGACCAAGAGTCCGACTTCTTTCCGACTGCAGTCCAACTTCCTCAGGACAGTATCCCAGGTGTGTGAGAGAAGAGAAGCCCCCTCATCCAGATGTAGATGTCGTCCAGCTTCCTCCCACAGGAAGACAGCACCAAAACCTGTTTAAATCAACTTATTGGACACGTCACAGCAACATTATGTGACCACTCTGAGGAAGACCTAAAGAGTCTGCTAAAGAGCAGTCGAAGCTGTCAGGTATGAAAAAAACACTCTTGGTCTCAAAAAAGAACTTAATAACATATCTCGCATTTACTCAGTTACAAGTGTTTTTATCAGTCAAATGCAAAATATGCATTCTTATGAGCGGCGTCTCCAACTCCACAGATCAGACCTGTATCATGGCCTGGTCTCCATTGAGATTTAGTCTGAAACGAATCACTGTATCACCGTATTGGAAATGATTTGCACCCAGACACGTCGTTTCTGTGTCCACAAGCCTTCTCTATCCACACAGCTTTGAGCATATTTGTTTACAGAAACAAAATTTAAACCCACATGGCTAATTTGCATAAACTGAGCACTCAAAAAACCGCTTGCTATTGTGCGATGATGCGGTTCAGCTTCTGTTGGACTAATGGACACGACTCAGTGGAATGTGTGTGTTCTTTCTGTGACAGAGGGATGTTCTGCTGATGGTGAGTCTGTTCTGTGCTTCTATCGCATTGGAGATGGTTCATGTGAAACTTTTCAGAGATTATAAGTCTGCAGGTCATACACATAGACGTATATATGAATGTACATATATTCTAGCCTCTTGGTGTTTTGGTGGCGAATTACTTCGCAGTGCATAGACCTACATCAGCGTATCAGCGTTTTCAGGTGTCCACACAGTGTTGGATCAGATCTGTACTCAAATTAATTCCTGGGAGCTGACGGCACCAAATCATTCTGTTTCTAGAGCCGTTTTCTATCAGATTAGTGTGGACAAACACTGCATTCGCAACAAATCCAACTTGAATACGTACTAGGGTAGATGGGGCCTAAATTTAATGCCATATTCTAGAAAAGGCAGAAGAAAGAAAGAACATCTTCATGGAGACAAAAAGGTGGCAGAACCTCCCCAGAGACAGGTTCTTTTTAAAATGAGAATTATGTCATTACCCTCTCAAAAAAATACCTGGAGTTGTATTTTGTTTCATTCACACGTTTAACCCTTTATTATTAGTCTGTCTACATTTCCAAAAATCTCTCAAAATGCTCTTTTCCATCAACAGCTACCTTTTACATTTTATTTAGATTGGAAATTCTGTGACTGAAATCATCCAAATGACTCTAGTGACTTTAAAAACACAGTGCAGCACTTCCTGTTTGTTGAGTGTTTTCTGTTTGAGAGAGGAACTCCGCTTAAATATGCCGTGTTTGTGCGTTAAACATGCTTGAATGAAACAAAACACAACTCCAGGTATGTTTGCGATGAGGAAACAACATTAGAACACATCAGAAAATAGCGTAATATGGGCTCTTTAAATAAATAATTCATACAAAATGCCTCATGTGTCATTTCAGGTGCGAGGATCACCTGATTGGAGGAGATTCACACGCTATATCCCCCCTCCCGCCATATGCCAACCTCCCGTTCGCTACTGGCTGAATAATTCACGCAACCAAAGAGGCAAACAGCGACTTGTAGGAGCCATGTTTATGTTTAATAATGACTAATACATGCACAGATGGATGAGGGGGAGGGGGTTAGACTAGAGTGAAGAGACTGATGAGGCCTGCAGTAATGATGAGATCAAGCTTTTAGTCTATAATGGAGTTAAAAGGGTAAAGTCACTGCACATTCACAAGTAATATTTCATACTGTGTTACATCACGGGAAACATCACTTTTCAAAAAATATACACATTCACAAAGCATTTTTATAAGTTTAGAGTAAAAAAGAATTGAAGTTATGTTTCTCACTTGAATATAAAAAATAATAATATGCAAAATTACCTCAATGCATGTACATTTTCGTTCTTAAACATCCCAGGTATTGCTGTTAGGGCTGTAAAAATATCCAAATCTCTCGGTACAATACTTTAACGATATACAGCTCACGATATGATATTTATTGCGATATTTTATGGAGGCAAACAAAACTGAACATGCTACTTTTTCCTTTTAAAATGCCTTAACAAGATTTAACCCAAAGAACTAAGATTTAAAAGTGCTTAAAACAGTTATTTCTACATGTAGTTTTCACTGAAATGGAGCAAAGGATCATGGTCTATGTAGTTCCCTTTGTTTTTTTAGCTGTTGCTGCACCATAACTATGAATTTAAGCAAAGACACTTGTAATTCGATATATTGTGATGGCCCACGATATTATTGTGAGACCTTTGGCGATATGATATCACGGTATTTCGGTTATTGTTACATCCCTAATTGCTGTAATAGAATAATATGGATTATGGATGTATAGTATATCAGATCATTATAGAAAAATGTATTTGCCTACTATGCTATTTGTGTCAAAAGAAGAGTAAAAAACAACCAAAACAAAAACTAGGTAAAACAATACAGTTTCTTGCAATTACAAGAGAAGAGTAAAAAAACAAAAAAAAAGCAACTCAAAATAGTTTCTTGCACTGACATCATATAGTTACTTGTTTTGCATTCTTGTATTCTAAAAAAAAAAAAAAAAAGGCAATGTACCCAATGACCCACAGGCTACATACTTGAGTTTGTTGCATGAAAACAATATTCGAACTGAGGATTTCCATTTGTTTAAAGTAATGCTCTTGGCTAGTGAGAAAGTAATAACAAGGAATTAGCTGAAGGATGACCCTTTGAAACTACGGCAATGGACAGATATAATGGTGGAAATTTATGTGATGGAAACAAGAACTTACTATTTGAGACTGAAAGCTGGTAAATTTGTACCCGGTTTCACTTTGTAGAAACCATCTGACCTCGCAGCGTTAGAATTCGTTCGCTCGACGGTAGCCGGGCACTTTTTACCATTTAACCAATCGCTGCTGTTTGGTCGTGAAATATGTAATGCGCGGTAAACGGGACTATCTGATATATTAAGCTTTTCCCAAATCCTGTAGGAAGAAGGATGAAATTCACCAAACATTCTTTTTGTTCCTGCTTGAAATCCTCGATCTCGGGAATCGTTGCCAACACAAAATGTATAGCTCTTTGCTGATTGGCTGGTGCCCAAACTTGCACTTCTGGGGTTTTTGCGAACCATCTAGTGTATTCTGATTCCTGACCTAGTCGCTGGAGAGAAATGAAATTGAGCGGAGGCACTAGGTGGCCCCAGTCTGGCTAGTAAATGTGAGAAGCGTGGTCAAAATGGTTTAGCTCAGTCCAATGTAAAAGGTATTTTCTTTTTCTTTCTTTTTTTTTTTTTTTTAATGTACAATTGTAAAAATTTTTGAAAAAGCACAAATAAAAAGTAAAAAAAAAATAAAAAAATTTAAATGTACCATGTAATGTAGCACGACATATACATTGTGATTATTATTATAGTAACATTAACTGAATTATTTTATTTCAGGGATTTATAAATGTAAAAAAAAACCAAAAAATATTATTTTAATTACACAATATAGTATGCACTTTCAGTTGTGTTTATTATATATTATGTAAGAGTCTGTAGCTTTTACAGTGTTTAGGCTGGGTTCCATGCTGTAGACGTATAAGCATATGCACCTGCAGGCCTGTGCATTAGCTCCCACTGCAGGGGTTAATGGGGTGCACACACTCCTCTTGTTTCTCCCCTAGCTTTAACAACCGACATGACACCCACCGCTGTTTACACATGCAAACTGCAGCCACCCCAACCACCTCAGCTCCCCTTACCTCCCGCTACGCTCTCCGTATCACCGCGGCTACACGACTTAAAACAAGCCCGAAATAAAGAAAAGCAGACAGCAAGAACGATGGTCGGCGACTGCGCGCGAAATACGTTAGCATATAAATAAACCAATTCATCTTCCTCGTTTTTTTCTACGAGAATAAACACTAATTTTCCTAACGCTGACCCTGACAAATGGCTGGAGGGTGGAGAGAGAAGTTCCTACAGCCCGGAAGATACACCCCGAATGTGGTCACCGCGGCGACCAAGCAACCGTCCAATCACGCTTTCTCTCCTTCTACCCCTTCTTCTGCCGGGCTAATAAACTACCGGTGTCAAAAGCGTTGTCAGTCCATTCTTTGCTTGTTTGGGTTCATCTGAGCTAGTTACGCGGGAAAAAAAAAAAAGAAAAGAAAAGGGGGGAGCGTTCAAGAGAAGTAAAGGGTAAGAGAGAGTGGAGGAAGATGAGGAGGAACATTACAGTTGCGGGCCTGCCTCTTTGGAAGGACTGGCGAGACCCCATCGGCGCATCACTGGAGCTTTATTGATTTCTAGCCAGCGTGCTCTTTGTCAAAAATCAGATATGGTGAGAGCCCTCCGGACCTCCTCACCTTTTAAAAGCAGACGCAGGGCCTTTCGGAGCGCGCCTGTGTGCATGTAATGGCGTACGTTGCAGTGTTGTTGGTCTTTGTGTAAGGGTCAGGGGGCGCCGTGATGGACCTCAGGCCAAACAAGCGGAGAGGAGGAGGAGGAGAGGAAGACAGGGGGAGAGGAGGAGGGATGAGACCACACCGACAGTTGTTGTTTGGGATCAGATTGTGCGGTGAGGAGGTTTGAAAGAGACTAAATGTGGGGTGAAGCTTTCTCATAGATGTGTAAACTGATACAAGGAGTACGTGTAGTCAGTGTTGGGGTTGGAACTAATCTAACCGTAATGTACAGTATTTCATTGGCCAGTACTATATTTGAAAAAGTACACAATGGCCGAGTAATTAGCTTTTTTCCCTATTTCTGTTATATCCTCTGTTCTGATAATTGCCGTGATGACATGTTTACAGGTTTACATGGAAATGGACACACTCGCTGGTCCAAAATCCACATTCAGAAAGACTCAAATGCAGTTTTTATTTGTTATTCATATAAGAACTTACTTAGTTACACTGGGGAGAGGTTGGCATAAGAGGCCAACACTCTCAAAACATGCAGCGAAGGTAAAATCCTCCAGCGAAGGTAGTCCTGACCAAGCCGGTTTCACTTTGTGGAAACTGTCTGACCTCGCAGCATTAGGATTCATTTGCTGGACAGTAGGTGGGCACTTTTTTTATTTAACCAATCACTGATCTTTGGTTGTGACAAATGTAATGCACCAAAGGAAGGATGAAGGGCAATATTCTCCTTGTTCCGGCTTTAAATCCTCAATCTCGAGAATCGTTTCCAACACAGAATGTCTGCCTTCGTCTACATCCATCTCGCCCGCTTTGTTTACTGTTGTGCTGTATCACAAAAGGGACCCAGACAGATGCTTGAGTGTGACATCATGGCTTCACAGCTCTTCTTTGATTGGCCAGTGCGTGGTCTACAATTTCCAGGCTTCTTGCAAACTGTCTAGTGTACTCTGATTCCTGACCTAGTTGCTGGAGAGAAATGAAATTGATGAGGCACTAGGTGGCACCAGCCTGGCTAGTCCTGACCAAGCTTAGAGATCTTGGGCACAGCACTGTAGCCCTCTTCCTGACAGGTTGCCCCAACTGCACTGAAGGATGGGTCAAATGCAAAGGACACATTTTCCTGAAAAAAAAAAAGTGGACCTTCACCTTAAGTATGGGGCGGACCCTTCACCAGAAAAGTTACATGATGCACCCTTAGTTTACTTGTTTTACCTTTGTGTTGCTTGTTTGAGGTGTCCCTTGACCTAATTACCGTACTTCTAGAAGACATTTCATTAAAAGGAACTAGGAGACACTCTGAATCCACTCTAAAGACTATATATACTTTTTGGTTGAAAACATTCCATGGCACAATACTTACTAAAATACTACCAAATTACACAATTGTTGAACATGGCATATGGGATATTTTCCTCGCCTCTGTGTCTGTTTTGTTCATTAGGCTCTATTCACGCTTACGTCACAAACCAGGAAGACATTTAGAAAGATTTCAACTTCCCAGGCCCAGTTTTCTTCATCTAAATGTCCTTGAAGCGTCCTGTTATGTTCGGCTAATCAACAATTACAACCATACCTCAGTTTTCACCATTTCCCCACTGACGCACAACTCAGAGCGCACTGGGTACATGAAGAAGAGATGAGGCGCCAAATTCAAGATGATTCCAAACAGCACATGCGTATGCAGTATTCATTTTACCACTGATCATATTTACTGCAGTGGGTTTTATCACAGTCGTCGGGAACAACACCGGAAGTTGTAATCGCATCTTCCTAAACATCTTTCTGATTTGTGACGTAAGAGTGAACAGAGCCTTTTTGATGAACGATGATGATTGTTTAAGTTCCTCATTGGAAGTTGCTCTGGACACTCCAAACCAAACAAAAAATAAAAATAAATAAATACTATAAGACACACCTGGAAATACCTCAAGGCACACTAGTGTTCCGTGGCACACCGGTTTAAAAACAATGGTTTACTGTAGTGTACACTGATCAATCAACTGAATTTCCAGCACCAAAATGTTCTTGTTTCAATAGTACGGAGTTTTATATGGAAGTATTCATCTTTATTTATACCATTCACATTCCACATTTGAAAGAAACACTGCCCAAGAAATCTTGCATCTGGAACGAAACCGCCAAAAAAACCATGTGAAGTGCGCGACGTGCCGTTAAAGCCGGCGACTCCAGAGGGCTGCGGCTGGCGTGCGCGGCGCTGACAGTAAACAGGGGCAAATTGAAGGCTGGAGGTGGGCACGCGTCCCCCCTGTCCAAAACCCCGCTCCACCTGCAGCGCCCTCACCGCCGCGCGAACGTTACTCCGCCGCCCGCTCCCATTGAATCGCCGTGATTCATTGCCCAATTTTGAACTGCCAAGCTGTTAAATTGCATCAGGTCTGCCAAAATTCATCCTAGGACTATGTGAGGAGATATGAAAAATTAAATGTCATCTCGGCTACGGCGGCAAACTTTTTACCTGTCCTATAGAGGGGTGGAGGGGGGGCATGGATCTGTTGGATTCGGTGTTGATGGATGGTCGCGCGGGACTACGCTTAACCTACTTAGTGATGTCATGTTCCTGCGCGGGGCCTGTTTACTTTCGCCCGAATGACAGGAAGGCATAAACTTTATCGCCCGCTGACATCTCCTACACCCACTCCCCCCTCTCGCCTTCCCTCTGTCTCTTTCCGACGCTCTCTCTCTCTCTCTCCCTCCCTCTTCTCGCTCCTTTTCTCTCACACTTCCTCTTACTCACATCTCTCTTTCCTCGCTCTTTTTCTCTTCTTTCATTTTCTCCTCTCTGCTTCCTTTTTCTTGCTTGTCTCTCATTCTCTTCCCTCTGTCTCTTTCTGATGCTCTCTCTCTCTCCCTCCTCTCTCCTTTTCTCTCTCCTCTCTCTCTTGCCCTCTGTCTCTCCTCTTTCTTTCTCTCTTTTTCTCTTCTGCCAATTTCTCCTCCTCTGTACCTATTCTCTTTTGCGTCTCTCTCATTCCTCTTCCCTCTGTCTCTTTCTGACACTTTCTCTCCCTCCTTCTCTCTCTCTCTCCTTTTCTCTCTCTTCTCTCTCTCTTGCTCACATCTATCTTGCCCTCTCCTCTTCTTTCTCTCCTTTTCTCTTTTTTCACTTTCTCCTCCTCTCTACCTCCTTTCTCCTGCTTCTCTCTCATTCTTTTCTCTCTCTCTTTCCGACGCTTCCAACTCTTCCTCCTCGCTCTTTCTCTCTCCTTTTCTGTTTCCTCTCTTTCTCACATCTCTCTTGCCTTCTCTTCTTCTTTCTCTTATTTCACATTCTCCTTCTCTCTACCTCCTCTCTTGCTTCTCTTTCTCTTCACTCTGTCTCTTTCCGACGTACTCTCTCCCTCCTTCTCTCTCCTCTCTCTCCTTTTTTCTCTCCTCTCTCTCTCCATCTCTTTTCCTGTCTCACTCTAATCTATCTTGCCCCCTCTGTCTCCTTCTTTCTCTCTCTTTTACTCTTCTTTCACTTTCTTCTTCTCTCTCATTCTCTTCCTTCTGTCTCTTTCTGACGCTCTCTCTCCCTCTTTGTCTCTCCCACTTTCTCTCCTCTCCCATTTTCTCTTCCTCTTCCCTCTCTCTCCATCTCTCTCTTCGTCTCTCTCACTCAAATCTCTCTCTCCTCTCTTCTTCTTTCTTTTTCCTCTTCTTTCACTTTCTCTCTACCTCCTCTCTCTTGCTTCCCTCACATTCTCTTCCCTCTGTCTGTTTCCAACGCTCTTTCTCTTTCTCCTCTCGCTCCTTCTCTCTCCTTTTCCGTCTCCTCTCTCTCTAGCTCACATCTCTCTTGCCCTCTCTCTCTTCTCTCTTTCTTTCTCTGTTTTTCTCTTCTGTCATTTTCTCCTTCTCTCTACCTCCTCTCTTGCTTCTCTTTCTCTTCCCTCTGTCTCTTTCCTCCTTCTCTCTTCCTCCTTTCTCTCTCCTTTTCTCTCTCCCCTCTCTCTCCATCTCTCGTTTCCTCTCCTCACTCAAATCTCTCCTGCCCTCTCCTCTCTCCGTCTTTCTCACTCTTTTCCTCTTTATTCACTTTCTCCTTCTCTCTGTCTCCTCTCTTGCTTCTTTCTCATTCTCTTCTTTCTCTTTCCGACACGCTCTTTCCCTCCATCTCTCTTTTCCTCTCTCTCACTCAAATCTCTCTTGCCCTGTCTCCTTTCTCTCTTTTTTCTCTTCTTTCACTTTTCTTCTCTTTCCTCTTACTTCTCTCTCATTCTCTTCTCTCACTTTCTCCTTATCTCTCCTTCCTCTCTTACTTCTCTCTCACCCTCACCTTTTCTCTTCTCCCTAACTCTTTTTCTCTTCCTCTCCCTCCTTTCTCTATGTATCTCCCCCTTTCTCTCTGTCTTTCTCCCAATCTCCCACATTCTCTTCTCTCTCTTCCCACGTCTCTCCTTTTCTCTATCCTCTGTCTATCTCCTTCTCTCTCTCTTCTTGTTTCTTCTTTCTTCTCTCTCCTCCTCTTTCCTTCTCCTCTCTCTGACTTTCTCCCATCACCGCTCCATGCAGATTCCCAGACTGCTGTTTTCTCTCTTTTTCGGGCCTGGCCTGCTGCATTCATCATGTTGAAAACTAGTTTGAAAAGACTAAGAGGGATAAAGGGAGAGCGGCTTCAGCGTAACAGATGCACCCAGCGCCTCATCCAGCGCCTCACCCAGTCCCGGCGCTCGACTGATGGGGAGAGAGAGCGGAGAAGTGCGCCTATGTAAACACAAGGATGAATTAAGGTTAATAGCTGTTCAAACATGCTTTTCTTCCACACTTTCAAATTTATCATCACCAACCTTTTTTTTTTTAGGGATACACAAGAATTTTGTTATTCCCGAGTGTGGGGTTTCCCGAACTTTGTAATGGGAACTTTTTTTTACAAACTGGGCAGATTTACGTCATTACTGTAGCATCAACAGTTTTTGGTCAGGTTTTTTTCATATATAAATTGACAACTTGATGTGGGTGGCATTAATGTAACCCGCCAGGCTAAAGGTCAAATAATATTGAATGTATGTTGAAATAATGTTTTACGCACAGAGCACAGCCTTTTCTCGCACATGTTGGCTGAAAAACAAAGAAAAAGAGGTGGGAGAACCGTCGATGAAGTACTTTTATTTTGCTGAATCACGCCTGAGTTTATCTTCTTGGTCAGGTTTTTTGACTATGTGTAAAAGTGACGCTCCCAGCCTTGAGATCCAGCGAGGTGATGAGATGATCCATTGATGTGAGCCTCTTTCACCCCATATAACGTTTCCTGCGGTAGGATTGTGTCAGTTCCATTGACCGACACCAATGAGAGCCGACTTCAGGTACATCCCATGACTTGACTATTCCCCTGATTATTTCTCTTGAACTTTTTTTTTTTTTTTTGGGCCCATAGGTGGTAATTAGGGATGGGCATTTGATGAAATTTTCTTAATCGATCGTCGGAAGAATTAACGATCGATTATCGATTAATCATTAACGTTTTTATATTAAAATGATCATCATTATTATTACTATCTGCACTACTAATCTGCAGAAATAAATTCAACTTTACGACATATAAACTGTAACCACTCTAGAGCCACATCAGCCCGTTTGAGATTATAATGTGTTTAATTCAGTTTTGCGCAACTCTCACAGAAACGAAACTTAAAACCGCATCGCTAATTTGCATAAACTCAGCGAAGATAAAACTACAGCTCTTGTGCGCTGATGCGGTCAATTTCTGTCAGATTAGAAGACACGACCCAGTGGAATACAGGTTAGTGTGACCAGATTTGCGTTTGTCAAAACCAGGACACCGTACGGGGGGTTGGAGGTGGGGACTCGTCATTGACATTCCGCGACTCTCACCTGGTAAAGCTTTTTCCCACTGGACACCTGAAACATATGTGCTGCTTTATACACTGTGCACATGGACTCACACTTGTCCCGAACGCAACAGAAAGCGTGGAATTTCTTGTACAAGTCATCGTTAAATACACTTTTGTGCTTTGGTACGTTGCAGACTGACCGACTGTGTGTGTTTGCTCGCTCCTTCTGAGTGCAGAGAGACACATGTACAGACCCCTGTTTGGTCACCCTACGCACAGCAACCTACATTCGGTTTGTCGATTAAATTTAACGTAATCGATGAAATTCTTAATGATCAATTATCAATTAATCGACTAATCATGCCCATCCCTAGTTGTAATTGTAATTGTATTGTGCACTCCTTTTATATTTTCATACTAAAAGTTTACATTTAACTGTAATTACCGGTGTCCAGTGGTCATTGCTCTATTCTCAGCTCCTCACAACCTCGAAGCAGAGAAGTGTTCATCCCTTGAACTGGGTTACACTATCACAGTTGAGCTGGCAGTTTGAATTCAGCTCTCAACATAAAAAAACATCTTTGGTTGAGTGGTCAGATTCACTGACAGGTTGGCGGTGCAATTCCAGCTCCCACAGGTGATTGCTGTTGTTGTGTCCTTAGGGAAGTCACTTAGCTCAGCTCACTGGTGTATGAATGTGTGTGAATGTGTGAGTGGTTCCTTGATGTAAAGGGATGTATAAAAATGTGACTACCATTTACCATACACTCTTTCTGCACTTGATTTGTTTGTATTTAGATTTTAATGTATTTCTTATTCTTTAAAGCACTTTGATTTACTTTTTTTTGGTGTTGTGCTATACATATAAACTTGTCTTGCCAAAGGTGCACTATGTTGCATTTCACATGGAGGTTCTGCCACTTTGCCTCCATGGACATTTTATTGCTCCCAATATTTTCAAATTGTGGTGTCTAACTAATCTATCTTGAATCTATTAAACAGGGTTCGCATGGTCATCGAAATCCTGAACAAGTCAAGGAAATTGAAAATGTCATTTTCCAGACCTGGAAAAGTTATGGAATTTTGTAAATTCAATGAAAGTTTTGGAAAAATCATGAGATTTTAGTATCTCTTTCATGCAACTACAGCATTCTCTTAAGTTCTCATTAGGCTATTATGATTATTTCTGAAAGTATGCACCTTTTGTTTAAAAGAGACGACAATAAATGCACTGACAGTATTTTGAATGTTAAAAAACTATAATACCAAACCATAAGGTGAGTGGAAATGGTTAATTTTGTACAATTGTACACATGTAGGGTACTGTAAAGTCATCGAAAATTCACTTTAGGTCATGAAAAAGTCATGGAAAAGTTTTAAAGTTTTGACAAGAATGATTAAATTAAAGGAGTTTTATTGTTAGAAAAATACTTTAAAAACATGCATTCTTACGTTGACTGGGCATGTTTTACTTCTAAGGGATATTAACTGCAAACATACAACATATTTAGATCAGCCTGTTACCTTTTATTGTTTTGAAAATGCAGAAAACAACATATTAACATGTTTCACTTTTTGGTGCTTTAAGTCTACCATTGCTTTGCTCTCTGCTCTAAGTCAGTCCCCTTCAGAGCATTATACAACTACTGTACTGCACATCACATCAAGTTGTTGTACAGTTTTGTATCACGCTTTTATATATTTGTGAAGAATAGTCGTGTGGGAGCATAGGTGACGTAGACAGAAGTGTAAAGAGAGTTCGAATAGTGTCCGGGAGAGATCGCTAAATTACTCAAGCATGCATGGACGGTAGAAAGCTTTAAAAAATCACATAATACTCCCTTTAAATCACATTTTCAAAACTTTTTCATTTCATTTCTCTGTAGTATTTATTCCTACGTGACCTTATGTCCTACCTGCGCCGCTTTCCAAACCAAACCCGGAGTTGCGTCATATCTCCAAGTGTCACGACGTTACACGGACCGCCCCACCTGCTCCATTCTACACATTTACTTCTTATTTTTTCCTCTTTTTTTTTCCCCCCAACGCATTTACTCTCGACCTCTCCGCGCGATTTTGCAAACAACGCACTATCTCTCCTCCTCCGCTCTTCTCTTCTTCTCCCATCGCTTTACGCACCGTGAGCCACCGATATTTATTATTACGAATATCATTTGTATTAATCACCAGGATAAATGACTGCTTTGGCTATCTGAATGCCTCATTTAGAGAAACTTGGCTCCCACGTCACTGTTATAAATTACTGGCAGGCCGCGATTTCACCTGAGGCTCTGTTTTCCCTCTATTTGTGTCCACCGTGCGGCTCGTACGCACACTTTTAAACCATTTCAACTTCTTCTCTAATGTCCTTTTGATAGACACTCACCGCATGGACCTGAAGAAGGAAAAAGACTCACTCCTCTCTCTGTCCTTCGTTCACTTTCTCTTCGTTTCTTTCTCTCTCTCTCTTGCTTTTCATTCTAACTCCTCTCTGGGTTTTCTCTTGCATTTTCTCACCTTCTCTCTCTGTGTCCCCTCTCTCCCTTCTCTTTTTCTTTTCTTATCTTGCTTTCTCTTTCGCTCTACTGCCAGTCTTTTGCTTTTTCTCTTCTCTCACTTTCTCTCCTTCTTTCTCTCTCATTTTCTACCTCCTCTCTCTCTCCGTCTCTTCTGTCTTTTTTCTCTTCTCATCAGGAGGTTTTATCATCATCTTTTACTCTTTTCTTTTCTCTCTATACTCTCTCTCTCTTCCCCTCTCTTTTCTCTTCTTATCTTACTTTCTCTTTCTCTCTACCTCCGGTCTTTCTTTTCTCTCCTTTCACTTTCTTTCCCTCCTCTCTTTTTCTCTATCTCACATATTTTCTACCTGCGCTCTCTCCATCTCTTTGCTCTCTTTTTTCTCTTCTCATCATACTTTCTCTTCTTCTCTCCCTCCTTTCTTTTGCTTTCTTTTCTTTTCTCTTATGTACTCCTTCTCTCCACTCCATCTCTCGCTTCTCACACACTCTCACTTTCTGTTTTTCTCTCTCCTCTCTCTTTTTCTCATCTTCTTATCTTACTTTCTCCCTCTCTCTACCCCCTCTCTCTTTTTTCTCTCCTTGTCTTTCTCCTCTTTCTCTCTCTTTTTCTCTCCCTCTCTTTTTTCTGTACTTCTTATCTTACCTTCTCATTCTCTTTACCTTCTCTGTTTGCCTCCCCTCTCTCATATCTTTCCTTCTTTCCCTACTTTATTTCTCTCTCACATTTTCTACCCACTCTCTCTCCTTCTCTCGCTTTTTTTCTCTTCTTATCATACTTTGTCTCCTTCTCTACCTCCTTTCTCTTACTCTTTTCTTTTCTCTCTTTACTCTCTCTCTCCCCCTTTCTCCCCCTTCTCTCCTTTCTCTTCTTATCTTACTTTCTCTTTCTCTTTACCTCCGGTCTTTTCTCTCCCCTCTCACTTTCTCTCCTTCTCTCCCTCCTCACTTCTCTCTCATATTTTCTACCCCCCCCTTCTCTTTTTTTTTCTCTTCTTATCATACTACATTCTTCATCTCTCCCTCCTCTCTTACTTTTTCTTTTCTCTCTATATGCTCTCTCTTCCCCTCTCCTACTTTCTTCTTCTCTCTACCTCCTCTCTCACACTTTCTCACTTTCTCTTCTTCTGTCTCTCCCCTCTTTCTCTCTCTCCTTTTCTCTCCTCTCTCTTTTTCTCTTCTCTACCTCCTCTCTCACTTCTCTCTCACCTTCTCTTCTTCTCTCCATGCACTCTTTCTCTCTTATTTTCTACCCAGTCTCTCTCCTTCTCTTTTTTCTCTTCTCATCATACTTTCTCTCCCTCCTCTCCCTTACTCTCATTTCTTTTCTCTCTATACTCTCTCTCTCTTTTCCTCGCCCCCTCTCTTGTTTCTCTTCTTATCTTACTTTATCCTTCTCTCTACCTCCTCTCTCGCACTCTCACTTTCTCTCCTTCTCTCTCCAGTCTTTCTCTCTCCTTTTCTATTCTTGTCTTACTTTCTCTTTCTCTCTACCTCCAGTCTGTTTTCTCTTCTCTCTCACTTTCTTTCCTCCTTCTCTCCCTCCTGTTTCCTTCTCCTCTCTCTCTCACCCTCTCTCCTTCTGTCTTTTTCTCTTCTTATCATGCTTTCTCTCCTTCTCTCACTCCTCTTCTCTCACTCTCATATTTTCTACCCACTCTCTCCTTCTCTTTTCTTTTTCTCTTCTTGTCTTTCTCATTCTCTCTACCTCCTCTCTCGCGTTTCTCCTCTTTTCTCTACTTTTCTCTCTCCCCCCTCTCCGTCTCCTTCTTTCTTTCTCCTTTTCTTTCACATTTCTCTCTCTCCTTTCCTTTCTCTCTTCTGTTCTACCTCATCTTTCTCTTTTCTCTTTATATCTGTATATGTAATGCAAATCATTTTCATTTAAATAAAATGAAATTCAATGGAAATTGTTTTTGATGGACACAAAGATCTGTTCAAAATCAAAAAAATCTCTTTGTCTCCTTTTCTCTCTCCTCTGTCTGCATCCCTTTCTCCTCTCCGCCCATACTCTCTTCACCTGAGGCTCTGTTTCTGTACACACATTTAAACCGTTTCTTCTAATGTCCTTTTGATAGACACTGACCTACTTGAAGAAGGTAAAAGATATTAGAAAAGGCGATGCAACGGTTGAAGACGAGAAGAAAATGTGCACAAATAATATCGTTATGATAATGTGTAATCAAATGAGTGATGCGTAATGTTATACACGGCGATAAGCTTTAAGTTATGATGGATCGGTCGTTTCTTGTGTATCTGAGATGGAATTCATTACGGGCGTCAATGTAAAATTTCAATCCAATCATAACGGTAATTAATGGAATAAACAAAATAGTGTAGAACTAAATGAAATGAAGTGGATTTGGTTTAAGACGACGCACATTCATCAACACGTGAGTAATGCAGAACAAATATGAAAGAGGAATGACAATAGATATGTTTTTATTTCACGTTGTTCTGAGGGCAAGTACAATAAAAGACCGTCAAAATAAAAGACAGTAATAATAATGCAGAGGAAATGACATCATGCATTAGGACATTATATTATTAGATTATACAGAATTATCATGGAAATAAAACAAGAATCTACTCTGAGGAGATAAAAGTAGACATACGTTACAGTAATCAATTGATAAATAGATTCAAACAAACTTTATTGATCTACAAGGGAACACTTACATGCAAAATAAAACTCTAAACAATTAACATAGCAAGTAAAATGTGCCAAATAAGTTAAAAAAATTCAGATCTGATTATGTAATAAAATGATGTAATAAAATGTTTTTTATTTAATTTTCTTCTTTATTTCCAAGATGATTTACATTGTAGATTGTTATGGAAAGCATCAACATTATGAATGAATGACACATATGGAATGTAGGAAACTCAAAATAATTCAACACTTGTTTTAGATTTTAAAAATAAAATAGTCACACTTTGCATTTGTATTTCCACACTCTTGACATTTTTTGATTTTGTGATTACCTTGTTTTTATATTGAGTGTTTAAAAAAGTACTATATAAATAAAACATATAATTATATTATTATTATTATTAGTAGTAGTAGTAGTAGTAGTAGTAGTAGCAGTCGTAGGAGTAGTAGGAGTTGTTGTAGTGGGAGGAGTAGTAGGAGTAGGAATTGTAGTAGGAATAATAGTAGTTGTTGTAGTAGGAGGAGTAGTAGGAGTAAGAGTAGTAGTAGTTGTAGTAGTAGTAGGAGGAGGATGAGTAGGAGGAGTAAGAGTAGTAGTTGTTGTAGTAGGAGTAGTAGTAGTTTGTAGTAGTAGGAGGAGTAGGAGTAGTAGTAGTTATAGTTGGAGTAGTAGTAGGAGGAGTAGGAGTTGGAGGAGTAGTAGGAGGAGTAAGAGTAGTAGTTAGTGTAGTAGGAGTAGTTGGAGTAGTAGTAGTTGTAGTAGTAGGAGGAGTAGGAGTAGGAGTAGTAGTAGTTATAGTTGGAGTAGTAGTAGGAGGAGTAGGAGTTGGAGGAGTAGTAGGAGTAGTTGGAGTAGTAGTAGTTAGTAGTAGGAGTAGTTGGAGTAGTAGTAGTTGTAGTAGGAGGAGGAGTAGGAGTAGTAGTAGTTATAGTTGGAGTAGTAGTAGGAGGAGTAGGAGTTGGAGGAGTAGTAGGAGTAGTAAGAGTAGTAGTAGTAGTAGTAGTAGTTAGTAGTAGTAGGAGTAGTTGGAGTAGTAGTAGTTGTAGTAGGAGGAGGAGTAGGAGTAGTAGTAGTTATAGTAGGAGTAGTAGTAGGAGGAGTAGGAGTTGGAGGAGTAGTAGGAGGAGTAAGAGTAGTAGTAGTAGTTGTAGTAGGAGTAGCATGAAGACATCCCTCCGCTAGAAAAGTTACACAGTGCATTTTTAAATCATGATTATTATTTTACAAAAAAAAAAAAAAACTCTTTTCCTTTTGGCTTTTAATTTCTGATGTAACTTAAACGAGTTTCCTGGCATCATTCCTATGGACGTCCATCAAGTCAACAGATTAAAAGGTGAATTAATAAAAGTAGGGATATAACAATAACTGACATGTCATGATACTGTATCGTCAAAATTCTTACAATAATATCGTGGACTATCAAAATAGATCGAATTACAAGTCTCTTTGCTTAAATTAAAAGTTATGGTGCAGCAATAGCTAAAAAAAAGATAGGGAACTACATAGACCATGATCCTTTGCTCCATTTCAGTGCAGACTACATGAAGAAATAAATAAATAAAAGAAATAATAAGTTCCAAACACTGTTTAAGTCTTAGTTCTTTCAGGGATTAAATTAAATCCTGTCAAGACATTTTAAAAGGAAAAAAGTAGCATATTAGTCTCCACAAAATATTGCAATAAATATCATACTGTGAGATGTATATCGTGAAAATATCGTACCGAGAGATTTGGATATTGTTACATCCCTAATCGTGAGCCTCCCCACCATATTGTGAGCTTTCCCATGATATCGCAATAAATATATCATTACACACCTAAATAAAAACGAGGGGAAAAAAATTAAATTATTAGAATAATTTTTTTACCTTTTTTCGGTGCTATACTATTTTTACCATAAATTTTGTTGTAGAATTCAATGTTAATCACAATTTTATCTAACCTTATCTAAGAATTAAAATCACCAAATTCTACCAAGCTATTTTTATAGCATGAAAAAGCATCTCGTCTCTTTTCTTTGACCGCACATACACGATCTGTTAACACAAACATTTCACATACAGGCCTGCATCCCGCCTCCCCAACCCCTCCACGCTCCTCACTTTCATTAAATTATTCAGAGGTACAAACTACAATTATGCTTTATTAAAAATTATTAAAAATTCTCGCCGGCCTCCGCAGATGTGAAAGAATTTATTGCCTGCTTGTTTTTCTCATTTACATCATTGATTCTGGTGCTGTTTGAAAGCCAATGGTGCTTCATGTATAAGTACTCCTCCACTCACCCCCTCTCTTTTCACGCTTTGATGAGGATTTTAGACTGAAAAAAAAAAAACCCTTTAAATGTTGTTTTCCTTCTCACTAGACACGCTAGTATCTGATTTTACTTACATGTGTTTATCACTTGTATTAGTCAGGGAGATGTGGCAATAAGTGATCTTTATTTATTATAATTGAAGCGGTAAAAAAGACGTGAGAAAAGCTCATTACGCGAAGAGGAAAAATCAAAACACAAAGTTACCCGGCAATTTTTCGAGCGCTGATACAAGATACAAGAGCTCTTATCTGCAATTTTGCTTAAACATGGCGTTTCCGTACATTAAATATACATGCGAAATCTACACTTTAAAGTTAAGGCTATTACGTGGACCATTAGTTGTGCTTGTAGACACAGATCCCGTTTGGTCAGGTTATGAATGATTTAACACTGAGGTAGTGTAAATTGGATTCAACTCCCTATCAAAGCAGATGTGTCCGCTGTGTTTTAAAGAGGCCAGCTGAGGAGAATGTAAGTTTTGTCACATTTGTAGTACTTTTTGTAGTTTTGCTTTCACTCTGGTCAGTAAATAGCAAAGGTGGAACCAAGTCGTTGTTTTGCGAGTCTCAAGTAAGTCTCAAGTCTTTGACCTCAAGTCCGAGTCAAGTCCCAAGTCAAATACGGGTAAGTCCAAGTCAAGTCCAAGTCGTCTGCTTTGAGCTTCAAGTCATTTCAAGTCCTTAAACCAAGCTTAGATTTTTGCAATTTATATGAATTTGAAATTAAATTGTTCTTAAAAAGTCTTGGTATATTTATATATGAGTATTTACATAAGAGTTGTAGAAATGCTATTTTTTTTCTTTTTTAAACGTCTTGAGAAGATCTTATTATGAATCATTACGGTCAGGACAGAAGGAAGAAAGAAGAACTTACCATTTACTATTTAAAGTGCTATTGTTGTCAGCGATCTAATAAACACATTTTTTTTTTAAAGTGTACAAAAAGTGACTTTAGATTAGTTATGTGACACCCTCTGCTGGTAATAGTGGGTAGTGAACAAAATTTAGATTTTTTTTAAAAGCAGCACAGTTAAAATCTAACATTTATGGATGTGGACCGTAAACCAATGCAAAAAACAAAACAAAAACACAAAATACACAGGCCTGTGTATTTTCCAATTGATAAACAACTGGAAAAATAAAAAAAAAAATTTAAATTGACTGTCTGTTATCAGCTTTTCATGAAATATTGAAGATGCTGCTGTTCTGAAGTGTGGTTTAGATTTTTTTTTACGAGAATAAAAAAAAGAAAACGAAATGACTTGCAAATCTTAAAGGTGCATTGGAGGGCCTGTCAAAAGCGTTTCTTCTTGGAGATGTTATTGCTTTGTCTGGAATCGGGTGTAACAATATCCAAGTCTCATGATATCATATCGTCACGGTATGAACCTCACTGTACGATATTTATTGCGATATCGTGGGAAAGCTCACGATATGGTGGCGGGAGTACGATATCTATTGTAATATTTCGTGGAGGCAAACAAAACTGTTAATATGCTGATTTTTCCTTTTAAAATGCCTTGACAAGACTTAATCCAAAGAACTAAGACTTACAAGTGCTAAGAACTGTTATTTCTTCATGTAGTCTGCACTGAAATGGTGCAAAGGATCATGGTCTATGTAGTTCCCTCTGTCTTTTTTTTAGCTATTGCTGCACCATAACTCTTCATTTAAGCAAAGAGACTTATTGCATTTCGATATTTTGTGATGATCCATGATGTTATTGTGAGAACTTTGACGATACGATATCATGATATTTCGGGTATTGTTACATCCCTATCTTGAATGTTTCACAGTATGGCATTAAATATTTCTACTTTCATGGAGACCAGACCAAGTTACAGGTCAGATCTGTGGAAAGGCAACCGGTATTTTTGAGTTATAAAACCATTATAATTCAATAAATGTAAGGTACTGTGGAACATTCCAGGCAGAGATGACAGACTCCCAACGAAAAGTTACACAATGCACCTTTAAGATTTGCAAGTCATTTCGTTTTTACTTTAGCTTTCTTATTCTGGTGAAAAAACAAAAAAAAGAAACATTTGTGCGACACTCTAAACCACATTTCAAAACAGCAACATCCTCAATATTTCGTGAAAAGCTGATAACGGACAGTAGATAAAAGAAAGGCTGAAGTGACAGAACAACTCGGTGTACGGCACGGGCATCCACGCTCTCCCCTCTTCTTCTTCTTCTCCTCCTCTCTCATTGAATCCTGAGCAATGACTGGCTACTTTAGCAATTAAAATCCAGGGCAAAGACACAGCAGCTCGCTTTGGCCCACAGACTGGCCCATTCATCATCCCAACTGCCATAAAATAGCACTAGATGGATTCTTTGATTTTAGCTTTGGAAGAACATAAATCAAAATCTAAACCACGGCCTGTCACGAGCATCACCAGAATTATCCATTTGAGAGAGAGGAGAGCTGGAGGAAGAGGAGGAGGAGGGGAGGAAGAGGAGGAGAGGAGTAAAAGATCGCGGTTCATTGTTTCTTTGCTCAGACAAACCCTCGCACCCACCCACGGGCCCCACGGTGACACCCAGGGTAATCTATAAATGTCTCATAATGAGGCTTTTTCTACAGTTCAACAGCGGCATTCATCAAGCATTACAGAGTGGAGGCCTAATCTGCGCCGCTTTGTCATTTTGGGCTTGGGGAGTTTTAATGGGAAAGCCCGGATAAGACAAACACCACTGATACAGGATTATTAACTGGGAAAGGAGGCAGACGTGGAAAGTGATCATAACTCTGCACAAGGAATTTAGGGTTAAAATATCAACTTGGGCATGTTTTAAAGTCTTATTGGCAATTGTCTGTGGTTACTCATGATGGGATTTTAAGATCTTTTAAGGGATCTGAATCTTTTGGATCTGTTTATTTCGAAGACTTATTCAAAAGACTGGCTATTTTACTTTTTATTTACAACAGAAACCAATGTAAGAGCTCATTTTATCTACAAACAAATCCTAAGAGAGAAATGACCAAGGCTCAGATTTATGTAAAATGGTTCAAACTGAAAATGGAAGAGATATCCAAATGTCTCGGTATGATATTATCACGATATGCATCTCACTGTACGATATTTATTGCGATATTTTGGAGAGGCTGATATAATTGTAGATAGGACACGTTTTACATTTTAAAATACCCTGACAAGATGTTAGTGTGAGTTGTTTTCATCATAATCCCAAGAACTCAAGTAAAAAACATAGTTCTTCATGTTTTCTGCGCTGAAATGAATCATGGGATATGTAGTTGCCGATGTTTATTAGGCATTGTTACTATAAAACAAAGCATTTAAGCAAATGATTCTGTAATTTGATATATTCTGGCGCCCTGCGATATTATTGTAAGAATTTTGACGATATGATATCACGATATTTCCGTTATTTTTACATCCCTAGTGTTTGCTCTTTGAAATAGTGTATAATTAACAAAAAATGCTGCACTACAATAAAAGAAACTTAAAAACTGTTATTGTGGTACCAAATATGTTTTTGTTGTTGTTTTTTGTGCAGAAACGTCTCACTCGTGCTGTCTGCTCTGAGTCTACGTTTATATGGTGACAGTCTGAACAGAAGATGCTTAGACGAGCATTTTTGGGAGGAAATCCGTGCATACGTTGACACAAAAATTGTGTTTAATCCGATTGGTTATGCATGCTATCCGACATTTTGTTTGTTTTTGTGTACTGTATGTATGTGATGTAAACGTGTACACAGCGTAAGCAGATGTGATCAGAGTTTTGCGTTTTGGGTAGTGTAGACGGAAACTCTACAACGAAGCGTATTCAACTTTTCTGATTTTTCCAATTTTTGCATTTTTAAGCTCCAAAAACACCGTCACCGTCTAAACAAAAGGCACTTCGGATCAAATATTTTGTTACTTTAAACAGGCCCTGAGTCTGTGCTGATTCTTGTGTTGGTCCAGCGTTAATCAGTGAAAAAATGCATAAAAAGTAAAAAAAAAAAAAAGAAAAAGATAATGATTGCATTCTTTATTAAAACAAAAAAAGACTGTTGAGAATGAAGAATGAAAAGAGCCATCCCATTCACAAATGTCACGTCACTAGTGGTTACTCTCTATACAGATTTGGGATCATATACTAATCTAGTTTACAATCCATCATTTTCTGCATTAATTCCAAATAAGAAATTAAAGATATTGTCACGACAATACTGACAAAGGGACACATACCTCCACCTCCACAAGCAGCTGCTGCAGGAAAACATGCAAGATAGAAAAATTGAATGTTTTATTGTAGAATTATTTAAGGTAATGCAATTAGAATATTTTTTTTTACTTTTTTTTTTTTTTTTGAGAGCCATAAAGTAAAGAAGAAAAAAAATATTCATGCTTTGTCTAAACTTATTTCATTATTATTTTAGTTCATTGGTAAAAAGCCAGTGACTGAAACATCCAGCGCCATCAGAAAAGTGCAAACATCCCACATGAAACATATTGCGTCACCGTAATGGCTCACGCTCCTGAGAGGATCTGAAGTGTTGCTGATCTGAAGCTTCTGGAACCGGACCAAAATAGAACAAAATCCTTTAGGGAATGTAGGTCGTTCCATCAACTGTACCAGTGAAACAAACAAGGAGACAGAGGGCCAGTGATGGAGTCAGCGTTTCACCTATAACGCAATGTGACCATGATCAGAGGGTTTATATCTCCAACACGGTAACTGAAGTGGGCAACTGAAACATTTTATGGCATTTGCAGGAATTCTCAGCAGATAATGGATGATGACTATTTTGCCTCATCAAAAACACACATTGGCTACGGTTTAATTTCATTATCTGTTTTAGTAATTCTGTATTCTCCGATGAATAAGTAGTCCTCTGAAACCAGTCTGTTCACTTCTGTTTTACTTCTACCCCGTATGTTGATTTTGTGATAAAATGTTAAACCTTTAGATTATTCTCTTAAAGGTGCATTATGTAAGTTTTCAGTTGGGGGGTCCATCACCTGCTTGTTTCTATGGATATGTCATTGCTCTGCCTGGAATGTTCCACAATATGACTTTAAACAGCTCTACGTTACATTTCTTCAAAATTACGTCTTTATAAAAAAAATACCCAGAAAAAACAAAACAAAAAAAAATTGTTCTGAATAGGGGTGCGCAACTGTATCAAAATATTGATATCGTATCGTTGAATGTGGTGATACAGTATTGATATTGTGGGCTGCTGTATCGATATATATCGCCAAGAGTATTTTTTGTTTTGTTTTGTATATTTCACTACAGTTTTGTTGCTTGTTTAGTGGAAGAAAACTCATTTATGCAACACGTTTGACATTTTCACTGTTTTGATGATTAAAATGGGTGTGTTTCATATGAAATTTGCACAAGAAGTGGTTTAACAAAGACTTATCAAATCAATTTGAAATGTATTGTATAGAATTGAAACTGCACTGATATATATCGTATCAAAACTGAGATATGTATCGTATCGTGGCCTATGTATCGAGGTATGTATTGTATCAGCAACTTCTTAATGATACCCAGCCCTGATTCTGACTGTGAGCGGGGTTGACTAGATGTGCTTAATGTCATACCCTGGAACATTCCCGGCAAAGAAATAACATCTCCATGAAGACAAGCACGTGACGGACCCTCCACCAGAAAAGTTGCACAATGCACCTTTAAAGATTACTCAAACATGCACGAATTATCCATATACAACTTTGAGGTGGTAAATGAGAAGGAGAAACGGCTACAACATGGTTAGAAGCTTTGAAAAGTCCATTTTGCATAATAGGTTTGCTTTAAAGGTTCTATACTATGCAAAATTGACTCTTGGAAGCTTTTAGCCCTTTTAGAATGTTGTTACCTGATGAAAAACGTACCTGGAATTATGTTTTGTTGCAATCGCACATGCTAAGTAACCCTTTATTATTAGTCTGTCTACATCCCCAAAGCTCAAAATGCTCTGTTCCACCTTGTGATGTCATGTGGTGGTAGTTTTACCTTTAGTTCAGTAGAGATAGGCAATGCAATTCCATGGCTGAAATGTTCAAAATGATCCTAGTGAAGTGTATGTAGTTTAAGTTTTTATTGATATAGCGCTTTTCACAGACATATGTCACAAAGACGTTTTACAGCTCATTATTCATTCAATCCATACCCGGCGGTGATAAACTAATATTGTAGCCACAGCTTTCCTGCCCCTCGGCCCCCTCTGACCACCACCATCACACACATTCAACTTTCTCACTAGGCAATGTGGGTGAAGTGCCTTGCCTTCGAACACAACAGTTTTTCGAGTGACGCACATCATAAGGTGGAACAAAGCTTTTTCTGTTTGAGAGAAGTACTCAGCCTAAATATGCAGGGTTTGTGTGTTAAACAAATCACAACTCCAGGTATGTTTGTGATGACATAGATCAGAAAATAGCGTAATATGGGCTCTTCAAAGTCCCACATTTGACAGACTATTCTCCACGTCTTGGCCTATACCCTTACACAGCATGTTCTCTGCAGCAGTTCAGCCTCATATCTCTCTGTCTGGCCTTATCCCTGACACAGTAATGTATGTTTGCAGATCAGCCAATACCCCACTGTATGAGCAAATGCCGATTCTTTAATATCCAATCCTAAAGTGTTTGCCATCGATACAGTTTATCAAAGTCCAAAGATCTATGCGCTTCCATCAGTTTCGGGGGGCCTGCCAATTCCTGCCTTGCCTGCCGGCCCTGGGATTAATCTTACCAGGGATTCCTTTGATTTGTGGTCCTCATTTGTATGTCTGTCTGAGAGAAAATGGAGGACAGCTGTCAATGGGGAAGCATTTGTCTTTGTCACCTCCTTCCCCTCCTCCACCGTGCTCCCTCGCTCCCTCTCTCCTCCTCTCCCAGGTCCCTATATTTCCATGTCACCGTACACTCCAGCAGGCATCGAAAATAAGGATAATTCCACTGTCTCTGCCACTTAGCAGCCGATTCAATCAAAAATAAAGCAACACGTAAAAATAGCCGGTTTTAATTCGCCCCCGCAACGGCGATGGGGACATTCAATTACGGGGCTGGGGATGGCGCGTTTTTCATGCAAGCGACAATTAAAGTCTTATTTAATGTTTAAGGCGTATTACTTTTCCTTTATTACAGATCTCATAACAAAGTGAGCGGCCGTCAGGTGCAGCCGGAGCGCCCCTGTCCGATTGTTGTGCGTTTTATTGCGAAAGCTCATCAGTGCAAGAGGCAGTGGAAAATTACAGTGGATGAAGTTGGGGTGAGTGGATCGAAAGCTCCTATGACACAAAATTTTATACAACCAGTCAAAAGTTTGGACCCACCTTCTCATTCAATGCTTTTTAAAATTTTTATGTTTACTACTTTCCATATTGCAGATGCATACTGAAGATGACAGATATATACAAAAATAACTGAGTGGCAACATATGTATTTTTGTTATATTTTAGATTCAGATTCCTCAAAGTAGACACTGTTTGCTTTGTTGACTGCGATGTAAATTCTTAGCCTTTTCTCAGTGAGCTTCATGATGGCAGTCTGCTGAAATGGTTTTCACAACACAGATGTGCTTTGTCAGGGTCACAAAATGACAAATGGCCAAAGCAGTGATCAAACCAAAGCGTTTTGAGTTTATTTTTTGTAAATAGTCATTAAAATAAAGTGAAAACATACATGAAAAAGTGTCCAAACTGTTGGCTGGTCACGTATATTATGCTTAATTGACGTTTTATCAAAAGTGCTGGAGTTGTAATCCATTTTTAGTTCCATTTGCTATGCAGGGTATGCCCAGGTTTGACTAACTCAAATTTAAGACTTTTTAAGACGTTTTTAAGATGATTTAAATGAAAATTAAAACTAACATCTCATCCATTATGCAGGCGAAAAACACCAGATCCGATTCTAATAATGACCAACCAACAACTATATCTAGAATTTAAGAACCACTGTGGATTAAACCTACACTTCCCCAAGATCCATCCAACGTCTTCCTCCACTGTACTGATAACAACAAAGTATTGTTTAAGCATACTCCAAATTAAACGTTCATTCATGTTACGTTCATTTCACGTTGTTGTTTTTTTTTCTTCCTCCGTTTAACATCGCGCTGCAGTCCAGTTGAGTATACAAAAAATAGGCTAATGAAATTAAGGCCTTTGTGAAAAAATAAGACTTGGACAACATAATTCAAGACTTTTTAAGGTCTTAATTAAGAAACATGAAATTTAACACCAAGGAGCTAGCCTACTATGGCACATTTAGTCATATGTAATAATTCTCAAACAGTTGTCCTTCATTATCTTGTGGTGATCATGAAGCTATTCCATACTTTTAAAGACAAAAAGTGAGTGTGTGTGGCCCCTGCAATTTCAAGCACTATGTGACGTCACACAAGACTGCCCTGATTACAGCCTGGTGTTTCTGATTACAAACAGGCGGAGTTTGATGTGTAGATACCTATTAGACCAATCACACTATTTTGTACCCCCAAACCGTACCCCCTTTCCCTTCACTAACCCCTTGGTGCTCCAGGTACTGCCAGGTTTATCAGTTCTATTTGAAATGTGGTTGTGGGAGGAGTTTAGGTGTTTAGTCTCACTTTAAAATACATACAGGTGCATCTTCAGAGTCCTGTACACTCATTCTGATCTTTTCACTGATTCCTTTTTCTTCAAGGCATTTGTATAACTTTTGTTTGGGGACATTTGGTTCTACAATCCACCCTTGGATGAATTAAAGGATCACACTGACGATGTTTGGGAAATGATTTGTCTTGTAGCACATATATGTATATTCATCTTTTTATAGAGATCTATTTTTGAGGTTTACTTTGTGGCAAAAATGGTTCATGCTTTGAGCTGACTTTTCTCAAATGTATTCTTTTTATTGCAAAATGTCACTTGAGATATGCAGCTCTCCTTTTGCTCTTACTTTTTCTTTGAACTTCTAAATAAGTAAAATGTGTTTTTTTGTGCCAGAGAGTTTTCACCTAAAATTTATTCATTCAGAAATGCACTAAAAATACGTAAAACTAATAATGTGAAAAAGTTAATCTTCTTCGTTTTATGGTTAACATTCATACTGAAAAACAAATACAAGTTTAGACTGCAAAAAGGTATGATTACTTTTTAATGTAAGCGTAAAGATCAAGGCTGTGTTGTCTGGCTAGTTTCACATTGACTATTGACCTCTAGTGGCTGTTTGCTTATCTACTCTGGCAGTGTAAACGGTGCATTCAGATCTGCAGGT
Source organism: Boleophthalmus pectinirostris (assembly GCF_026225935.1). Classification (NCBI taxonomy): domain Eukaryota; kingdom Metazoa; phylum Chordata; class Actinopteri; order Gobiiformes; family Gobiidae; genus Boleophthalmus; species Boleophthalmus pectinirostris. Next base: position 12,318,380 of record NW_026571140.1, read on the forward strand.
GAGGAGATAAAACACATACAAAATTCAGACTTTGGTTTGGTCCTGTTCTAGCCCTAGCCTAGACCAGGTTTTGTCTGAGGTTTTGTCCCAGCTTAGTCCTAATTTCAGTGTTGCATATGTGTAGTGTTGTATAAATACAGCCTTAACATTTCTTTTAAAGGTCCTACATGACAGTCCATCTTTGAACAGAAAGTGGGGGACTCAGACACCATCTATCTCTATTTACAACTCCATCCTCAAACCTAAATCAAAACAAAAGAGAACAATAGAGATAGCCAGGTCAGATCCAGAGGTGTGAAAGCTCCATTATGGCCCTGAGTGGTTATGCTAATAAGACTCCACACTCAGTGCAAGTTCAATAGACCTAACTAACAAACAGAAACTGTAAACAAGTAGATGTGTTAGTTTCAGAGTAGTTTCATTGTAGTTACAGTAGCTCCTCCTTTCAGGCAGATGTAAGGAAGTTTCCACTAGCATTCCGACCAGAACTGAAAAAGCAGGTTGGATGAGCTGTGAAACATATTCAACCAAATAAACTTTAGTCCAGTTGACAAATTGAATTTCTTCTTTTGTCATGCTGTAATTTTGTTACCTCAAAAACATTCCTAGAGTTGTTTTGTTTCATTCACACATGCTTTTTGTTACATATATATTTTTTATTTTGTTTTTTCCCCTATATTGTGGTCTTACAGCCACACCTTTTTTTATATATTTTTTTTTAATTTTGTTTTTTTCCCCTACATTGTCATTCACATGCTTGATTAATCCTGCATTATTGCGCTGCCTCCATCTCCAAAGCTCAAAATGCTCTGTTCCACCTCATGTCATGAAGCACTAATTTTCAAGTTAAAATGATCCAAAACGATTCTTGCGAAGGTGTATGGAATTTAAAAACACAATGGAACGCTTCCTGTATTACCACGTAGCATCAAAATGTGTGATTATTTTCAATTTGAGAAAAAAAATAAAGCCTTAATATTCAGGATATTTGTGTCAAACGTGTGAATGAAACAAAACACAACTCTGGTTACGTTTCTAATGAGGAAACAACATTATAACAAAGATCAGACAATAGCGTAATATGGACCCTTTAAACTTGTCTCTTAAGAGTACGTGGTAGTGTTTATTTTGGAGGATTTAGGCAGGTGCAGGGGAGAAACATGTCCGTATAAAAGCCCGGCTCAGACTGGCTCTGGCTGGCTCGCACCACTCACTTCATTGGCCCCATGAAATACAGTGTTCATTAGGCCATTGATCAACTAGTCTCATCCTGTCACAAGATTACAGCTGGCCAGCGCGCCCAGCTACCTACACACAAAAACACGCACACACTCTCCACACACGCACGCACGCACACACCGTTACCCAGGGTGCACCTCTGCCGTGAGACGCAGGCCTGGTAAGTGGGGTCAGGGGTGGCTTGTAGTAATCCATCTAACCAGCGTGACAGCGGCAGCTAATAAATCACTTATTCATCGTTTAATCCATCCAGCAAAGTCCAGGAAAACAATGCCTTTACAACTAAAGATAAATAAAAAAATAAATAAAATAATAAGAAATGCCCTCTTTTTGGCCCAGTCTGCACGCTTTTGTACGGACAGGTGCACCACTGCCCAGGGCCTGCATAGACCATTAGAGAAAAAGGGCGTGCAGTTGAGTGCCCAAGTAGGCTGTAACCTTTAGAACGTGTCTTTCTCATGGCAAGAATTTCCAAAATAAACCGGCGTTCAATAGGCTCTGTGCACAGTAGCGCCGGAAACCACACTGTTGGCGTCACTACTTCCTGTCCAGTTGTGTATCTCTGATGTTTTTGCTGAGTCATGCTAAAATGAATACATATTTAAAGATAAGGCAGTGGACAGCGAGTTGCGAGAGAATGCGACTGACAACATGTGAAAAAGTAAACAAATAAAATGAATACTTGAGCTGTTTGTGTCTAACGCTAATGCAAATTTTGAGGCATAATTAGGGCGGCCAGACATTCCTTTTTACCCGGGACAGTCCCACTTTTGAGTCTTGTGTCCCCTGTCCCAGCAGATTTATACAAAACCAGTGATTTGACTCAAGAAATGTGTCCCTATTTTTGACCAATTTGATCTAAACCATGTCTAAACCAGGACTAAACTAAGACTAAACCAAGACTACATCAGGTCTAAATCAGGACTAAAGCAGGACTCACAATCACAATTTTTGACTAAACTTATCCCCACCAACAGTAAAGAGGAGCAGAAATTGTCATTTGTTTTGCCAGAATACAGAAAACAGTGTTTGCAAATGACCATAAAACCAAAAAAAAAAAAAAAAAAAAAAAAGCACCTCACATTATCACTGACACAAGAATGCACAATGTTACACATTTCTTTCCATAATTTTATTTACACCAATCATCTCAATTAGGGTGTGTCCCCTGAAAATCTGGTCATCCTAAGCATAATAAATATTAAACAACACCACAAGTCAATATACACATAAAAACAATTGGGTAACCTTGACTTTAATTACTATCAATTTGAATAGGTTATTTGTTTTATATTTTACGATATAAATAAAAGTGAATGTTCTTATTGCACGCAGGACTTGGGGAAAACCGACGTCCACCTTAAAAGTGCAACGGAAAGGCCAATCAGATCGGGTTTCCGAAACACAAACTCGGGCTAGTTCCATGCAGACTCAGTTGGATGGATTTACGTCACAGCAAAAACGGCAGTGCACACAGTAAATTGTCTTTTCATCTTTCTGATATATTAAGTTGTTTATGTGTACAGAAAGTGTCTTCTAAAAACTTTGTGACATTTACACTTTCTTTCACATCATTTGACCATAGACAGAAGTTTTGTAATAGTCATACTGCCATAATTGAGTCGCCGACAGCTAATGTTAGCTAACAGACTATTTATCTGCGATACCTAACGTTACATTAAACTTTCTCTGGCGCCATATTTTCCCGACTGTTGCAATGGAACGCATTTACAACGAATGTCGGGGGAACTGGGTCGGATTTATCGACTACTGACATGCGGGGTTAGAAATATGAGGTTGAGATGAAAACTACTAATTTAGTGGTGTTGTTTTTGTTGATAGTTTAGATGATTTTTTTGGTTTTGTTTAAATTTTGAGAGGCATCTAAATGAGTCTATAGTCGGATAGCTGCATTTTCACTCTTAATGTGATGCTTGTGAATGAGTCGAATTTTGGGTTTTATTTCTCATTTATGTTATTTTTTTTCATTTTTGTACTGATTAATACTGAAGCAACACCAAAATCATCATAACTGCAGAGTAGACAACAAAGCTATATTGCATGAGCAGCTCTTAAGGTCAAATTAAGACCACTGTCTGCTGTCTGCACCTAATTAAAAAGTATTTTATTGTCCGCGAAATGGGTAGCTAGGCTGGTGTGCTGTTAACGTGCTAGCTTTTGTTAGCATTACCGTGACAGCAAAGCTCCAATCTGACCTCTGAAAGAAGCGGTGAATTACGCATCATTAGAATGCTAGGATTGTGTTAGGAAACATTTAAATTAAGTAGTTCTGTTTTTGTTTAATTTTTTGACATTTTAACACAGTAAAAATCAGGGTTGTTGATGACATTGCAATATTTAGCATACGCAAAGAAGATGGCCCGGTTTTCATTCCCCCTAATCTTTAAGCCAGTGCTCCTCTGCAAGATTCTTTCTCAGTATTTGGTTGAGTTTGCGCTGGTGTGTTGCTGACCATTGTTGGGGGTCCTGTGTGCCACCTGCTTGTCTCCATGGAGCTGTATTGATTTGACTGAAATGTTCCGCAATATGGCATTACACTTAACCATCTCGATGGACAGCACTAGGCAAAGTTAAAGGTCAGATCTGTAGTGAGACAATCCTACTTACAGCATGTTTTTTGGAAGCAATAAAAGCAAATGCAAGGTTTAATTTAAAGAGGTTTTTTTGTTGTTTTTTTACTTTCTACAATATTATCCTTATATTATAATGTTTCTTTATCAAAAATGTGCCTGAAAATGCTTTAGATGTCATCCAGGCAGGTCTCAGTAATTTAGCAATCTCTCCCCATTTAAACCCACCTCAGGGTTTGCACAAGATTCAATCCAATGCTCAAACCAGGAAGATGTTTGGAAAGATGTGATTACAACTTCCGGTTTACAACTACCCGACACTGGGCTCGCCGACCGACTGTGATAAAACCCATTGAAGTAAATGTGATCAGCGGTAAAATAAAGACCACATACAAATGTGCTGTTTGGAATCATCTTGAATTTGACGCCTCATCTTTTCTAACTGCGTGTACCCAGTGTGCTTGGAGTTGTGTCAGTGTGGAAATGATGAAAGACTGAGGTATGGTTGTAACTGTTGATTAGCTGAACATAATGGAATGCTACAATGACATGGAGATGAAGAAAAATGGGCCATTTTCTAATATTTCTTAGATTTCGTCAGATTTAGAGCCCGTCGGAAGTTGTCGTTGCATGTTTTCAAACGTCTTCCTGGTTTGAGCATTGGATTGAATCTTGTGCAAACCCTACGGTGGGTTTAAATGGGAGAGATTGCTAAATTACTGAGACCTGTCTGTGGCTGTGTGCCTGAAGTGACTTAGGCTACCTTCAGACTGCAGCCTGTAGTGACCCAAATCCAATTTTTTTTGCCCCTACGCAACCTGTATCTGATCATTTAATGTCAGTCTGAATGACACAAATCCAATATTTTCAAATGCAACTCAGGCCACTTGGATATGTGATTATCAACGTCATCGTCATCAACAAGCAACAAACATCAGTATTATGTGCTGAAGTAGGCAGAAACTGGAAGAAAGCCACAACCACATAGCAATTCCACCACTCTTTCCTTTCTATGAATGTTGCTGCCACTGCCCCACAAAACGCCATCACTAAAAACCTTGTCCTTCCCCTTCTCAATCTCCTCCTTAAAACAAATTTGTACATGTTCTGGCTCTGGTATGACAGCAACTTTAAAATCACCAGGTGCTCAATTCTCGCGTTCATGTTTAAGTAACTTCCGTAAACACTGAGCATGCTCGCTGATTGATGTCGCTGAGTCCTCGAATGCCCATGCTGGACACTTTTGGGGCATTTAAAGTTCACACTGGAGATCACATACAAGCCGCAATTCATTGGAAATGTGAAGGACCTCGCAAAAAAACTCAGATTTCACAAAAAAATCCAAGTTGAGCATTAATCCCTGCAGTCTGAATGTAGCCTAAACTAGATAATATATTGTTTTCAGTGGATTTCAAAACAATAAAAGGTAAAATGATGATCTAAATATCTTAATACCCCATAGGTTTAATGCCATAAAGTGAAACATTCTACCCAAAACAAAAACACCTCAGTGAAGACAGGCATGCAAGTGATGAACCCCCACGAGAAAATAAATGACATTCTCATTTAGGAGAATATTATTTTTGATTTGGAGCTTATTCTAGTCAAGGTGGTATTATTGTATCAACTGCTGGAACGTCGATACAGATCCTAAGTTCCACTGCTGGCTCTTTGTGAGTCTTACTACACGCAGAAAAGCCAAAGTTCATGTTAACTTGTGAATGCCTAGTCTGCACTGTTACTTACTGCACAAAACCACTGTTTAACTGCTGCACCAGACTTCACTTTATCTTACTTTCCCCTCACGGTTCACTCATGTATAAAGCTCCTTGTGTCCGGCGTCCATTCCGAACCCATCTCCTCGCGTTCCAATTCTAAAGTCCTTAATTTGGTCTTTCCCTTTCTCTTTTTACCCATCGTCCTCTTAATTCTCGCTGTTCCGAAGCATGTTGTCTCACCTGACAAGCCCGGAGAAAAGGGTAGGAAGTGCAAAAAAGAAACGGGAAAAAAAAAAAAAAGAAAAAAGGAAGGCGGTACAGTTTAATTACCGAGCCTGACTTGTAAGTGTTCTGGTGGGGAACTATACGACCCAGCTACACAGAGACAGCTCCTCTCCATCCCATTAACGCAAGGAGTCGGCGCTGTCTACTTCCCGGAGCTGTCCTACGATCACTCTTGCATCCCTCCCTTAAACCTTATTGTTGCTTAACTTCACAGACGACGTAAAATAATTGTTTATTCTTTCACCAACGCATCCTCCTTGATTGAAACTTAAGAGGTTGCCTTCTTGAGTCGAGAGGTTAACGGTAATAAAAATAGCTATTAGGCATATATTCTTTTTCCGACGTGTCACTCGGAGAAAATGGAGAGAGAGGGTAGTTCGGAAAAGAAGAGGAGAGAAAGAGAGGGGAGACACCTAATTACAAGGAGCGCACTTGGCTGCTTTTATCAGTAATTGGAGTATATAGCCCTTCATTATAATTTACTTTCTCACCCAAACTGTGATAATGCAGACAAGCAGAACTGAGTGGGCCTGTTAGTGGCCCAGAAACTGACACCGGTTAATGGTTAATTATAATGACTAAATTAAAGGAGTGACAGGGAGAAAGGGCACTGGATAAAGCCCCGGCACTTAATTTAACAGGATCACTATCAGAGAAAACTCATGAGTTCAAGATTGGAAAGCAGAGGAGGCAACCGAACAAGGGGAAATTGGTACAGAGGGGGGAACACAACAGCATGTACTTTCGTAGGTTCTCATTGGTCCGGATGTCAAAGCCGGTCGGTGGCGTGGATGTATGTCCCTCGGAATTAAGTCGGGAATTAATTGCGTGTTTGGGAACGCGAGATGGAGGCATATTTTCTTTTAGGTGTCTGTTAAATGTCTCGAGGTTTAAGTAATTATAGACCGGGAGCTTCTAACACAAACGGCGACAATGAGAGGCTGGAGAAGTGGCGGATTGACACTTAGGTCCACTGCAGATGTTTATACGGCTTTTATTTACTGGCCGAGGGGAGGAGGTGCGCGTGTAGATGGGGTCTTTGTTGTGGCGTTGTGAAGTGTACAATGGCGATAAATAAATTTGAATCCGAAGTGCGATGATGGTAACACTGATGCCGCCATCTGCGATTAGACGCGCTGTATCTAACTGTATTTAAACATGAAAACGGAACTAGATTTGCAGTGGTCCAAAGTTATTGCATTTCAAGAGTCATCATTTTTCACGTCACGGTATTGGTGTCAACAACTAGCATGCTAACAGGGCTCTAGCAATACTTACTGGTTTGTGGAGACTCTCATTTTGACCCTATGAACTGCTTTTATGTTGTATCTGTTCTGGGGCAAAACCAATTCACGTTATATGATAAAAACAGGACAGGAGAAGTCTCTTTAACAGTATATTTGGTAAACTGCATCTCATTCTTTAATTTAATATAAAGCGTCTATATTTCTGGTCTATGTTATAAAGTAATTTCCTAATCAGAAACATACCTTGAGCTGTGTTTTGTTTCATTCTCTTGAGTTTAACACACAAACCCTGCATATTTGAACTGGGTTCTGGGTTCAAATGGAAAGCACTCTGTTCCACCTTGTGACATCATTTTTGTAATACAGGAAGTGTTCCACTGTGTTTTTAAACTCCATACACCTTTGCTAGAATCACTTGGATAATTACAGGTCTAGAGTTGCCAGTCTCCACTAAACTAAAGGTAAAAACTAGTTGTCAACTTGAAAACTAGGGCCTGACCGATAAATCAGTTGGTCAATATTATCAGCCGATATGGGCATTTGGAGACACATCGGCTATCAGCCTAAATCTTGCGGTATAAGCCGATAGTCCACGTGGGCATGTTATACCTTGTTGTAAAGCTTAGACGCTCTATATTATGTCCATCTAATCCAATTTACAGATAGATAAATGTCCTAATATGTAGCGCCGCATCAATATTTATCTGTGGATTAATTTGTTGTACTGTCTCTGAAGGCACCCCCAGAGTCACGTCACTCACATGCGCTTGTTTACAAGATCCATGTGAGACTGAGGCGCTGCTTTAAACGCTCTTGTGTCTGATCCACAATACTGACTATAAATAAATTTAACTTCAGCACAATTTAGAGCAACAAAAGTACTGCTTGTTTTTATCAAACTTATTAGTGAAGACTTGTGATCTGAGAGGTTCCTGTGTGAGAGGTGAGTGTTACAAATGCGTCGGTTTTGAAGCTACTTTCTGTCTTTTAATATGACTCTGTAAAGAGGCAGAATAACAATAAATGTAGCCTAAACAAACCTAATTTAAAATCCAATAGAGCCAAACCTAAGTTTTATAATCAATTTAAGATTTACAGTGAATTTTTATATCACAAAATATACCGGCTTTTATATCAGCTATCGGCAGCTCCAACTCCCATTTTATCAGTGTCATACCGGACACAAAAAAATTCATATCGATCGGACCCTGTTGAAACCTACCACTATACATGACGTCACAAGGTGGAACAGCATTTTGAGCTTTAGAGATGTAGACAGACTAATAATAAAGGGTTACTCAAACATGTGTGAATGAAACAAAACACAACTCCAGGTCTGTTTTTGAGAAGATAAGAAAGTGACTTAAAGCTCAGAGGAGTCCATTTTGTGTAAAAAGTTTGATTACCTTTACCGACTAACATACTGTACCTCTAACATTTCTTTTGTATAACAAGCAACCATGAATTCTACCAACAAGCTCTTTGCTGCGTATCTCCTCACACTAGCAGCACGCCTCACTGTCACTGCGCCGAAAATCAACTAAGAAGACACTTGATGCTTATTATCATAATCGTGTGATTACATGTGTATTTCAGATTTTACCGCTCCGAATGTGAAGCCTCTGCAAAAGTCTGACACCGTTCCAAGTAGCACCTTCAACGTCACCCTCCAACCCCAACCCCCACCCACCTCCTTTCTCACCCATAGAAACGTACAGCGGAACCAAATCCTTTTCTTTGTGCTCCTGTCTCCTTTGGGTGCCTCTGCTTTCACCTCACATTTCCGGTTGACTTTTCTTGGCAGATCAACATCATCATCACTACAAGCTGTGGTGGAAGAAGTACTACATTTTTGTACACTTAAAGTAAAAGTACAGACACCAGAGCAGAGAAATACTCAAGTAAAAGCAGCACATTAAGAAATAAATAAAGTACTCGTTTAAAAATAGATTTAAAGAGTAAAAAGTAAACGTATTTTGCGCAGATTTTGAGGTCTTATAAGGTTTCAAATGTAGTGATTTTGATAAAGGTTTGTGCAAAATTTTGATATTTTCTCCTTTCTGTTTTTATGATTTGTTTATTTTTGTTTGATCAAATTATGAATGTGTTAAAAATACCCACCCAGAAATACAAATACCTATTCTCAAATGGAGTAAAGTAAAAGTAAAAAGTGTCAAATGTAAAATGTGCATTGTGTAACTTCTCCGGTGGAGGGTCTGTCAAAAGTTTTTCTCTGTGGAGATGTTATTGCTTTGTCTGGAATGTTTCCTAATATGGCATTAAACCTTTCTATCTTCATGGAGACCAAACCAGATCACATAACAGGTCAGATCTGTGGAGAAGCGACCCCGCTGACAGTCAGAATGCCAGTTTTTCTTGGTATTTTTGAGCTATAAAATCATCTGTAATTGAATACATGTAAGGTAGAGCTGTTTAATGTCATACTGTGGAACATTCCAGACAGAGCAATGACCTATCTGCACAAATAAGCAAGTGATGAACACCCAACCGACGTAGTGCACCTGAAATTTGTACTTCGCTACTTTTACTTCGTTACATTCCACCGCTACGAAAACCCAACCTTATTTTCTGGCATCGTGCCTTCACCGTCGCGGATCATCATCTGTGGCTTCGGCTCCTGCTCCGAAAATCCCCCGCACCATCAAAGGCCCACCGCTGTCTGTCAGTCATGTGGGCGATTACGGCGGTGAGTGGCAGGGGACGGGTGACACTAAGCGGCCAGGCTCAAAGCGCCTCCGTCAGGGCTGGCAGGTCGCGGTGACGCCGGGGGCCGGGCTGTGTCCCTCACCGCCGGGGATTAGCCGTGCTAGCTGCCAACGCGACGCCACTCTGCTCTCACTCACGCTTACGGGGGGAAAAACGCGGCGTGAGGTGGTGTTACACGGCGTTTAGTATAGGCGCATAAGAGTGTAGGGTGTGTATGTGTGTGTGGACAGGTTAAAAATGTTGCTTGTGATAATGCATAATTTGATTGAGTTAATTTTAAAGGTGTGTTGTGTAACCTTTCTGGTGGAGGGTCCGTCACTTGCTTGTTTCTATAGAGATGTCATTCCTCTGCCTGGAATGTTCTTCAGCACGGGCAAGCAATTATTTTTTCCATGGGGCTACTTGAGAAACAGAAAATATTGTGGAGGGCCAGGCCAAGATGTTTAATTTAATTCTGCTTAAAATTAATTGTAATTCTTTATTTTAAAAAAAAAGAAGCAGTAAATAACATTGTTTTGACGAGCTGGTAAGGTAGGTAAGAGTATATGTTATGACTAAGCAATGAAAAAGTGAGGTTGCCTTATAAAAATGTCATAAAAACACTTCTAAAATAAAAGCAATGCAGCGTTAGTCCATGCATGACGTAAAATTATAAACTATGTTTATTTTGTAATTCCAAATGAGCTTAAACGGGCTGGTGAGAGTCAACCAAAGCACTGTATTTGGCGAGGGAGCTGAACAATGCCCAGGTCTGTTCTACAGTGTGACATTAAACAGCTCTACCTTACATTTTTTCAATTACAGGTGGTTTTATAACTCAAAAATACCTAGAAAAACAGGCATTCTGGGCTGCGTCACTGCAGATCTGACCTGTAACGTGTTCTGGTTTGGTCTCCTTGAAAGGTTAAATGCTAGAGATGTAATAATAACGGAAATATCATGATATCGTATCGTCCAAAGTCTCACAATAATACCGTGGGCTGTCACAATATATCAAATTAAAATTTCCTTTGCTTAAATGCATGGTTTTACAGTAGCAACTTCTTACAGTTTAACATAAGGAACTACATATCCCATGATTCATTTCAGTGCAGACATAAAGAAATATGTTTTTTACTTGAATTCTTGGGATTATGACGGAAATAATTCACACCAAAATCTTGTCAAGGTATTCTGAAAGCAAAAAAGTGTCACATCTACAGTGAGATTTTGATATCGTTACATCCATATTAAATGCCATATTGTGAAACATTTCAGTGAAAGTGAAGTGAAATTGGACTTTCTTTAGCAGTCATTTTCTGATGTCCTAAACAGAAAATGTAACCTGGCTGAACTTTGAATTGTTTCAACAATATCCATCACCTTACCTGACCTCTCCCCTCACAGGCCTCACATCCGGCTCGCAGTGCTTGGGTGCACAGATAGTGAAGTATATGAAGTTATAAAATGCGTTGTGTTGAAGTGTCAAGCCTGCAGCAGAAGGCAACCACAACATCTTCAAGGAGGAAAACAAACACACAGTTTCCATCTAAATATACTGTAGATAAAACGCAAATTATGATAGAACCTTTTTTTCTGGAAATACAATTTGTTGAAGAAGTTACTGGAAGTGTAACTAGCCACTCCAGACTGAGACAGTGTTGGAGGATGGTGCAGTGTGCGGTGGTCCTCGTGTCACCTCAGCAAATATATCAGTGTTCCTTTTTAACCAGGCTTTGCTGTTTCTAATCCTCTCCAGCTGCACACACTAACTTTGAGCACATTACTCACTGTTAGGAGTCACATTAACTTTGAAACATTTGTGTAAGCGACTTGTAAACATGCATAAATTGTCAAAGACACATGCATTCAGGGCACAAGGATTCACACAATCAGCATGTTTATACGCGCCGGCATATGGCTTCTGTCACATACGGGCCAACTGTTAATCCACTGAAAGCAGCTCTAAATGCCGATGATATACAGTGGCCCGCATACACTTTTATCAGCCATGTACAGCTCTGTGCGGAGGTTCTGTGGTGGCAGAACAGCTCAATTTGTACAGAGGAGAACCAATGTAGACGATATGAACATGAAGTACACGAAGAAGCTGTATTGACCATGCCCGTTCAGGCCAAAGTGGCACATAACCATTGTTAGATGTATTAAAGGGCCCTTATTACTTGATATTCTGATCTACAGTATGTTATAATGTTGTTTCTCATTATAAACATCCCTGGAGTTGTGTTTTGTTTCACTGACATGTCTGTTAAACACATAAATCCTGCATATTTAGGGTTGGATTTTTTTTTTTCTCATACAGAAAATAGTTCTGTTCCACTCTGTGATGTCATAATGGCAATACAGGAAGTGCTCAACTGTGTTTTTAAACCTTCACTAGAATCATTGGGTGGGTTCTGGCATTGTTGATCTCTGCTGAACTAAAGGTATAAAGTAGCTGTTAACTTGAAAGCTACCCCTTCATGGCATCGCAAGGTGGAATAAAGCATTATGAGTTTTGTGTTTTGTGTGAGCGAAACAAAACACAAATCTGGGTATGTTTTTGATGAGGTAACATGGCTTAAAGTTCATTCGAAACCATTTTGGGTACTCTATGACCTTTTAGGGCCTGTTTACACGAGAATGCTTGCGGGTAAAAACAACAAAATATTTTATTGGAACTGCCTTTTCGTTTAGTTTTTGGTGCTTAAAAAAACGCATAAATTTGAAACCACTCACCAGAGTGGAAAAGTTGAATACATTCCACCGTAGCGTTTCCGTCTAAGACACAAAACTCTGGTCACATCTGCTCACGTTGTCACGTCACATACATACAGTACACAGAAACAAATATGTCGGATGGCGTGCGTAGCCAATTGAATACCACTTTCGCGTCACCATATGCACGCAGATTTCCTCCTGAAAATAAAAGTGAAGACGCAACGCCACTTTTGCGTCTTCTGCTCAGACCGTCATCATATAAACGTAGCCTCCATAAGTATAATTGTTTGTATACCTGCTTTACATGCTTCAATGAATTCTTCTTGCTTGGTTTGCTTACATTTATCTGAGGAGTGACATCGTAGTCAGTGCATTATTGTGATAAGTTTGTGCACCAGGAGTAGCCTATGTCCTACTGGGAAAAGACAACAGGTAGCCAACAACATGCTGGAGGAATGGTGGCCCCGAACGCCTTTAGATTGCACTGCAGTGGAAAGGATAGCCTCTCCTGGACATGTCCCTGGATGCTTGGTAGAAAAGGGATCAGTAGTTTTGCTGTTATTCATTCAAATTGTCAATGAAGACAAGAGCTACTGTCAGACGTAGCTCATTTGGCAGAGTGCTCGTCCTCTGATCCAAAGGTCAGCGGTTCGGATCCCTCATAAACATCGTTGGTAGAGTAGTCACATCCAGTACCACACAGGCTGGCAGTGGGAATCCAGCTCCCACGGATGATTACTGTTGTGTACTTGGCAAGACACTTAACCCTTCTTGCCCCCGGTGTCTGCGTATACTGGTTAGACAATGCCACCAGGCCAAATTACAGGACTGATCTAAGATAAATGCAAGATAGCAGTGTGTAATTTCATGCTGTTGAACATTCCAGGCAAAGTAGGCGATGCACCACCCACTAGAAAAGTTACACAGGGATCACTTAAAGAGCTTGTTTCCTCATCACAGACATAACCGGAGTTGTGTTTTATTTCATTCCCACATCTTTAACACACAGTTTTTCTCTCAAATGGAAAACACTTGTTCCACTTTGTGATGTCATGTGGTAACACTATGGATGTAACAATAACCGAAATATCGTGATATCGTATCGTCAGAGTTCTCACAATAATATCGTGGACCATCACAATATATTGAATTACAAGTCTCTTTGCTTAAATTAATAGTTATGGTGCAGCAATAGTTTAAAAAAGACAGAGGGAACTACATAGACCATAATCCTTTGCTCAGTGCAGACTACATGAAGAAATAATAGTTCTAAGCACTTTTAAGTCTTGGGTCTTTGCATTAAGTCTTGTCAAGGCATTTTAAGAGGAAAAAGTAGCATATTAACAGTTTTGTTAGTCTCCACTAAATATCGTACCATGACATGCATACCGTGAAATATCGTACCGAGAGATTTGGATATTGTTAGATCCCTAATCGTGAGCCTCCCCACCATATCGTGAGCTTTCCCAAGATATCACAATAAATATTGTACCGTGAGGTTCATACCGTGTTTGTATCATGTATCACGGCATAGTATTGTATCGTGAGACTTGGATATCATTACACCCCTAGGTAATACAGGAAGAGATCCACATGGTGGGTCTCCAACCCCCCGGGCTGTGGACCGGTACCAGGCTGTGGGTTGTTTGGTACACCACGTGGACCATGCCTCCTCACCATGCCTCCTCCCATACACCACGTGAACCACGTCTTCTAGCATACGCTGCGTGGACCGCGCCTCCTCTCGTATGCCTCTAAAACAGAACTAATACAGAACTAAAACAGTACTAATATGCCTCCTGTGCGGCGCATCTTCTCGCGTACCCTGCCAGTCTGTGCAAAAAATTGTCCCTAAGAGCGGCAACACAACCCACTCCCCCAGTTTGCGAAATATTGTTGGACATAAAACCGGTCCATGGCGCAAAAAAGGTTGTGGACCACTTTTTCAGCCCTGGAATTGCCAATTTCTACCTGCCAACTTTAACTTAAAAACTACTGCTTCATGACATCACAAGGTGGAACAAAGCATTTTGAACTTTGGAAATGTAGACAGACTAATACTGCAAGAATAACTCAAACATTTGGGAATGAAACAAAACACGACTCCAGGTTTGTTTTGAGGAGGTAATAACATTAGAATGCCACAATGGCTCACAAGAGTCAATTTTGCATGATATAGGACCTTTAAGACTAGTAGAAAATCTCAAACATTTTTTCTGCTCACTGCTTTAACAAACAATGACTCCCTTACTGCCTGAAGTTAATGTGTGTCCTCATTGGCCCGACTCTGTGCCCACTGGGGGGTTACGAGAGACATTTCCTCTTAACGTTACATGATCCTTTGTGCTGACATTTGGGTGCCACTCAGATGAACAGTGAGCAGTGCCCGGCTCGTGTTAATAGGGCTGATGAAGCTTTCTTACCCTCCTTGTCATGACTCACTTGGACTAGGACGATCCCTTCCACGCCAGGCCATCAGCAAGCCTCATTTCCCCTCCCAATGAGAGCTTCTAATGAGGCGGGCTGAGCAGGAGCAGTCCCACCTCTACCTCCATCATTTCACACTGCTGCACACGTCTCAGTGCTCACTATAATATTCCAAAATGTTTCTGATTCAACACAGGCCATAATATGAGAAATCTCTGCCGAAGACACATTGAATTTGATTGTCTTTTTCAACTTCCTCCTCTGTACAGCACAGACTTCTCACCAGTACTATGTGACAATATGCAAAGTGTGTGTAAAGATCAAAATCTGAACTAGGCTGATGGTTCAAATCCAAGCCAGCTGATGAAAACAGTAGCAACCAAAATGTAACTCTAAGGTTACATCTACACTTAATCGAATCACTGTATCACTGTATCATTGTATCGGAAACGATTTGGGTCCAGACACGTCATTTCTGTGTACGCAATCCTTCCCTATCCACACAGCTTTCTGCATATTTGTTTACGCTTTACAGGAACGAAACTTAAAACCACATGGCTAATTTGCCTAAACTCAGCGCTCAAAAAACACCTTGCTGCTTGTGCCCTAACATGGTCAGCTTCTGTCGGACATCATAAGGACACGACTCAGTGGAATATATGTGTTCTTTCTGTGACAGAGGGGTGTTCTGCTAATGGTGAGTCTGTTCTGTGCAAGTAGTTCTAGCTACACTGTTTCCTGTTTGTCTGCGGTTTGTTTAAACTGTTTTCCGCAATAGTGTCACATGACAAATGTCACAAACCCAGTGAATCAGGAAGGCGCGAATCACAGTGACGTGGTCCAATAAGAATGGCAACTAGAGCTCCTACATCAGCATATCAACGTTTTCAGGTGTCCACACGGTGCCAGATCAGATCCTTACTCAGATGAATTTGTGGGAGCTGGTGGCACCAGATCGTTCCACCTCTGGAGCCGTTTTCCATCGGATTAGTGTGGACGAACACCGCATCTGCAACGAAAATGACTCGAAAACGTACTAGTGTGGCTGGGGCCTAAATTTGGGACCAGAGCTATAACCTTCTAGTCTACGTGGAGATAGATACGTTTAATGCTATACAGAGGAAAATGTTGATGTTATCCATGCATGATTCACTAATTTAGCGATCTCCCCCCGGACCCTATTCGCACCTTATGGTTACATGTAAGGTTCTGTCGAATTTTTAAGCCTGTGTCACCCATGCTCACGACAATTCTTTATACCACATGACAATTCTTTATAAATATACAAAGTCATGATACAAAACTTGACAAACCATGATGCAATGTGCAGTAGTTTCATTTGCAGGATGCACGCCGATTCTGTTGGAATAGCAGTCTGAAGGGGGAGTGAATTAGCATGGAGAGCAAAGGGAGGGGAGCCTCAAAAACGACACATGAATTAGGGATGTAACGATATCCAAATCTCCCAGTACAATGTTATCACGATATGCATCTCACGGTACGATATTTATTGCGATATTTTGAAGAGGCTAATATAATTGTAGATGGGACACTTTTTTGCTTTTGGTGTGAATTATTTCCATCATAATCCCAAGAATTCAAGTAAACAACATATCTTCATATTGTTTGCACTGAAATGAATCATGGGATATGTAGTTTCTGATGTTCATATGCTTTTATAAAACAGTGCATTTAAGCAAAGGAACTTGTAATTCGATATACTGTGACAGCCCACGATATTATTGTGAGACTTTTGATGATACGATATCACGATATTTCGGTTGTTGTTGGAATGTTCCACAATATGACTCGAAAATACCAAGAAAAACAGACATTCTGACTGTGAGCATGGTTGCCTCTCCACAGATCTGACCTTTAACTTGTTCTGGTTTGGTCTCCATGATGATAGAAAGGTTTAATAAATACTGTGAAGCCATTTCCAGACAAAGCGATAACATCTCCATGAAGAAAAGTTACACAATGTACCTTTAAAACTTATTATTCTAACTTGCACATTACAATATTCATGTAAAACTATCAGTACGTTCCACCTCTGATGCCATCTTTTTAGGACACCCCACGGACCCGCTCCCTCCTCCTCTCCCCTCTCTCTGCCCATCCATAACCCGTCTCACCTGGCACACCTCAGGCTGGCTCAGCACACTCAAATGCCACCCCCACCCCCTCGCCCCGTCGCCCCGCTCACCCCCCCACCCACCCCCCACCCCTCCGCAGACAGCTGCTCTTCTGCTCCCGCGCGCTCACATTCACGCCTCGCCTGCATGGCTCCTGGAAATGGGATTGTCCCGGAATCCGATTCTACCTTTCCCCTTCCCCAACAGGATAATTGAAAACTGGACTGCAAGGGCACGAGAAGACAAAAGCCCAAAAAAGAGAAATGCCATGTTCACTTCAGTACATCCTTATATCGTGCTGTTGATATCAGGAGAACAGGGAGAGCGCGAGGATGAATGGAAAATGCGGTAATGTCACGAAAAAAGTTGCACATTAAAAATACACTTTGTTACTCGCATTAATATTAGAAAAATATTACAACAATTTTCAACCGGGACATTGTATTTACGCAATAGAATCATCAATAACAAAAATAAGCTGTTCTTGCAACTTTCTCTAACAAACTGTGCACCTCGATCGCATTGACTAATTGAGGTCAAATATTTGTCTTTTGTTTTCCAGTATTTTAAACTTTTTTATTTTCTCCCACATTTCTGATTTATGGGCTGTAGTCGTATGTAGTCTAGTGGCTTTTTAGGTTGTTGTCGTACTTATACTTTTAGCGAAAACTCATTGTATTCACTGTATTGGTGTTTTTCAGATTCTAGAATGTGATGATGCCATACTCAAGAAACAGGTTTTCCTATTGATTACTATGCACTTTACCATGAATTATCAGAAAAATAAATTCCCAAATATGGAACTTCATCATTTCTAATAGTAACTAGAACCTAGAACTTGCTATATAACTTTTTTTATATGAACTATTTTGTTTTAAGCTGCCTCTCACCAGTATTAAATAATATAGGCCTACAGAATGTTGTGATATAATTTGAAACCCATCAATTCAGGCTTTTTCTATTAAATATGTTTGACAGAAATAATCCTATTTGGACACAGTGAAGAAAAAGAAAACTATTAGACGCAGTGTTTGATAATTGTAAAGATTTTTAATCTGAATGTGTGACTTTAGGGAAAACACTTTTCACACTGTTTCTGCTATGTAACATGTCTTTTTTTTTTTACTTTAGAGAAAGATAACATAGTTCAGATAATTAAAACAATCACGTCAAAATCACAAACCTATTGTTGGGTTTGAGGTGACATCATGACATTATAGGACATAATATTTACTACAGATGGGGGCAGCTAAAATATGTATTACTAAAATTCAGATTTTTGTTGTAATGTAGTGAGTTCTTGGGTCTAGTCACTCGAAATGATCAGATCCAAAATTTGTGGCTTTACCTTTTGGATATTTCATGGCAAAGTACAATGTAATCAAAAAGGAAATTCTGGCTCCTGCCCCCATAGTATGACATCTAGGGGTGTGCAAAAATATTGAAATATCGCTATATCGTATCAATTAATGTGATGATACAGTATCAATATCGTGGGCTGCTGTATCGATATATCACCAAGAGTATTTTTTGGTATATTTTACAAAATTATTTTGTTACAGCTCTACAGTTTGTTGCTTGTTTGGAGGAAGGAAACTCGTGTATGATTTTACTTTTTCAAATTTTTGCTGATCAAAATGTTTGTGTTTCATATAAACTTTGCAGAAGAAGTGGTTTAACAAAGACTTTTAGTGTCACAGCCATGATTTAGCCATTATTTTTTATTGAACCATATCAAATCAATTTGAAATATATCATATTGAATTGTATCGAATCGAAAGTGCACTGTATCAAGATATGTATCGTACCGTGGCCAACATATCGAGGTATGTCTCGTATTGACATCTTCTTAATGATACCCAGACCTAATGACATCATCACATTGTAGAATCAGAAAATTACCAATAGCAGAACGCATGAGGTTTACTTGTCCAGTAAACCCAGACTGAAATCCTCTGTGTAGTGATGTTTGGGAAAACGGAGGAGCTTATTGGACATCTGTCGTTTAGCACAGAAACTTTATTCACTTTACATTATTGGGTCTAGGGTTTAGTGCTTCTCCCATTTATTCAGCAGGAGTTCTTTTTTTTCTTTTTGACATGTACACAGCAATGTTTGTTTTGATACTGATGGACCATGTGTTTCTGTGATTGGCTTGTCCACCTGTCAATCACATCCATCTAAAGTCTCAGAGATAAGACCAGGGCCTAGACTACGCAAATATGCAAAACGAGGCAAGAAGTTAGACTCCAAATATATAGTGAGAAGAACATTTGAATGAAAAACTAAACAAAAGCGATTTGTGTGAGCTTTAGGCCATGTTATAATACCTGGAGTTATGTTTGTCTCATTCACACATGTTTGAGTAACCCTTTATTATTAGTCTGTCTAAATCTCCAAAGCTCAGAAGTCTCTGTTCCACCTGTTCCATGTCATGTAGTGGTAGTTTTCAAGTTAGCAGCTACTTTTTATCTAAAGTTCAGTAGAGACTGGCAATTCCAGGGCTGAAATAATTGAAATCATTCTATATTGAAAGGGTACAGAGTTTAAAAATAGCACTTGGAGAACTTTCTGTGCCACCACATGACATCACAAGGAGAACTCAGCCTAAATATGCAGAATTTGTGTGGTAAAAAATGTGCGAATGAAACAAAACACAACTCCAGATATGTTTTGGATGAATAAACAACATTATAACGGATTAGAAAATGATGTAATTATTCAGCTTTGTGGTCTGCAATGCACTGGCTTGGTGTATTCGCATTGATTTTCTTTTCTACCATTTCCTCTACATTCTACCAACAATTTAACAGTTTCTTAAATCTGCATATGGATGCCTGACCCTGGCCCGGCACTAAAACCTCTCTCACTGAACCACAATCGGACGCACATTTGACTATAACTTCACACACCTCGCGCATCAGCTGTTTCAGTGGCAGAGCATGTAACGGCGCATGAATAATCACAAATTAATACCACGGTTAATGGACAAAAGGTCACGTTTCGCCTTCACCCGTCCATTTGAATATGCTTTTTTTTTTTTTGGAGTCAGGCCAGCGATGAGTTACAGCTAAATATTTTAATTTACCCATCCGCCGAGCGCTTTTTGATTTATCTGAAATTCATGCCTCCCATCAGGTGCCATATCATAGAGGAAGGTAATAACCCAGAAATAACCTCGTTACCAAGACAGCGGGCACAATGAACTCAAGAGCTGAAGAATTAGTGACCTGGAAAGTGGCACCCACAGTTAATGGCATTAGCTACATCCGAAGCTCTGCAAAAAAAAAGAAAAAAAAAAGAGAAGATAGAGAGAGAGAGAGGAAGAAGAATCGTCTGCGAAGGATAGACGCGACGTAGAAATTCAAATGAAATAAAAGAAAGATTTTCAGATGGTTCATTGTTGTTTCTGCGCTCATCTTTTGATATTAAGAAAACAGAGCAGTTAGCGGTGTTTGACCATCAGCGCTGGTATTATCACCGCTGTTTGAAAGAGAAATGCAGATATCATTTTGGGGCCTAATTAGTGCAGAATGGGGCGAATGTAAAGTAGGCTGTTAATGAATTATTTTCTTTCATGTATAGCGCGGGAGTCGAGTGGGTCTTTTGTTGTTGCTGAGCTTTGGAGTTTTTATGTTTGGTGGTATGTTTTCTTTCTTTTTTTTTTTTTTTTTGCGAATACTGGGAAAGCAATATAATGTGTACTAAGGGTTGGGCAGGCTGGCAAAACATTTATGTATGTATCCATATTTACTCGACTGGCATATTGGTGTATTTATTTTTACATAGCATGTTTTTAAATGCATCTATAGATTAATTAACACGCCAAATATCCCAGTGTATTCTCCCAAAATGTCAACTAAAGTGTGTCTAAGCCAACGGTAACTACAAAACTTACCAAACTGCAAAAGTACTCATATTTTTGACTCTTTAGGGCCTGTTTACATGAAAACGCTTGCAGGTAAAGATGACAAAATATTTTATCGGAAGTGCCTTTTGTTTAGACGGTGATGGTGTTTTGGGAAAAAGTTGAATACGCTCTGCCATAGTGTTTCCATCTACACTGCCCAAGACGCAAAACTCTGGTCAGATCTGCTCACGTCGCATACACGTTTACGTCACATACATACAGTAAACAGAAACCCGGGATGCATACTCAGTCAAATTCCAAACACTTTTGCGTCACCGTAAGCATGCAGATTTCCTCCCGAAAACGCTCGTCTAAACGCAGAATAAAAAGTGAAGATGCAATACCACTTTTGCATCTTCTGTTCAGACTGTCATCATATAAACGTAGCCTAAGCCAACAGCTATATAACTATAAAACTTTCAAAACTGCGAAAGTACTCATCTATATACACATATTTTTATCTGCTTAATATTTATGTGAATACTGGAAAAGCAATATAATGTATACTAGGGTTGGGTAGTAAGGCAATGTTTTTTTTTTTTTTTTTTTTTTTTCCCCCGTATTTACTTGATTGACATATTGGGTTATAGTCTTGATTTTTTTTTATTTTTTCTTCTTATCTTTCTTTCTTTTCTTTTTTTTAAGAAAGTGTTATTTTTAATACCAATTTATTGCTCTGTTTCATTTTGACTCTGAGGGCAAAAATGTCCTCTGGAGTAATCATTGATTTATTGATTGATTGATTTGTGTGTTTTTAGTTCGAGTTTGAGCCAAGAGAGAAACAAAAAAAATCATATACATACTTCATTATATATTTTAAATAACAGAAAAGCACATTTCTCAAAAAGGAGTGGGAAGAAGAAAAACTTACATTAACCCACCCGTGTTCATTTCAAAGTTTCAAAAATGATGTGGTTGCTTATGCACACTGATCACGAAACTTTACAAATATTTACATATAGCAAAATAAATTCCACACTCAACATAGTAAATTAAATATGATGTCACAATAACCAAAATATTGTAATATCGTATCATCAAAAGTCTCACAATAATATCGTGGGCCGTCATAGTATATATCAAATTACAAGTTTTTTGCTTAAATACATTGTCTTGGTGCAGCATGAGCTAAAAAACACATGGAACTACATAGACCATGATCCTTTGCTCTGTTTCAGTGCAGACTTAACTGTTATAAAACACTTTTAAATCTTAGTTCTTCGGATTATGACAGAACCAAAGTCTTCTCGATGCATTTTAAAAGGAAAAAGTTGCATATTTATTTACAATTTGGTTAGCCTCCACAAAATATCAGAGTAAATATCGCACCATACCGTGAGATAAATATCGAAAAGAGATACCAAGATTCCAAGAGATTCAGATATCGTTACATCATTAGATATAAACATTTTAACCCATTTTCTTTCTTTCTTTTGGATTGTACAGTATTATGTTTTACAATTATTATTATTTTATCTGTATCTTCTTTATGACTTACTTATTTTGTCTGTATCTTCTTTTTTATAAAGATCACCCATTACCAAAGAGTCATGTGATCTCTTACAACTAATACTACTACAAATTTAAATGTACATTTGTGTATGCTGCTAAAAAATCCCCAAAAACTGCAACTTTTAATATGCATTTTCACACCAATTCTGACATTTTATTTCAGCCTTTGCGTGCATCTGGACCAGAACCAAGCTCACAATTACAATTTCTTAATGCCGCAAATGTTAACACGTAATCACCGGTTTGATATTTCGCATCAATACGAGTTTGGACACTTTGATATATGAGGCCGCCTTGATGAGCCCGGAGAATACATTATAAAATATGTTTAATTAGCATTTCAAATCAGCGACACTCCACTATAAAAGAATATACAATAAAGGAGAAATATTACTGCCCGGTATTTATGTGTGTGTGTGTGAGAAAGGGATGGAAAAAGAGAGGGAGGGAGAGAAAGACGAGAGGAGGAGGAGGTGGGTGAGCAAATTAGCGATGGGCTTGATGAACAAAAGGAACTGGCCGCAGAACAAAGCGCGCGTTTTAGCCTTGGTCCCTTTCACCTTCATGAAAGTCTGCAGGCCTTCACCGTTTTCATTTTTTTTTTTTTTTTTTTTTTTTTTCTTCACTTATTTCCTCATCGCTCTTTGCAAGGGAAATATTCTGTCTCTAATTAATACGACCTTATGAATTTTTAATAACGGCAAGATTTTTTTTTCCATTTATTTATTTATTTTTTTTGCAACAGGGAGCCTTGAAGTACATGTGTCAGTATTTGCGCTTACTTGCAAAGAAGAAAGCGTTTTTTTTTTTTTCTTCTTCTTCTTCTTCTTCTTGCTTCAGTAGGGACAAGTTTTTGATGAATAACTGATGTACATTTGAGCCTATTTACTTCATTTTGATGTCTTTCACTTAGCGGCTTCAGATCACTACGCCTGATTGACACATCAAGACGGCTAACGGGCGGAAAATGATAGCTATTTTCATTTCTTTATTTATTTTTAGAAGATGCGGTGTCGTGCCAAAGAGGAAGTTAAGATTTCAGAACTGTTCAAAGTGAATCTGCGATGAGGCGTAATTCAATGGATAAATATAAAATGTCAGTCTCAATTTGTGAGCTGGGTTCAGATTCCGGCAATGCTCAGAAATGCCCAAAAAATAGTTCTTGTCTTTGTTTTTTACGTTGAATTAGATTATGCTTATAGTATGCAACTGTGATTTTAAAATTTGTACTTATACATATGCATTATATAAACATGCTCTATTTGATACCAGTCTCTTGCTATTCTTGCTACTATTCTTTATTTAGAATTTATTATTAGTATTTGCAATTTTGCTCTTTGTTGTTGTATTATATTGTGATGTGGGAGCTACTGTGTCCAGATGTTTTCCCTTGTGGATCAATAAAGTTTATCAGAACAGAAGACGCAAAAGTGGCGTCGTGTTTTCACTTTTTATTTCACGTTTCGATGAGCATTTTCGGGAGGAAATCTGCGTGCATGCGGTGACGCAAAAGTGTGTGGAATTCGATTGGGTATGCTTGCCGGGCAGTGAGGTGGTGATGCTAGGGGGTGATGTAAACGCGACGTGAGTAGATCTGACCAGAGTTTTGCGTCTTGGGCAGTGTAGACGGAAAAACTACGACGGGGTGTCTTCAACTTTTCTACTCTGGAGGGTGGTTTCAGATTTTGGCATTTTTAAGCCCCAAAAACCCCATTACCGTCTGAACGAAAGGCACTTCTCATAAAATATTTTGTAGTTTTTACCCATAAGCATTCTAAGTCTAAGTTCCATAGTACAGCATTAAAAGTCTATTCAGCCTTTGTTTTATTTCAGGCGATTTTATTGTTCAGATAAACCTTTAAGAACTGATCTTACCTCCATGGAGATAGATAAGTTTAATGCCTTTACTGTGAAACATTCAAGGCGGTACATCTACATGGAGACTATCACCTTCCCCAAGAAACCACTGCATCTTTAAAACACAATTACAGTTACATTTTATATATTCAGAATGCATTTATGAGACTTTATTATGTTTTTTGATGTTGTGTTTGGTGTAATTTAAGATCAGGATGTTGTGGTTGTGCATGTAGAATTTATGGCAAAGGAGAAATTCAGTTATGTCAACTGGACAAAGTTATTTTTTTTGTTTTTTTTTTATCAAATACATTTCGCAGCTCATCCAAGCTCCTCCTTCAGTTGTGTCATATTAGCATACCCCTGATGGGTGCTTTCACCCTTCTGGGCCTGACCTGGCTGTCTCTGTTGTTTTCTTTGTTTTGATTTAGTTTCTGAGGATGGTGTTATAAATGTGAGAGAGATGATGTCTGAGGCCTCCATTTCTGGCATCTTTAAAAATATCCTCTTTAACTTTCCCCTCTCAAACCAACTCTTTTCTCTGGCTAAGATCTGGACATGGAGATATGGAGGGGCAGAGCAGACTAAGGTCCACTATTGTTCTCTTGTCTGTGTTGGTATATCCTCTTATGAAGTGGCTTTGTTAGGATTAGAATGCAATGTTGTGTCCTGCTAAATCTATCATCAGTATATCTAATCTAAACTCTTTTTATTTGAACAATATAAAAATAATATAATAATGTAAACTTGAATATAATAATATAAACTTTTACCATAGACTAGAGGGCAAAATAGCTCCCCCTATAGGATACCTTATTAAACTCAGACAAACTGGTGCTGGTCCTTGTTAAAAAGAGGATAAAGAAGAGTCACACAACAGACCTCATCGAAAGTCTCAGTCTAGAGGAGCTACTCAACAAGAATCAATGTTACATTGAACTATTGTTACATCGAACTGTGCTCTGCTGTTTTCAACTTCAGCATACAGTCTATATCAAGAAGGGATTCATCTGGATACTTAAAAACATTGCCAGAGATTACTACTTACCATAGAGAAACTCGAAACCTCTTTCGGCCAGTTTGAAAACAAGGAAAGAAGCTTGAAGAAGATGAAGATCTGTATTTTGAATGTTTGGGC
Organism: Boleophthalmus pectinirostris; assembly: GCF_026225935.1. Taxonomy (NCBI): domain Eukaryota; kingdom Metazoa; phylum Chordata; class Actinopteri; order Gobiiformes; family Gobiidae; genus Boleophthalmus; species Boleophthalmus pectinirostris. The sequence goes on from NW_026571140.1 coordinate 12,343,866, forward strand.
AGTGGTTATATACTGTAATAAACAAAAACAAAAAAAATTGCTTAAAAATACACATGTGCAGTGGGAGGTTTGGTATTGTTTACACTGACTATGCTGATCCCATATTTAAAGAGGTGTCTGCAGTTTCTTTTATTGGTTTAAAGAAAAAAACTACTATCACTACTAAAACTGATAACCAGTGTCTCTTAACCTGCATGTAGAGTTTAAGAAAACTTACTCAAGCCACAGTCCAGAAGAGCATGCGGTCTTTTGTGGAAATTGTATATTATAATGAGATATAATAAGATGTATATAATATAAAGCATATTAACATATTTTCAAAATGATAGTTGTTTTAAAATTATGCTGAATGCTGACTGGCTTATTCACATTACATCCAAAACCCTTTCTGCAAACAAACAGCAGCGTGCACCACAGTTAACATGTAACATGTACACATACACAGTACACAGACGTTCTTTTATATGAGGTATTTTCCTCATCTGACTGTGGAGCAAAAAGTGAGTGGGGCGAGCGAGCCCCAGCAGTAATGTGCACAGGGTCCTCTTGTTTCTTTCATTGCTGTTTAATGAGTGGTAAGCTTCTGTGTTGCAAAGCAAACTCTCTTTATCAGTCTGCACTGCGCAACACTTTTGTCTAAATTTTCAGTAACAGACATCATGACTCATATCCTGTGCTCTAAAAGCTTTTCACTGTGTGTGAGACCAGTGTGATGCATATGGAGGGCTGCACCACTGGGCTACAGAGTCAAACACCAAACCTGAACCCGAGTCCTCATTTTTGTGACTCATATACACGTAGATTCTCAGTACATGGACACACTCTGCTTCATGTAAAAGATTAGAACCTCTAGAATTCACTCACTGAGCTGCAGAGTCTGCACTAGCATCAGAGGTGTGCCATTTCAACAAATGTCTTCAAACTGCTGGCCCTGGTGTAGAAATTGTCCAATAAGATTGACCCTTTGCAGTTAATTGACAGGCAGACACCAGCTCTGCTGTACCGCCTTAGTCCCGCCCCCAGGTCACCTGTGTGCTCATCACTGACCCTGTCCTGTCATGACTGGACAATCCATTAGTTGGTGCTAGAGTGTTTGTTTGCCTGAGTGACTAGAGCTACCTTAGTTTGTTTCATTTTTAATGAAAAATATAGAACATGCTTTCATTTGGACTTTCTTTTTGGACAAATTATGTTTGTTACCTGAGTTAGTTGTATTGAAATGTTTAGAAGAGCATCTAAAGCAACTGGGTTACTAAGGATTTCCTCACACTCGGAGCTGACAGAGAACAGAATCAATGAACTATTGAATTCACGGATTTATACTTCACGGTTGGATATTACACATCGAATGGCAACATGTGCCCAACATGTGTGAAAGTACTCATCTGGTGAAGACAGCAGCGGTGAGTGACCAACTGGATGTAGACGTTGGAAATGGCAACCCAAATGTGAGGCTCATTGTGGTTTCTGAATGGATAATCGTCTTGAGAACCAAAACATCAAATTAGAACATCATGCAAAAGTTCAAAATTACAGTTGTTATCAATAAAAGATTTATTTGATATGAATGTGTTTACCTCATATCTAAGGACGCAGATAGATCGTGTTTATGAAACAGGAAATACAAATGAAATAACAAAAACCTTTGAACCTGAGCCCAACAAAAAGTAGATCTTCATCAGAGAGAGTTTTTAAAGACTCTATTTGAACTTTTGAGTTATGTTGCTTTGTTTATCCAGATTAATTAATTAAGATAATCAGCTATGATTTAGATATACATACCAACTGCCCCATTGTTCTGTGCATTAGTATCCTTCTCTTCATCCAAATTTCCTCGATGTTTATTTTTATACCAGTCCATTACGCTGCCACGCTCTGTGTCTGTGTGTTGTCAGCCTCAGTCACCGCTCACATGTGTAATTATTTGGTCTGTGGATGATTATGTACATTCACACCTTTAATTGGCGATTTCAGATCAGGAGTTTTGGTATGTGGCTGTCATATCCACGCTTGGCTCTTTGTCCGTAGTGGATGTGTGATTATAACAGCTTGTCATAAATAGATCCACTACTTTTGTTCATAGAATCTGCCAAGCAATAGCAAACACTCCGGACTTATCACAAAGATAGGAAAATGTGTACTATCTGACTCCAATGAAAGTTTGTTGACATTTTCCAGTTTCTTTTTTTAGTTGGTAAAGTGTAACAAGATGCCAGTGGTGGAAGTACTCCATTTTGTTACTTAAGTTAAAATACAAATACCAGAGTGAAGAAATACATATTAAGTATTAAATATGTAAAAAGTATTAAGTGCCTTTTTACAAATGGACTTAAAGAGTAAAACATTAAAGTATTTTGAGCAGATTTTGACATCTAATAAAGCTATAAATGTAATGGTTTTGATAAAGATTTGTGCTGAATTTTGTTCAACAGAAACATTTTAATATATATGTATGTTTGTTTTATATTACACTGAATATTTTGCTCTGACTACGAACTTGTTAAACTTTTACTTTTCAGTCCTGTTCAAAAAAGAAGTGGAGAAGAAAGTACAGATACCTGCTCTCAAATGTAGTGGAGAAAAAGTAAAAAGTATCCACTTTAAAATGTACAGAAGTAAAGTACAGATACCTAAAATGTATAATTAAGTACAATACTTTACAACTTTTACTTTGTTACATTCTACCACCACAAGAGGGTTTGAAGGGACCCCAGTAATCACCAATTATTTGCTTTCTGTCGTCTTAACTCTTCTAGATATTTAAAGCAATGTCACCCCAAGTTTAAGCTCACAGGGAAAATGAAAACATATTTTGTCCCCACAAGTTCACACAGGTCACATTATCTGAATAGTGTTTTTATGTATGACCAAACTTTGCAATGGGTTAGGGTTTCCACATTTTCCACTTAATCTCTTTCACATGAATCATTTCCCAAACATTAGGGATCAGATGATACACATTTTGCACTAGATGAGAAATTAACCAAGATTGTGTCCGTATGAATGAGACAAGATTTTAATATAATTCCTACTTTATAAATTGTTTCTTTCAGTTTTCATCTATTTTATTTAATATTTTTGTTACCATTCTAGTTCTGGATGCTACTCAAGAACACGTAAGCCTTTCTTGTTTGCCTGGGATAGACTTAGACTTAGACAAACTTTATTGATCCAGAAGGGAATTTATTTGGGATTTAGAACACACTTTTTCAATACTTTGCGAAGATGTGAGCCTGGTCACTGGTGAATCTTATGGGTATGATTAGCAGATGGATTACTCAGTCAGGGAAACTCATGATCCGTCAACATGAAAACAAAAATAGATGCTTCCAAGGAAAAAAAAAATCTTCATGGAGACCAGGTCAGATCTGTGGAGAAGCAACCCCGCTTACAGTCACAATGCCTGTTTTTCTAGATATTTTTGAGCTTTGAAACCAACTTACTAAACATGAGGTAGAGCTGTTTAATATTACATGGAACATATTACGTGGAACATTCCAGGCAGAGCAGTGACATATCCATAGAAACAAGCTTGTGACGGACCCTGCCCAAAAAGTTACATTGTGCACCTTCAAAATCTCTTGCTAGGAAGTCCGCATGACCGCAAACTTTTTTCTTTGAGGTCTGACCTTAAAATCGCAGGTAGTTCATCAGTGTAGAACAGCATTCATGTCTCTGTGCTCTGTTCGTAAAGGTGCATTGCGCAACTTTTCCAGTGGAGGGTCTGTCATCTGCTTGCCTTCGTGGAGATGTTATTGCGTTGTCTGGAATGTTCCACGATAGAGATTAAACCTGTCTATCTCAAGGGAGGCAACTATAGGCTACTTTACAGGTTCATATCTGTGGAGAGGCGACCCAATTTTGAGAGAATTGTTGTATTTTTGAGCAATAGAAACATCTGTAATGAATAAATGCAAGATATGTGTAATGTCATTCCGTGCTTTGAATGCAATTCCAGGAAAAGCTATAACATCATGGAGACAAGCAGGTGATGGACCCTCCACCTAGCCTGATTCATCAGCTGGTTTCACTTTGTGGAAACCGTCTGACCTCGCAGCATTAGAATTAGTTCACTTGACTGTAGACGTGTACTTTTTTAATTTAACGAATTGCTGCTATTTGGTGGTGGCGCACCAAATCCCGTAGAAAGAAGGGCAATAATGTCTTTCCCCTTGATAAAATTCACCAAACATTCTCTGTGTTCCGGCTTTAAATCCTCGATCTCGGGAATCGTTGCCAACACAGAATGTATGGCTCTTTGCTGATTGGCTGGTGCTCGAACTTGCACTTCCGAGGTTCTTGCAAACTGTCTAGTGTATTCTGATTCCTGACTTAATCGCTGGAGAGAAATGAAATTGAGTGGAGGCACTAGGTGGCACCAGCGTGACTACCCTTCACAAGAAAAGCTTTAAGAAAAACTACTGCGCTATCACTGTAGTTGGCACAAGCTTCAACGTAGAGGCCATGTTGAATGAACTTGGAGGTAGCCAGCCTGCCTGTCTGTCTCTCCACCTACACCGCCACTCAGGGTCAAAGGGCAAACGGTTTAGTGCTCCATGTGTGGGAGGTGTGGGCCGAGCGTATGTGAACAAAGAGGAATTTAAAAAGATACAGGGTAGATAACAATTTAATGGACTGGACTGTCTGAAAAGAATATGTGAAAGTTCAAATCTGATAAATATAGCCAGTTGCAAAAAAAAAAAAAAAAGGCATATTGTTTAAAAGTGCACTGTGTAACATTTCCAGATGAGGCTCTAGAATGTTCCACAGTATAGATTAAACCTATCTGTCAAAAGGAAGACAAGCAGGTTACAGCACTACGCTGCGTTACAATTCAGATCTGTGGAGACTCGTCCCTATTCACAGAAGGAATTAATGTATTTTTGTAATGAGATGAAAAGAGCTCACAGCAATCTCATTTTCCTAAGATCCTAAGAGTGGCAATATTCATTTACTACAACTACTTTTGCTCAACTATTTTTAACTACACTTTAAACTGGAGTATACAATATACAATATACCAACAGGCCGTTTAGGATTATTATCTAAATTTGGCTTGTATCTTTGTGGAGTTTAGTTGATTAATCGGAGTGGAGTCTTAGCCAACAAAATGTCTGTTTAACTAGCAAATTATTTTATTAGGATTACATCCACAACAGCAGACAAAAGACTTGAGATTTTGGAGTAAATTGTGCATTTTCTGTTCTGTAAATATACAGAACAATTTTGTTGTCTTTCTGACACTGTCATAGAGATACTTTTCAGAAGTTTTCACAATGTGTCTCCTCCTTTTAGGAGATTACTAGCTGCACAGGACATGTCTTTATTCAAGAATTTCTTAAATCAACCTAATATGTTCTCATTAGATATTAGGGATGCAACGATATTTGATACAATATCGTATCGTTCATTACTGGTCTCATGATTTGATACTCGTGTTCGTTCGATCCCTCCATGCACCTTGTGGTGTCATTTACTTTGTTTCAAAAGGAAAACAGTTATCGCAGTGTCCTCCTCAGATGCAGCAAGAAAACAGCTCCATAGGAACTTACAGCTGAAATTTACGTTAATAGACCCAGGAATGACAAAGGTATTAACTTTTAAATATGTTAAAATCTCTTTTGGCTTCACATCAGCTTTAATCAAATATGCTCGTGTACACACGCGACTCGCGATATACACAATCTTTTTCTCAGACTCTATCTCATGAATTTTAGTCAGAAAACAGTTTGTTGAGACATTTCTATGTAATATAACATAGTTTCAGTGTCCAGAAAGAAGATGGGAGAGTACAGTGTGTCTGGAGAGCACAGACTGTAGCAGGGCAGTGTGGGAGGAGCTACGTACTGTCTGCTGGAGGAGGCAGAGCATCGGACACAGGTGTGTGCACCCAGTGAAACTCAGGAGGAAAAGAAATCATCAAGTCATCATCAAAGAAGGAAAACTATGATAGTGAAACTCCCCTACCACTCGATATTCACTGGACTGGCTGAATTATAACATATAAAACAGCCTGAGAAAGCTCAGTTCTTGTTTTCACTGAATAAAAATTCATTGAACCAAATGAACTAAAACACTTATAACACATATAAACTACAACTTTATATTAACTCTGTTGTACTGTATTGTTTGTAATGTATGTAATGTTTCATTAACATTATATTGTTATTATATTATACTCAGCACAGAAAATTACATGAGATTTTTTTTGCGTCTTAAAACATATCGATCAAATCGATATCTTGACACATGTATCAATATATGTATTGACTCGTGGGAAAACCATATCGTTGCATCTCTATTAGATATTCATCTTGATATTATTTTATTTGAGTACATTTAGTCATAGTACATTATAATGTACACATTGCTCAACAGGCACTTCCTTTGTTCAGCTCAGTATAAACTTCCCACAGCTACACAGGCTTTGCTGGGAAAACATCAGTAATGGTGATAAAAGCCACTGGCACCAGCGGAGTGGCACACCCCCTCACACACATGACGCCCGCTCACTGCCTGGCACTCTCTCTCTCTCCCTCTGTTTATAATTGATTTACAAACCTCGCGATAAAGATCGATGTGCCTCTGTCTCCACTCTGACACCAAGAGAGTGGCGCTGGCATCGTGTGACGGAAGACAGCAGCCTATTAGAGCGGCACAATCAAATATTTGTAGCATCCGGACACACTCGTTATTTATTCATGCTAATACAAGTATATTAAAGAAGCTAAACAGGGTTAGTGCTCCATCACTCACGGGGGGAATCAAGCAGAGCATTTATCAGGACCTCGGGTACAACTCCCCTCGGCCAAGTCTCCGCGCGCAATCCGTCCGCTAACTGACACGCCGCGCTAGCTAATAGGCTCTGATTTGTATGCAAAGGCCCGCGATTGTCATTTCTTTATGGTTAGTTGGCAAATAATGCATGATTTGGGATTTGCGTGTCAAGAGGAGACTTTTCTAGCGTGCATTTGAAGATATATATGCCAAACACATGCATATGCAGAGAGGGTACCAATTCCTGGGTGGGTTTTGACGGTTATCGACGGAGCTTTCTGAGTGGGAGCGTCTTCATTAGCCAAACAGTGACGCTGATGTTTGTGATGGATATTTGTAACTACGAGTGCGCGATTGAGTGCAGACGCCATTCCTCAACTGTTCTTTACGCCATTAACAGTGCCACCCCACCCTCCGTCAGCCCATAAAACCCCGACTTCAGATATATTATGTTTTAATACCCTCTTATAAAGGGAAACATAAAAATGCAAAATGCAATATCCAAGAGCTGTCACATTGATAAACAAAGCCGAATATTGATCTGTCTCTAAATTGGAGCACGGGGGGAAAAACAATAATGTTAGATTCCCGCTAACATGAAATTACATGCTGAAACAGAGTGCGTTGTGCTTGGGCCTGTCACCATGGTGCCGCCGAGCAGTTTCTCACAGCGAGTAAACTGGAGCCCCACACAGCCAAAAGCAAGAATGACTTACGCACCAGCAAAAACAACACTTTTCTACACGGCAAATACAATGTGATGGAGGGAGATGCATCACCGCTTGATAAACTCAGATAAACATGCCTTTTTTCTAAGTGGTATTAGAGCTTCTGCTGCACTGACTTTTTGGAGCTTTTAAAGGTGCATTGTGTAACTTTTCTGAGGGAGGGTCCGGAATGTCAAATGCTTTTCTTCAGATGTTATTGCTTTGTCTGGAATGTTTCACTGTATAGTATTAAGCCTTTCTATCTCCATGGAAACCAAACCAAACCAAGTTACAGGTCATGTGTTTCTAGGTATTTTTGAGCTATAAAACTACCTGTAATTTACTAAATGTAACGTAGAGCTGTTTAATGCCATACTGTGGAACATTCCAGAGCAATGACATATCCATAGAAACAAGCAGGTGATAGACGCCCAACCAAAAAGTTACATAGAGCTTTAAAAGGTTAAAGATAAATGCTCTTTCTTAATCAAAACTATTCTAGGGAGTTGCGAGTATTTTGTTATTACATATTTGAGTAATCTTTTGTAAGTATTTATGTTGTCTCCCTGTTGACAATTCAAGATATCCAAAGCAACTGATATATGCCCTCAATGCTGGGTAATCCAGGAGGTACTTTACAGTGTTTAAAAGTTCATGCATCTTCACCAGACTTTCCAAAAGTAGTTAAGACAGTAGTTAAAGTTCTAATCAGTGTTAAGCATTGAATAACGTTTTACTTTCACCATGGGTTTTAAAGGTGCACTATGCAACTGTTGATGAAAGATCTGTCACCTGTTTGTCTCCATGGAGATATTATTGCTTTGCACTGTTCCAAGCCATAGTACAGGTCAGATCTATGGGCAGGCGACCCACTTAAAGTAAGAATGGATGTTTTCAGTGTACTTTTTGGTGGATCTCTTTTTGCAATAGAAATAACAATTGACAAAATGTGCTTCAGTTAACATTCCTGGTGCAACAGAAAGGCTCAGGGTTCTCAAGGTCATGGACATCCTGGAAAAGTCATGGAAATTGAAAATGTCTTTTTCCAGGCCTGAAAAAGTCATGTTTTTTTGTAAATTCAATGACAGTTTTGAATTTTAGTATCTTTTTCACGCAACTCCAGCGTTCTGTTAATTTATCATTAGACTATTATGATTATTTCCGAATGTATGCGCCTTTTGTTTAAAAGAGACAACAATAAATGCACTGACAGTATTTTGAATGTTAAAAAAAAAAACTATAATTCCAAACCATAAGGTCAGAGGAAAGGGTTAAGATTTCATATTTATCCCTAAACGTCTGATCAATTCTACACATGTAGGGTGCTGTAAAGTCATGGAAAATTCACTTTAAGTCATGAAAAAGTCATGGAAAAGTTTTGAAATTTTGTCAGTGAAAAAGAGCGGGAACCCTGAAGACTGGCCTGGCCTCCTCTGTATCCTGCAGCATCACGGCAATGTCCAGGTCCAACAAGGTGAACACAACAGAAAAGGTCTAGTTCTTACTCCACTCTTGTGTTTCAGTTGGTGATGAAATGGTCCATTCCCCAAGTGTTTCTTCTGAGAAATCTTCTGCCATATTTTCTGCCACATATGGTCTAAAGCAGAGGTCACCAAACTTTTTTCTCTGAGGGCCACATTATCGCTCTAGACTGCAATGGGGGAATGGGATCAGGTCGGCCGTATAACAGAATTGTATGACCCTGATGACGCAAAATATATTCTTTGAAAACCGCCACACTTTCTTTACATATCAGACAAACTGCTTGGTCCTGACACTGAACAAAAAAATGATCGGTCGTCCACTGTTCTTTAAAAACTCGGCACTCTCTGTCAACTTTTCGTACATTAACACTCACCATTTTGTTGTCCTTAACTGGTCTAAAGCTTGTAGCATCTCAGATGTTTAATGCCACACTGTAGAACATTCCAAACATAACAATACAATCCATGGAGACAACCCAGAAAAGTTCCATCGTGCAGTTTTTTGGTAGATACTTTGGCCTGTATTGTTTATTTGCCAAGACTGTAGACAGAAATAGAGGAGAGACATTTGATATGCCGTCCGCTACAGGACTCAGACTCACCCCACGGACATGTCCAGAAGATTTGTGTCAATTTACGTACTTAAAATTGACTTTGTTCACGGTAAACCCTCTACCTGTACACAAGATAGCCCCCCCTGCTTTTAGGCTCGCTTGTCAATCTCCCCCAGCCCCTTTGAGCTCGCCTCTGCATTTGAACCGCCACGCATTTCCGTTTGACACGCGCTCTGTTGAAACGTCTTGTTCTCCCAGACCGTCTGATGCTTGTCTAACTCCATTTGTCAGAACCATCCGGGCTGACGCGATAACAAACTGCATGCTAACTTCCATGCTCAGCCCCTGCATGAAAAAAAGAAAAAAAAATCCCTCTTTCTCCCTCTCTAACAAGGCGTACAGGCCCATACCTAGAGAGTTAGCGCTTCACATCTTCGACAAATGCACTTACACCTCTCCCTCCATCTCGCGCTCCAGCAGCTCAGGGAAAGCCCGCTCCGACTTCCCTTCCGTCTCTATATTAAATCGACCAATCAGGGGGTGTCAGTCATGCATCCCCAGCTCCAGCCTGACAAGTTGGCGGGTGCGATGCTAGAGCGGTTCATTCATTCCGATGACACACTGCCAATATCTGTGCGGAAGAAGAAGAAGAAGAGAACGCTCAACTTTTTTTTTTTTAGTCAGTGGAGTCAAAAGAGGAGAAGGGGGCACCGGAGCGAGCAGAATTAAAAGCTTTGACTGTAAGTTTTCACATCTTGGCAGTTTGATGTGTGAGTGATAGCGCGAGGAGGGAGAATTTGGAGAGAAAACAGCCGGTCCGGAGGCAACAAAGCATCGGAGGCAGGTTGTGTATATTGACAGAAAGTGGGGCTACATGACCCAGGCTTGTTGGACAAACTTGAGGGCATATTGATATAGCCAGGAGGGTGCAGAGCCGGAGCAAGTTGTGCTCACTGGACTTGAACAGTTACCAGAGGGGGCCCGTTGGGGTCTCCAAGCATCACCAATAACTGCATACTTCTGATGCCGCTTTAAAGTTGGCACACTTTACAAGGCTGTGTTTCTGTTTGTTACGTTGGTACATTAGGTTATATTTGCCACAACAAAGCAGTCCCATAGTGATTCAACAGTCGCTAAAAGAATTCTTTGAGTTCAAGAGAAGCTAAGTTTTTTATGATGCATTGTTCATTTGCTCGACACATGGCACCGGTGAGCTTCGTCTAACAGTAGCAGCAGGTAGACTTACTCATACCAGGGACAAAAGGCTACGTTTACACTGGTGCAGCAGCTAACTGCTGGGCCGAGGAAGACGGCAAGCGTTAAAACAGTCTTTTCATGGACCGTGTACTTGCAAATAGTTCTAGCTACACTGTTTCCCATTTATCTATGGTTTGTTTAAACTGTTTTCTGCAATAGCATCACATGACCGATGTCACGAACCCAGTGAATCAGGAAGGTGCAAGTCACAGTGACGTGGTCCAATAAGGACGCAACTAGAGCTCCTATGTCAGCATATCAACGTTTTCAGGTGTCTACACAGTGCCGGATCAGATCTGTACTCAGATGAATTCATGGGAGCTGGTGGCACCAGATCATTCTGTCTCTGGAGCCGTTTTGTGTGGGCGAACACTTCATCCGCAACGAAAATGATTTGAATACGTACTAGTGTGAATGGGGCCCAACAGCAGCGTGCACTGGTCAGTGTGAGGTTCAAACAACAGCTCCAATTTTGTGGGCATGTTCTCTAACCACTGAGCCACTGTCGTCCAAACTCGATTTAATTTCTGCCCTAACTCCATGTAGTTTGACTGGAGTGTGCAAGACCATGGGTTAGCAAACAATGTGACATAAATACCACCCTGCTCCAATTTCAGTGATACATTTTACGTAACACGGAATAGATTGTGCAGATCAATGCAATTCAGTAAAATCGGCAAAGTAATAATCAAAATATTAAAATTTAAATGCTGATGCTAAGTTGCTAAAACTGATCTAGTTCATTTTAAACTGCAAGTTATATTTCACTTATCTTATGCATTCTACGCGTCACAATTATTCTTCACTGTCATGAATTTATAAAAAGCTCTTCAGAACTTTCAGAGAACAGAGTGGAGTTTTTGCTGTCAAGGTAAAGCATGTAAAGCAAACTTCCTGATTATTTGGTAATAATTAAACATAAAATAATTTATAAACAGATTCAGACAGTGCGGAGTGAAAATATTATAACCTTAAGAGATGCTTATACAATATATCTGTTCTGGTACAAGACCAATTTTGCTCAAAAATGTGGAATAAAAGCAGGTACAGAGCCTTTAATCTTGAAGGTTGTATAATAAAGCAAAAATTGGCTGATGTCTAAATTCATCAAATAAAATTTTGACATTTTCTCTTTAGGTTCCCAATACTAAGTATGTTATAAATATATGCCACACAAAACACATTATTCACCAGAAGTAGCAAAAAGTTTGCACCAAAAGTTAAAAGCTCGTTTGACCACCATTAAATCCTCTGGGGATTAGCCGTGAAGTGGAGTGAAAAAGCCAAACAACACCTAGTCTAAAACATATGGGTCTAAACGCTGATAATTGTGTTTTTAGAGCAGCCTGTTTTTAGAATCCTCAATGAGTACAGATGCTTTAGTTGTAATGAGAGACCTGTCCCAAGTGGGTCAAGGCATTCTGGGTAAAACAGCTAATTAAGTGGCAATTAACCAGCTCTGCCTGCCAGAAAACTAAACATTGGGAGAGCAATTTAGTTGGAACGTGCCCAAATGGCGGCTTGTTAGTCCGAAAGCGCCGCTGCACGACTCCAACGAATTCACACGGAAAAAGCTTTTATTTTTCTCAAGAAATAGGTTTGGAAAATCACAAAGCAATATTGATCTCTGACTTAAACTCTGCTAACATGATGAATGATTATGAATTAGGTCAAACGGGGATGTGGGAGTGAGAAAGGGGAGATTGGAAGCTTGTTTTGGACTTTCAAAGAGGCAATGGCTGAGATGCATGTTTTGTCTTTAAGTAGGATACATATGAGACTTAACGCGGGGAGACAGGCATTGTGATGTTTTCCTATCTTTCATTATCAGATAGGTGGCCCGGGTTGCCAGACATTACCAGCTGACGGCGGAGTGGACAGCGATCCTGATGGACAGATGGATGGGCTTCTTGATGAACGCCTGGCAGGTGCTTTGTCAGTCCGCGAAGCAATCTCACGCCAAGAGAAAGAACGGAGAAACCACTCGGATTCGGAACACCTCGAAATCCAAATCCCCACCTGTCCTTGGCGCGTTTTTTTCCCCATCGGACAATTAAATTACACGGGTAAATTGTGTATTAACAACTGCGATTGGCAATGCTTTGGTCACCCGTAACGTCAGGCGGTGTCGCTCCCATATCAGCTGGCTCTAATTTAGAAAAATGTCCATAGAGGGGGTCAATCTCCTCTCTCATAGGCGATGACTGATAGATTCAATACCTCTAGAATCAGATAAAACTTTGACAAATGGCCCCTCGCGTTGGGAGCGGTGCTAGCGGAGGGATGCGGAGGGGAGAGCCAGGGGAGAGCCAGGGGGGTGCTGCGGTGTCCGACAGTCCGGCCATGTCCCTCTATCCCATCAGGGCAGGGCTGGCTTTGATCAATGGGGCAACAGTTCAGAGGCACACAACACAAGACAGGTCCCGGGCCCCGTCATCACATGATTAAAAGGCCTGGAGGATATTGCTTTCCCACGATTCAACCTTACCAAAAAGGCAGAGGAAAGTTCATATAAAAGTACAGCTGCAGCGTTCAGTGTCCTCTTTTTCACCTAATGCAAATTTGTCAGATTAAAGAGCCAATTTTAAACTATTTTCTGATTTATGTTGTCATGTTGTATCCATCAGCAACACACCTGGAGTTCTGTTTTGTTTCATTCATGTTTAACGCAGAAACCTTGCATGGTTAGGCTGAGTTCTTCTCTCAAACGGAAAACACTCTGTTCCATCTTGTGCTTTCATGTGGTAATACAGAGAGTGCTCCACTGTGTTTTCAAACTCCATACATCTTCACTAGAATCATTTGGATCATTTCAGCTCTGGAATTGCCCGTCTTTACTAAACAAAAGGTAAAACTAGTTGTTAACTTGAAAAATTCACAAAGTAAATCGAACATTTTAAACTTGTAAACAGACTAATAATCCAGGATTACTCACACATGTGTGAAACAAAACACTACTCTGGGTATGTTTTTCATCAGGTAGCAACTTTATAACGTGATATAAAGCTCCCAAGAGTCAATTATGTGTAATATAACACCTGTAAATAAGATCCAAGTAACATGCAGTGTAAGTCGAGTTTAAGCCAAGGTAGGGCTGCTTGATTATGGGAAAAATCATTATCACGATTATTCAAACAATTATTTTAAGTTACACAATGCATTTATTCAGCATTTCTCTCTCTCAAAGAAATACTTTGTTATAGATAATTTATGCAAAACTTGAAAATATAGACTACAGATATGTATCTGAGAGCAGTTTTGCAGTGTATAAAACATAAAATGGAGAAAATATACTTGAAAATGTAAGGCGTAGAAAAACATAAATTTATCCAAAATAAACTATATACCCAGCTGTTCTACAATCTCTCTATATAAAGCTTAACGTTAAGAGTTTCAACTTGATTATATGAGTTTGGAGATTATTTGACACGCAAAATGAAACCACAATAAAAATTCAATTAATTGCACAGCCTTAAACCAAGACAAGACTAAGCAAGAAAGTATGACAACTAAAGAAAACATATTGGATTACAGACAGAATTCAAGGGTCACAGTTCTTACACGCCAAGCACACTGTTACATTTTGATCATTACACTACAAATTTGTATATACATTGTAGGCTAATGATTAAATATTTGAGTAATAGGCTACACTGTAGGTTACACTGCAAAGAAACACTTTTTAAAATACATATTAAGACAATTTTGCATAGAATTGATTAGTACTGAATCCATTCTATTGTCTCCTGAGGGAATTTAGTCTTGAATTCATTGCACAAATGTTTATATTACACAAAATGTATTCTTTTGAGCTTTAAACCGTTGTAGAATGTAGTTACCTCATTAAAACACATACCCAGAGTTGTGTTTTGTTTCATTCACACATTACTGTTAGTCTGTCTACATCTCCAAAGCTCAAAATGCTCTGTAAACCTTTGTGATGTGAAGTTTTTACCTTTTTTTTCAGCAAAGATTGGAAATTCCAGGGTTGAAATTATCCAAATGATTGTAGTGAAGGTGTATGGAGGTTAAAAATGTGTTTTAGGTTTGAGAAAAAGATATGTTTTGATTATACAGTAATCAACATATAATTAACATCCTAACATAGATCAAAAAATAGTGTAACATGGGCCCTTTAAAATACATTCACCTTCAACTTACCCTGATTCCAATTCCAGCTTGAACTGAAAACATTGTACATCACTACTTCTTAACTGCCATTGGTTTTAGCCCAATTTAAACATCTTTGCTCCTCAATAAACCACTACCTCAAATTTTACATTTATGTCACGACTTTATTAAAATAAATAATAAAAAAAAGTCAAGCTGATATAGATGGAGCACACTTCTTTCTCAGCATCCACCCTTAGCCAACAGCCAAAGAAAATAAGTCCATAAAACGAACACCCTCTCCACTTTTCGTCTCTCTCCTCTCCCGCTCGCTCCATGCAAATTTGGATTGATCGGCGCACTAAGTAATAAGAGATAGATTCCCCGTCCTCTCCCGCTGTGCAGAGGGACATGCTCTTCCTCTCCTCCACTCGTTATTGTTGTTTTCTTTTGCTCGAGCCACAGGACACCCGCCGACCTGGCCCTCACATAAATCACAGCCGCCTGACAAATTGACCCTTCGATTAGCATGATAGATAACTGAAAATGTAAAATACTGGCACGCATTCCTAATTGGCGCCGTCTACCTGGAATGGCGTCCGTAGCAGCTGTTTCTTAAGTTCGGCCCAAATGGCGGACATAGCTCAAGATCGTTAGAGCTATGACGAATCTGGAGGTTGCGGAGATTTTCGAGCGTTGCGGACTCCAGTGGATGCTGCTTTTAAATTATGCATCGAAGAGACCGGTTCGTGTAAAACAAATCTAAAGGTTGATGGTGCGATCTTGCTCATAAAGTATACACACTGCTGTTATGTCCTTGGGCAAGACATTTCTCCTACTCTTCCTCCAGAAGCTTAGGGTGATCCTGCAATGTGCAATTGTGAGAGAGATTTTAGATTTTTTTTCAATCAAAGTTTTTAAATTGCACAAAAGGGGATTGTTGGCGGACATACTAGCACAAAATAAACAAGATAGGCTAAAAGGTGGAAGTGAACACATTTTTGAGTGCAGCTACAGCAAAATGGTTGTCAGATATTGGAGATAGACCAGCTTTATGCCAGAACTAAAGGTAAAAGGAGCTGTTAACATGAAAACTAATAGGCAGACTAATAATAAAGAATTACGCAAATGTGGGAATGAAGCAAAACACAACTCCAGTTATGTTTTTGAGGAGTTAACAGTATTCTAACATGACTTAAAGCTGACAAGAGTCAGTTTTGTGTAATATACTGTAGGAACTTTAATTGTAGTACATTATACTGACAGACAAAATCAGTTTCTACATAATCAGAACTGAACTACTTAGATGAGCGTTCAAAACATAGTCACTCTTAAAAACTTTTGTCCAGTGAAAATGTTCACGATCCATACCATCAGTGTTCCCACGGTCATGGAAATTCTGGAAAAATCATGGAAATTGAAAATGTTATTTTTTCAGGCCTGGAAAAGTCATGGAATTTTAGTATCTCCTTCACGCAACTACAGCGTTCTGTTAAGTTCTCATTAGGCTATTATAATTATTTCCGAACTTGTGTGCCTTTTGTTTAAAAGAGAAGACAGTAAATGCACTGACAGTATTTTGAATGGCAAAAGGAGAAATCCAATTTGTCAACTGGACAAAAGTTTATTTGGTTGAATATGTTTCGCAGCTCATCCAACCTGCTTCTTCAGTTCTGGTCAAAATGCTGGTGGATGCTTCCTTCTTTAAACAGAAATGGAGGACTCAGACACCATCTATCTCCTTTTTACAACTCCATCCTCAAACCTAAATCAAAACAAACAAGAAACAGGGATTAGCCAGGTCAGGTCCAGAGGTGTGAAAGCTCCATTATGGCCCTGAATGGTTATGCTAATAAGACTCCACACTCAGTGCAGCTCAATAGGCCTAACTAACAAACAAGTACATCTACTTGTAAACAAGCAGATGCGTTAGTTTCAGAGTAGTTTCAGTGTAGTTAGCTCCTCCCTGCAGACAGATATAAGGAAGTATCCACCAGCATTTTGACCAGAACTGAAGAAGCAGCTTGGATGAGCTGCAGAACGTATTCGACCAAATAAACTTTTATCCAGTTGACAAATTGAGTTTCTCCTTTTACCATGGATTCTGCCTGGACGACTGAGGGACTTTTCACTCAGTATTTTAAATGTTAAAAAACTATAATCCCATATCATAAGGTGAGTGGAAAGGGTTAACATTTCATATTTAGCTCTCAAAGTATGATCAATTCTACACATGAAGGGTGCTGTAAAATCATGGACAATTCACTTTAGATCAAGGAAAACTTTTGTAATTTTATTAGTGAAAAGGAGTGGGAGTGCCATACACGATCAATTAACTGACTATGCAAAACATGCCATTATCTCCCAGTTCTATCTGTACTTTTACTAAAAGCTTTTACCGTGATCTGTCCCATTCATTTCTATTAGTAAGAGCATCTATTAACATTTACACTTGCAAGGTTCCAACAAGTACTAGCCACAATATAAATCAAAGCACCAGTGACTGGGTAAAGCCACCCAGTGTCGCCTGTACCCGCGGCGCACCCCTCTCCGCCTGTCACCGCGCAGCCAGCTAAGCGCACTACGTACGGGAGCGCTTGTCTGTGACCACTATATGCAAAACGTGGCATTAGTCACCAGCTAGCCCCCGCTGACACCCCTGCAGTGTGAGGGAGATTAATGTTAACTCCGGACACTTTATTATTCTGCCTCTCTCCCTCTCTCTTTCTTCCTCTCACTCTCTCCATCTCTCTGCCTTTCCGACCGGTCGCGCTATTAATTGTCGGGCTAGGTGCTCGGGCCCACCCCTCCCTTCCTCGTAGCGGAGTGACGGATGTGGAGAGGTGGGTGATATGGAGAGAGCGGCGTGTTGAGGTATGGGGTAGGTGCTAGTGGGCGGGGCTGGTGACATCAGTGGTCTCATAAGCTCCTCCCATCTTTTGCCCAGACTTTCATTACCTAAAAATTTAAAGTAATACTACACCAAAGACAATGCAAAAAAGAAGTGTACTGCAAATCTTGTGACGTGCATATTGTGTTTTTGAAAAATGGCCATGCAGCATTTTTGAATCCTGCACGTGTGAACATGAACTTTTTCAAAGAACTGCAAAGTTTAGAGCAATGGGCGGAAATAGGAGTTAGGTGAAAATGACGTAAACACCCAAGCCTCAGATGTAGGATAATACAGGGTTGACTCCTAATTATGTGTCTTTAAGTTTAATATGTTTTTTTTTACTGAATGAATGTGTGATTTTTGATTATTTGAAAACATGGAGAAATGACAGTTGTTTTATTAATTTATTTTTTGTTCTACTACACATTGTGACACAAAATATACTGATGCTGGACAATGTCAATATACAGATGCATGATTGAATTTCAAATGTGTTGACAAAAAAATGCAGTATTGCGTTGAATAATCGAATAAAAAAGCCTGCAGTGGAATAGTCACAGCACTTGGTAAGAGCTCTGGGACCCTTATCTTGAGGCAGGATCCTGATCAGAATGACCTGGTAGCAGAATTTATTTATGTATTTGGTGAATTGGTTTTTGTTCTTAAATTGAACTTGCATAGTGTTTATTAAATTATGCAATGGTATAGTGAACAATCAATAAATAGCTTGATTTGTGTGTGTTTTAACACCATTAACACCCTTGTAGTGTCACTCACCGCTGAGTGCATCAAGCATCACTTTTAATTACCACGCAACAAGTTGAGTGGGATGACTTTATAACAAGCAACAAAATGGAGTGTCAGGTTTAATTGTGAAATGTAACTCATCTTGCACAGGCTAATTTGTGTTAACTGTGTTAATTAGCAGAACACCTAAGCCTTTTTTGAAAGAAGAGCTAAATGTTATCCATTACCTGAATTCAACTTTTTTTTTTTTTACTTGGTTATAAATAAATACACAAAAATAAATCTCCTTCTGTGTTGAAGAAAATTTTAACCTATAACCCATTCACAACATCATGTGCAGTTTATAATCAAACCTCTAAAAAAAGAAAAAGCTTCAATTCCAAATCTGTGAATACTGACAAACACTACCAAAACTTTGAAAGTCACATGAGCCAAAGAGGCAGCACACTTTGAACACCTTCCCTATTTTTCCTCCTCTGACAGTATTTGGTGTGTGTGTGTAGATGTGTGTATGTGTGTGCGCGCCGCGTTGACCTTTCTGCTACGTTGCCCCGTATTCACTGGTTGTCAGCACAGTCTCTGTCCCGGGCCATCCGTCTCTGCCACCAGTCAGTCCTGCACCAATCCTCTACCGGCCCATTAACACACCTCCTCCATGTTCAGCAGAGGAGCTCGCACTCAAACACACAACAGTCTTATGCATACACACATATTTACACACAAACACACACACACACACACTTCGCACCACATGCACACACACCCAAGCAATCCTCCATTGTCCCATTAGCCCAGGATGAGGTGCTCTGCTCTGCTTTGAGCTGAGCTGAGCCTGCCTAGCCTGGGGGATCATTAAGAGCATGCACACACACTGTAGTAAGGGGCTGAGGAGTCCAGGTGGCCTGTTGTTATTTATAACAAAGGAAACAACACAGCAGAAGCAGCTGACATCAGGCCCGTACGGACCTGTGCCGGGATGTGTATATCTATTCATTCCTTTATCTTTGTGTTAGGGGCACATCAGTGAAGGACAGCTCCGAGCCGGTCCACCCCACCCTCGGACGCGCTCTACCCGGACCACTGGACCAGATGTTGGCTCCGGAGCAACAACAAGATTGATTGGTTTAATTGCCAGCACTTTGCTCTCTGGCGTCTGAATACCTAATGTCAACTTTTAAAGGATGTTTGCTCTTTCTCTCTCTATCTCGCTCCATTATTTCACCGCGGGCTGAAAAATGTGACGCGCTTTCTGATGGGTGGGGTGTGCGGAGGAGGAGGAGGAGGTGTGTGCGTGTGTGTGTACATTTGGCCCTAACATCTGTTCAACATGGAGTCATTTCAAGTCTTTAACTAACAGTTTGTCCTGTCAGGCGTCTCACTGCTACTTTTTAATCCTTCCCTCTTACCTTCTTAGCCCTTAGCCTTGTCTATCTGTCAGGTCACTTGACATTAAATATGGCGGCGCAGACAGAGGTATGCTAAGTGTGCTGGGGTTAACTGATGAAGGCACATTAGAGCGGGCCCATCCTTTACGTGTTTGAGAGGAATGTGTAAACGCTCTCCATCAGGGCTGTGCTCTGCTGCATGGTACATGTGGGAAGACACCGGATGATTTATAAGGAGGAAAAAAAGTTATGTGGTAAAAGATATGCAGCGTTGTATAAACATGCATGTGCAACAATGTGTGATTTGAAGGTTGAAAAACGCAATATATTTTAAGTTCGCTCCCAGTATAATGAGAAGTTATGACAAATATAAATGGAATTAGGTAATACGGATGGGACAAGATCTCGCGAGACAAAATTGCCCCAAGATTGTACACACATGAGAAAAATGAGAAAAAAGACTTCAGAGCTGGTGAGTTATAAAATTTGTAAAGCTGTAGTTCCAAAAAGTAGTACTACAATAGCCACTGAAGTATTAATTAAAATAGTGAAGCCAAAATCGTGAAATGGATTGCACTACATATTTATTACAAAATAATGTCAAAATCTCATCATGTCTCTTTCTCGTGGACCTAATCTCGCAGTGTGTCTCGTTTTGTAAAAAGTGTGTCTCGTCCCACCTCTTTTAGGTAATGGTGTTGGTAATTTTGATCCTTTTCTTTGGTTGGATGGATCAATACAAAAAAATCGATAGGCTGATACTCACTGACGCATCGGAAAAATATCAATGAAAATAAAATCTCAAAAATTGCGGATCTAATCAAATTTTAAAATGTATCCGCACATTTAATTGTTATTGGTTATGTCAAGCTGGGGGGAAGCAAATGATAGTCTCTATACGCCAAGAAAATTCTTTTTAGAGGAGTTTCAGTGCATTCATAGTATTACTTGGTATCAAAACAAAACTATATTTTATGTATTGTTTGTTTGAATAGGGGCAGATACAGCAAACATAGATTAACAAGTACATAATCAGGTATAATCAGTACATAATCAGCTCATTTGCAGCACCAATGCCCATGAGGGGCCCATCACTCTGCCGCACTATTCCACTTATGTGCTTATTCTATACACTGCTCAGTTTTGTCCTATACATGTACCCTTACATGTTTTAGTAATCATATAAAGTAGGGATGTAACAATAACCAAAATATCGTGATATCGTATCGTTAAAGTTCTCACAATAATATTGTGGACCATCATAATATATCAAATTACAAGTCACTTTGCTTAAATGAAGAGTTATGGAGCAACAATAGCTAAAAAAAGACAGAGAGAACTACATAGACCATGATCCTTTGCTCCATTTCAGTGCAGACTATATGAAGAAATAACACTTCTATGCATTTTTAAGTCTTAGTTCTTTGGATTAAGTCTTGTCAAGGCATTTTAAGAGGAAAAAGTAGTATATTAACAGTTCTGTTCCACAAAATATCGCAATAAATATCGTACCGTGAGGTTCATACCGTGACGATATCGTATCGTGAGACTTGGATATTGTTACACGCCTAATATAAAGCATATTTTAACCGCATATTGGAATTTATCATTTTTAATTTATATCAACCAATTTAAATATAGGTGTAATTTTTATAAATAGATTTCTTTTTTCTTTCATTTTAAGTACAAATATCAGCCAGAGAAAGAAATTAGCTCTTAAAATACAAACAAAAGTTACTCCACCTGGCTGTTTATTTAGTCTCAATATAACCAAATAACTAGGGATGTAACGATATCCAAATCTCACAGTACGATATTATCACGATACGCATCTCTCGGTACGATATTTATTGCGATAGTTTGAAGAGGCTAAGGACTGTAGATAGGACACTTTTTTGCTTTTAAAATACCTTGACAAGATTTTGCTGTGAATTATTACCATTATAATCCCAAGAACTCCAGTAAAAAACATATTTCTACATGTTGTCTGCACTGAAATGAATCATGGGATATGTAGTTCCCGATATTTATAAGCTGTTGCTACTATAAAACCATGTATTTCAGCAAAGGAACTTGTGATTCGACCTATTGTGACAACCCATGATATGATTGTGAGACTTTTGATGATACGATAGCACGATATGTAGGTTATTGTTACATCCCTACAAATAACTATATTACATGCATTGAAATCTGTAAAAAATTCCATATAAAAGATACTCAAATCCACCAAACTATCCAATTTCAAGACATTTTAGCTGAAGTAAATGCTCTTTTTTTCTACGTCGTTAAATACACAACCACAGCAGTCGTAGCTTACCAACAGAGCCCACCCACGGAGCATCGATTATTACAGTGGGAGCGGGTTATGAATATGACGGGGGTTAAAGCCAGGCCCGACCTCCTCTAGCTCCTCTAGACTGTGTGCATGTGGTGTCAGCATGCACGGCCATATACGGGCGTTTGCCAAGAGGAGGTCCCCGGGCTCCGCAGCATATGTCCGGCCGGGCGGGAGTCACCGGGTTAAGTGGGATTCAGACCAGGGAATAGAGCGCTGCGGATCTGGCAGGGAGACAACAAAGAGCGTCCATTAATGCCTCAAAGTAATGTGCAAGCAGAGTGAGGAAGGCTGTGTGGGTTTGAAATAGGCAAGTTAACTTAAAGAGTAAACGCCCACTCATTGTGTGTAATATGGAATGTGTAAGGGTGAAGTTATAGTATGATAAATGTGAGGAAAGGGTCTTTTTGTATTTGCCAAGATGGGATGAATATATGATTTTGTAATGCAATAAAATGCTGCCTCTCGAACAGATGTAAAATTCCTCTTACGCCACGAGAAAAACTTAAAATTTCACCTTATTTTAGATATTTTTGTTGAATAAGAGCCATGTTGAAGAAGCAGGTTGTTGGATGAGGATCATGCAGTAACAATGGTGAATATTGCACACTTGTTTGTTTGTCACGGTAGAATGCGAACCCTGTGGAACCAACTCCTGACGACTATCCCTGAAACACGAGACATAGAGAAATCACCAAGTAAAACACCAAGTGGGACGGGATTAATCGCAAAATTGAGTCTTGAGTTGTGTTTTGTTTCATTCGCACATTTGAGTTGTTATTTATTTTTTGTTTGTCTGCATCTCCAAAGCTTACAATGCTCTGCTCTACCTTGTGATGTCATGAAGCATTAGTTTTCAAGTTACCCTAACGACTACCTTTTGCCAGTTCACTCTAGATGGGCAATTTTGGGGCTGAAATCATCCAAATGAGTCTAGTGAAGGTGCGTGTAAAAGCACAATGGAGTCTAAATATGCATAGCCAGGCTGGCACCACCTCATGCCTCCGCTCAGTTTAATTTCTCTCCAGCGACTAGGTCAGGAATCAGAATACACTAGACGGTTCACAAAAACCCCGGAAGTGTGAGTCCAGGCACCAGCCGATCGGCGAAGAGCCATGCATTCTGTGTTGGCAATGATTCCCGAGATTGACCATTTAAAGCCTGAACAAAGTGAATATTTGGTGAATATTATCAAGGGGAAAGACGTTATTCTTCCTACGAGATTTGGGAAAAGCTTAATATACTAGTTATCCCCGTTAGTGGCGCATTACATATGTCATGACCAAATAGCAGCGATTGGTTAAATGAAAAAAAGTACCCGCCAACTGTCAAGTGACCGAATTCTAACGCTGTGAGGTCAGACGGTTTCTACAAAGTGAAACCAGCTGATGATCAGGCTAAAATATGCAGGGTTTGTGTATTAAACATGAGAATGAAACAAAACACAACTCCAGGTATGCACGTGATGAGGAAACATTATAACATAGAGCAGAAAATATCGTAATCGTATCCTTCCAGCTGTGAAAGAAGGTTCTACGCACTAGCCCGCTATGCCATACTCACATCTGCTGTTCTGTATTGTTCACTTGCATAGTTTGTCAGCCTGAAAATGAGCCATCTTTGTCGTGTCACTCTCTGATGAATTGCATCAAATGATCATGCTCTTAATTAGTGCACGACAACTTTGTAGATGGCATTAGTTACTAACAAGCTCCAACGTGAGGTGTCAGATTCAAGTCCAACAGTGTTTATAGTTGTAAAGCAAATTACCTTTTTGGCTATGGTATTCTCAATTAGCTCTAGGTGTCAGATTGCTACTTTGGCTATTATATTATACTAGAGTACATCGCAAGTTTTATCATTAAATCAGCTTCTCTGTTATACCTATGCAGCGTCAGAGGTCACAAGTGTCAATTTAGCAACATTAATCTGTTTTGCAATGACATATTTTAAATGCAATTTGTAAATTATCTTTTTAAGTTATATCAGTTCATGGTTAGTTTAACTTTCTCACAATATTAAGCTTGTTTTGGGTGAATTCAATTGACCAATCTGAAAATATGTTTAACTATTATACATTATTTTTGTTGTTGGTTTTGTTATGTTTTGTTTGTTTCCGGTTTCAGTGACTTTTTTTTAATTTTTTTATTTATTACAAAGACATAACAAGACAAAACAACAAATGTATATACAGTATAAAGTGCAGATTGGTATGTTGTTGCATCAGTGTTATGTTGTGGTCATGTTATGGCAGGAGTGATTGTTGTTTGTTGTTGTTGTTGTTGTTTCAAGTAAAAATGTCAGCCAGAGTGAGAAATGTTACAAATTCCAAACAAATCTTGCTTTATTTACTTTAGTTAGTCCACAAATTACCAAATAACTACTGTACAGGAATTGAAATCCATCAAAAATATTGTAAGATATACAGTATTCTGTACGAAATCCAAAAACAATTCTCAGTCCAAGTTGCAC
Organism: Boleophthalmus pectinirostris; assembly: GCF_026225935.1. Taxonomy (NCBI): domain Eukaryota; kingdom Metazoa; phylum Chordata; class Actinopteri; order Gobiiformes; family Gobiidae; genus Boleophthalmus; species Boleophthalmus pectinirostris. The sequence continues at coordinate 12,368,590 of NW_026571140.1, forward strand.
AAAACCATTTTTCATCATGGTCGAATCGAAATTCAAATTAAAACTGAATCAGCAAAGTTTTTATTTTATTTTTTTTATTAAAGACAACAGAATAGAACATTTAACAAAATACAATAATCAACATTTAACAAATTATAATAATCAACATAAAAACAAAACACAAAAACATAAAGCAACACCCACAACAAATACAAAACAACAACAAAACAAAAAACGAAACATTTCCCCCCAACCACCACACACCGACACAAATTTGGTTAAATAAAAAAAAAGTAATGTGGTAGTGCAACATAAACACACCACTAGTCCCCCTTACATTGGCATATTTTGGCTAATTTATAATAATTGAAATTCCTTTTCTCTCTCTGAATCAGCAAAGTTTCTGTGTAACAACATGAAAATAATACTGAACCCAATTATTGCTCTAGCTTTATTGGCAATACAGTAATTAAAGGCTCCGTACCTGATGTTTACCGTCTTAAAAAACGTGTAAAACAGATCTAGTTCATTTAAATGCTTTGTTCTTTGTCAGTTATTCCTCACTTACCTTATGCAATTCCAAACAGACCAGTGTGGAGTTTTTGTCCCAAGAGCTGCTTATAGAATATATCTGGGGCAAGACGTACTTTGCTCAAATACGTGCAAAAAATCTGGTACGGGTCCTTTAGAAAGAACCTTAAACAAATGCTGTCTAATATTGATCGATTAGCACGTAGGGCTCAAACAAATGCACCCCGATTCTCAGGTGGAGTATTGCTTATGAGTTCGCATTTAAACATGGCTGCCCAGACCGGTCCAGCTGGGTCAGTGTCCATCCTCTCTCCCCTCCCCTTAGGCCAGTGACACCCTGACCCTTCATCTCCATTTCTCTTTGCCGTATGAACACATCCTCAGCGAGCGGCAATAGACGATGATTGTAATCTGAAATAAATGAAAGAAAGAAAAAAAAAAAAAAAAAGGGAGAGAGAAATCACACCCACAAGTAGAGAAGAGAGAGGGAGAGAGAGAGAGCATTATCACCTTGGTAGAGCATCGGGAGTCAGGGAAAAAAACAAAGAGTGGGAGAAAGAAAAGAAGGTCCACGGGCAAATTCATCTTCCCCTGCTACAATCAATCTCTGGCCAAAAGAAATACACAATAACTAGGCAGGAAGAGGCCAAGATTAATGGACCAGCGACATCTCCACTGACCAGCAACCACCTCCACCCAATACCACCCCCTTCCCTCCCTCTCTCTCTTTCTCTCTGTCTTTCTCGCTCTCTCGATCTCTCACACATGCCCTCTTCGTTTCTCTCCCTCTCTCCTTAGCCCCCACCCGTACTCCGGAAAATCCCTGTACTTTTACCTGCTAGTGTACGTTATACCCCAAACCTGAACCTCCATCCGCCCCCTGCGCACCTTGCCTCAGCCGCCACGCAGTGATGTATGGTTCGTGCTGACTGTTTTACAAGCGCATTAGCGGGCTTTAATGAGAGAGGCCAGTCGTGGGGTAAATGCATGCAAGGGCAGGCAAGGCCACTCGACAGGGGTGCCCACTATCACCATTCAATTACAGCAGGATGTTAAAGATGTTATGCCGAACTGGTTTTGTTGAGCTTGTACCCATGTGTGTAACCATCAAATGTTGTTATCTCATCAAAAACACACCCCTGCATGTTTTCCTCTTCTTAAAATTGTAACGTATGAAGCTGCATGATGTTTTTAAAGTTTATACACCTTCACCAGACACATTCTAATCATTGTAGAGCTCCAATCAAGGGCAGTTCCAAATCATTTACTCCATGTTGCCACAAACAGGAGCAGACTTATTTTCCATACCTTATACTAAATTAAACCAGCTTTAAAGGCACATAGTATAACTTTTCTGGTGGAGGGTCCTTCACCTGCTTGTTTCTATGGATATGTCATCGCTCTCCCTAGAATGTTTCGCAGTAAGATATTAAACAACTCTACCTTACATGGATGGATGGATGGATGGATAGAGGTGGTTTTATTCATTCTGACTGTGAGCAGAGTTGCCTCTCCACAGATCTGACTTGTAACTTGGCCTTGTTTGGTCTGCATGAAGATAAATAGTAAATGTTTTTTTTTTTTGTTTTTTTTCCAACTTCCAACTTCAAGGCACTCAAAGTGCTTTACAACAAGGAACCACACACCCATTCACACCCACACTCATACAGGAGGGCGAGGTGGGTTAAGTGTCTTGCCCAAGGACACAACAGCAGCATTCATCTGTGGGACCTGTAATCAAACTGCCAACCTGTGGGTCAGTGCAACTGAGCGCTCAACCATTGATGGTTGTATATTGAGAGCGGGATTCAAACCATCAAACTTCGGACCAGTGGACAAACAAGCTACTAACTGAGCTACTTCTGCCACAAGATAGAAAGGTTTAATGCCATACTGTGAAACATTTCAGGCAAAGCAATAACATTTCCATGGAGAAAAGCATTTGGTGGACCCTCCACCAGAAAAGTTACACAGTGCACTCAATTAAAGAACTCAGTTAAAGAAAACAAGGTGATTCACATATTCAGGATGTTTTTTATGTATTTATTTATTTAATTTTATTTATTTATTATTATTTTTAATTTGTTATCAGTGATTTTATATTATTATTATTTTTATTATTATTATTTTTATATATTTTTTCATACATTGCTCCCAACTAAATCCCCTATTTTTGAAATCTAAAATTGGACAATTGGATTTAACCAGGATTAGATCAGGACCAAACCAAGTCTAAATCAGGACTAAACTGGGCTTAAACCATGCCTAAACTTTTATCTGCATGCTTTATCTTACTGATTTCTCATACAAAGTAGCCTCTTAAAGAAAAATAGAAGCATAAGCATACACCTTTTGACCATTCACATATTTGCACTCACAGTACATTTTGCTTAACTTGAAGGTTGAAGTACTTGCATGATAATTTTATAAACATGCTTTTTCTGCTAAGTGATGGCCTAATTAAAACTCCACAGCTATTCTTTCTAATAACCTTTTTAGTGAACTTTATCGGTCTGAGTGGCTCTTTGTCACTGATTTGTGTGGAAATGGCATCTCAAGCTGGGTCCTCCATTCCACAGGCCATCCACACGTCCTCTATAGAAGTCCCATTGATTGGATGGAAATGACATTAGAAGTTTAATTAAAGGCTCTCTTTACAGAAGCCACTGAGTAATGATCTTCTTTTTCGACAAATGAAAGAGAAGTGTGAATATAAAACACTCGCCTTATCATTGTTGCTAATGAGGAATGGCCACAACAGAGTCCACACTGACAGCTGCGGGAGACGAGCTGAAATGTGGCATGATGGGAAAATGGCAATAGTATGTTTAATGAGGTTCTGCGGGATTGGATTTGTCGTATTTATGTTAGTGCAAAAATCAATAGAATGTATTGATTCACAAATAATGATAATTATATGAGTTTTCTTTCCTCTTTTGTTTTCCATTTTTGGGGGGTAGTCGTGTCGTTGGTTTGAGAGTTCATTTTTTAGATGGAGGTGTTGAAAAATGTTGAATTGTAGTTTTTTTTGATACTCTAAGACTCTTCACACTTCATTCAGCCCACACTCGGTGATGACGCTATTTCTGTAGCCACACCTGCCCTGGGTCAAACTGATGGAAGTGAGGCTGCCAATCTGACCGTCTCTCCAACCACCAGCATCAGTTGCACACACACATTAGACAGGGGTATCCAAACTTTTTTCATCAAGGGCCACATATCTAAACACAGACCAAGCAGAGGGCTGATCGAGGGCTGTAGACTGGCGCTCAGTACAGTGAATAATTGAAATACGTGCATGTTTAACACGTTAGAATGAGCCATCAGTCTTTATTCATGTTAAGATCCTTAAAACCACACACTAAATATTCAGTATTAGCTTTATCAAGGTAGATTTTCAAAAAACTTGCAGTAAAAAGTTAATTTTTAATTGATGTAAGGTCATTTGGGCCAAGTCACCTGGAAGCCTGAAAAATTTGTTCGAGAGCCGCATTTGGCCCACGAGCCGTAGTTTGGACATGCCTGCACTAGACTGATAATGATTTGATGATTTGGTTGGTTGCTTGGTTGTTTTTTTTGAGCATTGATCTAGGATTATTTTTCATACTTGTCCAAGAAATCAAAAAATAAAACACAATACAACTTTGAATGTATCACATATACAACATGTCTTTAAACTAACATTTCTTTGTGTCTTTGTGTAAGTTACAAATCAGATCTGTGGAGACGTGAGCAAAGTGTATGAAATCCTTACTTTGACAACATCACCTCAAGTCATCACCACATTTTTTTTTGCTTTTGCATGTTTCATCATTCCCATTACAGATTCATAAAAGACGAATTCTGCTGTGATGAAGACTCTAACTCTTTAGTCTCCAATTTGATTTCCAGGTCCCACATTTTCATCTCAAAAGTTACACCGTGTTGCAAAAATAAAGTAAACTTTTAGTAGTTCCACTCTCCACAGTGATGTATGACATAGATCCAGGTCAGGATGATTTATACCGCCCCAAAGTGGCTTGTAAACTCCACTTCTTGGAAAAACATCATACAAGCTGGTTATAGCCTCGGACTCATATCTTGCATGGGTAAAGGTACTCTATGATAACACTTTCAAATGTATAAATCTGTTTTGAATCAATGTTCCTTATCAACTTCATAGAAAAGCCATGAATTCCAAATCAGGTAAACCATTCTAACCAACGTGTACATGTATGCGGCACTGGGTTGGTTATCAATGCAATCATATCATTGTTTTGTTGGTCAGGCAATATCGCTAACACTGTACGCTTCACCATAGCAAAAGATGTAGCATTGAAGTCCACTTTTTTGCCACTTTTAACAATGTTTATCTAAGATTCCACGCTTTGTGCTATAGAGTGTTTTTTTTTTTTTTTTGTGTGTGTGTGCAGATACCCAAGAGATGGTGAACAGTACGAGGCTCAAGTCCCCAGTCCGCAGAGGTAAAAATTCATTTCTTGTGAGCTATATATCAAGGGGGCATTTGTTTAATGAGCAACCGCGCGCAAAGATGTATAGAAGATGTCAGGTGCGTCCACTTGCAATGCGTTGTGGGTAGCGGCAGATAGCATCGCACAGGCTGACCGCTCACTCCGTCTCCGAGCTGGCCTGCTTTATCTGCACACTCCCCCCGCACTGTTATAAATGAGAGACTCAGGGGGAGCTAGGGAAGGAATAATGGAGAAGAAGGAGGAAAAACGCGCAGGAAGGGCTAAAAGCTTTGGAAGTGTATGTTAAAACTGATGTGTTAGGAGTGGGAATGGTGGCACAAGTTTGTGTATGAGATATGGTTTTGCATAACAAGATGTACAGATGTTTAATCTAGATTTTTAAAAATGTTTTTTTCTCAGTATTGTAGTGGGGTTTGATTTTTGTAAATAGGCAAGGATCTCTAAATGAAGTGAGATGAATTACTGATTAAGCTTGCAATGCTGAAAAAGAAACTTGTAATCTCAATGAGACTTTTCTCCTTTAAATAAAGGTTAAACAACATTTTTATTTGAACTTTCCGATTTCAGTAGGTTAATTAATTATTTTTTTTAAATATCATGAAGAGAAGTAACTCATCTTTAAATGCTTTTGACTATTTCCAATCCAGTACGACATGTTATAAACAACATAAACTGTATGGACATAGCAAGCCAAAAAAGGAAGCGAGCACTGGTGCACTTCCGGCTCCATCGACTGTTTGTATTAAAAAAACACGTTACCGCTATCTCCGTAACAGCTACTGTCAGGATCCTCATTTTGGTCTGTATCAAATGTTCTTATTAATCTGCTCTACATGATCCCGATGTTGTTATTTTGCTATTTTGTCTGTAAATCAATTCCTATTTCTTATATGGAACACGCCCTTACTTTGGCCCATAAATGCAAGCCTCGATGAGCTTTGTTTGGCTGGAGCTGAACATCCACTTCTTCATAGGGTCTATTAGGGGTGTAACGGTACATACTTCGGTTTTGAGGTCACGGTTCCATGCCGGCGAAAGGCGAGAGTGAGGACAGCTGCGTGATGACCGTAGTTTTGCGAGGATTCACGTGATTTGGAGGGACGTAGTCAAGGTGGGGTGCAATTGCTGTCAAGGTGGCTGCCCTAACTATAAAGCGCTGGGGGAAATACTGCCACCCCAATCACGGACGAGTTCCCTTGTGAATATTAAAGAGCCGAGCCTTCCTTCACATGTAGAGGCGGAATGTAAACACACACAAATTGAGACGCGCACAAATACATGTACCATTACACCCCTAGAGTCTATGATTTTAAAAAAAAAAAAGAAAGAAAGAAAATAAAACACAACAAAAAAATGTAGGTGATACTTTTTTACTTACAAGATCACTGTTTAATTGAAATGTCTTTTTCTATCAGTTATCCATATAATTTTCAGTGGGCACTTGTTATTGTTTATTTGAATTGCCATTATGATTACTTTTTTTTTCCCATGGGCATCATAAAACCGTTCCAACACATCTATAATTTATCCACTAGAACAGACATAAACAGAAATAATTCCACAAATTTTCTACAATCACAAAAAATCCAATAACTTTTAAACCTGCGCTTAGTCCCTTCCCAGATTCCCAGTATCAGTGGCGTATCTGCATTCATTTGTTTTCCATGTTACTCTCACACACACACACACACACACACACGCACACACACGTCAGCGAGCGCCTGCATGCCTAACTAACCTGTGCTTCCTCCTGGCACATTGGGAGCCTTTGTTAAGATATGTAAATGGGATGCACAGGGAGGACGTGTGGTAATTAATTGTAACGGGGGGTATAATGTTGCGCTGTCAAAGATGTCTCTGGTTTGTGTAACATTTTTTAAGAGTAATGTGGTTAAACTGGGAGTGTCTGTTAGCGCTCAGTCTTAATTGCGCCGTGCGGGGAATGCAAAGGCCCGGGCTGGCTAGCGTGTTCTGTGCGCCCCTCTTTGTCTACATATGTGTCAGCGGAACCACACAGCTGGAGAAATATATTAGCTGTGTTCGGTGTGTAAGTGCAGATAGAGAAAGTGGTAAAGCAGAAGTGGCTCATTCTCCAGCCCAAATACTTTTACTATCTACATTTGCTGCTATTTTCTTGTAGCTACGATGCAAATTTTTTGTTTGTTTGTTTATTTATTATTTTTTACCTGATTTTGAAATTTAAATATGCACTGTGTCACTTTTCTGGTGGAGAGAAATGCTTTTGTCCATGGAGATGTCATTGCTTTGTTTGGAATGTTCCACAGTGTGACATTAAACAGCTCTACCTTACATTTATTGGTTTTATAGCTCAAAAATACCTACAAAAACTGACATTCTGACGGTGAGCAGGGTTGCTTCTCCATAGATCTGACCTGTAACTTGGTCTGCTTTGGTCTCCATGAAGATAGAAAGGTTTAACACCAGGGCTGTAATGATATCCAAGTCTCATGATACGATATCCTCATGGTATGAACCTCATGGTAAGATATTTATTGTGATATTTTGACAAAGCTCACAATATGGTGGGGAGGCTCACGATTAGGGATGTAACAATATCCAAATTTCTCACTACGATATTTTCACGATATACATCTCATGGTATGATATTTATTTTGATATTTTGTGGAGGCAAATAAAACCCCAAACTGTTAATATCCTACATTTTCCTCTTAAAATGCCTTGATAAGACTTAATCCAAAGAACTAAGATTTAAAAGTGCTTAGAACTGTTATTTCTTCATGTAGTCTGCACTGAAATGCAGCAAAGGATCATGGTCTATGTAGTTCCCTCTGTTTCTTGTTGCACCATAACTCTTAATTTAAGCAAAGAGGCTTGTAATTCGTTATTTTGTGATGGTCCACGATATTATTGTGAGAACTTTTGATGATGCAATATCACGATATTTCGGTTATTGTTACAACCCCATTTAATACTATATTATGAAACATTCGAGACAAAGCAATGACATCTCCATGGAGAAAAGCATTTGACGGACCCTCAACTCGAAAAGCTACACAATGCGCCTTTAAGTGACAATTATACTAGTTTGAACGGTTAGCTCCACCCCTGCTCATTCTTGTGTTAAACTAAGACAGACAAACAACTTCTTATGACGTTCAAATACAGTTGTGTCCACATGATCCTCATCCAAATACATGCTTGTACAAAAATAGTGTCAGTTGCTGTTGCTTCCATATGGTTCTTGTCCAATCAAACGGTTTTCAAAATCTATAGGCGTACATGTGGGTGCAGTCTCTTGGTGTAAAGAACATTTAAATTTACCAATGGGATCTTCAAATAGTCACAATAGGTCGCACATTTGTGTAACACTGACCAAGATTGTGGAACTACACATATTCCCCAATGATTAGGGGTTGTAACAATAACCGAAATATCGTGATATTGTATCGTCAAAAGTCTCACAATAATATCGTAGACCATCGCAATATATCGAATCACAAGTTCCTTTGCTTAAATGCATGGCTTTATAGTAGCAACACCTTATAAAAATAGGAACTACATATCCCATGATTCATTTCTGTGTAGACAACATGAAGAGATATGTTTTTTACTTGAATTCTTGGGATTATGCCAGAAATAATTCACACCAAAATCTTGTCAAGATATTTTAAAAGCAAAATATATATAAGCCTCTTCAAAATATTGCAATAAATACCATACTTTGAGATGCATATCGTGATAATATCGTACTGCGAGATTTGGATATCGTTACATCCCTACCGACGGCCCATGACATTGTGCCCTCGAGCATACTACTTCACATGGAACATTAAGAACTTGTTACAATAACCACTAAGCTACTTGTCAAATGTTTATTGTATTTATTAAAGGCCTTAAATTACGCAACATTTATTCTTGTGAGCCTTAAGCGATGTTATAATGTTGTTACCTCCTCAAAAACATACCTGAAGTTGTGTTTTGTTTCATTCACGTTTGAGTAATCCTGCATTATTAGCCTGGCTACACCTCCAAAAATCAAAATGCTCTGTTCCACCTTGTGCTGTCATGAAGCTGTAGTTTTCAAGTTAACCGCTACCTTATGCGTTATGTAATGATTCTAGTGAATGTGTATGGAGTTTAAACACACAACAGAGCACTTTCTGTATTACCATATGACATCACAAGGTGGAACAGAGTGTTTTCTGTTTGAGAAGACAACCTAAATATGCAGGGTTTGTGTGTTAAACATGTGTGAATGAAATAAAACACAACACAGGTATGTTTTTGATGAGGTAACAACTTTATAACATGGTTTAAATCTTACAAGAACCTTTAAATTATTGACATATTCAAGAAACAGTAAATCCACATCTTTTTCTGCACCTTATAACTCACACAACCTGATTAGACTGAGCAGATGATCCCGCTGCCTCCTCTGCTGATCAAAGCCCAGATCTGATCAAAGTCAAGCGATCATCTTCAGTCACTCTAATGCTCTCATCTAACTCTGGCTTAGCTAACTCAGGATTAGAGAGGTAATTTATTCCCTGATGAAGATAGTCGTCAGTGCTCTGCCAGAGAGCAGCAGACAGGAGTGATACCACAGAGTTTCAAATAGAGTTTCAAATCATTTCAACCTGGAGAAAACTTAAAACCACAAATGAGTGGCGTGCCCAGAATAGTTTGTGGAGCTGATGAACTTTGGTGCTTGGAGACAAAGTAGTCAGTAATGTTGAGAGATGCATGTTAGAGTAATTCTGTATTTGATGTTTGAGTCCTCAGATAATGTGTTTTTCACCTGCCCCCTATCTCCATCCACAGCTTTGTATGTACTTGTGATTATCCAGAAACAGTGTGAACCCTTTGCCCCTACAGAACCTGTAGGGTTAAAATGTTTTCTAGCCATTGTAAAGCCAACCTATTATGCAGAATCAACTTTACAGAGCTTTTAGCCATGTTATATTTGTTTCCCCTCACCATTAACCCACTTGATGTTGTATTTGGAGTGATTCGTGCATGTTTGAGCAGTCTTTAGTCACCTATTTTTAAGATGCCATGTTGCTGATCAACCGCTGTTTTCACCTTCACTGGAAAACACTCATTGCTCTGTACTTACTTCATTCTTCAGTTTTATTTTCTTAAATAATGTAGGATTTGGCAGTATCACATAATCATTTTGGTACAAAAGAAAAAGACACTGCTAGTTGCTAGCATGATCTGCACTACAGTTTTCTAACTCAGGAGTCAGCGGACTTGTTTCTTTTATTAAAATAAGTAAGTATTTTTTAAATAAAGACTTACTTACTTACTAAATCGCTTTAGATTAATATTGCGATTTCAATGTACAAATTATAACATAATGATCCACCAGTGTCACAGATTATAACTATACAATAGATTCAAGCACAAATCTGCTTGTTACAATGAAATGCCACTTTGAACAGGTGGAATGTCACAGTTTTGCAGTTTTGAACAGGAAGTCAATCGACCTGTGTCTATGATTAAGCTGTTTTACATCAATATTGTGGAGCAAGGCAACACACTGTACTTGAACAGGAGAAAATCTTAAATTTAGAGCTATCCATTTGAAACTTCTTCCTCATCCTTGTACATAGAAACTGAATAGGCAAGGCCTGTGTGTACTTGCATTACATTTGATGCTGAACTTACATATGGTTTCATGAAAGGGACATTTTCTCTTTCTTATATCACCACATTTTGAATAACCCATATCTTAGATTCAGAATCCATCCAGACACATTCATAAGATGCATATTATATAGAGATTTCATGTTCCAAGTGTGGTTGTGTGTGGGGACATGTCATGCAAACACAGACCTGCTACATGCTGCTAAAAGCTTCTTCAGATAGCGCCTTGATGAAATGAACGTTAGATTTGAAGTCGTTCCCAGAACTTTCCACTCAATGGTGTAGTCATTTGTTGTGTCCTCTAGGCAGTGGTTCTGAACTTTTTTCAGTTGCGACCCCCAAAATAACAACCTTTGGCATTCATGACCCCCAAACACAAAAAGTTGACTACCTGCAAAATGGTAGCCTAATGCCTAAGGTCTTAATACATTTATTTGGTGGGTCAACAAAAAGGAATCTACATTTACTACTGCATTCGAAGAGTGTTAAGCCTATTGCATATATTTTTAAAGTTCCCCTTATCGTCTTTTCTTTAAAGGGCCCCTGTTTTGTTAAATCAACTTTTTTGAATGTTAAAAAATCTCTTACATACATGGAAAACATACCTGGAGTTGTATTTGATTTCATTCATGCATGTTTGAGCTATCCTTTTCTCAACAGTTCAAAACTCTTTGTTCTACCAGCTGATGTTGTGTTGTGATACGCTTCTCCTTTTTTGGTGTTACTAGATTTGTTCTGATCAATTTATTACACGAACTGCCTTCACTACAATCTTGCAAATCCCCAACTAGCAGCTTTTGAGGGTTTTTTTTGTTTTGTTTTGTTTTTTTAGTCTACACACTCTTTGGCATTTTTTGTGCACAGAATTAAAATTAAAAGTAAAAAAACACAGAATAAATAGGGTAATTTTGTTAATTTTAGAGCAAGTTTGGTGTTAGTGATAATGGTGTTTGGTGATACATTTGATCAAAGCCATGATAAAGAAAATTAACCAAATATTGTTTGGGTACCTTGCCTTGTCTCCAAATCCTACTATAACTGCACTGTAAACTGAATCCATGCAAGCAAATTGTTCATATGATCACACTTCACAACATCATTTACTTCCTGATTCAATTAAAACCCCTGATCATTCTCTGCCAATCACAGGGACAGCTCCAGTAACGTCCCTGTCTTTACAGTTAGCCTTAAGAGGGTCCACTTAGCTCACCTGTCTGTCAAAATACAGCCATGTGGAACGCTCCCTCTGCCCCTTCTCCATCTCTATCTCGCCTCCCCACCTCCCCGCTCACCCATGTTTTGATCTGTCCACTCCAGACCTTTTAATACCCGTCAAAACGCCAGCTCTTGTCACGTCAACTTTGTGTCAACTTCCCCCGGACTTGGTCTTGGTTCTTGGTCTCATCCGCAGCTCCAGACTTCCTTGATGTTCTTCTCTGTCACCCCCGTCTGTGTGCGCTGCCACTCGGACTCGCTTTAAAACGGTCCCCCCGGAGACGATTTCGATGGTGATGGGACATGGGGTGACAGGATGGAGGAGTGAGCGGGGAGGAGGGAGAGTGGACAGGGCAGAGTAAGCAGTGGTCAGTCAGGCAGTGTCTGTGTGTGTGAGTGTGAGTGTGTGTGTGTGTGTGTGCGTGCGGCGCTGGCTGGTCATATGAGGAGTGGCAGGAGCAGTGTGACTTTTTCAGTCTTTTTAGTATGATGGTGATACACTTTAGGGGAGAGCTGGAAGGTGGAGGAGATGAGCAGAAACGGCAGACTGAGAGGGAAGTGACTGTGTCCTAAAAGAGTAAAATATACAGTTAAAAAAAAGGTCAAATAGAATAAATGCAAATTACTGAACATTGAAAACATCATAAAGATTTCAATAATGCACTTTAATTATTGTAATTCATTTGTACTCATGCTGTAATTACACTACTTACTCATTACTACCTGATAATGCTTCTTCATGATAACACTACAATAAGTAATACATAAAAATAAATAAATACATAAATAAACAGATAGATAAAATAAATAAATAAATAGATAATTAAAAAAAAACAAGTGGACATTTGTTCAATCACAGCTTGGACCCGATGGCATATTTTTGGGAACCCACATTGCCTTTGTATGAATGTGCTGTTGACAGGGCCAGTGGTGCATTTTGGTTTCCATCAGTCTGTCCCAGGGCAGCTGTGGCTACAGAAGCAGCTCATACTACCAGGTGAGGACTGCATGAATATAACATGTGGACTAGGGATGTGCAAAAATATCAAAATATCTATATCGAGGTCTGCTGCATCGCTATATCACCAAGAGTATGTTTTGGTATATTTTACTCAATTATTTTGTTACAGCGCTACAGTTTTGTTGCTTGCTTAGAGGAAGGAAACTCATTTATGCAACACATTTGACATATTCACTGCTTTGATGATTAAAATGTTTGTGTTTCATTTTCACTTAGCACAAGACGTGGTTTAACAAAGACTTTTAGTATCACAGACATGATTTATTATTTTTATTGAACCGCATCGAATCGATTTGAAATATATCGTATCAAATCAAAAGTGCACTGTATCAAGATATGTATCGTATCGTGGCCTATGAATAGAGGTATGTATCGTATCGGCAAATTCTTAATGATACCCAGCCCTAATGTAGACTATTTGTGAGTGTCGAAAAATGCACTGCATATTAATAAATTACTTATTATTAGGGATGTAACAGTAACCGAAATATCATGATATTGTATCGTCAAAGTTCTCTCAATAATATCATTGACCATCACAATAAATCTAATTACAAGTCTCTTTGCTTAAATTAATAGTTATAATGCAGCGATAGCTAAAAAAAAAAAAAAAGACAGAGGGAACTACATAGACCATGATCCTTTGCCCCATTTCAGTGCAGACTACATGAAGAAATAATAGTTCTAAGCACTTTTAAGTCTTTAGTTCTTTGGATTAAGTCTTGTTAAGGCATTTTAAGAGGAAAAAGTAGCATATTCACAGTTTTAGTGGTTTAGCCTCCACAAAATATCGCAACAAATATGGTATCGTGAAAATATTGTACCGAGAGATTTGGATATTGTTACATCCCTAATCATGAGACTCCCCATTATATCGTGAGCTTTCCTACGATATCGCAATAAATATCGTACGTGAGGTTAATACCATCATACCTCTACTTATTATTGTAGGATACTGATGAAATGAAAAGGAAATTGCTGTGTTGTAATTAGATTGTATTGTTGAGTTGTCATGTGATGTGGTCAGGATGAGTTTAAACGAGCAAGTTCCTTCAGCCCAGTCCTCGCTTGCAACAATACAAACAGCAATTGTAAATGTATTGTTTTTGAATGTGAACAACCAAAATAAGCTTCATTCATATTGTGTAATTACACAGCCCAGTACAGTGCAACATTCAAATGACTTAATGCTTTGTGCTCAATTGAAGATGCTAATTACTGTAATGAATAGTCTGACCAAACAAAGATACAGTTACAGTGTGTACTGGTAAATCTGTCCAAGCCAATCTGAAGGTGAATTGCGAGACGGCTTTGACAAAACGGCCTCTGCCTAAAAGGACTGCAGCATCAAACACCCCACAAACAAAAGCCCCTCTAGTCAAACAAGCCCACGACATGCCAGCATCTTTTATTCGCTTAGTAAACCAACATTTTTTTCATGGCAACTTGCTCTTGCATTTAACAAGCACCTCCCATATAAGCTATAAAGACTCTTCAGTGAGTAAACTCCTATCTGGACTCCTTCCCGAAGCCTTGCAACCCGCGCCTGTCAGCTCCATATATCTCCCCTTGTATTTACAATGTTTTCTGCATCACTCTCTGTCCCTGCCCAGGTAGCTGTTTTCCACTAAATGAACCATCTTTATAGACATGTCCGCACCACAACGGGCTTGATTTCCTGCACCTCCGCGGGTCGGCGTAAGTCTCTGGGAATTGTCAAGCCTTCTGCTCGACAAATCAGGCCTAACGTATGATGTTTGGGCTGCAATTTTTATTCCTGTTTGACTGGCCAACTACCCGGAGGTAATGGGATGTTTGGGGGGCGGACGAATAAAAAACGCTGGTGGGAATGTATTCGTAACACTGGAAGTCTGATTGATCGATGCGGAGAACACTGGCCATTTATATCCCGCTTACTCAGAATTGGTTAAGTTTAGGAAAAATGAATCCACCAAAAACAGATGAGAGGGGAGAGCGCGATAGGGGAGATGGTGGCAGATTACACCGAGGCTAGCTTGTATATCAGGGACTTGCGGCGCGAGATGGAGGGGCTGTGAATTGTCCGTGAACATTAAGTTATCTAAATGAAAATCAATAATGTGTGTGCGTTAGCGTGCTAGTGGCGAGGAGTGTCCGAGGTTAGCTGGTAGAGTGGAGGGATGAGGGAAAGGGAGGGGTGCTTTTCAGAGGAGCTTGGTCATATGCAAATGGATATAAGATTAAACTGTCAAACTAAAGATGGTTGAAATGTACCTAAGATACTTTTCATACGACTCATTTAGTCTGGGTTTAATTCTGGTTTATTCCTAATATAGATATGTGGTCCTGTTCTAGTCCTGGGTAAGTCATGGTTTAGGTTTGACTAGACACTTAACCAGGACCCCATGCATTTTATTGAAGTATCTTACTGGTTAGATCGTTCTTAATTTGGATAGTTTTGCATAGTTTGTTTCAGATATTAGAATTTAAACATGCTAATTTATGTATTTACGCCACAAAATGACAATGAGTTTTTGTTAGTCTATTTCACTATATTTAGAAGAAAGGTAAACAGTGATGTTGGCTTAGATACATTTTTGGAATTCAGCTTTTTCAGTTCCAGTACGATATAGATACTTTGCATTTGGTATCTGTCGATATCCGATATTAACTGATACTATCATAGGGACAAAACCAGGCATTTTGTTTGTTATTCATCCAGTCAGTAACTCTTTAACTGCTTTGTATGAATAAAAATTCAAACATTATGAAACATTCTAAGCCTACTTATATCAGTTGCATCTAGAATATTGGCCGATATCATACAACAAATTAGTCAGGCTGGTGCCACCTAGTGCCTCTGCTCAATGTCATTTCTTTCCAGCGAGTAGGTCAGGAGTCAGAATACAGTAGACGGTTTGCAAAAACCCCAGAAGTTGTAGACCGCGCACCGGCCAATCAGCAAAGAGCTGTGAAGCCATGACGTCAAACTCAAGTGTCTGTCTGGGTCCCTTTTATGGTGCAGCACAACAGTAAACAAAGCGGTCGAGATGGATGTAGACGAAGCCATACATTCTGTGTTGGCAACGATTCCTGAGATCAAGGATTTAAAGTCAGAACAAAGAGAATGTTTGGTGAATGTTATCAAGTGGAAAGACGTTATTGTCCTTCTTCCTACGGGATTTGGCGGATTACATACGTCATGACCAAACAGTAGCGATTGGTTAAATAAAAAAGTCCCCACCTAATGTCGAGTGAGCGAATCCTAATGCTGTGAGATCAGACGGTTTCCACCAAGTGAAACCGTCTAATAAAACTAGCAACAAATACCTGAACCGTACTGATATTCATTACCAGTAACATGTATTCAGAAGTGCAGATTTGGATAACAAAACCAACTATTTTGTAGTTTATTCAAATTTTGTATTTTTTATTTAGTTTTTGCCACATAAATCCATGAGCACATGTCCACTTTTAACATGCTGAATTTGGTTGGGACAATAGGGCCTATTTAAAGGAGCCATATTATACTATTTTCTGATCTATGTTATAATGTAGATTCCTCATCACAAACATACCTGGAGTTGTGTTTTGTTTCATTCACACATGTTTAACACACAAACCCTGCATATTTAGGCTGAGTTGTTCTCTCACACTGAAAACACTCTTCCACCTTGTGATGTCACTAGCAGCATTTGGATCATTTCAGCCCTGGAATTGCCAATTTCTACTAAACAAAAGGTAAAAGGCAGCCGCATGATATCACAAGGTTGACGAGAACATTTTGAACTTGAGCCTAATAACACAGGATTACTCAAACATGAAACAAAACACAACTCCAGGTATGTTTTTGAGGAGGTATCAATATTATAACATGATTTAAAGCTCACAAGAGTCAATTTTAGCATCCTTTTCTCTAACATATTTCTACATATACCCATTTGTATACCTCTCCATACATATACTTGAATGAATACATGTATGAATTTGCATATATTGGCTCATATGACTCCCCCCTCCTCATTCCCATGCACTGGCCTCTAGAGAAATGCGCTGGTGGTTCTGGTTGGGTGCCCCCTCACCTCCCTCACCTGTCAGCCCGTGTAGGATCATCTCATCCCAGTGGCAATTAGCCCAACAGCGGCCAGTGTAACCAGTGTCACCACGGCTCACGGCTCCGGCTTCATCAGGTGCTGCAGCCAGATCATACTCTGCTTGATCATGTGGGACCCGGAAGGAAGCATGAGAAAAGATGGGAAGAGATAAACGGAAATGGAGAGGGGGTTTGCCTTTCAGTGGGTATGTACATGTGTAACAAAAATCTGAGAATTATCTGTCGCACTGTATAATTTTTCCGTTTATGGGTTCGTCACCTTCTTGTTTCTATGGATATATCATCGCTCTGCTTAGAATGTTCCACAGTAAGGCATTAAACAGCTCTACCTTACTTCTTACTTTATTCAAATACAAGTGGTTTTATTGCTCAAAAATACCTAAGGAAAACAGGTATTCTGACTGTGCGGGGTTGCCTCTTCACAGATCTGACCTATAACTTGGTCTGGTTTGGTCTCCATGAAGATAAAAAGGTTTAATGCTATACTGTGAAACATTCCAGACAGAACAATAACATCTCCATGAATAAAAAAAACTAACCCTTCACCGGAAAAGTTACACAATACACAATTTATTGGAAATATAGGAATATAATATTGCACACTGGCCCACAGTCTCCTTTATTCGTTTTCAAAAATAAACCAAGTCACTGTTCAGGTATTGCAATAATTAATTAATCTGATTTCTGAGGTTATCATAGTAACTGGAATATCATGTAAATAGTTGCATCTGATGCGAGAAATCTGATTTAATTCCACTTGTTTTAAATAGGAAAATTCTACAAAAAACAAAAAACTGAGAGTTATTGTAAAATTCAGTTCAATTTTGATTATCAGATTAGTATTATTATTAGTAGTAGTTGAGCGGGGTTGCTTCTCCACAGATCCGAGCTGTAACTTGGTCGGGTTTGGTCTCCATGAAGATAGAAAGGTGTGAATGTGAAACATTTTAGACAAAACAATAACATCTCCATGAAGAAAAAAAGAACCCTCCATCAGAAAAGTTACACAATACACAATTTATTGGAAAAAAAAAAGAATATAATATTGACCTACAGTCTCCTTTCTCTTTTTTCAAAAATAAACATATAAGACAAAAATTAATTAATCTGATTTCTGAAGTTGTCATGGTAATTGGAATATCATCTAAAAAGTTGCATCTGATGTGAGGAATCTGATTTAATTCCAGTGGTTTTAAACAGGAAAATTCCGCAAAAATGTAAAATAAAAACAAAAACAACTGAGAGTTATTGTAAATTTAAATTCAATTTTGATGATCAGATTCGTATTATTAGTAGTAGTGCTAGTAGTAGTAGTAGTAGTAGTCGTAGTCGTAGTAGTAGCAGTAATAGTAGTTAACAAGCGTTTTAAATGATAGCAGAATTTTGCAAGTGAAAAACATAATACCTTGATCAGGAGTATATGTTAAAATATATATATATATATTTTTAAATGCAATTATGAAATGCAACTATATCAAAAAACACATTTGATTTTACAATATTTTTTTAAGTGCTTTACATTTTAAGTACTGCATTAACTTGGCGCAATTTAAATTTTTACTTTTTTTTTTTATTTTAAATGCATACGTTACAACCTCAAATTATATGCTATTATTTATATTTATTTATTTTTGTTGATTTTTATTTAAAATGTTTTACATTCAAATAAAAAACTATCCCTAATACCACCCAGACCTCTGTTCATTCCTTCAAACCGCCTTTATAAGAGAGACATCTCCGTGTGGCCCCGCTGTGCCCAGTGCCTATAGGACACTGCATTAGGACACTGTATTAGTCTGCTAGATGTTCTAATACTAGCTCTCTGTCCTCCCATTCCCAGCGCTTTACCTGCCTTAAACCAGAGCGCGAGGAGCAGGGGGAGAGGAAATTTCTCCATTGCAGAAGCAGTCAGGCAGAGGACAGGGGAGAGCCAGAATAAATCAGCCCCCGACGGTCTCTGGTGACCACCCGCGGCAAGGGAACGCAGCCGAAAGACGGAGCGAATGAGACGAAAGAGAAGAGAGGAGAGAGAGGGAGGAGGAGAGAAACCCGTCCCGCAATGGCTACACCGAAATAGTGTCCTTTTACTGTATGTCCCCAGCGCGTAGCCTAAATCTACCTTCACTCATTACACAATCCCACCCCTCCAATGAGCTCTCCGCTGACGGATTACGATCGCCCCGGACTGCAAACTCTGTCCGATTTGGCAAATGGTCAAAGTGGCTATTATCAAGGCAACAGGGAGGCCATATTGAGATGAGCCCGAGGAGAGGGGGAAAGAGAAGGGTGAAAGAGGAGAAGTAGGGGGCGATGGAACGAATGATGATGTCGCTGTTTGGAAGTTGGGAACAGAGGAGTGAGGAGTGGGCACTGGGAGAGGACAGTGTAAAAAGGCCGATTGGGATAATGAAATATAGAAGGTAATGAGAAGCAATAGAAGGGACGGTTTTGTGTGGTGAAATTATTTTTTTTTAAATGTGTGGGAATTTCTTGTTAAATTGTGGCATTTTCAAATTGTAACCAAATAACCAAATAGATTCAATTTTTTTTTTTTTTTTAACAGCTATAACCCTCCATACATGATTTATTTGTTACGCTAATTCAAAAGTCAAGATAAAAAGAAAAATCAAGAGACAACATACATTTAACATTTTGACTTAATTTACTTTTTTATTTATTTTTGTGTTGTTGAATGTTAAGATTATGAGATGTGTTTTAGTGTTTGCAAATTGTTTTCTTTAAAAGATGGAAATCACAAAAAAAAATGTTTAAATGTTTATACAAACCACTTCCATAAGACAAATTATTCTTATTATTTAAATGATATTTAAAATACTACATGACCTGTGTTGTTATGGTTGTTGTAGATGTTTTTGTCCTTCACAGTACTTCCTGTCCCTGCTCTCTGACCTGTAGGTGTGTGTCCGCTGTGTTACCCTGCTCCCCAGCGTTACCCCGCTCCCCCGGCTGTGTTTCATCCTAACTGAGTTTATTCAGGGCCAGAGTGTTTTTCCTTGGACAAAACAACAGGGGAAGGCAAACTGTGACTGAGAGGGAAGAGTAGTGTAAAGCAGCCCACAGGACACATTTAGTAATCCTTCCAATGATGTCCTGGGCCCACTGATGGTTACCAGACCTGCAGAATACCCCACAAACACACACCATCCATTTTTATCGCATTTGGCTGTGCACTGTTGTATTTCCTGCTCTCTCTTAGCGCCACACACACACTGCACTCGAAAACAAAAATCCATATTATCGACCGGCCAGTGTCACCACAATTATTCTTTTGAAACAGCCATTGAAAACAAATTACATCTGCACTGCGTTTTCATCCGATTGCTCTGGGTGAGCAATGCTCAACTGCTGGTCCTGCCCTGCCTCTGCCGACCCGGAGACCCCTCCCCATGGGTGTGCTGTCTGTAGCCCCGTGTGGCTAACTACTGCTGTGCATGTGCACACCAGAAATATGGGGAGCGTTTAAGACTGGGGACGCTCATTGGTTCAGGTTTGTGAGCTAAATTTCAAGGAGTACCACAAAAAAGTGAATTGAAATTAAATTCAGCAGCGTTATGGGATGTTTTCATGCTCAAAACACAAGTAAACATAATCTATAATAATTGTTGTTTTTTGAGAGAATATAGCTATGAAAATACAACACACACAATGTAAAAACAAATTTACATCTAACATATCATTTCATAATTTAATGTTAATAATCATTTCCAAATCCCCTAAATTGTACAGTGATACATGGACATTAAGAATAATCCATGTGCAAAACAATTACATTAAATAATAGTCTGTGTGTTATACCTGCCAACATACAAAAACAAAAGGATGGAAAAAAATAGCAACACATAAAATTTAAAAGAATGAAATGAATGATGATTTGGTCGGTTTGCAGTATGTCTGCATGCTGAATCTGTCCATGCCTGCAGTGTTCCCTACATTGATTACTGTGTTAAAGCCTTATGTAGCGGGGCCTAATCACCACAGCTGCCCTCCCACCACTCTCCCATCTAACTGCGTTACTCCATCTAACAGTATTAGCCCATTGCTCTGCTGCCTGTACACGAGCCGCTCCAAACAGCATCACTCCTGGGTGCCATGTGACAATGGGAGAAAACACCAACTAATATCCCGCCGCCTCTGTTGGTAATTAATCCTGGGCCGGCTTCCCTGGGCCAAGGACTACACCAAAGGCTAGAAGGCAGGATCCCTTTGTTAAGCTTTGACCACACAAGTCACCTCGCTGGCCCTCCCGAAGCGGGGAAACGCCAACTTTGGAGTATTAAGAAAACCAATAGCCTTGTTGACATGAACACGGAGGCCTAACCCCCGCAGCCTCCTCATATGAAGCATTGATTTTTCTGTCCGGCCGCGGCACCAAACCCATTCATTCTCTATGGCCCAGCCCCGGACTATAGCGTGGACCACTGCCCATTCACACACATACACACACACGCACACATTTAGACAACACACAACCTGCTAAATTCCTCTTTCATCCTCTTAGTCTTACCCTGGGGGGAGGAAAGTTGAGGATTTAAGGTACACCTCCTGGCGACATCATATCACCATTTACCATAGACACATAGACCAGTGCGTCAGAAAATATACAGTGCTGTGGTCGCTCTACTCAGACAGGCCAAAGGGGACGCGAGGGTAAATATCTGTGGCTACAGCGTAAGGATTCAGTTACTTCCCCATGTGTAAAAATGAAGCTTTAACTAATGAAGCTTATTTTAAAAGTGAGTGTAGTCACAATCAAGACAATCCTTTAGTGACCAGCACATAAATGAATCAGGAATGGCATAAAAGTGTGTAAAAAAGCCACTGACTACCTCGCTTTCCCAGTAATTTATCATTATATTGCTGATATTAAAGTTTCTCCCATGGCGTAAATACAGTTTGTGCCATTGTCCAGGTTTGTACTTATTTTGGTTTCTTTCGTTTATCTAGTTTAGTGGAAAATTAAAGTAACATTGTGGATAAATCCTTAATAATCCATCTTTCCTCAAGGTGTCTGGTTTCAAAGCTCAGAACCCTTCCTTTACTCCCCGTGCTAAGTCGCTCCCTCTTCAGATCGCTACCAAAACACAATCGCCGTTCATCTCGCTACTGAAACTACTCAGGTTTGTGAAGTTGTAATGTATTGTATTGTATCACACTTTTGTATTAATATGGAAAATTGTTATACGAGATGTGAGTCTTGGACAAAATCATACTGCTGCTAGGAGAGTTTGGAAAAGGCACTTGAGAGATTGCTATATTACTCAAACATGCATAGATGATGTATAAAACATCTTCAGGCATGTTTTTAACAAGGGAACATTATAACTTAGCCTGATTCATCAGCCTGTTTCAATTCATAGAAACTGTCTGATCTTGCAGTGTTAGAATTCGTTCATTCGACAGTAGGTGGGTACTTTTTTTCATTTAACCAATCTCTGCTATTTGGTCGTGACGTATTTAATGCGCCGCTAACGGGACTAACTGGTATATTAAGCTTTTCCCAAATCCCGTTGGAAGAAGGGCAATAATGTCTTTCCCCTTGATAAAATTCACCAAACATTCTATTTGTTCCAGCTTTAAATCCTCGATCTCAGGAATCGTTGCCAACTCAGAATATATGGCACTTCACTGATTGGCTGGTGCCCAAACTCGCACTCCCAGGGTTTTTGCGAACCGTCTAGTGTATTCCGATTCCTGGCGCCAGTCTGGCTAATTATAACTATTGGTGTGCAAAAATGAAATATCGATATATCGTATTGTTTAATGTGATGATACAGTGTCAATATCGGAGACTGTATTTATATATCGCCAAGAGTATTTTTTGGTATATTTTACTAAATTATTTTGGTACAGTTTTGTTGTTTGTTTAGAGAAAGGAAACTCGTTCATGCAACACATTTGACATTTTCACTGTTTTGATGATTAAAATGTTTGTGTTTCATATGAACTTTGCACAAGAAGTGGTTTAACAAAGACGTTTAGTATCACAATGATGATTTAGCGTTTATTTTTTACTGAACTCTATCGAATCGATTTGAAATATATCGTATCGAATTGAAAGTGCACTGTATTGAGGTATGTATTGTATTGGCGATACCCAGTCCTAATTATAACCTGGTAAAAAGCTCCAAATAGTCTGTTTTGCGTAACACCCGCGCTTTAATGATAATAGACAAAAGTATTATTTTCATTTTGTCTTGATCTTTGAGTTACATTTGGCACCAACAGCACAGAACTGCCCGTTTTTTGTTCCCATCGCTCAGTCTCTTACTTACATCTCATTGTCTTTCCAATAGCCATTTCTTGCCTCCCCGTTCAGACGTTGGTACGGGTAGCGCATGTCCTATTATCCCATACGGCTGTAAAACACATTACATTAACAGCCAGAGTTTACCATCCGTCACCCGTGTTTGGGCAGAACTTTTCAGCCTTTTCTGTTGTCACTCTAATTTCCTCATTCCATTCTCTTCCAGCACGGCCATCTTTCTCTCACTGGCCCGGAGAATGTTGATTATCCGTCTTGTTCCAGGCTTCATTAACCGGACCACACAAACATGGCCGAACGACAAAACGCGCCGCCAAAAAATGTGTTCCAACGCCGTTATCTGACATGATCGGAATGGGCGGCCGCAAAGAGGCAAATTCATAAAGTAGTGGCAGAACTATCATTTGCTCAATTAGCGTGCGCACATTAGCCAAAGCACAGTATCACAAGTGCAGAGCTGGCATGGTTTCCTCCAGGACACGCTAGCAGACATAGAGGCATTAGCATAGCGCCAGCTAACGAAGAGGAAAGAGGAATGATAGAAGCAGCAGATTTTCAAAGCGCTGGTCGGACCTGGTGTCATTAAACTTTTATGGGTCGTGTAGCAGTGCGAGGAAAGAGGAGTTTTGTAGCTTTGTTCTTTAGACATTTTTGGAGATACGTTTTGTAGTATTAATTATTAGGGATGTGCATTGCTATGAATCTGGTGATACGATACACATCATGATATGTCTGTCACAAGTCACGGGATACATCCCGATACAAAAGCTGGCACCATATGTTGTGATTTATCAATAATTACATATAATATTATGGTCAAATACATCTTCATGAGAAAAAAATCATGAAATACAGTTTATTTAATTTTTAAATTGCAAGAACAGTACTGTATTTTTCTGACTGTAATTCAAACTTTTTTTCATGGTTTGGGTGGTCCTTATACTCTGATGCGACTTATATATAAAAATTTTCACACTGACAGTCGTGAGAGGCTCTAAGCTTGTGTGTCAGTATCTGCTACTACTGTTACGCCTACTCCTTACTCCGACTACGCATGTCTCCTGCAGAAAGAGCCGCTGTCCTGTTTGGTATCATGTCAGTCGATCGCAGCATTACTTCAGTACCACTGAGAATCCTGTCGGGATTCAGAAAGGCCGGAATAATTCTAACTGGAACTGATGCCGAGTCCGATGACAGCTACACAGTAGAGGAAGCGGTGTTCCGTTAACTTCCTGACTGTTAATATGTTACGTTAACAGTCTGTTGTTCTCTATTGGTATTACTAGAACTTGCCCAAGATGAAATGTCAGTTCCTGGTCTCTGATTTTATAAAATAAATTTCACCCAAAAAGTGCAACTTATAAATGTTTTTTTTTTCTTTTCATTTTTTGGCTGGTGCAACTTATACTCCAAAAAATATGGTAAATGGATTTTTCATGAAAAACATGATCTTAAAAAAACAATCTAGAAGCATTTTGAATAGATACAAGAATCACACAATGAAGTATCACGATATATCACTGAATCAATTTTTTCTTACACACCGATTAATTACTATGTTTACATGAATAGTAAGTGAAGCGTTGATCGACAAGATGGAAATACAATGTGACAGTGATGTGCTGACATGACCGGAAATTATGGAAATTATGTTGATAAAAAGCCGTAGAGCATATTTTACTATGTACTTTGAACAGTGTAAGGTTGACTGTGTATCAAACTAAATTTCTACATAGACTTTTTTCTCAATGAATATAAAGCAACACTGTGTAACTTTCGGTGTCCTCACGTCACCGGCATGACACGGTTGAATGAGGTTTGTGGAGATGCCCGCAAACAGAAAGTATACATGTTTTCCAAAGTTGTTTAGTGGCTTCAAAATCATGCATAATGAAACTGTATGCCTATTTTTGGGCTAAAAAGAAAAAAGTTTCACAGTGGGGCTTCAAGCATTAAGGTTAACTAAACTCATCCCCCTTCCATCCCCCTTTTTGTTTTTTTGTTTTTAATCTCCAACATTGTGAAAATTGTGTAGGCATCCAATGCATATTCAAACATTTTTGCGACTTGCTGTGGGTTTGTTGTCTTGATGAACCTTCTGAGCCAAACAGGAAGGTGAATTTTGGTTGCCACCTTTTCAGAAGACCTTTTTTTAAAATTATTTTTATTGAATATATTGTATTGTATTGTGCGCCTTTTGCTGTTTTAACTTATACGCTACAAAGCATGGGGTGAGTTTACAATATAGCTGCAGATATCCTTTTTGTTTTTTCTTAGTCTACAAAGCTGTGCATCATGCTTAAGGTCCAGGCCAGAAGACTCCTTTGGGAACAACAAAACCTCCAAAAAAAACCCACAAAACAACATACACCATTAATTTCCCATATTATTCCCCCCTTTTCTCCTACACAATGCCGTCTAGAATAATCTCAAGATAGGGACAGAGTTTGGCGAAAGGACGACATTGTTGCTGCCCTGGGATATTTCTTCTTTGGAAATCCTCTGCTGAGATATTCTGTGATCTCTCCTTAACTTTGACATAGAATACAGGAAAGCAGAGGGGTGAAAAATAGAAATGGTAATCGCACTGCGCTTGGGGGAAATACATGCCCCATTACAGCGGGACTTTCTTTGTAAGGAAAAACTGAAGGGAAACAAGGCTTGCACTTTAAGTAAACAACCCATGTATCCACGGAGACCAGGGGAGCGACGTGTTATGGGAGCTTAATCTGGAACGCCGGGGGTATATGCATTGTACACGCGTTTCATTCATTGTGGTCGGTGTACGCCTGATATCGCATTATGGAGAGGGAGATTTGCCATTAAACTCATTCCGAGAACACGCGACTTGTGTGATTTACAACAGGGTATTACACAGCTGGATCAGGTTTTCGTCAATACCCAAGAGTGGAGGTGTACAGGGGGAATTATTCAGTGTAAGGCTTTACGATAATCAAACAAGAGCTGCAATGGTTTGTACCTGAGTCTGATTGCATGGGGATTGTCTGGTGGGAGTTTGCATGTTCTGCTCGTGTCGTAGTTGGTTTCTTCAAGGTGATCAAGTTTAACAATCAACCAAAAGCATGTGAAATAGTTGGATCCACAAGATAGATAATGCTGAAGAAGGCAAAAGAAATGTCAACAAAATCGCCAGTAAATATTTTGTTTGATACACCTGGTCTGCATCTAGAAGACACACTTCAGTAATTTACGACAGGGGTCTCCAACCTTTTTCCTTCAGTGAGCTACCTTTACAAAACAAAAAGAGCTACAAATTTTAGGAGTAAATTTTACATATAACAGCCATGATAAGCCTTAGATGGGGACAAACAATTAATTTATTAGTGCACAAAGTTAGGCATCAAAATGATACACTTACAATGGTAATTAATTCAATTTTACCTGGTCAGCACAGTATGTATAATTCAGAAATGATTTGGTGAATTACTTGGAAGGGGGTGGAGAGCTACTGGTAGCTCCTGAGCTACAGGTTAGAGACCCCTGCTTTATACAAAGATGTGAATCTGGTCACTGGTGAATCTCTCCGTTTTCCTATGGGCATGATTAACAGGTGGATTAGTCAGTCAAAACAAATATGGCTGTTTACAAGGAAAAAAATAAAAGGAAAAAAATATCTCAAGGGACTGCAGAATCAATGTGAAGCACTAAACCCTTAATCTGAAGTGAGAGAAAATTTACTTTGTTTGCAAAATATAGGTGAAAAAAACAGATTTGATTGCACAATCATGTTTGGTTTTGGTTCAAGAAGCGACAGACGGAGTGGTGACCAGACTGATATCCTTCTGTATAAAAACGAGAGAGATATCATTCTGGGTGCACCATAAGGAATCCAACCGGTACTTTTCAGATTTCATGCTGTTTTAAAACCAGTGAAATGTCTTTCTGTGCTGGCAATGCAGCTACAACAGTCAACAAAGAAGTCACAATAGTATACATTTGAACAGTAGACCTTCAAGAAAGTGGACGAAGACTAAATTGGTAACTCGTACTGATACACTTCTAGGCAGTTTATTTGGAAACTAAGAAAAAAAATTGATTTCACAACTATTGCTACATTTGGAGATAATCCGAAATTCAGGTCACAAACATTTTGCTGTTATTCAGGGGAGTGACCACGTGCCTTAGAGTGTGCTAGTGACAGAGTGTAGGAGGAGACTGATGACCACCATCTCAACATCAGCTCGTCACATTCAGTACAAACATGGAGCTGCAAGAGATCTGTAGGATTCTACCTTTGGGTAAGACTGTAAAATGTAAGATCTCTCTCAACTCAATGTAAAAAGATTGGATTCCAAGTCTATGAAGGTTTTTGCTCTGTGGAGTTTGTTCATCTATCTTCTGAGACTTTTTCCCAGTAGTATTTGGTGTGGGTCAAATGCAGAGGGTAGATTTCCATTTGGGGACAAAAATAAATGTAAGTTATCATTTGGGTTCCATGTTGAATATGCTACATAAGTTCCTTTTTACCTGGCTTAAAAATTGTAAAGAGTAAACCAACAGACAGCCAGATGCATTTGACAGTCAACTGCAAAATTGACATAGTATTTGATGAATGCTTCTTCAGCACTTGACTTATTTAGAAGAAAATACAAAACAATCATATGTAAGAATGATCATGCTCTCTCTCTCAGTGCAGCATAAGCCCAGCTCACTCCTTAGAGTCAGCAAACTACCCCGACACAAACAGCCTTCTGAGTGAATTACAATTTTCCTTCCTGTTCCCGTCTTTTCTCTTGTATTTTCACTCTCCCTTTTCTGACGGGCCACTGAACCCTTGGTTGGCTGTGTATGCACCAGCAAACATGCTGATACGATCTTAAAGGTCATGTTCTTTTCACGTTGACAGAGGCCTTCCAAAACTTTGACGAGGGGGTCCCTCTAAAGGATAGTGTGCTCCACAGTGGGAGCAGCAGTGGAGTATAGTCGGGCGGGCAAACTGGAGCTGATTAATGTTCTACATCAGCAGCTCTTTTCCCATTCAGAGTGCATTTCCAGGGGCAGTCAAGCTGATCCAGGACGCCCATCAGACACGCGCTCTCCTCCCTTGTGGTGCTCTTCCTGAGGTTACAAGATAAACTGATTATCACTAATCAGCTGCAGTAGCATTGGCTCCTGGGTTTTTCTGCTGAAGCCTCTAATATATTATGAAGTAAAAGTGAGGTAGATAGCCCTGTGATAGCTTCTTCTCATTCCCAAGCCTATACAGTATATATACACCATCACTTCATACAGGCTAAATGACAGATTTTATCTTCTAAATCAGTCCTTGCATCTTTGCACAAAACGAGAAAGTATCTGGTGCTATCACTATAGTGGAATGTTCTTGGTTTCTGTTTGTGAACTATTTATTCATCCTGGCTACTGATTGCAATTTTATTTTATATTTCCTTGGCTCAAGCAGAAGGGTGTGACAAATACTGTAGTATAATAAACTTGTTTGGATCAAAAAGGACAGAAAAAAAGTAAAAGTGGAAAGTAGAAAGGCTTCACAGCTTCTGTCTGGGAACAACATAATGAACAATTTGCATGGTTGTGAACAATAGTGAATGAAAGTGCAAAAAGTTCACTGTAAAGCTGAACATACTGCACTGTACATAGTGTAAAAAGCCAGTGGAGTGTTAGTCCCCAGATCTTTCGCAGACGTTGTGCTCTCTGTATGTAGGACGTGTTGTCTCTGAGCAGTCTATGGAGGTAATGCACAGCACTTTGTAAATGAGACTGTTAGTGTTGATGGTGGACCACTGTGGACAGCTCCTCTTGCTCTCCTTGTTTTTAAAAGGCAGCCATAATGGCCAGTAAGGACAGCCTTAAGAGCAGCTGGCAGCTTGAAGCTTGACGCACCCAAAGGTCATTGATCCCCCCTCTATTCGCCGCGTGCTCTTCCTCTCTCTTTTTAAACAATTCGTCCAGATTTTGGCATTTTGTGAACACACACAGGACAGCTCACCGACAAGCCGACCTTGACAGCGAATTGGATAAATAAACCTTCAATTTAGCCTCCTCTCCTCCTCCGTTGCCGGCGCAGCTCTCCGGCTAAGGCAGAGAGTCCCAGCGGGAGGCTTCACCTATCCATATCGTTCAGCCCACGCTCGGCTCCACTCAGCGCGCCTTCCCTTCCCCTCTCGCCGCCTGTCTACCAGAGCTGCCCTCAGTGCTGTGACAAACACGGCCTAAAGATAAGCTAACAGCCCCCTTGCGCTCCAGTCAAAGTCAATCCTCGTGCCGCGTAGGAAATTTAATGCCAATTCTGTCTCTCAACCCCGTCCATCCCATTTCCGCTCTGCTCGCCGCTTCTGTCTGCACTCGCCGCTGTCAGGAGTCCCGGGCTAACGCGTGCATGCTAACACACACTTGGGTTCCTATCAGATGGGGTTTGCCATCTCCAGGGAGAGGCAGCCATGAGAGCACTACTCCATAACGGGTAATGACATGGCATTTAATGATACTGTCCAAAATGATCGGGCCTCCGTCGACAGCTGCGGCTGCTCTGCATGGAGGCCGCACAGCCGTGGAGAGCCAGATAAGCATGGCTGGGCCCACATTACCCCGCCTGTGTGAGTGTGAGCCTCTGAACGCGGCACAGGCAATACTGTATCTCTCACTCGTGCTGTCGCCTGATAGGAAGTGACACGCAGGCTTCTGCAAACCACCATCCTGTCTGCCATCACTTCTCCACTGCTCTGTTCTATATTCTGTTCTCTTGTATTCACAGACTCTATACACAGTGCAGCATTAGAGATGAAGGATTGTTTTAAGTGAAATTCTCTCCAAATGTGATGGAGAGCTTTAGCAACGCGGTGACGGCTGACCTCTCTTTTACCACACTGTTGGATTACCACTATTAGCAGCTCTCTAGTTATTAGGAAAATTGCATGGTTCCTTTAATGACCCCATGAAAGGCTATCTATCTATCCAGAAAGTGCTCCTCCATATTTTTCAAGTCCAAACATTCTCACCACCTTCATCACTCTTTATATGATCATTTCACCCCTTGCCTACACGGCGACTCATCTCAAGTTTCAACCATGTTTTTAGCCACATTTCAAATGTTTCACTTCTAAATCTCAGGGCAGGGCTTCATACAATATTTTACAGGATGGCAAAGGAGAAATTCAATTTGTCAACTGGACAAAAGTTTATTTGGTCGAATACGTTTCGCAGCTCATCTAAGCTGCTTCTTTACTTCTGGTCAAAATGCTGGTGGATATTTCCTTATATCTGCCTGCAGGGAGGAGCTAACTACAATGAAACTGACACACCTACTTATTTACAGTTTCTGTTAGTTTGTTAGGTAGGCCCACTGAACTGCACTGAGTGTGGTTGTATCAGTGCAGTGCAGTGTTTCATTGTAGTTGTAGACGCCACCTAGGGCCTCCGCTCAATTTCATTTCTCTCCAGCGACTAGGCCAGGAATACACTAGAAGAACCCTGCAAGAACCCCGGAAGTTGTAGACCGTGCACTGGCCAGTCAGAAAAGAGCTGTGAAGCCATGACGTCAAACTCAAGCGCCTGGCTGGGTCCCTTTTGTGGTACAACACAACAGTAAACAAAGCGGTCGAGATGGATGTAGATGAAGACAGACATTCTGTGTTGGCAACGATTCCCGAGATCGAGGATTTAAAGCCGGAACAAAGACAATGTTTGGTGAATTTTATCAAGGGGAAAGACGTTATTGCCCTTCTTCCTATGGGATTTGACGCATTACATACTACCGTCGAGCAAACGAATCCTGATGCTGCGAGGTTAGACTGTCTCCACGAAGTGAAACCGGCTGATGAATCAGGCTAGTCAGCTCCTCCCTGCAGAAAGATATAAGGAAGTATCCATCATTATTTTGACCGGAACTGAAGAAACAGCTTGGATGAGCTGCGAAACATATTCAAACAAATACAATTTTTGTCCAGTTGACAAATTGACTTTCTCCTTTGCCATGGATTCTACCAGGACGACTGAGGGATTTTTCACATATTTTACAGGATCAAATACCAGGACAGTCCCCACGGCATATTAAATATATTACACTATATTGCTTAAAATTGACTCTTGTGAGCTTTAAGTATGGGTATGTTTTGATGAAGA
This sequence comes from Boleophthalmus pectinirostris, assembly GCF_026225935.1. Classification (NCBI taxonomy): domain Eukaryota; kingdom Metazoa; phylum Chordata; class Actinopteri; order Gobiiformes; family Gobiidae; genus Boleophthalmus; species Boleophthalmus pectinirostris. Next base: position 12,399,915 of record NW_026571140.1, read on the forward strand.
AACAACATTATAACAGATCAGAAAATAGTGCCCTTTAACTTTTGGATCAGGTCAACATTTCCTAATCTCATTTCCTAATATTTGGCAAACTCAAGGGCAACAACAACCCCTTCAACTGGTACTTCGTCAATATCCAATTTCAAAACTAGAACGCGTCCTTTTGCATATTGCGTCGACACCTTTTCAATTGAGTGAGTATTGCTTTACAAATCAACTCCAGTTTCTCAATTCACCGTACCTTGAGTGCTTAGCCGTAGCACTTTTTCGACCGGGCGTGTGTTCGTGCATTCTCACATTCGTATATGCAAGCGCGTCAGCCTCTCGCCGTTCAGTGACAGCCGTAATGACACCTCGGGGCGAAAGTAAAACACAACGTGCAGCTAAGGCCCGTCTGGCTGTGATAATGAGTGGCTTGCTCCCAGCGCACTGACAGACTGAAGAGAAACCCGTGTAGGCAACTCCATCAGGTAATTAGATTGAACCTACAATGCCGCCTAATAAGTGTTTAGGTAGAGAGCTAACAGCTACCTTTCCACACTTCAGATAGCTGCTTGTGTAGTGCGCCATGTTAACGGTGCACTGTGCAAGTTTGTGGTTGGGGGTCCGTCGTCTTTTTGGGGTTTCTTTGGATGTGTCATTACCAGCGGTGGAAGGTAACAAAGTACAAAAGTAAAACTACAATATTTAAGTAGAAATTTTACATATCTGTACTTTATTTTTACTTTTACTTTAATTTTACAGTGGATACTTTAACTTCACTATGCATTTGAGAGCAGGTATCTGTACTTTCTAATCCACTACACTTTAGATCTTGGCTGAAAAGTAAAAAGTGCTTTTTATACAATGTGACACCTGCTGAAATTGCAGAAACACATTCAATTTGAATTAACATCCCAGCTTTGAGCATCCCAAATACACAAACGCTGTTAGAAAAGAAAGAAATCAGTTGAATTGCTTAAAATCCGCTAAATTCTTTTTCATAATCACTACATTTCATCCATTAATTGTTCTAAAAATCTCTGCAAAATACTTATACATTTTAATCTTAAAGTATCTGTTTAAAAATGTACTTTATTACGTTTACTTAAGCAGATTTTTTCATTTGATTTGTTTTACTTCTACTTAGTAAAAAAGTAACACAATTGAGTATTCCACCACCGGTTACTCTGCCTGGAATTTTCCACAGTATGACATTAAACAGCTCTAATTTACATTTATTCAATTGTAAGTGGATTGGTTGTGAAAAAATACCTAGAAAAACAGGCGTTCTGACTGAGCGGGGTGGCCTCTCAACAGATCTGACCTGTAACTTGGTCTGGTTTGGTCTCTATGAAGACAGAAATTTTAATGCCATACTGTGAAACATTCCAGACAAAGCAATAACATCTTCATGAAGTAAAGCATTTGACGGACCTTCTACCAGAAAAGTTACGCACTGCACCTTTAAGTGTGGCTTTTTAAAGGACTTTTCCAGCTAGAAGAATAATGATGTTGTCATTTTATTACTACATTTATTCAGTAGGATAATATGTATGTACATTGTTTTAGAAAGGCAAAAAATGCACTGATGAGTCCTAAATATTGATTGCAAGGTTTGATATTAATTTAAGTATTTTTTAAATTTTATTTTATTAGGCAAAAAGCACACAATAAACAGATGTAGAGTGGACCACATGGGGGAACACATTGATCTGTCACTGATTTGGATTGCAGTACATGCTGTAGAGGTACAAACAGTGATGCAATTACTTACCTCTTCTCTTAATAATAATATATATACATACAATAATAGACATTTTAAATCTTAGTCATAGTCATTGCTCTTTTATGATTTGTTCTTAAACATGCACTGTGTAACATTTCTGGTGGAAGATATACCACAGGCTTGTTTCCACAGACATGATATTGCTTTTGGATATGGTACTAAACTTATCTATCGCCATGGAGACAATGAGATGGTGCCGCTTTACAAAGTTGCAGAGATGAGGTGACCCATCTTATAATGAGAATGTATATTTTTCAAGGTATTTTGAAATGAAATGACACAAAATACTGTGTAAAATTCCAGACAGGCCCTTTCTCCAGAGAAGTACCAGCCTAGAAATGCATTTACAAAGAATCGTCTCGAAGTAATGAGTCCCAAATCCCTTTTCTTTCCCATTACAGTTCAAGGAATAACCACATGTGAATCTTTGTCCTTGTACAGCCTATGATCATTGCCGTTGCTTGGATTTCCTGTAATTGTTTGTAAGGCCATGCATGATTTGTGAGGAGGCGAGTAGACTGGCGTAGTGACGTTTGCTGTGTGTGTTTTGATGGCTTGGCTGCAGGGTACAGTCTTGGAGTGTCTTGCTGCTGTCTGTGTCAGAACAGAGGCCGGAGGCGTACCCCAGGGCTGCCCTCAGGGTCCTACACTCTTGAGATACGCACTCACATTGACACACTAGTGCAAGTCTTCTTAATGCTTGTATTTACATAAGGCCTTCCGATCAATGCCATGCAGAGTAAAGGCAATTCTTTGAAACAACCGCATAGAAATTGTGAAGGTGATCTTGTTTTTTTATTATTTTGTCATTTTTAACACCAACATAAAGCTAAAATACATTTGTTGATTGTTGATTGTTGATATAATGCAGTCTGCAACATCCATTTTGAACTTGATTCATTTAAATAAATAGATAAATCTTCACTTTAATCATCTTGGCTTATATATTAAATGCTTTTCTTCCTGGAGATGTTATTGGTTTGTCCGGAATGTTTCACAGTATGGTATTAAACATTTCTATCTTCATAGAACCCAAACCAGATAAAGTTACAGGTCAGATCTGTGGAGAGGACAAGCCCAATCACAGTCAGAATACCTGTTTTTCAGGGTATTCTTGAATAAATGTAAGGCAGAACTGTTTAAATTCATCCTGTGGAACATTCTAGGCAGAGCAATGACATATACATAGAAACAAGAACAGACCCCAACCAAAAAGTTACATAGTGCACCTTTTGTAAATAGATAAATCTTCTCTTTAATCATGTCTCGGTCTGTGTCCAACTCCACTTTTTATTAATAATTATTTCTTAAGCACCATTTGCCAGCATAATCCTGGCAATATTCAACATCAGACAAACATTGGTCTAATAAGTCAAGGCATCTGTACATGTCCCATTAAGTAATAGAATAGAATTTATAGTTGGTTGACAAAATTTGCATGTAATTTCTGTTGACTAAAACCTAAATAAAAAGAAATTAGTTGAATAAATCCTGACTAAAAGTTAAACATTTCTTGTCAAAAAACTAAGACTAAAATGTATGGACTTTATTCACACTTACGTCACAAAACCAGAAGACGTTTGGAAACATGCAGATGACGACTTCCTTTGGGCTCTGTTGGACATAGACAAAATCTGGAAAAGCTGTGAAAATGGCCAGTTTTTTTTTTTCATCTAGATGTCATGGTATTATTCCGTATTTCCTTTTATAAATTGCCTATTAATTTGTGTATTATAATTTGTGTAACTTAATTTCACTGTAGTGTTCAGTTACCAGCTGCCTGTGAGTGACGTCGAAAATGCGATTAAAGTCACATCCTCCACGAAAAACTTTGGCAGGTTGTGAAGACGCTGCTGCTGAATCCACGTTTTTTTCCAAATCCCATAGGAAGAGGGGCAATAACGTCTTTCCCCTTGATCAAATTCACTCAACATTCTCTTTGTTCCGGCTTTAAATCCTCGATCTTGGGAATCATTGCCAACACAGAATGTATTTCTCTTCGCTGATTAGCCTTTGCCTGAACTCTTCACTGAGCACTTCCAGGGTTTTTGCGAACCGTCTAGTGCACAGGTGTCAAACATAAGGCCCGGGGGTCGGATCCGGCCCTCCAAGACCTTTAATCTGGCCCTCGGCTGATTTTCTACTAAAATATTTTAATTATATTTTCTATTAAAATATTGTATTTTCTGCGTTGCTTAGCGTAGCAGCGTCTCCAGCGCCTCTGTGCGTGGCCCCTCCCACCAGAGCAGCACAAATGAAGACTTGTCTCTTTCCAAACGCTCTTAAAGGACGATCATTTTAACTGTTGACCGTGACACCCTCATCAGCAAAATGTCAAAAATGAGAAAAGTGGAGCCGAGTGCAGGATTTTCCAAGAAAAATTGACTTATTCCTATTTGCATACAAGTTCATGTTAAAACATTGTGTTGAAATTGCATTTTTCTTAAAGTTTCAGGTTGTTCATGATATTATAATATTTTGTAAAAGAAAGAGTTCATCAATTAAAAAAGATTTCTATAATAGATTTGCGTTTCTCTGCACAAATATTTGAACTTATTGCTATTTTTGGGTATATATGCCATGAGTTTTCTGATCCGGCCCGTTTGGGATCAAAGTAGGTTGGATACGGCCCCTGGACCAAAATGAGTTTGACGTCCCTGGTCTAGTGTATTCCAATTCCTGACCTAGTCACTGGAGAGAAATGAAATTGAGCGGAGGGACTAGGTGCTGCCAGTCTGACTAGAGCCTCCCCACCATATCGTGAGCTTTCCTATAATATCGCAATAAATATCGTACCGTAAGATTCATACCGTGAGGATATCGTTACACCCCTAGTAACTACACCGAAAGTCGTCATTTGCGTGTTTCCAAACGTCTTCAGTGACTAGAGCTTATTGCCAGAATCAACACTGACATAATACAAAATCATATCACAGTACTTTCTTGTACAAAGAGCGGGTGAATGATGGGGCTGCACCAGACGTAAAACTATTATGCAAAATAAATATGCAAACCACCGCGCATCTCAGCAGCAACTCCATTGGCTGTGATTCTTCTGTTTGTTTTGGTCAAGTATTCTCTTCTCACTGTACACAAATTGTAAAAAATGTTCTTTCCGAAGTTTGGCGAGATTTCTTCAAAGTACAGTTTTGAGGGGTTGAACTTCAGCGTATCTGTCCACTCAGCTCTTTGGCCACAGTAAAAGGATGTATTGGTTTGTGTAGGATGCGCGTCGCCCGGTATCCTCGGCCTCTCCCTGCACTTCAGCCTGATGTTTATATCAGGTGGTCGGATTACTGTGGCAGGATTGTATTAAGGATGCAAGCGCTTAGCCCGGAGCACCACAAATCTGTTCAGCGTTGTATACTCTTCTTTCTCTTCGCTTCTTCCCCTTAGCACTTCTCTTTCTCTCTGCAAGTTTTTCTATCTCCTTATATCTTTCTCTCTCTATCGTTCTGTATCTTTCTACTTCTCTCCCTCCTCATCTTTCCCTTTTGTTGTTTTGAAGGTTCTCTTTCCAACTTTGTCTCTGTCTCTCTGTCTTTCTTTCTCTCTCTCTCTCCTTCCATCTTTCTCTCTCTGCATCGTTCTACATCTTTCTACTTCTCTCGCTCCCCATATTTCCCTCTTGGTCTTTTGAAGTCTCTCTCTTCATCTTTGTCTTTCTTTCTCTCTTTAACTTTTTCTTTCTCTCTACATCTTCTCTCTCTCTCTACATCATTTTCACTATCTTCATCTTCCTTTCTCTTTCTACATCTCTCTCTCTCTTTCGATGTCTCTCTCTCCATCTTTGTCTCAAAATCTTTCTCTCTCCATCCTTCTCTTATCTCTATTCTTCTTTCTGTCTCTCTCCATCTTTATCTCTCTCTCTCTCCATCTTTCTGTCTCTCTCCATCTTTATCTCTCTCTTTCTCTTCATCTTTATTTCCATCTTTCTCTCTCTCTCTACATATTTGTCTTTCTCTCTCCATCTATCTCCATCTTTATATCTCTCCCTGTCTCTCCCTCTCTCTTTCTGTCTCTCTCCCCCTCTCTATGTTTCTCTCCCCTTCCACCTTTCTCTCTCTCCATCATTCTACATCATTCTACTTCTCTCTCTCCCCATCTTTCCTTCTTAGTCTTTTAAGTCTCTCTCTCCATCTTGTGTCCATCTCTCTGTCTTTCTTTCTCTCTCTCTCTCTCCATCCTTTTCTCTCTCTACATCTTCCTTTCCCTCTCTCTGTCTCTCTCCATCTTTTCATTCTCTACATCGTCCTTTCTCTTTTTACATCTTCCTCTCTCCATCCTTCTCTCATCTCTGTTTTTCTCTCTGTCTCTCTCTCCCCATTTTTCCTTCTTGGATATTTTAAGTCTCTCTCCATTTTTGTCTCTCTATCTTTCCCTCTCTCTCTTGCCCTCTCTCTACATCTTTTTCACTCTCTACATCTTTTTTATTTCTCTCGGTGTTGCTTTCTCTCTCTACATCTCTCTCTCTCTCTATCGTTTTCTCTCTACACCTGTTTCACTTTCTACATCTTCCTTTCTCTTTCTACATCTTTCTCTCTCCATCTTTCTCTATACATCTCTCGCTCCTCTTTCTCTCTCTCTCACTGTCTTTCTCTCTCTCTGTTTTTCTCTTTGTCTCTATATCTTCATCTCTGTCTTTCTCTTCATCTTTATCTCCATCTTTATATCTCTCTCTTTCTCTTCATCTTTATCTCCACGTCTTTCTCTCTCTGTCTCTCCCCCCTTCTGTCTGTTTCTCTCTCTGCCTCTCCATCCATCTCTCTCTCCCTCATTACACCCCCTCCCTCCTTCTCTCTTCCCCTCCGCTCGGTCTGCCATCACTCAGCGGGCCGGGGATATTTTACAGCCTGAATTACTGGGTGGCTGACACAAATGAGTGGGGCCTGGGAACCTGTAGTAAGCTAATTGCAGTAGCGGCCCTTTGCTCCCACACTTTTACTACACCCCGTGCTACTGTTTCTCCATGCACAGTAGCACTTTTGATCACCGCAGTTTGGTCGTGTGTGTTGGTGGTTTATTGAGCTGGGGAAAAAAAAATAGAGGATTATAAGAGGTCGCGGCGGACAGCGGTCGGGCAAGTCCTGAGGGAGGACGAGAATTTGGGACTGGCTCAAGAAGTGACTAGCTTAGAGACCTCTGACCCGGCAGCTGAGTCGATGTAACGGCGCGCAAATCAATGTAATTTATTGGGTTTTGGCCGGAGCAAGTGTTGGAATGTGTAACTAGAGCCATTTGCATTGCTTTATAGATGCATTAGGTCTCCGCTTCTCCGTGATTTACAGAAACTGCCCAAGACGCAAAACTCTGGTCAGATCTGGTCACATGTTGTACACATTTACGTCACATACATCATCAACTAGCGTCACCTGGCATGCATAGCCAATCGAATTCCACACACTTTTGCGTCACCGTATGCATGTAGATTTCCTCCCGAAAACGCTTGTCTATACACGGAATAAAAAGTGAAGATACGAAGCCACTTTTGTGTCTTCTTTTCAGACCGTCACCATATAAACGTAGCTTTAGTCTGTTTACATCTCCAAAGTTCAAAATGCTCTGTTCTACCATTCTGTTGTGATGTCATGAAGTGGTAGTTTTCAAGTTAACAGCTCCCTTTTATATTTTGTTCAGTAGAGATTAATTCCTGGTCTGAATTCATCCAAAAGATTCTAGTGAAGGTGTATGGAATTTTTTAAAAAAGTATTGTATGTATTACCACATATCATCACAAGGTGGGTCAGTGTTTTTCATTTGAGATAATAACACAGCCTTAATGTGCAGGTATGTTTGTTAAATGAATGAAACAAAACACAACTCCAGAAATTTTTTTGATTAGGAAATTATAGATTATATATAATATCAGTTATAACACAGATCAGAAAATATCGGTATATGAGCCCCTTAAATACAATAAATGTGTGAAATAATTCAGCTTTGCCACAGTCCAAAGTCATATTTTCATCCAATTCTTATATTTGTTTTAATGAATGAATCTATTATAGGTTCTAAATCAAGGGTGTCAAGCTCAAATTCACAGAGGGCCAAAATTAAAAACCGGGACTAACTCGTGGACCAAACTAAATATTAATTTAAAAATTTCAACAACATCTGCATGTTTTCTCTTCTTTCGAGATATGTACTGTTAAACCTTTTCTTATTAAAATAGATGTTTATTTTATTTATTTATTTATTTTTGCTTAAACATTGAATCCAGAACAAGCATAATGTAAAATAATAACTTTTTTTTTTTAATAAATAATGTCTTATAAATTTTTATAAATAATGTCTTATAAATAATGTAAAGCCTAATACCTATTTGACATGATCTCGTGGGCCAAATATAAGTATATCGCAGGCCAAATTTGGACCTCGGGCCTGAGTTTGACATGTCTGTTCTAAGTAATGATAGACTAAATATAAATCTTACCCCCTCTGTTTGTTACTTTATTGATCAACATACTAGTGCTTGTTGTACAAACCAGTAAATTGTAAAGTGAAAATAGTGTATCTTTTAGCTTATCCTACTACTCTACCCATATGGACATTTAACATTTAAAACAAATCACCATTAAAATGTAAAATGTGTATGTGTGAATAACAATGAGCCCTCTATTGTTCTAATGCTCTCTGTTAGGGAATAATGAAATTGTAATGCAGATCCGAAATACAGATGTGTCTCCTTCCTCTGGCTTTGCTTTCTCTGTTCTTTCTGTCAGTGCTCGCTGGTTCAGTTGGGCTTGGTTTGTGTGCCCCTTTTCTTAATTGGCACTAAAGATGCCCAGGGCCCCTACCACACACACACACACACACACACACACACACGCACGCACGCACACACACAGTGACTCTACGGCTACAGTGGCAGAGGAGAGTGGCTGACGTGAGGGAAATTAGCGTCGGATGCAGAGAAAGAAGGGGAGAAACAGCTCTGAAGCGGCCCTTTGCGAGATGAAAAGTGCAATGATAGCAAATATTCTGCTCTTAATTACTGCCTGTTTACTCTGGCCCTCCCTCCCTGCGACCTCCTCCCCCCTCAGCCTGGAAGCACACCCCCACCAGCTCCACCTCCCCTCACCCATGTTTTCAACTCGCTCACCCCTCGCTTCCTTGCTCCTCCTCCAACGGATCAACGGATCCAACAGACGGTTCATACAAAAAAAAAGAAATGATTATCGCTACCACATCATGTATTTACCTAGTTCAGTATCCATTTCCCTGCGCCGTCTATTGGGCTACCATGTTTTTCTTCACTTGAACTCTCAAATCTGTTTGAAATTGCCCGATAATCAATCAATACGTCTGAGTTGCCTTTCCACGCACACTCCCTCCATGTCCTCCAGGGGGATCCCGAGGCGTTCCCAGCCCGGCCGAGAGACACAGTCATAACGCAGTAAATTTGCCTTTCGACTCCTTCTTCACACAGCGTTGCAAACAGAGCTGAGATCCACTGGTTTCCAAACCGGACATCCTTCTGTCCATAAAAACTAGGAAAAGAATTGGTGACAAAGGGCAGCCCTGGCGGAGTCCAAAATGCATTTGGAACAGGTCTGACTTACTGCCAGTAATGTGAACACAGCTCCTGCTCTGGTCATACAAGGACCGGGGAGGCCTTAGCAAAGACGCCAAATTCTCGGAGCACCCCCAAGGACCCCACGAGGACACTCCTTATCCAGATCCACAAGGCATACACAGTTACTAGTGCAAATCTTTACCAATAATCAGTCGACTATTAACAGGGTAGCCACAGGATCTTAAAAGGTCTTAAATTTCATGTTCCTAAATTAAGGCCTTAAAAAGTCATAAATTATGTTGTCCAAGTCTTATTTTTTCACAAAGGTCTTAAATTTTATTAGCCTTTTTTTTTTTTTTTTTTTTTTGTATATTCATCCAGGCTGTAGTGTAATGTTAAGGAGAGGAAAAAAAACAACAATGTGAAATCACGTAACATGAATGAATGTCTAATTTTGAGTATGCTCAAAAAATACTTCAGTTTCTGGCACCAGCGGCAATGAGTAAACAAACAGTACAGTGGAGGAAGACGATGGATGGATCTTAGGGAACTGTAGGTTTAATCCACAGTGGCTCTTAGATTCTAGATATAATGGTTGGTCATTATTAGAAGTTTTTCGCCTGCATAATGGGTGCAATGTTGGTCATAATTTTCAATTAAGTGGCCTTAAAAAGGTCTTTAAAAAAGTCTTAAATGTGGGGTAGTCAAACCTGGGGATACCTTGATTAAGGTGGACATTGTTTAAAGGTCCCATATTACACCATTTTCTGATCTATGTTTTAATGTTGTTTCGTCACAAACATACCCGGAGCTGTGTTTTGTTTCATTCGCACATTTAACACACACACTGCGTATTTAAGATGAGTTCTTCTATCAAACGGAAAACACACTGTGCACCTTCACTAAAATCAACTGGATGATTTCAGCCCAGAATTGCCAGTCTCTATTGAACTAGAGGTAAAAAGCTGTTAACAAGGAAACTACTGCTTCATAACATCCCAAAGTAGAACAGAGCATTTTGAGCTTTGGAAATGTAGACAGACTAACAAACAGATGTGTAAATGAAACAAAACTCAGCTCCAGGTATGTTTTTGATGAGGTAACAACATTCTAACATGTCTTAACGCTTATAAAAGTCAGTTTTGTAGGATCTTTAAAGATGGATTAACTGTAGAATATGTCATACATTTTACATATCTCTTGTTTCTCCCCATTTCTATTTCTGTGGGTGTACGTGTTAACTTGTAGTTGTTTGTGCCCCTTTAATTTGTATTCCATATGTCTTTCACTATAATTGTAGTTCTGATTGGACATCCTCTTCCTGCTCCACGGGAAGCATCTGACGACTTTCACATGCATCGTAAGATGGATGGACAAATAGCATTGTGTCGGCTGTCTGTCCAGGAAGTTATAAATCACTGTCTCCAAGGATATGTCCGGTCCGAGGTTAAGGCATGATTGTGGCTCTGGGCTTTTGTGACTACGTGGATTTCCAAAATAAACCATGTTTTTTTGTATTATTTTTAATAGTGACAAAATTAAAATAGTTTTTTTTCTGATGAAGGGTCCAGTTTATCTCCTTTGTGATGTTGCTGGTTTGCCTAGAATGTTCCACTGTGTGCCATTAATCATATCCACTGAGAGTATCAGTTACACAGTAAGAATGCATACACCAGTATTTCAACTTAGCGTGTAAGAAAGACAGTGCTTGAGCCTGCTGTGTAGTTATAATCTACAGACAGGGGTGTAACATATATAAAATAGCCTACAACTTAAATGTCAAACCAGAGCTATTGGCAATGGGAAAAACAACCTGCATAGGCTTAAGATATCTGCAGTACTGTCCTATAGTGACCTGCCACATGATTAATTAATCATTGCATTTATATAGCGCCTTTCAAGACACCCAAAGCACTTTACATTTCATTATTCATTCACTCGACACTTAGTGGTGGTAAGCTACTATTGTAACCACAGCTGCCCTGGGGCAGACTGAAAGAAGCAAGGCTGCCAATCTGCACCATTGGCCCCTCTGACCACCACTATCACTCACGCACACACCACTTCCATACTAGGCAATGTGGGTGAAGTGTCTTGCCTAAGGGCACAACGTTTTTGTGACTGGCGCCCAACTGTGGCACCTGGAATTCCCAGTGGTTTCCCATCCAAGTACTACCCAGTCAGGTGACCGCAGGCCCCACTGAACTAATCGAGCCATTGCCTAATCTTGCTTTTTGAACACCTCAGGGTTCTCCCTCTCTCTCAAGTCCAAGATTAGTCCTGTTTTAGTCCTGGTTCAGTCCTGGTTTAGTCTTGGGCACATGTGATGTAGCCTATGATTTATGTTCTGTAGGTCATTATGAATGGCGTTAATATTACCATTCCACATCATTTTTTGGGGGGGTCACATTGATCACATCGTGAATCGCGTACTCCCACTTCAGAAAATTTGGTTTATAATTTTTACATTTAAAATCACAACATTCATCTGAAATTACTTAATAAAAGAAACAAGCCCATTGACTTCCTCGTTAAAAACTGCGGTGCCCAATGGGAGCTGATATTGCTGCAAACGTCATCACAACAACAGCATCGAACAACTCCTATGGATAGCTGCACATCACATTAGCAAGCAGCACATTTATTTTTTTTACATTTGTACCGAAGTGATACATCCTATGTGTATCACCATTTAAGAAAATAAAATTGAAGAATGAAGCAAGTACAGAGGTTTAATCGACTGTTGGTGACGGTGAAAACGGTGACAGTGAAAACGGTGACAGATCAGCAATAGAAAATAAGTCATTACAAATTTTTCAAACATACACAAATCATTCCAAATGCATTTCTGAGAGGGTTAATGAGAAGGGAAAACAACTATAACATGGTTAACATCTCTGAAAAGTTGATATTGCATACTAGGCCTGCTTTAATGCCATACAGTGGAGCATTTAAGGCAAACCAATAACACCAGAAACATTAAAAAGTGCACCTTTTTTCCTGACTGTGCTGACAAATAATTATACTTTATGCACAAAAAAATAAATTCAGTAACAGACATAAATATTTTGAAATGAGTCAGAGAAGCTACAACATATAAATCAAAGTCCAAACGATCAACATTCTAAAAACTGACTTTTTTGGAAATACCTTTTAGCAGTGCAAAAACAACCAAACCAAAATACATTAAAAAAAAGCCCGTAAACAGTAAACCCAGGCGTGGTCGATATGTTTTTCCTCCTTGAGCTCTTGAGTTTTGATGGTCGGGGGTGGGAAGAGGTCAGATATATTTCCCGGTCCCCGTGGTGACTGCGATGCTGTATTAAAACCATATTTCGAATTACACTTGGCAGATTCATGGGGTGTCTTAAACAATATGAACTACGTGTTAAGAAATAAATTGCTTACACCGGTAGAATTCTTACTACACTTCAATCCAAACCCCCAAGACCATCTCGATCATTAGTTGTGGCACATTTCTCCCCAGTGCAGGCAGTCCAGACATGGGTACTGATTGTAATAAAACAGTGAGGGGAGGGGAGGGGGGTGAGTTAGGGGCTGTGAGGTGGCGGGCTGGCTGCTGTGACAGTGGTCCGTGCCATTCATTTTGTTCATAGGCTCTCCAAGCTCTCTGCGACGCAAGCTCCACTGCGTGTAAGGGCCCTAAATGGTCATTGGTTTTTAAGCTGTTGTTGAAGATGGATATAAGAAACATTCATCTAAGTCATAACAATGTGTCTTTGTTTACGGATTACAAGGGACAAGTACAAACAAAGTGGATTGTTTTAAAGATGTTCACAAAAATGCAGCGAGCAGTAGGGGTGCACCGAAAATTTGTAGCCAAAACCAAAACAGAATAAAAATTAAACACTTGGCCGAATACTGAAACTGAATATCAACTGCGGTTGTTTTTCACTATTTTTAAAATATTGCATAAATAATCTAGAATAAAATTTTAGACATGTTTTTAAAAGAAAGTAAATGTTTATTTAATATTCTTTAAATATTCCAGTAGCTTTTCTAGTAAGTATACCAGTAAGTTTTAGGCTAGGCCTTCAAAAAGAACAACAATTCCAAAAAACACTTAAGTGCATTAAAGTGGATAAACCCACATGAATTATTGTCCTTTTGGCACAAGTATGCATAGCCACAGTAGCTAGGCTAATAATGTCAACAGAAGGCTCCATAATAATAGTAAATTATAAAACTTACGCTTATAATAATAAGTGTGCTTGTAACCTCATACACCTAGGGTGCACTCACACTAGGACTTCAGCACCGTGCCCAAGCACGGATTGCCATTACTCATACAAGAAATACAGTGAATAAACTCCTCTTCAGAACATACAGCGAATCCGTGCTCACCTTCAATGAGGACTGTGACAGACAGAAGTTTAGCTGCCTCTCGTCTCCGGCTGACATCACTGTTCCACTCTGTTTTTATATAAATAAACTCAAGGAGAAGCTCGTATCATAAGAGGACGCACATCTGCTTCACTATTTAATAGATATTTCATGCTGCTGGACTTACATTCTCCACTAAAGTGATAGCGCTTTTGCCCCACATGTAAACAAACAGCGCCGTGTGGTGACATCATTGCCTAGTGACTTGGTTCAGTTGTGAGTGTGGAAAATAGAACCCACAGCAACCGTGCTTTAGCACAGCACAGTTCTAGTGCACCCTTATATTTCCACACTGCCGACTTTTTAAAGAAAGCAACAGATCACTGTATCATTGTCACATGCCACTATTCCACCTTACTTTTAGCTCACTCTACCAAAAGCTTTTTTGCAATATTCGGCCGAATATATTCGGTTGCCGAATATTCGGTGCATCCCTCACGAGCAGAGAATCTGCCAAACTATAGCTTAAGACTCTTGTTTGAATGTGGATTGTGTAACTTTTCTTGTGGAGGGTCTGTTATGTTTTATCCATGGACATGTTATTACTTTCTTTTGATTGTTTCGCAGTATGGTATTAAACCCAGGCCAAGTTACAGGTTATATCTGCAGCGAGGCTACCCCAGCCACAGTCAAAATGCCTGTTTTTCTATGTATTTTTAAGCTATAAAACCACCTATAATTGAATAAATGTAAGGTGGAGCTGTTTAATGTCAATTTGTAGAACATTCCAGGCAGAGCAATGACATATTCATAGCAACAGATAACAGACCCCCAACAAGTTACACAGTGCACCTTTAACCAGACTGCGTTGGCATTTTTGACACAAACAAAAACATGGATTTTGACAAAACAGATTTTTCGCTGAAATCTGGGTATATTTTTTTCATCTTATAAAACCACAAAACCAGTCTTTGACTGGTCTCTACAATCTCCAAACCTCCTCTATTCATCGTAATCTTCTGTTTTCAAATCTACTGAAGGCAATACCCATAAACTAGGACAAGGGGACAGTGGCAGTATAGTCTTCTCTTCTTTGGTTCTCCATCTTTCACTGCCAAAATCAAACGCGCTTAGATCACCAGGCACCGTGCACTACATCATCGCCACCATTCTACCATAGATATGCCTGTCTATCTAATAACTATGCCTGCCTACACCCACTCCCCAACCAGCTCTGAGTGATGTGGAGCACCATCCAACACCCCCAGCCAATGTCCCGTGCATTTGTACACCCGTCTGCTCAGCCCACATCCTGCACCAGTTTTGTTGTCGTGCTTGTCAGACTAGCACAACAGCTCTTGTCTTCAGCTGTTGGTTCAGATCGCTGGTGTCAATGGCAGAACGGTGTTTTGTGCCTTGTGTGCCTTTGTTTATGAGGGATAAAAATGAATTTGCCAGGGGATAGTGGTAGACGGGAGTTATTGTGAAATATCTAAGGAGGTTGTCGTAAAGAATTGTGCATGGGATGGTCAATGTTTAAGTGACAGCAATGGAAAATGTAGCTACTGTAATCTTCGTGTTCAAAATGTAAAGGACACATATTGTGGGGAATTGACATTGTAGAGTTTTTAAACATGTTATATTGTCTTTTCATCAAAAATATACAGAGTTGCTTTTTGCTTCATTCATGATTGTTTCTTTCACCCAAAGTCGTCTTCTCAAAAATGGTCTGTTTGCATTTTGCCTGCATTGTTGCATCACAGGTAGAACGGTGTCCTTCTCCTGCACAGTTTTCCAGTCCAGTCCACTTTATTTGTATAACACATTATATAAATAGTTTCCAAAGGGCTGCATAGAGACAGTTAAAGCCAAAATACTCAGAAACAAAAAATGAATGAACGCTGAGATGGCAAAGGATAAATTCAATTTGTCAGATGGACTAAAGTAGATTTGGTTGAATACGTTTTAGGCCTATTAGTTAGGCCTATTGAACTGAACTGAGTGTGGGGTCATATTAGCATAACCATTCAGGGCCATAATGGGAGCTTTCACACCTCTGCACTAACCAACAGAAACTGTAAACAAGTAGGTGTGTTAGTTTCAGAGTGGTTTCACTACAGTTAGTTTCTCCCTTCAGGCAGGAAGTGTTTAAGGAAGTGTCCACCATCATTCTGACCTTCAAAATTGCTTAATGTCAATGGGTCTAAAACAATTAAAAAAAAAAAAAAAAAAAAAAAAACTGTCAAATCTTTTTTGTTGTTGTATTTATGAGGACCCCCTCGAAAACGAGATGGCAAGACATCTCAAGGGGCTTATCCTCTAAATAAATTAAAATTAAATTAAATTCAAATAAATTCAAATAAAAAAAATCAAATAAGAGCAAACAAAAAATACCAATAAATAAGTAAATCAATCAAATGTTTTAAAATAAATAAAAGACACACAAACAGTCTCTGGACTCGTTCAGTCAAATTGTGGTTTCAATAAACACATTGCCTAAAAACTTCATGTCTTTCTTTTCCCATTGTTCATTCCCTTTGCTGACAGCAGAGGGAGCTCTAATGCCTAAATACCTTATTGAAAATGGAGGTGTAGTTTATAAAATATATTTTCCAAATGTACATATTATTTTAAAAGTGCACTATATAATTTTCGGTTGAGGTCAGTCACCTGCTTCTGTGAATATTGCTCTGCCTGGAATGTTCCACAGTATGACATTAAACAGATCTACCTTATATTTACTACTGGGTTTATAACTAAAAATGACTAGGAAAATAGGCATTCTGACTGTGACTGACTGCCTCTCCACAGATCTGACCTATAACTTGATCTTGTTTGGTTTCCATGAAGATAGAAAGGTTTAATGCCATACTGTGAAACATTCCAGGACAAAGCAATAACATGTCTATTATGGATGTACTATATTCAAATCTCATGGTACTATATTTATTGCAATATTTTGAAGAGGCTGATATAATTGTAGATGTGACACTTTTTTGCTTTTAAAATACCTTGACGATTTTACCTTGAAGATTTTGGTGTGAATTATTTCCATCATAATCCCAAGAATCTAAGAAAAAAACATATTTCTTCATGTTGTCTGCCCTGAAATGAATCATGGGATATGTAGTTTCCGATGTTCATAAGATGTTGCTACTATAAAACCATGCATTTAAGCAAAGGAACTTGTAATTCGATATATTTTGTGACAACCCATGATATTATTGTGAGACTTTTGACGATACAGTATCACAATATTTCAGTTATTGGCAAAGCAAGGCAAGGCAAGTTTATTTGTATAGCACAATTCGTACACAAAGTAATTCAAAGTGCTTTACAGAATAAGAAATACATTAAAATCATAATAAAAACAAATAAAAACATAAATAATATATTGTTACATCCTTAATCTCTACGGTTAAAAGCATTTGACGGACCCTCCACCAGAAAAGTTACACAATCCTCCTTAAAATTAGAGAAAGTGAAATACTAATCTAATAATAATCAAAGCATGTTTTAAAAGGACTTAAAGCCACAAGAATTTATGAGTTATTTTCCACTTGTTGACATTTTGTGGGTTTTGAGTTGGGTCTGTTTTATTTTATTTTGATGTGTTGATTTCCCTCCAATGCCATTCTGTTTAGATCATCAATTTCTACTCACCACAACTGTTATATTTGGGAGACAACATACAATAATTCTAGTATTTCTTCCTGACTTCTCCCCATTAGTTTACCATTTTTCTTGACGTTCCTTGCCAAACTCTGCACAGGTGTGAACAGTCAAAGAGAAATCAGATTGCTCTCATCAGATATAACTGTTTACATGACATTTCGATAATCCGATAACTCCAGAAATCAGATAACGTCCCGATTTTTCCCATGTAAACACAGCCACGGCCTTCTCCCAGCCTGCAAAAGTCAGTTCCCAGCTGGCATACAGGCCTGTCAGATCAGCGCCCGTTGATGGATAAGAAATGATGACAACAATGACAGAGTACAGGTGTCTGCTTCGTGCTGTCAACCTTTAGCAGATGCTGTCAGGCCGGAGGGATCGGGTTGCCAGTCCCGAGAATCAAAACTCAGCCGTGATGCTTTACATAAGATCCGGAGGGAGCGGAGGGTGTTTGAGAAGGCTGTGTTAGTGGATGTGAACAGTCCCTCCCTCCGTAGCTAACATTTGGCTGAACTTTGCGGTAGGAGCCTCCCTCATGGCGTCTCCTCCGTAAGGTCAGATAGAGAAAAAAACATGGATGAACAAGAGAATATAGTCCAGAAGAAGGTATATTTGAGCAGGGGAGAGGAGAGTGCAGACAGGATTGAGACAGGTGGAGTTATATGAAGTGAATGTGATGCTTATTGGAGGGGAGATAAGAATTTTTGGAGAAGAACAGTGGTGAAATATGTCGGCGTGTTTTGCTTGGATGAAATTCATATATTTTGAAACAATGGACAGTGGATATGAAAAATGATTTGAGTCAGAATCTTTAAGTGTTGACACATCGAGAACATTCTGAACACAAAAGAACTGACTGTCTTTAAAAACTTGAAAGATTATAGCAAAAAACTATTTAAATTTTATAGACCATCATCTTTCAAATTTTTGGAGCAAGCTCAAGTTTAATGCAATGTACACAGTAAATTATCATTTTGTTTCATCATCCATGACACACAATATTAAAAGTTCTTTTTCACAGTTTTATTAAATCTTTGACGAGTAATGGAGCGCAATCGCAATTTTGCAATTTTGCTTTTGTAACTAAGGAAACTTAAAAAAAATACATATATATATAAACATTTGCATCCTGATGAAAGGTGATGTACTGAATTTGTGTTGTCTTAAAAATGTGAAAAACACTACTTCATTTTAAACAGTTTACAGTGGTCAAAAGTTATTATTCACTTATTTTTCATTCAGAGCATCCTAATTCTTCAACGTGATGTTTTTCCACAACTTATTTTGACCTCAAGTGCTGCTTATACTATATATCTGTACTAGGGAAAGACAAAGTTTGCAGAAATACATGGGAACAATCAGGTACAAGTCTTATAATTTCTATAGCCTTCATGTTATTTAGTACAGCGGGTTTCAATAGGTAAGGCCAAAAAGCCACTGGGGAGGCGCGACACAGGCAGACTAAACCAGGACTGATCCCAGGACTGAACCAGGAGGACTAAACTAGAACTGAACCAGGAGTGAGTGTTGGGACAGGCCCAGAGGTGCGCCCACGTAGACTGTTGTGAGACTGCAGGTGAAAGGACCAGCACAGAGTTAAGAGCAGCCAACGCAGACTGTGCTTTGTGGATGTCCTGCTCTGAAGTCTCGGGATAGAGCACTGCTCTCCTGCAGACCTCCTGTGGGTCCCAACTGCAGTCCTGCTAACTAAACATGAGTGTAAAGTAAAATATACACATGCTTCATGTATGCCTATCATACATCATTTGTGCTGGATATTTTATTTGACATAAATAAAAACATTTTAAGCAGCCTAAACTTGCGGATGTGGTCTAATCTCATGCACAATTCCTTTCCCTTCTCTGTGTTTGATAGATTTTAAGAAAGATGGGGATCTTGCAGTATTTGCGAGCAGGAGTGGGACAAAATATCGTAGATGCGGGTGGGAGCAGGAATGAAAATTACAGTTCTTTGCAGGAGGAAGTGGGCCTGCACAATGCGGGTGTTGACAGGAGCAGGGCTGAAAACTGTGTCCCTTGCAAACCTTTAGCTCGGGGTTCTCCCTCTCTCTCAAGGCCAAGATTAGTCCTGTTTAGTCCTGGTTTAGTCCTGGTTTAGTCCTGGTTTAGTCCTGTGACCTACTGACGTTCAGTGATGTTAAAAGTCACCTCAATTAGGCCTGCATGAAGCTGGAAATTATTTGCTATTGCAAAAATGGTCCATTAATGCACTTAAAAAAATAAAATAAAATAAAATACAATATTAAAAAAATTAATTATCAGTTGTTATTGAAACTCATCATTGCCAGAAACACAAAAGATGCATTTACTTTACAAAGGTCTGTGTGGGGTAGGGCAGTATCTTTACCTCTACCAAACCCCTGGTTTAGTACTAATACTGATAAGCATGGGAACTTTTTGTTCAAAATGTTGATTTGTTATACACAGTAATGGCCAAATGACCAGCACAACTCCAAAACAGTTGCCTGACCAGCCAGTCCCTTCTACATTCTGCTAGAAACCAGAAGGGTCCAGAATTGAACAATAGAGTGTGAAAATCCTCCGTCCAAACATGAAACAATCAGATCACAGCCGCTAAGTTGTAGCTTGTGTCTCTCAAATATTGAATACACTCTCCAAAATGCTCATATCATTCAGAACAAAATATATCACTTCTTTTGCCTGAGATAAGCTTGGTGCTAGTTTGGTGTTTTGATTGTTGATTCTGAGAAGATCTAAACTTTACCTCAGATCTTTATCCCCCCCCTTTTTTTTTTTTATGTGTAAATCGCTATGTTTGTTTTTGACGCGAACGGACCATGCATCTCTCTGATTGGTTAATCTGCCTGTCAATCACACAATCACTCAGAAATCAGGGGGACAGGATACAGCTCCAGATCTGCTCATCTTTGCAAAGTTTTGTCAAAGCGTGCGGTTCTGGCTGGTCAGCTAACCAAAACATATTCCCATTCGGCATCGGCTAATAAAATTGTTTGCTTAATTTTTTTCATATATTTTCTGCATACGCTTCTGAATTTGAACCTGTTGGCTATAATGTTACGATTACTGTATTGCATATATGATAACAAAATGGCTCCTGGCTTTTCCAGCAACAGTGCATAAAGTCATCACCTCCTCTGTAGCATTATGGAGATAAGAAGCCCACAGTTCCACCAGTCCACACAGATAGCGGGACAAACCCACCCTGTAGTGAGCAAACATGAGCATTTAGCTTCAAGAAATCAATTTGGATAAAACAGTGACCCCTGTAAAAGATTAGTCACATAAACAGGAGGGAGTAGATACATGTAATCCTCTTTCATTCCATTTTCCGTAGCCTTTTTCCTCTCCTCTGAATGCTAATTCTGTTCGGCGCGCCAAAGCTCACAATGGATAATCTGTATGGTAATGGAACTGCTTGAGCCGTAACTTAACACATAAATGCGTCAGAAACTCAACTGGAATAAAAGAATAAATCGGAACGTTGAACCAAATCTGACAAGACTTTTGTATTTAGTTTAGGGAAAATTTCAGTTAAGTCCATATTTTTTTTATCTAGTTATCTGGTTTGTCAATGAAAATGTCATGTTAATGTATTTACTAACTAAATCTGTAATAGTTTTAGCCAACCTAACGTTATTTTTTCAACACAGTGGATAATCTGTATTGTAAAGGAATAGTTTGAGCCTTAATTTAACAAGTAAAAGCATTAGAAACTCAACTGGAATACTCAGAATTTCAGAACTTGAAACCAAATCTGCCAATCATTTTTAGAGTGCTGTTTAATTTTGGCAAGAATTTTAATCAAGTCAAGTCAAGTTTAGTCAAATAATTCTCTTTTACTCGTCAGAAATGTCATGATAATTTAGTCTAAATCCATAATAGTTTCAATTAACCAGATTTGAGATTTTTTATATTTTAATTTTAATGACTTGTATAACATTGCTCGATGGGACGTGTAAAGCTATGTTTGTTGGATGCTGAGTTTGTTTACGGTCTGGTTTGAGGAAGTTTTAAAAGTGTAACTTCAATTTAGTCTCCACTGATTCTTTGAATGTATTTAGGTTTTTATGTGGGATGCAACAATCCAGCTTTTTCAGCTCAGAACCGATATCGATACTTTCACTTTAAAGGTGCATTGTGTAACTTTTCTGATGGAGGCTCTGTCACCTAGTCTGATTCATCAGCCGGTTTCACTTCATGGAAACCTTCTGATCTCACAGCATCAGGATTCGTTCGCTCAATGGTAGGCGGGCACTTTTTTTATTTTAACCAATCGCTGCTATTTGGTCATGACGTATGTAATCCACCAAATCCTGTAGGAAGAAGGGCAATAACGTCTTTCCACTTGATAAATTTCACCAAACATTTTCTTTGTTCCAGCTTTAAATCCTCAATCTCGGGAATTTGTTTCCAACACAGAATGTATGTCTTCGTCTACATCCATCTCGATTGCTTTGTTTACTGTTGTGCTGTACCAGAAAAGAACCTAGACAGGCGCTTGAGTTTGACATCATGGCTTCACAGCTCTTCGCTGATTGGCCGGTGTGCGGATTACAACTTCCGGAGTTCTTGCAAATCGTCTAGTATATTCCAATTCCTGATCTAGTTGCTGGAGAGAAATGAAACTGAGAGGAGGCACTAGGTGGCGCCCAGCCAGGCTATCTGTCACCTGCTTGTTTCTATGAATATGTCATTGCTCTGCCTGGAATGTTCCACAGTATGACATTAAACAGCTCTACTTTACATTTACTCAATTACAGATGGTTTTACTGCTCAAAAATACCAAGAAAAACAGGCATTCTGACTGTGAGCAGGGTCGCCTTTCCACAGCTCTGACCTGTAACTTGGTCTGGTTTGATCTCCATGTAGAGGTTCAATACCACACTTTAAAACATTCCAGACAAAGCAATAACCTTTCCTTGAAGAAAAGCATTTGAACTTCCACCAGAAAAGTTACACAATGAATCTTTAAGTGCTGATGCATAAAATATATAAAAGTTAAATTATTATGAGACATTCTACGCCTAAATCAGCTAGTAAATAATCGAATCAAATCATCAGCCCAACCAGGATCTCAGCCGATTTCAACCGATATCAAAAATGTCCTGGAGCAGTATCGGTGCATCCCTAGTTTTTAGTATTTGTCTAAACATCAGTACTTTTAGACAACAACTATCTCCACTTTCATAGTCTGAGTGCACAAAAAAGTACACCACAGTTTTATTATTTCGTTTTTAGTCAGCAAAAATATTACATTGACGAACTACAACGAAAATATTTTAGTCAACAAAATTAACACTGTTTTGGAAATATCAATCCCGTATTCCACATCCCCCCTTATTTAGATGTTGAGGAGCTTCCTCTAATAGTAGAAATGATATTTGCTAATAATTCATGGGGAGTGGACTGGCTCGGAGCGCTGGCGGGACCCCACTTGAATTCATCAGAGCGAATGAGATAAGCGCTCTGTGATATCGCGCTTTAAAACATCTGCGGCGCGTTCATCGTTTCATCTGGGAACATGTTTCAGAAAATATGACCAGAAAATCAATCAGGGTGCTGCCAGAGAGAGGCTGTCAACATGAGCGGCGCGTGGAGAATAGGAAGTGCATACAGACGGCTGCTTGTGGACCAGACCATGTGTCAATTATGGAGTTCTGAATGAGTTTAATACAGAGTAAAAGACAGGCTGATGGGGTTAGATGTGGTTTTGGAGGGGAGAGTAACAGTTGTGTGTTGGTGAGGGCCAAAATTCCTGTTATAGCGAAGTGTGTTATTTGTTTTTAGTGTTTAAAAGACTTATCATGAGTAGAGATAGACATGTGTTTTGTTTCATTCCCACATGTTTAACACACAAACTCATATGCATATTTAGACTGAGTTCTTCTCTCAAACAGAAAACATTCTGCTCTAGTGGTCTGCGATATCTCGATATTTAAAATATATCGAGATATTTTTTAAGCATGAAATGGATTCTGACATGTCGTATATATCAGTATAGTTCTATTTATTTCTGATTTCGCCGCTGCACTTTGCCTTCTCTGTGCGCGCTCCCGCTCGTCCAGCACAAGGAGCGAGCTGTTTTTTTTTCAGCACTTTTAGTTTACCGTATTTTCCGGGCTATAAAATTGTCTGTTTTCGAACTTTTTTCACAAATAAACCGCACCGGACTTTAAAGGAAACACAACAGTTCAATGGGTGAGTTGAAGTTTGTTTGGTGCGTTCACGGTGACTCTGGGCTTTGTTCAGTTGTGGCGTGTAGGGAGGGTGCTGTCTGGGACCGCTGGCTTGTTGGCGTGTTCGCAGTGACTCAGTTGTTCAGTTGTGGCTCAGAATGGCACATCGGACTCGCTTTTTCGGTTCGTTCCTCCGTTCTATTCCTCGTCCTCGTGGAGTGATGAGTGTGACTGCGGGTGTGTTTGGCTGTGCGGTCGCTGTCTGCTCTGTGCATAATTGCGTGCACTGCGGGTGGTGCGGCTTTGTAGTTTACTAAAGTCGTGCTGAGACACTTGAGTGGATTCGTGTATAGGGCGCTTGAACTTGCGGGGCGCTCGGTTGTTTTTTGATGGGGTTAGAGGCTTAAGAGCGCGCCTAATAGCCCGGAAAATACGGTATGTAAATGAGCCATGTGGTTTTATGTTTCGTTTCTGTAACACATAAACAAATGTGTCAAAACTGCATTAAACACATTATTATATCAAATGGGCTAATGTGGCTGTATAGTAGATATGGTTTATATGTTTAGTAATATAAAGTTTATTTATGCAGAAAATTTTGATTAATAATCTGCTGCAGTGTAGAACTTGTACAATAGTGTTTGGAGTGTTCGGTTTGATCTTCGCAGTGGCTTGTGGGATACCTCATAGCTTCTTACCACTGGTTAGGAACATGGATCTATTAAAATAAGAAACCTCCCAAGCTTCGTCTGCTGAAGGAGCTCATGGTTATCATATGGTTAACAGAGTTAGTGCAAAGATGAGCTTGAATTAAGTTGAGTTGTTTTATTTTTGAAAGAAAAGAAGGCAATATTTATTACTTCTTTCTTTATTTTGCAGTTATTATTTTTGTATATAGGGATTTTTTTCTTTTTTTTAAATGTTACAGAAGCACTTTGTTTCTACATGAACCCCTTTGCATTTTGATAAAAAAAAAAAAAAAAGACATTGCGGAATTTGGCATATTTGTTTTTGCAGTTTTTTTTCTTTTGCTGGGTTATTTTTCCTGATATATATTTTTACTCCATATCACCCAGCCCTGTACTCTGTTCCATCTTGTGATGTCATGTGGTAATATAGGCAGTGCTCCACTGTGTTTTTAAACTCCATACATCTTCACTGGAATCATAATTCCAGCCTCGGAATTGACTATCTTTACTGAACTAAAGGTAAAAGGTAGAGGTTAACTTGAAAACTGCCACTACATGACATCACAAGGTGGAACAGCGCCTTTTGAGCTTTGGAGATATAGACAGACTAATAATAAACTGTTACGCAAACATGTGTGGATGAAACAAAACACAACTCCTAGTATGTTTCTGATGAGGAAACAACATTATAACAGTATAACATAGATCAGAAAATCTTGAGCAGAGGTCGTTATTTTGTTTCTGATTTGCTGCTTAAAGAACCCACATAAAGCTTTATTTGAACACTTTAATGTGACTGGATAACGACACTCTTGTAGGTCTGTGGTAGAAAAAGAATACTTTGGGTGAGTTTGTTTTAAATTTAAATTACAGAATAAATAAAATCATTAAAATCTGCCTTAGGTAGCGGTCCAAAAATGTCAACAGAGCGCACTGGTCATTGATTCTCAAAGGTCTGTATTGACATTGGCCATGAAAAACCCATATCTGTCAATCTATAATCATGAGGAGCTGTTTGGAAGACTGTGGACAAACTGAACTGCTGGTTTTGAGTGTACTGTCAAGGACCATTTTTGTAGAGGTAGGAGAATACCTATGAATAAACAAACCCCACACAAAGAATCAAATTATGAACTTTAAACTGTGAGGAAAGAAGTGATGGTTCAACTAACTGATTTCCAACTCAGTAAACAGGACTTGATATTCTGTTTAATTAATTTTTAGACCCCATGTCACAGTGACAGTGCTTCGCAAAATTGTGGATTTTATCAAAAGAAAGTAAAATCAAATCAGTCATTGGTCACCAACAGACAGGCAGCTTAGCTGACGTTCACAGGAAACAAGTGCGCTCTGTCTTTGACCCTTTTTTTTTTTTTTAACCAGGGAAAGACTCCAAAAAACCCAGTGGTAAAAAGAGAAAGGCGAGATCCACTCCCATGGACTGACAGGCTATAGATGTTTCCAGAACAGAACCAGGACTGCCCCAGGTCAGAACCAGGACTAAACCAGGACTGAACCAGGTCAGAACCAGGACTAATCCAGGACTGAATCAGGTCAGAACCAGGACTAAACCAGAACTGAAACAGGACTAAACAAGGACTGAACCAGGACTGAAGCAGGACTAAACCAGGATGGAACCATGACTGAACCAGGACTAAACCAGAACTGAACCAGGTCTGAACCAGGTCTGAACCAGGTCTGAACCAGCACTGAACCAGCACTGAACCAGGACTGAACCAGGACTAATCTATGACTGAAGCATGACTGATACAGAACTGAACCAAGACTGACAGGCTGTAGATGTTTCCAAGACCAAACCAGGACTAAGCCAGGAATAAACCAGGACTTAACCAGGTCTGAACCAGATCTGAACCAGGTCTGAACCAGGACTGATCCATGACTGATCCATGACTAAAGCATGATTGATACAGAACTGAACCAGATTGAAACCAGGATGGACAGGCTGTAGATGTTTCCAGGACAGAACCAGGACTAAGCCAGGAATAAACCAGGACTGAACCAGGACTGAACCAGGTCTGAACCAGGTCTGAGCCAGGACTGAACCAGTACTGAACCAGGACTGAACCAGGACTGATACACAACTGAACCAAGACGGACAGACTGTAGATGTTTCCAAGATCGAACCAGGACTAAACCAGGACTAAACCAAGACTAAACCACGATTAAACCAGGACTGCTAAAGAATTACATCAGAACTAAACCGGAATTAAACCAAGACTGAACTAGGCCTGAACCAGGACTAAACCATAATGCATAGATTGTAGAGGTGTCTAGGACCAAACCAGGACTGAACTGTCAAACTGAGAATACAGAATGGGATAAAGTTTGGCCTTGGGATGATCATAAAAGTCACAATACGAGACACACAACCTTCTTTCTCACATTCATAATCATTCATCCAGTACAATTTGCATCATGTCGCCTTGTTAGTTTAAGTTTATTTACTTACATAATTTCATTTGAACACAAAGTTTCAAAAGCATATTTAAAGAGCCTGTATTACACTATTATGTGACCTCAATGAATACTCAAAACTCTGCATATTTAAGTTCTTCTCTCAAATATAAAACACTCTATTCCAGGAAGTGCTGTATTGCGTTTTTAAACTTCATCCACCTTCACTAGAATCATCTGGATGATTTCAGCCACAGAATTTCCAATCTCTGTCGAACTAAAAGTAAAAAGTACATGACATCACAAAGTGGAACAGAGCATTTTGAGCTTTGGAAATTTAAACAGACAAATAATAAAGGATTACTTAAACATGTGTGAATGAAACAAAACACAACTCCGGGTATGTTTTTGGAGAGGAAACAGCTCACAAGAGTTGATTTTGCGTAATATAGGACCTTTAACTGCAATATAAATACAGAAAACGCTGTTGCATTTACCATAAGCAGAATGTTGACGCTAAATAATCGCCTTGTATTTGCTCTTCATTGGTCCATGTGTTGCTGAAGAACCCTATTACATGTAATGAAGTCCAGCTGAAGGTTATGTGACTGAACACTCCACATGACAATACATAGAGGACGCATGGTTATAGCAGCAGCCCAGTCCATTGTGTTAGTAATATTATCAGTACAATTATATGGCTACAGGGCAAACAGGGCTTTATTTCATGTTGTATTTCACGGCTTATGGGAACATCATATCAGCGTTCTGTCATCAGATGGACTCGGATTTAAATTATGGGGAATTTGAGAAAATGCAGGCTTTCGATTATAGTGTCTTCACATTATCACTGGATGAAATTAAAATCGGTGTAATAAGAGTCGACAAATATGGCAACATGGGTTTACTTTTAAACGTGCATTGTGTAACTTTTGTGGTGGAGGGTTCGTGAAATGCTTTTATCCAAGGAGATGTTGAACCTTTGTATCTTCATGGAGACCAAACCGGACCAAGTAACAGGACAGATCTGTGGAGAGAATGCTATTACCTTCTCAAAAACATACCTGGAGTTGTGTTTTGTTTCTTTCACACATGTTTGAGTAATCCTGCATTATTTATCTGTCTACATTTCCAAAGATGGAAACGCTCTGTTCCACCTTGTGATGTCATGAAGTAGCAGTTTAAGTTAACAGCTCCTTTTACCTTTAGTTCAGTAGAAACTGTAAATTCCAGAGCTGAAATAATTCAAATGATTCTAGTGTATGGAGTAAAAAAGCAAACAAACAGTGGAGCACATCCTGTATTACAACATGACATCACAAGGTGGAACAGAGTCTTTTCAGTTTGAGAGAAGAACTCGGCCTAAATATGCAGGGTTTGTGTGTTAAATGTGTTGTAGTGGACCAAACAGAAAGGCAAAAATAAGGTATAAAAATAAGTTTCAATTTAGTAAAGTAAAAAAAAAAAAAAGTAATTTAACAAAGGTTCAAATTAGGTAAATTATAAACCAAAAGCCAGGCACAACTGGGATAACTTAAATCAAACTGAACAGAACAGAACTAACCCGACCATGATGACCATGAGGGCCAACTAAAACTGAACACAGGGGGGAATTACTCTAAATGGTTAACTAAAACTACTAACTTAATGAAAATAACAAGAAGGCAAATAAGTTTAATATAGAAAATAATAAAGTGACCTTAAACAAACTATACAAGTGAACGTAGTAAAACTAACTAAATAATGTTCCCCCCTTTGTTTGGCATGGATGGTCTTTGTCAAGAGTCCTCCGTCTGGCCACCTAGGCTACGTTTATATGATGCAAAAGTGGCATCGCGTCTTCACTTTTTATTCCGCTTTTAGATTAGCGTTTTTGGGACGAAATCTGCATGCATATGGTGATGCAAAAATGTGTGGAATTCGATGGTATGCGTGCCAGATGGCTAGGTGGTGACGCTATTGTCAGAGGTCTCCAATATTTTTCCTCGGGTGAGCTACCTTTACAAAGCGAAAATTCCAGAGAGCTACTAATTTTAGCAGCTGAAGGAAATATATACATAAGATACATATACATAAGATCCATGGCAAGACTTAGATGGGGTACAGTTCGATAAAACATAAACCATTATTAATTTATGAGCGCACAAAATCAGGCATCAAAATGAAAATTTAATAATAGGCATTTAATTAATCACATGTGAGTTATTCAGGTCAATACGTGTAATTCTGAAATCCCTTGGCGAGCTTCCTGAAAGGGGGTGGAGAGCTACTGGTAGCTCCTGAGCTACAGGTTGGAGACCCCTGCGCTACGTGGTGATGTGGCGTAAACACGTATGCAATGTGAGCAGATCTGACCAGAGTTTTGCGTCTTGGGCAGTGTAGACGGAAACACTATGGCAGAGCATATTCAACTTTTCTACTTTGGAGGGTGGTTTCAGATTTTTGCATTTTTAAACCCCAAAAACAATGTCACTGTCTAAACAAGAGGAACTTCCGATAAAATATTTTTGCCGTTTTTAACTGCAAGTGTTCTCGTGTAAACAGGCCTTCAAACAAAAAAAAAACAAGTGCAAGTGAAAATTCAGACTTATATCAATTAAACTATAAGTCTAAATAAAGGAATTAAATTAAATTATGTGTGCTGTAATTAATTTAATGTAAATGAAATTAAATAATACTAACACTGTGGAGTGGAGGCAAAGATATCCACCACATGGGAATGAAACAAAATACAATTCTTCGTATGTTTGTGATGAGGTAACAACTTAATATACTATTTAAGAGATCAGAAAATATCATAATACGGGCCCTTTAAAGGAAATTAACCTTCTCACTGTGGGTGGACTTACCTCTCCACAGATCTGACCTGAAGGCTGGTTGCTTGTCTCCATGGAGAGAAACATTTATGCCATACGCGTTCGTTCCAGACAAAGCAGACTTCATAAATAATCAGGAGAATAAAAATCAAATTAAAATTCACAAACAAATTCTATCTAATATATTTTTAGAAATTACAATGTCCTGATTTCCAAACTCCAAGTGTGTCTATAGAAGATTATAGATTTTCTGCGTAGTCAACATTATCCAGACACGAGTACCTAAATTACCTCCTGAATTAGCGAAATTAATTATGCTCTTTGATCGCTGTATGGCCAATGGATATAGCCTGATAATAAGTTTTTGTTTTGATTGTACGCCTCATTTAGAAGTGCTGTGTGCTGCATATACTTAGACTTAGCTGGTAGGAAAAGGGACGGGGGCTGCTTTGTTAATTAGTCTGAGCCACATCAGCAGGTTTTAGCACCTTTTGGATATGCCGTTCCACCGGGGGAGCTGTTTGTGCAAAGGAGAACAGAAAACCCCAGTAGAAGTAGCACAGTCACCTCACAGCGAGAAGGTCCCAGTTTAATTACAGTGACATGCGAGGGCTTTCTGTGTGGAGTTTAGGTGTACTGTAAGCCTTTAGTGGTTTTGTAGTACAGTACCTCAGTATTTGTCCACCGATCCGAAGGTTAGAGTTTCGAATCCCGCTCTCGACATAAACACAATTGATTGAGGGGTCAGATTCACTTACCCACAGGTTGATGGTATGTTTCAAGCTCCCACAGATAAATGCTGCTGTTGTGTCCTTGGGCAAGACACTTAACCCACCTAGCCCCCAGTGTATGCATACATTCTTCTAAATTTCGTTAAAGTACATAATACAATAATAATACACAATAGCAGTCAGATCCACTTACCTACAGGTTGGCGGTGCCATTTCAGTTCTCACAGATGAATGCTGTTGTTGTGTCCTTGGGCAAGACACTTAACACACCTCGCATCTCAGTGATTGCCTGAATGGGTGAGTGGTCCCTTGTTTTTAAACTCTTGGAGTGTCTTGAAGGTGGAAAAGCGCTATATAAAAATATGACCCGTTATCAATTAGTTGATTTGTTAGTGGCCTTTCGTACAAAATTTGTATTAGTTGACTAATTATTTTATTGGGATAAAAAATAATAATAATAACATGGACTAAAACATTAAGGAGAATGTATGAATGACTAAGTCAAATATTTGGGATGAACTGCTCATTTATTTTTACTTTTTACAAAAAAATATACAATGTACTCTTCTCATTTTGTCAGTGCACTATGGGTCAAATATTTGTTTGGATCATAGAGATGATCTTGAGGACTTTTGCTAATGTCACCTCTGCTTTTGGTTGAATAATCCATGTGCAGGGGTGTTTTGTAGCAGACCAAGAATTTCCTTGGGCGACTAATTACAGCCCTTAAACTTTAGCCTGATTCATCAGCCGGTTTCACTTCGCGGAAACCATCTGACCTCACAGCTTTAGGATTTGTTCGCTCGACCGTTGGCGGGTACTTTTTTTTTTATTTAACCAGTCATTGCTATTTGGTTGTGATGTATGTAATGTGCCAAATTCTGTAGGAAGAAGGGCAATAAAGTCTTTCCCCTTGATAAAATTTACCAAACATTCTCTTTGTTCCGGCTTTAAATCCTCAATCTCGGGAATCGTTGTCAACACAGAATGTATGTCTTCGTCTGCATCCATCTTGACCGCTATGTTTACTGTTGTGCTGTACCACAAAAGGGACCCAGACTGGCGCTTGAGTTTGACGTCATGGCTTCACAGTTCTTTGCTGAATGGCGGGTGCACTGTTTACAACTTCCGGGGTTCTTGCAAACCGTCTAATGTATTCCGATTCCTGACCTAGTCGTTGAAGAGAAATTAAATTGAACGGAGGCACTAGGTGGCACCAGTCTTGCTACTAAAACTTCTGGTACTCTGGTTACTTTAAAAAAAAATTACTAAAACATGCAAGGTAGCTCTTTATCCAGAATGATATCTATTTATTTTTTATACATAGGGATATCATTCTGGTCTCTACACCCCCTCTTATGTCTCAAGCCTAGTCAAAGATTATCAAACTTTTTTTTTTTCCCTTCTGTAATGCATGTGAAACAAAGGAGCTCATTGGTGGTCACACATCATTCCAAACAAAATTACATTTGTCTCACCTCAGATAAATATAAGCGTTCCTCTAATTGATTCTGCAGAAATCTCAAATGTTTTCAGTCCCTTATGATATATACTTCTATTTCTTTTTTCCTCATAAGCAGCCATACTTGTTTAGTTACACATGGACCATGCATGTCCCTGATTGTCACACTCATCTAAAAACAATCTTCACATCTTGGGAAAGAACTGAAGAAGTGTGTATTGTAACGGCTGGAACTTCTAGTGATGGTATGTGAGAATACAAGGGCTGGGTCAACTTCTGTATACAGTTCCCTTATAGATACCAAAACCTTACCTTACCTCGACCTGCAGCCACATTATCACTTAAGCAGGTGTTCCCAGCGTGCTTGTATATGTGTGCGTCGCGTGTGTACAGACACTAGCTGCGCCTCTCTTTTTAAGCTCCCCTCTAATCACACAAATTATTGCTTCCAATTAGCAGCGCGCTAGTAATTAATTCCCCCACTATCACATCGTTTAGCGCCGCGCCGCCTTCACGCCATGGCACCTGGTCTACCCCCCGCCCTCGCCCGCACCCCCACCGAACCCAGCCCCGCCCGTCGTCAGCGCCCGTGTTTGTTTACCCCATACGTCGTGTTAATGAAGAGGGCAACGCCGCGCAAAAGTAGCTACCGTAGGCTATCCGGCGGCTCCCGTAGACTGCCGTTATAATCGTAGGTCCTTACATTAGCGTGGCGCAGGCCCCTCCCCCGTCTCCACTAATATGGATTAATAAAGTGATAACGGTCTTTGTTAATTAATATGAGCGTGCGGGACTAATTGGCTCGCTGTAAGACAAGCAAGCTGTTGAACCCGTAAAAGAGTGGTGTCAGAGGAGGCGGGCGGATACTGTAGTAAAATGGAGGACGGAGGCCAGGATATAATCAGAAAGTGAGGTTATGAGCGAAGGATTTGGAAGAGGTGGGGAAGAACGGAGGGGTATGCTGAAAAAGGCCCACACAGAATGAAAAAACATGAGAAAATGTAGACTATAGAAAAGAATGAAGAGAAAAGAATCAATAATATGTGGTTGTTTTTGCATATCATTCAAACTGACTATTTTATACATGTTTTTTGATATTTAAAGGTGCACTATGTAACTTTTTTGGCTGTTTCTATGGATATGTCATTGCTCTGCCTGGAATGTTCCATAGTATGACTTTAAACAGCTCTACATTACATTTATTCAATACTGGTGGTTTTACTGCTCAAAATACCTAGAGAAACAGGCATTCTGACTGTGAGACAGGGGTCGCTTCTCCACAGATCTGACCTGTAACTTGGTTTGTTGTCCATAAACACAAAAACGGTTTAATGCCAAACTTTGAAACATTTGAGACAAAGCAATAACATCTCCATGAAGAAAAGCATTTGACAGACCCTTTGTTTTCTGTCGCTTTTAAGTTTTTTGTAATTTTTTGCTGTTTTGCTTTGTTGTTGTTGTTTTTTTATTTGGTTTTTGTGGGTTTTAGTCATTTTACGTTTTCTTTGCATCCATTTTTTGTATGCAGTTGCTGTTTATATTCATGCAAACCTTTGGAAATTTAATTAGCAATTAAAATGTAGTCAGGAGACATCTCTAATTTTGCACAACTGGCATAAAAACATAAAATAAAATAAAAATCCCTTTTTTTCCAGATTTAAAAAACAACAACACATATTTTCATTCATTTTGAAGATAGTAGCAAAATGTAAAAGGCATTTATGCTTGTGTTACACAAAATAATTACCTCACATTAGTGTACATGCTTACGTTTTAGACATCCATATAAATCATTTCAGCCATAAACTAAATCACAACATGCATTATAATCTAAAAGGTGAATAGGAAAAAATCTTAAATATAGAGATACATTTTTTTAACTTCTCCTGTAGTTTACTCAGATAAATGTAAGGAAAAAATATATATATTATGTATAAGTAATGTTTTCAAATATTATGTGTACAAACAGCCATTGGATATCTAAGTTAGTATCTGAGTAAACTAGAACTAACTGAAAATGAAAAAAAGAAAGGAATTTCCTTTATTATTTTCAGTAAAAACTTGAATAAATCAGACTTTGAATTAGATATTTTAAAAAAAAATCATTTTGTATGTTTCTTGAAAGTCTTATTAAATCCAAGACAGTAAAGTTTGGGGTATATTACTGCTATTATAAAAGTGCATTGCGTAACTTTTCTTGTGGAGGGTCTGTCATCTGATTGTATTGTTTTGCCTGAAATATTCCACAGTAGCATTAAACTTATCTATCTTGCATTTATTCAATTACAGGTGGTTTTTATGTCTTAAAAAACACACGAGCAGGGTCACCTCTCCACTTTTTTGTTTCCATGGAGATAAATATGTTTTATTTTAATGCAATACTGTGAAGCATTCTGAATAAAGCAACAGCATCTCCATGAGGACGAGGAGGTATAACTTTATGAAGGGAAGTTGATTCAATTAAATATTAAAACACATTTTAGTGCAGAGAGCATAATTTTGTTATTTCCACATGAAAGCTTATATACAAAGTGTCCAGTGACCAAAAAAAGTGTCAAGTAGTGTCTCCCCTTAAAGGTGCATTGTGTAACTTTTCTCGTGGAGGGTCCGTCAAATGCTTTTCTCCATTTAGATGTGATTGCTTTGTCTGGAATGTTTCACAATGTGGTTTTAAAGGTTTTAATCTTTACGGAAACCAAACCAGATGAAGTTACAGGTCAAGTCTGTGGAGAGGCAACCCCGCTCACATTAAGAATTCTAGTTTTGTAGGTATTTTTGAACTATAAAACCACCTGTAATCAAATAAATGTAAGGTAGAGCTGTTTAATGTCACTCTGTGGAACATTCAAGGCACAACAAGAAATAAGCAGGCTACAGACCTCTATAATTTTTTCAGCAATATATCATGCTTCAAAATGTGTTATCGTGACAGGCCTAGTCACACTGTCTCATTAACAGAAAGTAAGAGGCCAATTAGATTTCCCTGTTTGTTTCTTAAACCAAAACATCATATTATTTCTTTAAAGGGCCTATAGTACACAATATTTTATCTATGTTATAATCCTCATCAAAAACATACCTGGAATTGTGTTTTGTTTCATGTTTAATTCACAAAACCTGCATATTTAGGATGAGTTCACTTTGTGACATCACAAGGTGGAACCAAGCATTTTGAGCTTGTACATGTAGACAGATTAATAATACAGGTTTACTCAAACATGTGTGAATGAAACAAATCACAACTCCAGGTCTGTTTTTGAGGAGGTAGCAACTTTAAAATGGCTTAAAGCTTACAAGAGTCAATTTTGTGTAATATACCCATATGGAAAAGATATAGACAAATCATACACCATTTGAACATGTTTCATATGAATCCTAAAAGATTTGTATATGACAGTGAAAACACTTACAAGATCTTTGGTAAATATGTGCAGCATGAAACATATAAAACTTTGTAACCTGCAAGGGCTGAATATGACACTAATCCCACACACAATATCCTTACAAGTATTGGACAAAGGTCATTTATTTCATAGAAAAACAAGTGAAATGATGATTGTTTCCTTAAACTTGATTGCTGTGTTGTGTGTGTATGAGAGTGAGAAAGAAAATTATCACAGTGTGTGTTTGTGTGTGTGTGTGTGTGTGCATGGGGGTAAACACAGTAATGTAAATATTGCATTACAACCTTAAAAAACATCTTCCACTGATATCACATTGAACATACATCAGGCTGTAAAAATATTTTTACTCTGCAAAATCCTAATTATTACAAAGGTCTATATTGACTTGTAATATTCCAAAAAGCAGCTATACAATTATGTTTTTTTCACATGCCTCAACTGACAAGAGGTCATATCAGTTACAAATACCAGGGTACTTGTAATTGTCCTCAATATCTGCTATTGTTCCCTCTGGAATCAGCAGCTGGTTAGTTCAATTGGTAAGTCACTGGACTTCCACATGGTCGACCTGTGGAAGTCCACAGGTCGACCATGTGGACTTCACACTCTGATTATTTTTTTCTGCAACATATAATTAAAGAATACAAACATTACATGAAACATACAAAGAAAATGTAGTTTATCATGCACAATACCTGTAAATGTCATACAAAATGTTCACTTTATCTTTACTAGTTTTTCATAATATAGTTGTATGAGAAAAATGCAAAAGGGGAAACACTTTCAGGAGTAAAACATACATGGCACATATTAACCTTATATAAAGATTTACTACAGAGACAGTGGTAAATTCTTATATTTTTTTCCATATGGGTAGGACCTTGAAATTGCCACAAAAAGTCACGCAGTGCATCTTTAAAAGTCAAATATACCACAACACACAAAGCATCCACGATCATTGATTCCTACAGCTCACCTCTCTGCTGTTTCCTATCATCTCGGCTGCACTGTTCCTCTCCCAGACCCTCTCAGCTCTGTTCTCGTGCTCACTCCTCCCCCTGCTGGTGCACGGTCACATCCTCCGTCAGCCCAGCCATATGCTCTCTACTCATTTCCATGCTCATTCCTCTTATCTATAATTCATAACAACATGTTTTGAAATTAATATTCAAAATAAGATGCTGTAGTTTTATCCTGCTGGGGTAAGCACAGATATGAGTGTGTTTGCTGTGGGAGCATTACTTTTTAATGTGGACATATACGGCAATTATGGGGGATTTTGTGTACGAATCATTTGAGGATTTTATGCAATTTGTAAGAATGCGTAGTCAATTGTAGGTAGCGTCTTGGTGATACTTTAACTTTAACTTTACGCACAATCTGTAAGACATAGTTAAGAGAAAAGAGAAATACATACAAATAAATGACATTTTCAAACAATAAAACACATGTTGCTGTCAAATATAGACATTATAGATATTCTTTGAGTCTTCATTTTGTGCTTATTTCAAGTAAAATTTTGAAATTATAAGCAGCAGGTTGCAAATTTCGGTTTTAGTTTTACATGTATGACAAGTAAAAGTGTTTTTGTTACGTGTATTTTAATTTATAATAAGAAAAAACCTGAATATTTAACAAGTACATACAAATATATTATTGTGGGTTGGGTTTGTTGATTTATTTATTCTTTAATTATTAGTAATATCTCACATTTTAATTCATAATGCAGTGCGTGTAATATAAGATGCTGTCTAGTTTTATATTTTAAAAGTTGTTTAAAGTTTTTTGTTTTGTTTTTATGATTGTCCAAGTATTATCAATGTAGAACGTGTTTTTTATTGTTAC
The DNA here is from genome assembly GCF_026225935.1 of Boleophthalmus pectinirostris. NCBI lineage: Eukaryota > Metazoa > Chordata > Actinopteri > Gobiiformes > Gobiidae > Boleophthalmus > Boleophthalmus pectinirostris. Next base: position 12,436,755 of record NW_026571140.1, read on the forward strand.
TATAAAACTGCCTTTATAAAATGGCCTATTCAAATAGTGTATTAGAAAATGATGATGTCCAAAAGCTCCAAAAACGCACAAAAAAGCCACATTCAACCGTTATTGTTTTCATTTCTTTCTATGGCGCGAATGCTCATACAGAGAGGAGGAGGAGTCATATTCTTGCATATAGACGATGTACACAGAAATACCCCCCGCTCCTCGCCCCCCTCTCTCACTTTGAGGAGAATTAACGCCACTACAAGACGCTGATTTTTGACAATGGCCATTAAGAATTAATCAGACGGGCGCTCAATAATTTATTCTGCTTCCCAAAGTCCCCCATTAATTTTTGATCCTCTCCGTCCCCGTCCATTATTTGCATGGAATCGAATGAAATGTTGAAATAATGTGTTTCTTGAGTGACATTAGAATCGTATGCATTTGCTCTGTAATGTAATGTGTGTGATGTGAGGCGGGCTTTAAGTGGAGAGGCAGAGATGTACAGAAGGAGGGAGGGGGGTGTGGCGGGATGAGGAGGAAAAGATTCATTATTGATGCTCAACACAATCACGGTTTAACCCTGAGAGACGGGCGTTTATTTGGGACAGATTTATATAAGCAGACTTCTTAGTTATACCATTTCCATAGTACTTTTTAAAGGGCCAGTATTACGCTATTTTTTAATCTGTTATAATGTTGTTTCTATCACAAACATCTCTGGAGTTGTGTTTTGTTTTTGTTTTTTTTTTCACATCTTTAACTCACAAATCCTGCATATTTAGGCTGGGTTCTTCTCCAAAGAGAAAATACTCTATTCCAACTTGTGATGTCGTGGTAATACGGGAAGTGCTCCACTGTGTTTTTAAACTCTATACACCTTCACTATAATCATTTGGATAGTTTCAGACCTGGAATTGCCAGTCTCTATTGAGCAAAAGGTAAAATGACATCACACGGTGGAAAACTGAATTTTGAGATTTGGAGATGTAGACAAACTAATAACCTGATTTATCAGCCTAGTCTGACCTAGGATTTATTCACTCGACGGTAGATTGGTACTTTTTTATTTAACCAATCACTGCTATTTGGTCATGACATATTTAATGCTCCAAATCCTGTAGGAAGAAGGGCTATAATGTCTTTTACATTGATAAATTCACTAAACATTCTCTTTGTTCCGGCTTTAAATTCTCGATCTCAGGAATCGTTGCCAACACAGAATGCATGTTTTCATCTACATCCATCTCGATTGCTTTGTTTACTGTTGTGCTGTACCACAAAAGGACCCAAACAGGAGCTTGAGTTTGACGTCATGGCTTCACAGCTCTTTGCTGATTGGCCAGTGCACGATCTACAACTTCTTGCAAACCGTCTAGTGTATTCGGATTCCTGACCTAGTCACTGGAGAGAAATGGATTCAGCCTGGCTAGACTAATAATGCAAGAATACTCAAACATGTGTGCAGGAGAACAACTCCAGGTTTGTTTTTGAGGAGGTAACAACATTCAAACATGACTAAAAGCTCACAAGACTCCATTTTCAAAAAACAAAACAAAATTATAGCAATGAACAAGCACAGCACACTGGCTGAGTGGCCCTCTCACTTCAACAATGTTCCAAAAGGAGTGGGGTCTTTATGACAGGAGTTTGCATGTTCTCCCCTTATCCAGGTGGCTCTGGTATCTGAAGATGGGTACTTGGGTGCTGCTCTGTCATCATCCACTTCTCCTGACAGGTTATCCGGAGGCTCTGGTAGAAGTATGGGTCAAATTTGTTTGGCGAATCAGTCCCTTTTTCTTTCGTGATTGTCCTAACTTCAGCCACTAATTTGTAACATGTGGCTCTCAGATGTGGAAGATATCTATGCTTGAAAATTCTCCTATTATTCAGAACCAAATATATAACTTAATTTACCTGAGATACATGAGACTTTACTTTTTACTCCTAAGCTCATTTTAGTCACATCTATGGGAAATTGGGGTGACAGAATGTGGTTCCAGACCTTATGTCTCTGTAAAGTACTGTACAAGCATGTAGTTGTGCCGGCCACACACTGCCAGCTCAGCCCTTGTAATCTTGGCCTATTATCATCACAGGTATAATACTCCCTACAGTGGAGGTATAGCCAGATTTGAATCAGACAATACACTACACTATTACACTATCTTAAAGGTGCATTTTGTAACTTTTCTTGTGAAGGGTCTGTCAGTTTGGCATTAAGCCTCTGTGTCTTCATGGAGACCAAATCAAACTTAAGTTATGAGTCAGATCTGTGGAGACACAACCCCGCTCACAGTCAGAATGCCTGTTTTTCTAGGTATTTATGAGCAGTAAAACCACCTGTAGTTGAATAAATGTAAGGCAGAGTTGTTTAATGTCACACTGTGGAACATTCCGGGCAATGACATATCCATAGAAACAAGACGTTGACACACCCTCCATCCTTTCAGTAAAGTTACACAATGCATCTTTAAGGGTTCATATCGGGTCCTGTACTCATAGTAAATAAACTTCTCTTGCGTTAAAACTCCATGTCTCTTCTTCCAACTCTCTACTACTACTACTTCAATTTATTCTACACGAGCAACTTTTGGTCATTTTTCAATGTGTGCAAAAACGTCATAAACCCGCCAACATTTAGTAGCAAGGTGATCTGATACTTCAGAGAGAAAGAAAACAGCCTGTCTCCGGAGCGGTCAAAGACAAATCCGATATTTCGAGCATTATAAAGTCATTGAACAGCGAAAGTAGGCTACACCATCACGGGCTGTCTTTTATTCCGGACAAAACTAATACCCTTGATTCAAAGTAGCGGCGCAGTGGTCATGGGGGTATTAGCCATAGCCGCGAGCGCCAGTGTCAGCTTCCCTATGCTAATGGACGTGTGGCCTGGAAAAATGAGCACGGAGCTCTCTGGGGCGCTCCGCGGATCACCTTGCTCTCCTGCTCTCCGCTGTTGTTCTCATTAAATATAAAATGTTGGCCTCATCACCATTTGTAAAAGTGTCACACCTGCGTTTAAAGCCTGATTGTAACTTATGGCCTGGTTTGCTCTGATTCGTCCTCCAGATTCAAACACGCAACAATGTGCAAGTCACACCGAGAAGGCTGAAGTATTTTAATTAGGATATTTGCTTCGGCTTAGGGTGGAAATTCAAGTCAAAGCTATGGGTTTGTGCTGAGGTTTGGGAGACATCCTGTTTTTCCACAGAATTAGTCAAACTTAACGGAGGTGCCAGTCTGCTTTCTGACTGATGAATTGACATTTCAGATGAATAGACTTTTTTTTTTCCTTTTGTGCACGTTGGAATGTCCTTTTTGAAGTATAATGAGTTTGAAGTATAATGAGTTACTTGAAATGCACACACAGAAATGATTCGAAAACAAATTTAGTTTGTTTCGTAATTTTATATTTCATGTTTGTCAGGTGGAAGGAGCTGCAAGTCGGGAACTGATTTTGGCACACAAGCTTTGTAAGGGCCTGTTTACACGAGAACGCTTACAGGTAAAAACAACAAAATATTTTTATCAGAAATGCCTTTCGTATAGACTGTGATGGCGTTTTTGAGGCTTAAAAATGCAAAAATCTGAAACCACCCTCCAGAGTGGAAAAGTTGAATACGCTCCGTCATAGCGTTTGCGTCTACACTGCCCAAGACGCAAAACTCTGGTCGGATCTGCTCACATCGCGTACGCATTTACATCACATACATACAGTACACAGAAACAAACATGTCGGATGGCATGCATACCAATCGAATTCCACACACTTTTGCGTTGCCGTATGCATGCAGATTTCCTCCTGAAAACGCTCGTCTAAACATGGAATAAAAAGTGAAGATGCAACACCACTTTTGCGTCTTCTGTTCAGACCATCATCATATAAACGTAGCCTTAGTAACCAACCAAGCACATTTGTTAAGCGTATATATAAGCGTATATATACTACCAATCCCATGTATTTATTTACTTATTTATTTACTTATTTATTTTATGGACAAACACCACAGAAGACACACAATAATTGTACCGTATACAATAGTTGTAACTGTTTAAAAAGTTGTCTCTAGCCCTCGCACTGTCTTTTTTGTCCATTATTCAGTGTTGGCCCCAGCACTGGCCTTCACAGTGAGCAGTGTGACATTGACATTGTTAAAAATTAACAACTCCAATTAATCATTTGATTTATCACAGCTCCGCTCCACTGAATCATAGTGTAAAATCTGTTGGACTAACGTCTCTTTTATTTGATCTATTACATTTATTTTATATATTTGCAGACCCCATATTTTGATATATAAGGGCACAGTATTTTAAAAACATGAAAAAACAGAACCAGTTCATTTTTAACGGTTTGCAAAGTTATTCCTCGCTTTATTATTCCTACCTTCACCTTGCACAACAAGATGGATTCTCGCAATATTCGAGAGGGCACAAACTCAACGAGAATCCATCTTAACATACTCCTGGGTTCAAATTCTCAGAGCAGCGGGCGGACCAATCACGTCGCAGCGTTGAGGTTTGGCGAAATCCAAAGGCGAAGTGCCCAAACGAACCAAAGCAAACATGGTTACGCCAACAGATGTACTCCAGCCTAGAGACGAAAACGTGCAGAGGGGAGCGCTTTGTGCATTTGTGGACAGGGGCGATGTCTGTGCTTTTCTCTCAACTAAATGTAACAAAAGTTTGATTTTTTTGGCTTGTTCTGCTGTTGTAATGTAATCGGACTCTAAACAGTCGCTCCGGATTTTCGGCTTTGCTTTCAGCGAGAGCCGTTCCAAACTAATAATGTCTAGAAGTCAATTTAGAGTCTTACACATATCACTCTGGTGTGAGTTAGTCTGCATTCCAAGCATAATTATTCTACACAATTTCACTGCTCACAAGCCAGAACTGTTTTGAAATCACGGTAACGCCAACTGCAACTAGCATGCCAATTGAGCACTTCTTTATTCTCAGACAATAAAGCACTTATGACATAATTAGATGCAGACAGTAGTACATACAAAAAAAAATGTGTACAGGCATTTAAGATGTATAGTGCTTGTTTAATGCGTATTACAAAAGTTAAAACAATAAATACAAAGTTGGAGTATAAATCAAACATATATATGAGGCCTTACATACCTCCTGCAGTGCTACACATTTTTCATAGAATACAAAACATACTAATAATGCATTCGTGTCAAGCCATTATATTACTGAACACACCAAAATGGGTTAGCTTTCTAGTTTCCCCCTTTGCAAACTACAACGAGGGCACACTCTCTAACAAGATCTAAAAAATGCTCCAATTCTTGTGTTTTGATGATGACAAATGCACGTTGCTGTTTCCCATACTGTTGCACATAAAGTTGCAACAAGAGGCCTCCACAGCATAGCCCCCATATCTATTATTACGGCAGTATTTTTCATAACATTACTCATAAGGGCCGACCAGGGCTGCCGAGGCCCAGAGGTGCGACGAAAAAATAAAAGAAATAAAAAAGAGAGCGACTTCCTATGGCTAAATTTACACTGGGAAAGTTGGAGTGTACAAATGGAAGAAGTACACGATTCAGCGCGATACACTTGTGCTCTCTGTCGGTAAGAAGCAAATAAGGCATGTTATAGATTTCAACAGAACATACTGGGATGTGTTTTGGTGTACGTCATAATTAATCTTTATTTATATGGTGATATGATGATAATGTGATAAAAATTTACAACAGTAGCTCAGTGTGAGTCATTGCTCTGAAGGTTGGTGGCTCGAATCCAAAGCCATGCTATAGATTTCAACAGTAGGTATTGGAATATGCTTTGCAGGGTTCCCATGGTCATGGAACTTCTGGAAAATTCATGGAAGTCAAAAATGTAATTTTCCAGGCCTGCAAAAGTCATGGAATTTTGTAAATTCAATCAAACTTTTAGAAAAAAGTCATGGAATTTTAGTATCTCTTTCACGCAATTACAACATTCTGTTAAGTTATCATTAGGCTGTTATGATTATTTCCAAACGGATGCACTTTTTGTTTAAAAGAGTCAAGAATAAATGCACTGACAGTATTTTGAATGTTAAAAAACTATAATACCAAACCATAAGGTGAGTGGAAAGGATTAACATTTCATATTTAGCCCTAAAAGTATGAAGTATGTTTGAAAGTAAGTATGAAAAAGTCATGTAAAAGTTTTAAAATTTTTGTCAGTGAAAAAGAGTGGGAACTGTGGCTTTGGTTTGCATCATAATTAACGTTTATTTATATGGTGATACTGATAATGCAATGAAAAATTTAGGACAGTAGCGCAGCTTAGTGTTTGTCCACTGATCCAAAGTTTGGCAGTTTGAATCCTGCTCTCGACATAAACATCATTTGTAGTGTGGTCAGATCCACTGACCCGCAGGTTGGTGGTGCAATTCCAGCCCCCACAGATGAATGTTGTAACCCACCTTACCCCCAGTGCCTGTGTTCTCTGGTGTATGAATGTGTGTGAAGTTCCTTGATGCAAAGTGTTTTGAGTGAAAGATGCATTCTTACTGTGAGTGAGGTCATCTCATATATGACCTGTAACTTCATGGCCTTGTGGCATGACCTGGAGATACATAAGTTTAATGCCAAACTGTGGAACATTCCAGGCAAAGCAACAACATGTCCATGAAGACAAGCAGATGACAGACCCTCCACCGAAAAAGTTACATAGCACTACTTTAAAATAATGATATGGAAAAGAGTTTTTTTTTTAAAAATGTCACTAATAAGCTCCATGAGTGAAATAGAAACTGGTTTCTTTGGGACATAGACAGTACAAAAACAAATTGCTATACGTCTGTTAGTTTTTGAAGCAGAAAAACTTTGCAACTACAACTACAACCACAGAAGAAAACGAAAGAAGCAAACCTATGTACACTGTACTACCTACAACAGATCTATTATAATGACAGTGTAAGTATAGAACTTATAGTACAGTAGCCTCTATGTCTACATGTCACATACATAAAGTACAGTACAGCCTGTGGGAAAGGTCACAACACCTACTTCTGTGTTGTTTTGTTTGAGGCCAAAAGAGTTACAACACCAGTCAACTCTATTCATAACATTTAGTGCAATAAGAAGTCTATGAGATAGGGAAAGTTTGCATATGGGGGCCATGGCATCTCACTAACTTTACTGGAGATTACTTACTGGAGACATAAATTGAATTTGCTTATGTTGCAAAACAATTTATCGTTTGTTTACATGTGGATATGCATTTACACATACCTTGTTAGCTCTAATTTTCCAAGTTCTAAATAACTACTATGGATCAGTCACTGCGAAAAGGTTGTGAGTATTTCTGCGTTATTATGCAACTTTGTGTTTGAATACAGAATGGTTGAAAAAAATATATTTTTTTTTTTTTTTACCAATGGTCCAGTTCGTAGCATGTCTTTCAAATCAAAAACATAGTTGTCATTCATTAAATTGTTTCATTTTACCTTAAATATGGGGACTAAACGCATAAACACCGCCCACAACCACTTTCCTAATAGAGCTGCTGAACTGGGCAATAGCTGGAGGACTAAAGAAAAGACTGAGAGAGGAGTAAGCGTGGGGTCTAGAGCTATAAGGAACAGTGTGAGTGGTCTAACAGGTATCCACCCTTCAAACTTCAAAAGCCAGGTGTACTCATGGCAGTCTTTAGTGATGTCACCAACTACAGGAAATTGCAGAGGCTACTGAAGGCAGCACAAACTTAGACATTTTTGACCAGAAAGATGCAAATGTATCTAGTTTGCTCTAAAGTTGTCCTAAAGGAACAGTGCATAATGTTATTAAAACACCAGTTTAGTAGCTTAAAAGTCCTTCAGTTTTTGATTCAGCAGAATTCAGTGCTGTTTCTCAAGCTTCTGTTTTCTTTTCTTTTCTTTTTTGTAACTTGTAAGCCACCACAGTTGTTTTGACACAAATGGACCGTGCTCTTCTCTCATTAGTTAATTCGTCTGTCAGTTACACCCATTGCAAAACTCAGAGACAAGGTATGGTTCCAGACCTCATGTAAAGTATTGTAAAAGTGTGTGGTCTTGGCTGGCCAGGCACTATATTTTCTAGAAATAGGTTCCTACTGCTTTGTAATTCTTGACGATGAGTGCATTTCTAAAGTGCATTTTCTATTCTTAATTTTTATCTCTTACTTTAAAGGTTTGTTGTGTAATTTTTCTGGTGGAGGATCTGTCAAATGCTTTTCACCATGGAGATATTATTACTTTGTCTGGAATGTTTCAGTGTGGTCTTAAAGGGACAGTTTGGAATTTTGGATATTGGACCTCATTTCCTACTTAGCCAGAGTGTTGGAGATGTGTAGAGACTTTTTCAAATGTTCCATCCAGTCCTTGTATGTGCAGAGGTTGCTGATGCTAGGCTAGTGCATGTCAATGGCCATAGTTAGCCTGCCACTAAAAACAGTCTTACCCACTCCACAAAACACCCGAAGCAAAACAATTATTACACCAGACTGTCGATGTGAATGTTTATGTTGATAGAATCATTTCAACCTTGCATTTGAAGGATTTATGTCTGAGCAGCAGCAGCGAGTTGTACTTCCTGATAGAAAGTTTGGCAGCGGCGGACTGATATATGAGAAAATAGTCCCTCAACATGTGACGATTCATGCGATGCAAGGTTAGTTTTATTTCAAACATTATTCTATCAACACAGACATTTACATCGACAGTCTGGCATAATAACACATTTGCTTCGGGTGTTTTGTGGAGTGGGTAAGACTGTTTTCAGTGTCAGGCTAACTATGGCCATTGACATGCACTAGCCTAGCACCAGCGACCTCTGCAAATACAAAGACTGGTTGGAATATTTGAAAAAGTGTCTCCACACGTCTCCAACACTCTGGCTCACAAAGAAAAGAGGCCCTGTGTCCAAAATTCCAAGCTGTCTTTTTGAACCTTTTTATCTTCATAGAGACCAGACCAGAGTAAGTTACAGGTCAGATCTGTGTAAAGGCAACCCCGTTCACAGTCGCAATACCTGTTTTCCTAGGTATTCTTCCACTATAAAACCCCCTGTAATAGAATAAATGTAAGGTAGAGCCATTTAACATGACATATCCATAGAAACAAGCAGCTGACGGACCCTCCATCCGAAAAGTTACACAATCTGCCTTTAACTTTAACCTCAACCATTACATAACCATCATCTCTGCGTACATTCTCCGCTCTCTTGTGCCCCCTAACATAAATCCCAGTCACTCCAACTCCAACTTCCTAAGCAGCTACTCCATCATTCCGTCTGATTGCCATCTTAAAGAGTTGGAGATGGAGAGAGTTCTGGTAAGAGAGAGAGAGAACGCGAGAAAGAGGTGGGGAGAGGAGAAGGGAGGAGGTGGAGGGCCTTTATTAAACCTGCTACTAATTGAGATAGCACGAAAATAATGGCTAGTGACACTTTAATGAAGACATGCTACGTATTACCACTTTGCTCCCTCTCCTGCGTCGCCGTGCAATGAAGGAACAGCGCGGAAGGAAGGCAGGAAGATCGAAAGAGGGTGTTTTATTGCAAAAAGTGGAAGAAAAAAAAAAAAAAAACAGACAGAATTGATATCGTCTTGAGACTGCAATATTTTTCGGTGTCACGTCAAAAGTTAAATGGAGTTAGGGGCAGGGATATTGTTCTATCACGTTAAAACACAATTATGTTTCATCAAGGCTGCTTTCTTTGTACTTTGAGACCGGGAGACGTTTTTTCGTGCGTGGATTTTGGGGGAAAGTGAAGTCAAAAAAAGACGGCGTGATCTTTTCTCTATTTGGTTACAGCGTTCAAAAGCTGACACCCGCTGACAATCATTGAATTTGGGAGGGAGGGCGATGATCGGCATTATGAAGAAAACAGCGCTTCATCAAACGTCAATAAAGCACCAGGGGCACGAAGGCAGCCACTTTTTTGGGATGTTAAGAATAGATACAAAAACATTATACTTGCAAAAATAGGGTAAATATATAAAGATAAATACGATGCCGTGTTCTGATTATGTTTCCGTCTTTTGTTCAGAAACCAAATTGATAACTCTGAGCGATGAGCGTGATGAATAGATAGAGAGCGAAGATGTTAATGTGCCAGCTCAGAGCAGTTGTAGCTTGTGGTGGTACAAAGCACAGAATAATTACTGTAATAATCTAATAACTGTGTAAACATAGTGTAAATAAAGTACCTTCAAGTACATTGCCAGTACAGAGCAAAGTAGATTCGAAGTGCAGTAAGTACAATTTTACAAGTAGAGTGCTTAAAGGGCACATTTTAGAGAATTTTTGCTCTCTGTTATAATGTTTCCTCATCACAAACGGACCTGGAGTCGTGTTTTGTTTCATTCACATGTTTAACACACAAACTCTGCAGGCTGAGTTCTTCTCTCAAGCAGAAAACACTCTGTTCCACCTTGTGATGTCATGTGGTAATACAGGAAGTGCTCCACTGTGTTTTTAAACATGCATCTATACTAGAATCATTTGGATAATTTCAGGCTTGGTATTATCTCATCTCTACTGAACTAAAGGGAAAAGGTAGCTGGTAGGTTATATTTATATGATGACAGTCTGAACAGAAGATGCAGAAGTGATGTCGAGTCTTCACTTTTTATTCTGCGTTTAGATGAGTGTTTTCAGGAGGAAATCTGCGTGCGTACGATGATGCAAAGTGTGTGGAATTCGATTTGGTATGCTTGTACTTAAAGCAACATGGGCATCTTTGGACATACGGACGTTTTTACGCCACGCATTTTCATCAGCTACTCTGTCCACAAAGTTCCATCCTTCCTCCGACAGGTTCTCCCAGGTCTTGTCCATAGCTGTCTGACTCGCCTGCGACAAACTGGTGCATCCAGAATTTGACAGAGATAATTACAGATCCTTCTCTGTTCACTAACAGTACCTCTGCATATTCTGTACATTTGTTGGGATGCCTCCTGTAAGTTTATTAGCGCTGTCACAGCAGCTTGAAGGTCCGACACGTGGAAATGATCCGACATGTTTTTTTCTCTGTACTGTATGTATGTGACGTAAATACGTACACAACGTGAGCAGATCTGACCAGAGTTTTGGTTCTTGGGCAGTGTAGCCGGAAACACTACGGCGGAGCATATTCAACTTTTCCACTTTAGCCCCAAAATCGCCGTCACCATCTAAACGAAAGGCACTTCTGATAAAATGTTTTGTCGTTTCACATGTAAACAGGCCCTTAACTTGAAAACTACCGCTTCATGACATCACAAGGTGGAACAGATCATTTTGTAGCTTTGTATTTTTGTATTATTTGTGATTTGAGTTCCACTGTCTGTGGCTTTATTGGCTTAGTGTGAACTAAAGATTTTATAGCATCATAAATCACTGAACTAGAGTAAGAACTAAGATTCAAGCGATATTAGACTTAAACTGACAAACTGTATTGAGGGAAGTTAATTGAGCACAATACATCACAAATTACAGTACAATAACATGAAAAATAAATGGTAATAACATAAAAAAAATTTAAAAATACACAAATAAAATAAATGCAAGAAAATAGTAAAAGAATTTAAGAAGCAAAAAGAAAAATACTAAATGTAGAAACATTTTAAATAAAAAAATCTAATAGGAAAAATAACATTTGAAGATTAAACAAAGCCAGATTATTACCCACATTACTGGTGCAAAACTGAAAAACTTATTGCTCCGACTCCAATCCTGAATGACAAATGCGTGTGTATTCTGAGCAGTGTTCTCTCCAAAGCGCCGCTGGATTACATGCATCCGTGTATGTGATGTATCTCTCAGGGTTTGAGCGAAAACGCAGCCACTCCACACTTTAAAGTTCCTCTTTGGAGATGATGTTCTGGCCTGAGATTGAAAAGTCTGACTGCAAGATGACTCCAATCTCCAAGCCATCCCACACACACGCACACACACACATACCGACACAATGAAGACACAATACAATACCCCCTCCTGTACACTGGATCTGTAGATGAATATGAAATCACACAGAGGTATAAATATTTATGAAATGCATTATTCTTTGGCTCTTTGCTAAAGCAGAGGTGAGCATAATTTGGCCCTGTCTTGCTCTGTTGTGCCGGTTCGTTCACAAAGGCCCTGGTATAAGCTGGTGTTAACTACATACACACATCAGGGAAGACACACTTATGCAGAAAGAGGAAGGGATCCATATCGGAGAGGCTTAAGCGCAGCGGTGGATGTGGATGGGAATGCAGGTGCTTGTGTGAGGTCTGTTTGTGATAGAGCGTCTTGGTTTAAATCAGACTATGAGGCTCAAAGACATGCATAGATTTACAGGACAACAGTGTGGCGATTATTACAATTTATTGATTACTTTGAATTTTAAAGCATATTTCAGTATTTGGTCTTATCTGTCTCCCTCTTACATTTTGGAGAGTTGAGCTTCTATTTCACAAAAGCTATGAAATAATCCAAGTTCTTATGTGTTTTAAAAAGAAGAAGGAAAAAACAATCTGCATGATATCGTCTTAGCTTTTGAGCGGTCGATTTGATAAAAACAAACACAAAATAATGTATAATGCCTACATTGTTGAATGAAAAAGGGATGACTTTACTACTGTCATGATGCAGCATTTGAGTGAGAGAAGTTACTACAAGTGGATGGAGCTTGCAGTTCTTACAGCTTACATGTTCTTCTCTCATAGCCTCAAATAGGGTACAAGACTTTTAACATCTCAAAAATCAACAGTTATGATACATTCAATCAGTCATTTGTTTGGAGTTCACATGTTGAGTTTCTTGAGTCATCAAATTGAAATAAATGTTGACAATGCAATAGATTCCCACAACTGTTCTCCAGTTAACTCCTGTACTATTCCTAGCCCATCATTATAGTAGTTTTATACTCTTTCGGCTTTTTTGGTTGTTCAAGGATTTGAGGAGGAGCAAGAGATGAAAACATTTGTACTTCTTATTCTTCTTTTTTTAAATGTTTGAGGCAGAGATGCATGGCTTCACGTTGCGATCCACAATAGTCTTGTCACCAGTGAATCTCCTCTTTTTCAAATGGCTCAGATTGACAAGCGGTTTAGCCAAACAGGGACGCACACGGTCCGTCCACATTGGAAAAAATAAAGAAAACAATTTTTACGTGGGGCTGAAAAACATCAGTGAGCCAAGCACTACACTTGGTTAATCTGAGGTGAGATAAATGTGATTTTATTTGTAAATGATAAGTGACCAAGGAGCCCCTTTATTTCAGATGTGTCACTGAAAAAAGACAAATCTGATTTCACGATAATTTTTCCTGGGCTTGAGACGCGACAGAGGGCATGACCAGACCACAGTGATTAGGGGTCTGCAAAAATATCGAAATCTCAATATATCGTATTGTTTAATGTGATGATACAGTATCGATATTAGGCACTGCTGTATCGATATATTGCCAAGAGCATTTTTTGGTATATTTTACTAAATCATTTAATCACAGCACTACAGTTTTGTTGCTTGTTTAGTGGAAGGAAACTTATTTACACAACACGTTTGACATATTCACTTTTTTGATTATTAAAATGTGTATTTCATATGAACACAAGCACAAGAAGTCGTTTAACAAAGACTTTTAGTATCTCAGCCATCATTTAGCCATTATTTTTATTGAACTGTATCAGAGCGATTTGAAATATATCGTATCGACTTGAAGGCTCATTATATCAAGATCTGTATCGTATCGCGGCCTATGTATCGAGGTAAGTATCATATCAGCAGTTTCTTAATGATACCCAGCCTTAAGAGTGATATCAGTCTGTATAAAAACACAGAGATATCATTTTGGATTTGCCACACAGGCTTCATGGTCTTTTACTAGTTAAATGTTGGTTCAGTAACGTTAGAATTGCCAAATCCATGGGTTTTTAGATCAGCAGCAGCTGATGACATGACTTCCTCTGCACTGGAGTAAAATGTCACCTAATCACAAAATCATCTCAAATAATGCGTAATATCGAATGACTAAATGAACCCCATTGCCTCTATACCAAACAACAGTCACTTAATGTGTGTCTGTCAGTGTTATGCTCATGACTACAACCTTCACAATCATCTTTATACCCGTCTTTATAGTTCACCTTGTTCAGCATCCCACCGCTTCTCCCTGATGAAGTCAGCGTCGTCCATTACCGTGTTGCACGTTTGAGCGAAAATCTACAACGCCCCAGACTCATCCAACGGCAAAGTGTACCAAAACAAAGTTATTACCCCTCCCTCCTTCACTCCATCCTTCCTTCTCTCTCTCCTCCTCTCTTCTCCTAATTTCTGCGTCCTCTAGTGTGATGGTAAAAAATGAGCCCCCTTACGCCGCGAGCTGCAGCTTTTTTTGATTGAAGTGAGTGATTTTCCCCGGCCGCGCACCTGCGTAAAACAGATGATAATGCTGTTGGAGTCATTTACTGTGACTTTACTAAGATGAATACGAGTGCGCCGTTCTCATCATGCAAATGCGGCTACCCTCGCATCTCGGGGGAAGACTATTTTTGCAAGCCTTACAAAGAAAGATCACCCGTAACCAAGTGATTCAAGTCTTTATCTGCCAATGCAAACCGGGCCCTTACCATCCGAGGTGACTGTTATTTTTATTTGTTTTGGGTATAACGTGGTGTTTAATGTCATTTGGAGCTCGGGAGGAGTAGCTGTGGGCTGCGCGGTCGTGCTCAGATTGATAGGAAGACATCATGGTTATTGGACAGCTCAGTGCTACATAGCCTGTAGCCTAAATGTCCCAGTCTGCCTCCGTATCCTGTCTCTGTATCTGAGTCTGTCCTCTCCCTCTCTCCTCTCCTCTCCTCCTCTCTTCCTCTGGTCTAATAGACGTTCATTTGCTCTGTCCATTGCCCCTGCAGGCCACGTGTAGCACTCTGGCTGACCCGAGCGGCGTTGGAACATAGGATTACAGACATGAGAAGACATACTGTACGTTCACATGATTACTTATCAAATGAAGCGCAAACCTAAAAATACATATGTTTATTTGTATAGAAAGTAAAGCAATATGCCTACAATTAGGTTTGGAGGACAACATGTTTTTACAAATCCACAATTGTTGGGGTCCACAGATTTTTGCAAACAAGTAAAGCGTATATTGTAAAAACAGCAAAAACTTTCTAAAACAACAACTCTGTAGCTCTTGATTAGTATTTTAAAATTCTCATTAGCACAGGCCCAAAAACGTATGCACATAATCCCCACGCAGATTATGCTTTTACATGGAAGGTTGCACAGTGTTGCAGTAAATAATTTATCTGGCATTTTATTGCTGAAAACACAAATTCTGGCTGTGGGCAAGCTCGCACGTCCAGAGATCTGACCTACCTGAAACATGGCCTGGTGGTGTCATCTGCTTGTCACCATGGAGATAAGGAGGTAGTGGGCCCAAGTTCAGGAAAATTCTTACATCTACAGTTGCAATCAAAATTATTCAACCACCACAGCAAATTAGGTTTATTGGTAAAATGTACAAACTAGCAGCTGTTTAACAAGAATCAAACAAGAACAATTAAATAGCTCAACACAACTATTATTACAAATGGTTTCTCCAAATTCAACACAAAACTCACAAAACTTCTCCAAACTCAAACACAAAATCCTTAAATTGTTCTTGTTTGATTTCTTTTTTGTAAACAGCTGCTAGTTTTCTAATTTTACCAATAAACCTAATTTGGAGTGGAGTGGGTGGAATAATTTTGATTGCAAAATTATATGATGATATATCTATTTGAAATTTTGTCTGTAGTTTACTAACATAAATGTATGGAGAAAAAAAATGTATTATGTATATAAAAATAAGGCATATTGAGTGATTTTTTTTTTTTTTTTTTTGAAACATTGAAACCAAAAACATGAAAAGAGACAGGTTTAAATGTCTTGCTTCTTTTTGTTGACCTATTAGATTAGGAGTGGGCAAACTATGGCCCAGGGACCATATGCAGCCCTTTAACCTTTATAATCCGGTCTGCCAAACTTGAATAATGGAAATAATAATGCAAATTTTCAGTGTTTTAATAGTCATTTCAGTAAATCAGAAATACCGAGGGACTTGAAAGACACTTATTTTGTTCCAATGCTTTGTAATGATTTTCAATTATAGGATATTTCAATAACATGGGGTATATATTTTCTTTATATCCCATGTTATTTTTTTCATGTTATGAGGTGGATTACCAAAATACTCCATCCATGTGCGCCTGGTTTGGCCCTTTTGTCAAATTTTATAATCCTTTGTGGCCCATAAGTCAAAAAGTTTGCCCACCAATGTATTAGATACTAAAAAAAATACAGAGGGGATATTGGATACCTTATTTGAGCAAAGTAAAATTCAAATTCTGCTCTTTTTTTTTTTTATTTGTGTATGTTTAGTCATCGTGTTAAGTTGGTAATTTTGGTGTCTGTAGGTGCTACTTTCATGGGGTGATCCTTATGGAAAACGGTCATTGAAGTTACAATGTCGCATATAACTCTCTAGAGGCAGGTTGATTGAATTAAATATTAAATTCTGTTGTTTCCACATGAAAGAGACCAAACTAACCAAAAAACAAAAATGCGTTTTGCCTGTAGTGTCTTGCCCTAAACAGCTTTGGTTTTTATACATGCTTTGAGGTGGGACATCGGCAGTGGAATTTCTCCAAGCCAGTATCTTAATGTTTCTCAGAGCATGTAAAGTACAAAGTGAAACCGTCCTTGTCCAAGTTTTGTTCAGCTCTGATCCAGATTTAATGAATTGCAAGACTACTTCTTGTCTCCAAATCCAAATCATTGAAAACTATTAGACCAAAGCGACACAACAAACCCATATTTATCTATTTATTTACACAAACTTATGCTTCAGCAGCTAGACTGACTCGATACCATCATTCAAGTTGTTTTATCGGCCCATACAGTTTAGTCTAAGTGTGATTACAATGCATCAAGACACGGGCCACATGGGAAAAGGCTGCTCCATCACCAGTCCTATCTTGTTCCATCATTGTCATCAGCTCATTGCTCATGTATCATTTGAAAATGTATTACCTTTGCATGCTATCGAGGATTTGAGAGCCAGATTTTCGACTTGGCCTGTTTTGATATTTATGAATCGTTGCATCAGGGGACGGGGAGATTGTTCTCTCTCCACAGCAGCGTGGGGTGTTAGCATGTGCGGGTACATATTGAGGAATGGGGCATAAGTAAGTGACCTGGGACTCCCCCATGTTTAATCTGAGTGAAAACAGAACTCATATGTGCGGGGCTGAATATTGAGAATGGGAGCGCTCGTGCTCTATGGGCTTATGGGCCAACGCAAGTGTCAGCAGATCAAAGTAATGTTCACCTGTGGAAAATGCTTTTACCCAATGAACAGGAGATGGAATCCTTTAATAAAGTCTCCCTCGGGATTTAGTGTTGTTGGGGTTACGAGAAAACCTGTTTTGAGCTAATCCCTACATTTTACATTTTACAGGGGGGTGCTGTTTCCTTTATAAAATAATATGGTACTGTTAAAATAATGATTCATGAAAGATACACTATGTAACTTTTGTGGTGGGGGGTCAGCCATCTGCTTGTCTACATGTCTAGAATGTTTCACAGCATGGTAATAAATAACATTTATTCAATTACCCATGTTTTTATTGCTTAAAAACCTTCTTATTTTGAATAGAGTCACCTCTGCACAGATCAGATCCATAATTCTTTCCTCAATGGAAATAGGTGCATTTGAGGACATACATGAGGCAGACTTGTTCCATCGTGGCCCTTTAAATAATCTGAGGTTGTTTTATTTGTTGGTGAACAATTCTAATTTACCATTGATCTGCAGCTTAATGCCAGAGGAAGCATCTTGCTTAAAAAAACAAACAAAAAAAAATGTTTATAAAAGGAGGTGAATTGTGTTCTATGTGGACGACGCCTAGTGCCTGAGCTCAATTTCATTTCTCTTCAATGACTAGGTCAGTAATCGAATACACTAGACGGTTTGCATGAACCCCGGAAGTTGTAGACAGCGCACCGGCCAATCAGTGAGAGCTGTGAAGCCGTAACGTCAAACTCAAGCGCCTGTCTGGGTCCCTTTTGTGGTACAGTATAACAGTAAACAAATCGACCGAGATGGATGTAGACGAAGACAGACATTCTGTGTTGGGAAACCCGATTCCTGAGATCAAGGATTTAAAGCCGAAACAAAGAGAATGTTTGGTGAATTTTATCAAGGGGAAAAACGTTATTGCACTTCTTCCTACGGGATTTGGGAAAAGCTTAATGTACCAGTTAGCCCTGTTAGTGGCGCATTACATATGTCACAACCAAATAGCAGCGATTGGTTAAATTAAAAAAAGATTTTGTCAAGCAGTCTGCATTCAAATGAAACACAAGATCAGATCAGACCAGTTTAGTCCTGGTTCAGTTCTGGTTTAGACCTGGTTTTTAGACCTGGTTTTAGTCCTGGTTCAGTCCTGGTTCAGTCCGTATGTGGCACAAAAGTCTGGCATTGCAGCTTAAGTGACGGAAATGGGAAATGGCTGTTATTTGTTTTTTTTTTCCATTATTCATTTAAACACAAAAAAATTCACACAAAAATTCATTTAAACACAAAATCGAAAACTGTAAAAACAAATAGTTGGTTTTGGAGGCAAATAATGAAGAAAATAGTTGCTTTTTTCATTTTCTTATTTTTGGTTTTATTTTGAAAAAAATTAATTATACACGGATTGTGTTGGACTAGGCCAGAACCTCAAACCGAAGCATTTCAAACTCTTTTTCATAACTTGTCTACCTAACCTAAAAGTGCATTGTGTAACTTTTCTGGTGGAGGGTTTGTCAAAGGCTTTTCTCCATGAACACGTTATTGCTTTGTCTGCTATGTTTCACAGTATGGCATTAAACCTTTCTATGATTATGGAGGTCAAATCTGTGGAAGTGCGACCCTGCTCACAGTCAGAATGCCTGTTTTCATAGGCATTTTGAGCTATAAAATCATCTGTAATTGAGTAAATGTAAGGTAGAGCTGTTTAATGTCATACTGTGGAACATTCCAGGCAGAGCAATGGCATATCCACTGAAACAAGCAGGTGACGGACTCCCAACCGTAAAGTTACCCAGTGCACCTTTAAAACTGAGTAACCGTCCAAAGAAACCTCTGGCTCCACTACCCCGCTACTTAACTAGATCTAGTGAATGTAGTGTTGGGGGCTTAGCAGACGAGGTTAAGAAGCTCCAGTCTTTTATCTCTGTATCTCTGGTGTGTTGTTCCCTGTGATCATTAGGATGTTTTAATTCAAGGATTGAGAGAGAGTGGCCCGCGGTCTTTCACCATATCTCATCATCAACGTTCCCTCCGCTTTACCCTGTACTCCCAGCCTCTCCAGTTAGCCCGGCCCGTATAATGTGTGCGTGTGTGTGTGTACGTGTGTGTTTGAAAGTAGAATTTTTGAGGAGCTCTGATCAAAGACTTCCACCTACAGTGCCAGTGATCCTTCTTCTTTGGCAGTCTCTCCGTCAGCAGCAGATGTCTCAAATCTCCTACATGCAGAGCTGTGGGTGCATGTTAAACACAGGGCCGGTGCAAAGTACTGTTTGAAAAGAAGAAAAAAGTGATCTTGTTCAAACGCGTCTCTCATGCTTACCTGTTCATTAAATGTATTTGTGGAAAGTACAAAAGATTGGGATCAGGAAAAAGGGAGATCTTAGTGCAAAAAAGAAAAACAAATGATATCATTCTTACGCACTGGTACGTTCACATGCATACTCTTCCAGTCCAATGTTTTTTCTTCTTTATTTTTACTACGTTCTACATTTTGTATACATACAGTAAACATCAAATATATGAAGTAAGGTATATGGAATTATGTAGCAATGGAATATTTATATCGTCTCCTAAATCCTAAAAGTAGCCATTGCTTTGTCAAAAAAAATGCATAATTTTCTACATAACTCCATATATCTTCATAGCTTCATATATTTGATGTCTTCAGTGTGTATACAAAAAGTAAAAAGTAGTGAAAATAAAGACATTGAATGAGATGGTGTGTCCAAAGCATTAACTGGTAGTGTACATTGGAACATCCCAGAATTGGATTGTTGTCAAAGGTTTGGTTCCAGACTCTACTGCATTCTAATAGAAAGTAGGTGGAAGTGGCTCGCGAAGCAAGAACCTAACTTCTTTGATTGTGTACCCAAAAGAAAGATTTACATTCTTCACATTATTACACTTTGAGACTGCTTTGTTTCAGCATGTGACAAAGCTGTGCACACACATAAACTCATAATGAGCCATCATCAAAGGGTTTGTGAGAGCAAGGACCCCAAACTAGAGCCTTAGAACATGGTAAAAATCTTGTACCCAAACTTTAAGCTGACCTTTAAATAGTATGGAGTAAGAAAGCTTTCAGAAATATTCATGTGCATAGGATAGAAATCCGTAGCCAGTCTGGCGCCACCTAGTGCCTCTGCTCAATTTCATTTCTCTCCAGCGAGGTCAGGAATTGGAATACACTAGACGGTTTACAAGAACAACAGCACAACAGTAAACAAAGCGGTCGAGATGGATGTAGACAAAGACATACATTCTGTGTTGGGAACGATTCCCGAGATCGAGGATTTAAAGCTGGAACAAAGAGAATGTTTGGTGAATTTTATCAAGGGGAAAGACGTTATTGCCCTTTTTCCTACGGGATTTTTGAAAAGTTTAATATACCAATTAGCCCCGTTAGCGGCGCATTACACACGTCACGACCATATAGCAGTAATTGGTTAAATAAAAAAGTACCCACCTACCGTCGAGCGAACAAATCCTAATGCTGTGTCAGACGGTTTCCACGAAGTGAAACTGACTGATGAATCAGGCTAAGAAAACCCTGCATATTTGGGAAATTTAAGCATATTTGGCTGTAGTTGAGCATAAAATAAATATCCTTAAACGAATTCCCAGGCACAACTTTACTGTCAAAAATCCATCATCACTTCACAGGCATTATCATCTCGATCGATGTTTCTTCTGGTCAATAAATAATACCTGTGAAGTGATGACAGATTTTTGACAGTAGAGTTGCGTAATCGTAAGTTTTAATTTCATGATTGTAATTTTTGATGTCGTAAGTTTTCAATTCATATTCTGATGGATAAAATACACACAGTGCATTTTATGTATGACTGGACTCATTCGAGAGTTTACGAATATTTATTTTATGCTCAACTACAGCCAAATATGCACGGATTTCTATTCTATGCACACAAATATTTCTGAACGCTTTCCTACTCCATAAAATATACTTTTTTTTCTGCATTTGATCCATTCATCAAACTGTGCTGCTGGTCAACTTATGAGGAGTCATAGTTCAATTCTGTTAAGCCAAGCTCTTCATCAGGAGTGACTGGAGGATAGTTTTTGGTTTTGAAGTTGTTGCCATCTATGCAGAACCTGATGCCTGGCAAAACATCTTGTTCCGTCCCAGTATATGAATGAATGAGTGTGACTTGGGAGTGAACAGTTATTAGTGTGTACTGGAGGCTTTATGTAATTCTGTTGAAGGTGTATCCACAGACTGTCAGCTCTGTGACAGTGATCCCAGCAGCCCACACCCCGGGGAGTGGACATACTTAGGTTTAACTCAGAAAAGTACTTTGATGCAGTAAATATATTGCAAAGCACTCTGGGTAATGAGTGATGACTGGTAACTCAAATATGACATGTTCATTTTGAAAGGCAGTAAAAGTGTTACTGCCAGACTTCTAAAGACATATTATGCTTGTTTCCAGTATTTAATCTAGATCATTGTTTTGTATTTTGTTTATTGTAAACCGCAATATTGATCCAAAACTGTAAAACTAATTCTCTCTGTTTTTGGACCTGCTCCCTCACAGTGACATTTCACCAATCACAATATTTTTTTATTGTAAAATGTGACACTGTTTACTCAACGTGAGTAACATAGAGTCAGAACCAGTGGACGGACTGTCATTGTTTTGCAAGTTTCAAGTAAGTCTCAAGTCTTTGACCTCAAGTCTGAGTCAAGTCTCAAGTCAATGATAGGCAAGTCCAAGTCAAGTCCAAGTCGTCTGCTTTGAGCTTCAAGTCATTTCAAGTCTTTAAACCAAAGTACCAAATATAGCTTAGATTCTTGTAATTTATATGAATTTAAACTAAATTGTACTGAAAAAGTCATGGTATATTTATATATGAGTATTTATAGAGTTGTAGAAATGCTTATTTTCCTTTTTAAAAGTGTTGGCAAGATCTTAGTGTGAACCTTTATGGTCAGAATAGAAAGAATACAGATTTAAAAATGCCAAATAAGATTTTGTCATGTAGTTTGCACTGAAATGGAAGGATCATGTTTTCTGTAGTTTCCTCTGTTTTACTGTATTGTACTGTATATTACAGTGTATTTCTGTATATTACTGTATTGTTCTGTATATTACTGTAGTACATTTGAAAACACTATATCACAGTACTTCAGTTAAATCCAAAGTAACAGAGAAGTGGGAGGAACATGCTCCAGTTTGTTCCTATAAAATTCAGCACCGTATTTATCAACTATAAAGAGAAAAGTATATCTTTTTTTTGGAACTCAGGTCACAAAGTTCAAGTCCCAAGTCTTTGACCTTCATGTCCAAGCCGAGTCCTAAGTCTTTTTATCAAGTCAGGTCTCAAGTCTGACTCCAAATCACGACTTGCAAATCTCCACCTCTGGTCAGAACAATCATGGTGAGTAAAGGGATGTGGGCGGGGATAGGGGGGTAGGTGAAAACAGACAATTTCTGAGCACTCCAACCTACAATCCAGGACAATACAGGATTACTCAAACATGCAGAAATTACAAAAATACTACCCTAAGTATAAGCTAGTGATAAAGGAATTCCATCGGTTAATAGCTCATAGAAGTCAATTTGCGTAATACGTCTCTTTTAAACCCAATCATTTGAAAAACATGATGGCCCCAATTGTGCTGTCTTTAATCACTCGGTGTGTCATATCTGTCCCGAAAAAGAGTATTTTTGTCAAGTTCCCAAAGCTCTGCGGTGACCGGTCTATCTTTAACTTCCACACTCATCAATTACAGTGTCCAGAGCATCAGAGGACGAATGCTGACACCTTATCACAAAGGCTCCGAAGAGTGACTGTCTTCTATGTCACTGTAAGAGGGGACAAGGGACAGGGCAATGAAGCAGACGGCAAAATCATATCTTTGAGTTGTGCTACAGCTATCATCTGGGCAAAAAACCTATATTTGCTTCAATAGTCTGTGTTCCCCCAATACGATGTTTTCAGGATACATGTAAGACCAAGCTGTAATTTAGATTTTAATGTGGGATCACTAATTAAACATTGGTGCCAAGTAACTGTAGTGTAGTAGTAGTGTAGTACTAACTACATGAAGACTTAATTCACAATGAACAGATAGCTTAGGATTGATTAAGGCTCAGTAGCTACTTAATTAAGGAGTTAGAAGTAAGGATATCAGTTAAAGGTGTATTGTGTAACTTTTCTGTTGGAGAGTCCGTGTGGAAACGTTGTTACTTTGTCTGGAATGTTTCACAGTATAGTATTAAACCTTTTTATCTTCATGGAGACCAAATCAGATCAAGTTTCAGGTCAGATCTGGAGAGTATGGTTGTAACGGTACATTTAATTTCGGTACGGGATGTTTGGTTCTGTGCAAGGCAGTGCATGAACAAGCCAAGCCTTTACACGGAAGGCTTGGCTCTGTAATATTCACGAGTTAACTCATCTGTGATTGGGGTGGCAGTGTTTCTCGCAGTGCTTCATAGTTAGGGCGGCCTCCTTGACAACAATTTTCCGCCGCCTTAACTATGTCCTTCCAAACCATGTGAATCCTCGCAAAACTACGGTCGTCACACCACGGTCCTCATTCTCACCATTCTCCAGCACCAAATCTTCGCCCTGCCAACAGATTTGCACTTACTAAAGAGAATGTGGACAAGTTGGGTTTTCTGGCCAAAAATATGAAAACTTCATGCTGAAACTGCTAGTGCTGTGCTTTACTTTTTGAATTTATTTTTTTTTTTTACTGTTTACAAGGAATTTATTTTTTATAATATTTCATACATGTGTTGCTTATTTGAGAATATTTTATTTAACTTATTAGTATTACCAAGCAGCACTTTGCATTTATTTTATTTTCCCATAATGTTAAAACACATTGTTGGTTTAATAAACACACAAATAAACAAGTCTGGGGGTCCCTGCTTAGGCTGCTGCCCCCGCGACCCGGCCCTGGATAAGCGGACGAAAATGGATGGATGGATGGACAAATAAACAACAAGCAAATGGTTTTGGATGTTTGTTCCCATACTTTACTGAAAATGAACTGAACAATGACCTGAAAACCGAGGTACGTACCAAACTGTGATTTTTGTGTACCGTTACACACCTACTGGAGAGGCAACCCTGCTCACAGTCAGAATAGGTATTTTTGAGCAATAAAAGTACTGTAATTTAATAAATGTAAGGTAGAGCTGTTTAATGTTGTATATTCCAGGCAGAGCAATCCATAGAAACAAGCAGGCGTTAAAAAGTTACATAGTGCAACTTTAAATATCTACAAGCTTAGTAGTTCAGAGTAGACATGGTGTGTGGACTTAATTATCTTGATCCATTCTACTTTGTTGTGTCTGGCAAGAAAATGGCAGTACCTATAGAGAGTGCATTATTGCGTTTCCATGGTTTCTCCAGCTCACACACACCCGCACACACTGGTACACACTGGCGCATACTTGTACACACTGGTACACACTGCCATGGCTTGGAGGTGTTTGTTTCTCTTTTAAATGGGCGACGCGCCATATGTGTGGTCATTAGTCTAAAGAGCGTCCTTCAGCCGCTCCAGAGGACAACGTGTCAATGAGTAGATTAACTAGCCACTGGTGTTCCCCGGCTTTACTAAAAGACCTTGAATTATAGCAACTTTCACTTTGTTTCGCTCCCATCTATTTCAGCGGGAAATATCGCAAGTCACAAATGCCGTGACGGATGTATAGCTTAAGGGCGAAATGTCCCCGTGTTTGTTTAGAACATGTTTGAGATGAAAAATATGATGTTCTACAGCTTGATGTTTGTGGGCGATTCACTGTATTTGAAAGAAATAACCAAACAAAAAACAAAAAAAATGAAGAAAATGAAGAAAATGAAGTTTAGAATTTAAAGTAATAATATAATTTACTATATCGCTTTCCAATAAACGCAACATATATTTTGTGCTTGTGAGTTTGAATAATGACACATTGTAAAAGCCATAGTAAAAGCTGGTGGAGAAGACATGAGACTTTGTGTGATTTTTTTTTTTTTGTTCCAAAATGTTGAACAAGGTCCAGAATATACACTTCTCCAATACTTTACAAAGATGTGAGTCTGTTCACACTTGAATCTCTTTG
The DNA here is from genome assembly GCF_026225935.1 of Boleophthalmus pectinirostris. NCBI lineage: Eukaryota > Metazoa > Chordata > Actinopteri > Gobiiformes > Gobiidae > Boleophthalmus > Boleophthalmus pectinirostris. The sequence goes on from NW_026571140.1 coordinate 12,462,106, forward strand.
AATACAGATGGGCGTGATTGACAGGTGGATAATCAGGAACATGCATGGTCCATTCGTATCAAAACAAATATGGCTGTTTCCAAGAAAAAAGGAAAGAAAAATATATCACAGGGGACTGATAAACATTGCAGAATCAGTGAGTGGCACTAAACTCTGATATGATGAGCTTCTTCATTTTATAAAAAAAAATCTTTGTGCAACAATAATTCTAACTTGCAGAGGGCAGGTGAGAATAGACTCTGTGCACAGGAAGTAGTGACACTGTTAGCATCTCTACTTCCTGTCCAATTGTATCTCTGAGGGTTTTTGCAGAGTTGTGCTAAAATGAATATATTATTTAAAGATAAAGCAGTGGACAGGGAGCTGTGGGAGGACACACAATTCATATTAAAACAATATCACAAACTGAAATATTCTACTTTAAAACCTAATTGGGTCATCTTTATTTGAATTAATTTGAATTTAATAGGTTGCTTATTTTATGTTTTGTAATAAAACACTGTATTAAAATTGACTGTTAGGCTATGTTCAGACTGCAGCCTGAAGTGACCCAAATCAGATTTTTTGGCCCTTATGTGACCTGTATCTGATCTTTTAATGACAGTCTGAACAACACAGATCTGATTTTTTCAAATGCGACCCAGGCCACTTGGATATGTGCTCCTAAAACCGATACATATCTAATCTTTTGACATGCGACTTCAGTCTAAACAGCCAAAGCGCATTCATCTGACCTACACGTTATCAACAAGCCACAAACGTCACTATTCTGCGCTGAAGTAGGCGAAAATTGTTAATGAACTCCGCGTCATTGAAGCGAAGCACATCACCACTCACCACTCTTGGCTACGTCTCCACATCCAGTCTTTCCTTTCAAAGGACGTCACTGTCCCTGACCCACAAAACACCACGGCCAAAAACCTCGTCCTTCTCCTTCTCAATTTCCTCCTTAAAACAAGTAAGTTGTTCATGTTCTGGCTCCGGTACGAGAGAAACTTTAAAATCACCAGGTGCTCAACGCGTCCATGTTTGGACAACTTCCGTAAACACAGAGCACGCTCGCTGCGCTTGACGTCATTGTGTCCCTCCAGTGCACATGCGGGATACTTTTGGGCATTTAATGTTCACACTGGGGATCACATACAAGTCACATTTAATTGGAAATGTGAACGACCTCGCAAAAACATCAGATTTCACAAAAAAATCCAAACTGAGCGTTAAGCCCTACAGTCTGAACGTAGCCTTAGTTTTGAGACATAGTAAGAAAGAATCCACCTAAAAAAGTTTCTATTTAAAAGTGAATTGTGTAACGTTTCTGGTGGGGGGTCCAATAAATGTTTTTCTCTGTGGAGATGTTATTGCTTTGTCTGGAATGTTTGACAGTATGGCATTAAATCTGACCAAGTTACAGGTCAGGTCTGTGGAGAGGCGACCCTGCTCACAGTCAGAATGCCTATTTTTCTAGGTATTTTTGATCTTTAAAATCACCTGTAATTTAATAAATGTAAAGTAGAGCTGGTTAAGGTCCTACTGTGAATATTTCAGGCAGAGCAATAGCATATCCATAGAAACAAGCAGGGACGGACCCATCCAAAAAGTTACACAGTGCACCTTTAATATGTGGAATAGCATGAAACAAAAAGTTCAGTGTCTTTTCTTGAATTATGTGAAATTAGACCATTTTGCTCAACTGAGGTGATTTTTCACTACAAGATTAACATGGCAAATTTGTGCACCCAATTCTTAACAAAAATGAATGGACTCTCCGTTTTAAACTATCGACAATTTAGAATGTTATGCCATCAAGCGCAGCCAACCTTTTACAGAATGGAAGGAACAATTGGAAATGGCATTCAGAGAGCCCAGGATCAATGCATTTGGCCTAAGTTGTGTTGTAGCAGAACAGTGAGCCAGCCCTGCTCTTTGCTCCACTTAAGGTTTTTAACCCCTATTAGACCGAGGCCTGGCTGTCGCTCTGTCCTGCCGGGGCTGCACTAAATTGCCAATTTGGAACCTTATATCTGGCCCGGTCCTCTCGGTGTCCATTACCACACAGACTGTCTCTGTTAGACTCACACAGGCGCTAACACACAAACACACAACCAGGCCTTCTGTATTCACCCATTGTGCATTCTACACTAACACATTAGCACAGTGAGTAAACCAAAAGGGATTACAGGGATAGTCATTGGTTTGTTTGTGCTAAGAGGAGAAATATTGTGTGGGGAAATAGTGATGCTTGTTAATGGGGCAAAGTTCTACAACCAGTTCAGGTCATGACAGAAGAAGTGCAATTTATTCTAGTGTAATCCAATATCATAACAGCAATCGTCTTAACAAAACAAAATGGCAAGGCTAGGTAGGTTTATTTGCATAGAACAATTTGTACACAAAGTGATTCATAGTGCTTCACAGAATAAGAAAGATATTAAGATCACAATACAAACAAATCAAAACAAAAATAATCAACATAAAATTCATTTCAGTCATATGCACTGCTTAAACAGAGGTGTTGTGGACTCAAAAGATCACACTAGTGTACAACCTGTACTGGAAGTGCATGCTCATCTTAGTGAACATGAAAACATGAACTGGCCATTGATGACTGAAAACAATATTGGTTCAGTAAGGATATAAAATATTGAACTACAAACTACTAACAGTTTTAAATCTAATTCTTTGGATTATAAAGATTTTTCAAGGCATTTTAGGCACAGTTATGGTAGAAATATCATGCTGTAAAATGTATATCATGAAAATGTCTAACCAAGAGATTTGGAATCATTGAATGTTAATGTTTACATCTTTAAGTAAGAAAAGAATGTAATTTGTGGAATTCAACAATTCTTTGAATGCACATATCAATTTATGAAAAGATGGTGCACCATATTATTGAGACTTTTCCCAGTTTATAATTGACTGTCATAAATAATATCTTAAACGTTCACTATGTAAATTTTTGGTTTGGGGTCCGTCACCTGCTTGTTTCTATAGATATGTAATTCTTCTGGCTGGAATGTTCCACAGTATGACATTTAAATAGCTCTATCTTATATTTATCTACCAATTATTGAATTATTTAAAGTTTGAAAATACCTAGACAGTATATTTTGACTGTGAGCGGGGTTGCCTCTCTGCAGATCTGACCTGTAACTTGGTCTGGTTTGGTCTCCATGAAGATAGAAAGGTTTATTACCATTCAGTGAAAGATTCTAGACAAAGCAATCACATATCCATGGAGAAAAGTATTTTAAAAGTATCTTCTTTTTTTTTAACATTAAGTTTACCTGTAGGTATAAATTTGTCAAAACTTCCAAAACATACATACAGATGCACTGAAGTCAAGTCAGTTATACATTACTACAGTCACATTCATTCCATCACACGACCACATGGAGGTAGTGCTGTAGCAGAGGAGGCCGGCCCTTACCTGGCTCCTGCTAGTCCGGGGCCTGTCACTGCGCATGGACCGGCCAATTTATCATGTAATCTGCTGGGGAGAATGGACGCGCCACTATCAGCAATCTGCTATTGATCCACGCCTGGGGCCCCTACCATTGTTCAACTGGAGCCCTCAACTGGCATTAATGAAAGAAACTAAACAATGCATAGCAATCAGACACCCCACGCCCCAAACATCACCCCATCTCCCTGGCCCTTGGTCTCGGAGAGGACGAGACCTGGTGGGAAGTGACAGAAACAGCAAAAGAAAAGTTTATTTTTTTCTACTTTTGGAGCAAACTTTTGTTATTATGTTTGTGTTTGAGGAGGTGTGGGCAAGGGTAAGAAAACACATTTATCATGTCAGGGGAGCTCATATCATCCCTGACCCTGAACACCAGACGACACCAGTGATATGGAAGCTGCTTATTGAATAATGTCCCCGGCACGCTTTGCTTAGGAAATAGAGTTGTATGGTAAATCAGTATGATGGAGGGCTTCCAGTTAAAAGTGGTTGGGTTTTGGGTAGGGTTTATTGGGGAAGTGAAGATAAGATGAGCGGAGATAGTGAGGTACAGGTCTGCTGGATGTGTGGCTGGAATGCAGATTTGGTAAGAGTTGAGTCGATTGAGCAAATGTATGTTGAGCAAAGAGGAGATACTTTTGTCTAGATAAATATAAAACATTGTTTATACGCTTTAGACACTCAAGAGTTGTTTCACCTTGCAATATGTATTTGCACTGCACGCTCTGCTGGTTGTAGAAACGAAGGAAAAGAGACTTTATGCAGCCTTATCCATCATCCCCTAACGCATAATCAACACTAACAAAGAGGTTTTCTGAAGGACACATTTACAGAATCTAATACTGTGGCAGGACATGGAGCAAGTTTGTGACTAGTGAATGTAGGATGTGTGGGATTTTTTTGTTTAAGAAGTTTCTTGAACTAAAGTGCTTGGAATAATTGTCCATTAAACATATATAATTTAACTTAATTTCGAAAACTACTATTGTTGCCACAGCTGCCCAGGGGTTGCTTGTTAGAAGCATGGCTGTCAATCTGCGGTGGTCAGAGGGGCCCTCTGACCACTACAACCACTCTCACACCACATTCACACTAGGCAAGGTGGGTGAAGTGTCTCACCAAAGCACACAACAATTACCACAAGAACTACACCTTGGACACAGAATTTTGGACTGAATTGCGCAAACTCTTTAATTACCGATAGCGCAAACTGATTAAAACATGAACGTCTTCCGAAGCATCTTGTCCTCCCATTTGCGTATAGGCGGAAAAGATTATTACCCTGATTCATCAGACGGTTTCACTTCATGGAAACCGTGTGACCTCGCAGCAGTAGGATTCTCTTGACGGTAGACAGGTACTTTTTTAAATTTAACCAATCGCTGCGTAATGCGCCGCTAACAGGGCTGGTATATTAAGCTTTTCCCAAATCCCGTAGGAAGAAGGGCAATAACATCTTTCCCCTTTGCTAAAATTCACCAAACATTCTCTGGGTTCTGGCTTTAAATCCTCGATCTCAGGAATCATTGCCAACACAGAATGTATTGGCTTCGAATATGCATCCATCTCGACCGCTTTATTACCTCCGCCAAGGAGGTTATGTTTTTGCAGGCGTTTGTCTGTTTGTTTGTTTGTCTTTTAGCAACATAACTCAAAAATTTATGGACCGATTTTGATGAAATTTTCAGGATTTGTTGGAAATGTGAAAAGGAAGAACTGATTTCATTTTGGGGGTGATCCGGAAGAAATCCTGGATTCTGGATCACTTTGAAATTTTAGTTAACATTGTGGTAAATGGGGCCAAAAATTTGGTTTCTCAATATCTCGGTTAATTATTGACCAAACCCCATGAAATATGACTCAGGGATGGACAATGGGATCCTCTTTCATATTCCAAAGGCTGATCCGGATCTGATCCAGAAGACTGATTTTATCGCAATTTATATAAAAAATGGGGGTAGTCCTTGGCGGAGGTCTGCGCTCTCTGAGTACTTTTCTAGTTTACTGTTGTGCTGTACCACAAGAAGGGACCCCGTCGTGGTTTCACAGCTCTTCTCTGATTGGCCATTGCGCAGTCTACAACTTCCAGAGTTCTTGAAAATCGTCTAGTGTATTCCAATTCCTGACCTTGTCGCTGGAAAGAAATGAAATTGAGTGGAGGCACTTTGCTGCATTTAATGGCATTTGGCCATGGTTGGAGAGGTAGACGTGGTACAGAACTTGGTCTAGACACTTAATATGACTCCATCTACTGAGGACTTTGGTGGATATGTGACCTCTGCACTCAAGCCGCTGCTGCCCCACAGTATTCCCAGCAGTCTCCCATCAAAGTAGTAGCCAGGCCCAGGCTTGCTTAGCGTCCGAGATCAGATAAGCTGGAGCACTGACAAGGAGGCCCCAAAGTTATGTTGATCTTCATGTTACTTCAACCCATAAAAGGAACAGCCTACATTCTAATACAAACAAACACACCTCCACACACAAAGCGCACTTGAGCTCTCTCTGCCCTCCCAAATTCATAAAAACATGTTGCACCTGCGAGATACAAAAGTGGACCTGATCTAGACCAATCAGAGTTCACTGAGTCGGAATCTGGGCCATTTTCCATGTTGTTGTTTCCAGGCAGAAGACACTGATTTATCCACAGAGGCCCCGTCGTCATGTAGCAGCGGGAAATATGCCAGCGACTGAGGCAGGGGACCCACAGGACATGGCTACTCATCTGTCCCTCCTGTCACCAAAACACAACCGCTCCCCAGCCCCAAAATACACATGTACACACAAATGGTCCACTATGGAACGCATTCACCGGGGCCATACATTCACACTATTTTGGAGGCAAGAGCATTTTGAGAAAACAGTGTGAAGAGTTTTATTTTGCGGTTTTGATTTCTACAGGTGGAAAGTAACTGATTACAAATACTCATGTTACTGTAATTGAAGAGATTTTAGGGATATTTCTACTTCTACTTGCAACTGTAGCATAAGTCCGGTTTGTTCCTATCTACAGCACTTGTATGACCTGCTCTGACTGGCCAGAGATTTTGATTAGAAATGAATAAATGTAGGTTTTAAAGTGTTGCTAAAAAATCTGTTAAAAAGTAACTAGTACTTATTTATTTCATGCATACTTTTTACAAGCAGTTTAATACAGTTTTGGACGCAGTATTTCTACTTGTAATTGTGTAAATTTTTTTTACTGGTGGAGGGTCCATCAAATTCTTTTCTCCATGCAGATGCTGTTAGTTTGTCTGGATGTTTCACAGTATGGCATTAAACTTTCTATTTTCATGGAGACCAAACCTGACCGAGTTGCAGGTTAGATCTGTGGAGAGGCAACCCTATTTGAAATCAGAATACCTGTTTTTTGGGGGGTTTTTGTTGTTGTTTTTTTTAGGTATTTTTGAGCTATAAAACCATCTGTAATTGAATAAATGTAAGGTAGAACTGTTTAATGTCATACTGTGGAATATTACAGGCAATGAATGAATCCAAAGAAACAAGCATGTGCACAGACCCTCCACCAGAAAAGTTACACAATACACCTTTAAGTACAAATTTGCAATACACTTACCCTCACTGTTTATTTGTTATTTTGGTACAAGGCAATGTGTAAAATTCTGAATGTGGTTTGATGTTGTAATACATAAAATGTGAAATTGTGGTCTGAAGATTGCAAATAGATAAAGCTTGATTATTATACTATTCATCTCCTTTAGTTCACTCAGACATAGCTGGAGGATACAGCCAGTTGTTGTATGATTGTATGATGAGGTCCTCCCATAGATGAAATAGAAATAGATGCTTTCATGATAAATTGGTAAATTCAAAAGACTGCAAATATTATTTTGTCAGCTCTGTAAGTAACTGAGCATAAAGTTGGATGGAAATGCTATTGTTTGTTTCACAATATGGTGTTAAACCTACCTAAGATGCATTTATTCAATTATGAGTGTTTTCATTGCTCAAAAATACCTTTAAAACATGCATTCTTACTGTGAGTGGTGTCGCCTTTTCACAGATCTCGCCTGTAAAGTGGCCTGGTGGCGTCTCCTGCTTGTTTCAATGGAGATTGAAAAAAAAAAAACATAATGCCAGTTTGGAATACTGGAGCTAAAGCATTAACATCTCCATGGAGACAAGTAACTGGCAGGCCCTCTACCAGAAAAGTTACACAATACATCTTTAATTACTTATAGATTTTTAAAGTTTTTTTGTTTTGTTTTTTTTAGTATCTTTGATTTGACTTTTTGACTAGGTTTGAATACATTTCAGTGACTTATTGCAACTAGAATAATCTATTTTTGCTTATTTTTGGCCACCAATCAAGATAAATACTCGTTTTTATATGTACAGGATGGTTGTGATGGAATATCTTGCAAAGAGCTCATAATATGTTTGTGGTCATTTGTTCTCCCAGGCTCATCATGGACAATATAGTGCTCTGTTTGGGATCCATTTGGACTCAGACCCAATCAATCCACTGATGTAATATGCCAGCACAAAAACGCCCCGGGCACGTCATCTGGCATGTCATGGGAATACATCTGCAACACAACCAGTCTCAACTCTCTCACTATCCTTCAAGTGCTGATTGGTGCCAACTGCGAAAAGTGGAAGACGATGTATCTCCTGCATTACGAAGAAAGAAAGTTCTGAGTAGCTTCTTGAACACTGAACTCTAAAATATGGTAGGTAGTCTTGTTTAATTGATACATTAAAGATGCACTATGTAACTTTTTGGTTGGGGGTCCATCACCTGCTTGTTACTGTGGAGATGTCATTGCTCTGCCGGGAATGTTCTACAGTATGACATTAAACGGCTCTACCTTACAGTTATTCAATTACAGGTGGTTTTATAGCTCAGTAATACCTAGAAAACCAGGCATTCTAACTGTGACTGGGATTGCCTCTCCACAGATCTGACCTGTAACTTAGTCTGCTTTGGTATCCATGATTACTTAAAGGTTTAATGCTATACTGTGAAACATTCAGGACAAAGCAATAACATCCCCATGGAGAAAAGCATTTGACGAACCCTCCTATGGAAGATAATTTGTTCTGTTTTTTTTGGTTTTTTTTGTTTTGTTTTTTTTGAGTTGCTGAAATTGTAAGTGCAATTTTTCTAAATGTTTCAAATTCAGAATTAAAATCTCACCTTTTAAATATTAAGCACATGTATTTTCAAGCCCTCAAATTCAACAGTCAAAATTCAGAGTGTAAAATTCGCAGTGAAAATTTTCACAACAAAGATCCAAAAGGCCAAGGCAGAAGCAATCGATCATGTGTGAGTGAGGAGGACAGAGGTTGTTTCCTATTGGCTGCTCTCATGTGGGGGTGGGGCTTACACTTAAGAAATAAAAGAGATGAAGTTTTGATGAGGCTAGTTATGACCAATCAGATTGGTTCACTGCACCATTTCCTGCTTGTTAGATTGGATCGCTTTGGATTGATTCCTTAGACCTTTGCATCTTGGACCTTTGCTGCAAATTTTTTTTCACAGCAAATTTTACACTCTGAATCTTTACTCTTGAATTTGACTGTTGAATTTGAGGGCTTGAAAGTATTTGTGCTGAATATTTAAAAGGTTATCTTGTTATTTTTTATACTGAATAAAAAATGTACACATATAATTTCATTAATTGACAAATGCAGAATAAAAAGTAATTCATCTTATTCATTATTATTCATTATCTTCCATACCCTCTACCAGAAAAGTTACACAGTGCACATTTAAGGAGCCAGCACCTATTTTTTCATCCAAAATTTGTCTTGCTCCAGTACAGATACAGTATATTGTATAAGCAGCTCTTGAGGTCAAAATAAGTTTGCTGTGGACTGTAGGTCTCTTAATATGAAGAGTTTTATTGTCCGAGAATCAGGAAGTTGTGCTGTGATGGCAAAACAGCACTCTGGCCCGTGAAAGTTGTTGCTTATAAACTCATTGTGGTGAATTATTAGAAAGCTCTGAATGCATGAGGTAAGCAAGGAACAACTTTGGACTGTTGGAACTTTAGAAAATGAACTAGTTTTGTTTTTCACATTTTTAAGAGAGTAAAGCCAATTTACAGGTGAGATCTGTGAAGAGGAACATTGTGGAACATAGTCAAAGCAATTTCTATGGTAGCAGTCCCCAAATCTGAAAAGTTACACATTGCACCTCTAATATTATAATTCTGATGTCTCATTTCTTACATGTATCATTTTCTTATTTTTTTCCAAAAGCAACAAAAATACTTATCACAACCTGGAAAAGTACAAATTAACTGAATGTACTTTGACTTTGTTCCTCAATGCCATGGCAGTAAATACAGCTTAGTCTGCTTGATTAAACAAAATTCTTTATTTGGAAGTTCCGTGGGTGTGGGTGTCATAAAGCAGTGTGATTGCCCATAGCATCACCATCTGCCAGCGCGTACAAGGTGAAAGTCTAAGCGCTCTGCAGGGATGGATGAGTGATAGGAGAGTGGTCTCTGCGCACTTCAATGTTATTCACATTCACACACAAATCTCAAGGTATCTATCTCAATGATGGAGGCTCCACAAAGAAAGGGAATTTTTCACTAAGTGTATTTAAAGCGTGTAACTTTTGTGGTAGACGGTTTGACGCTCACTTGTTACTGATTAAATTTGTCTAACTTGTGTTTATATTGTTCAAATAATACTGCGCCTTTCTACAGATCTGACCTCTAATTTTGCCTGGCAGTGGTACATGCTTCTCTTCATTCAGTATGAAGCTCAGTTGGTAATTTGTCCACTGATCTGAAGGTTGGCGGTTCGAATCCCGCTCTCGACATTATTATCGTCAATAGAGCAGTTGGATCCAGTGACCCACAGATGAATACTCTCCTTGTGTTCTCGGGCAAGACACTTACTTAACCCACCTCACACTTAGTGTCTGCGCACACTTGCACTGCAAATTTCTCTGATCAGGCCAAGATTTTAAAACTTATCAAAAGATTTTAAAACTATATCAGGTTATTCATCTTGTTTTCAGATGTATTTTCTATTTACTAGTTCTGAGATTGCTTAATTCTAGTTTATTTTAAGATAACATGTCAAGTAAAATAATTTTTGCTGCATGGACAAATAATTTCACTACTTTTAAGTCATTTTCTGATAGATTTAAGTGTTTATATGTTACATTTTGGCCAAGCTTTTTTGCAGTGTGTGTGTGTGTGTGTGTGTGTGTGTGTGTGAATATGTGTGTGACTGGGTGAGTGGTTCCGTGATGTGAGGTGCTTTGAGTGCCTTGAAGATGGAAAAGTGCTTTATAAAAAGTTGGCCATTTACCAGTTTAACCCATGGCACTCCAGTGGTACACCAAAATCAAGTTAACTAATTGATTACCAGTCCAAAAATTCCTGGGACCGTTTTGCTGTGAGGGAGCAATGTTATGCGCTCACTCTCTATGACCCATTTAACCATCACTAAAAGATGCTCTATCAGAGTAAGATGGTCACAGGTTTTATTCCCAAACTGGGTGTGTAGTGTGTAGTGCATGTTCTCTTTCTGTGGGTTGATTTCTTACTACATTTTTATGTAAAAAAGGCATGATTTTCCTGCTAGATAGTCCTGACCTATCCTAGTTCAACATCTGGACTTGAAGGATTGGTCAAACAAAGAGGACAGATTCTCCTTTATAGGACACAATTTGGTTGCCACTAAAGGTATACTGTGTATTTTTTCTGGTGGAGGGTCCACCACCTGCTTGTCTCCATCGTGATGATATTGTTTTGTCTGAATGTTCCAGTATGGAATTAAAATCTTGCATTTACTCAATAGCATGTTTTTTTTATTGATTTAAAATCATTTTTACAGTTCAGGGCGAAGTATAGTTCTGCGTCGACTCAACGCACACTGCCACCATCGCCTTTTTGGTATCGGTTTTGATTTATGGATCTGCATTGAGGTCTATGCACCATAAAGTAATTCACCACCACAACTCTAGAAGGCTAGGATTTAAATCTGACATTTGTGTATACTAGGACTCAGCAACCTGAAATACTCAAAGAGCCATTTGGACCTTCTCCCAAAGAAAATATATTCCATTGAGTGGAATATCTGAGCCCTTTTTAAGTCCGACAGAAGCTGATCGCATCAGGGGGACAAAGAGCGAGCTGTTTTTTCAGCACTTACAGTTTATGCAAATTAGCCCTGTGGTTTTAAGTTTCGTCGTGATGCAGATGATTTGACGCTGGACCATGAATTGGGCTTAAGTGGGCTCGCTTCTTCACAGATCTGAAATGCAACTTGGCCCTGTAGTGTCTCCGTAGAGATAAATAAGTGTAATGCCATACTGTGTGAACATTCCAGGTAATATCTCCATGGAGCAAAGCAGCTGACTGACCCTCCACCAGAAAAGTTCAAGTACACAGTGCACTTTTAATCTTTGTTTTTGTAATGTGCAGTGATTTCTTTAAAATGTCATTTCATTGGCAAATACATATTACTTGACCCTTAAAAACTTGATATCTGTGTCAACAAACTTCCTCGATAAAGTTGTTTTTGTATCCAATTTACATAACTGTTCATGTCAAGCGTTACCTCACACACCAAATCACACTCAACATGACCAAGGAGCCCAGTGTCTACCCCACCCACTCACCCACCCTCAGAGCAGGATGAGCGCGCTGGTCAAACCCACACTAAGTAAATCTGTCCGACTGGAGCAACACTAAGTCCTGGAGACATGTATCCTCCCCCAAGAGCTCCAGGGAGAAGGGTCTGTGGGAGAGGCAGCCGCCCGCAGATAAGGCTCTCACGTGGGGCTGCTGTCGTGTAATTCCCCCCTTAATACAGCCGGGGCCCTGGTTCTCAGCTCAGCCCCTCATCTGCACAAGCTCTCTCCGGAGACTTCAGCTGTCAAAAGCCAGCCCCGCGGTGACACCCAACGCACGTGCACGCTCCTGGAGGTTCTTATAGGCGTGCTCATGTGTGTGCACGTGTCACCCAACTGAACCGCGTGTGTCACTTTGTATGAGCGGCTCAGGCAGACTGGGGTTAAAGCCAGACAAGTTCCTGGAGAGAGAGAGAGAGAGGAGGAAAGAGAGGGAGAAGGAGGATCAAGGTTTAACTGAGATGTGTGTGCTTATAGTGTGTAAAGTTGACTCTTGTTTGGTGTCTAGACTTATGATGCATTCAAATGGGATTGGAAAATGGAAATAAATTCATCAAAAGGAGAAATTGTGAGTGATAGTGTGTAACTTTATGGAGACTGGAAGTGAACTGGTAATAGAAAGTTAGAAATAGAAAGTTAAAATCATACTAAGGAACATTCTTTATTAAGATTGTTAAGTTTCATGCCATACTGTGGAATATTACAGCCAAAGGAACGACATTTCCATGAAAACAATGGGAGAAGATGCAAGCCTGCTCAGAGCAAGGACACATGTTTTTATTATTTTTAAATCAGTATAATAATAATTCATAATGAAAACGCTTTTATGTACTGGCAAAAAAAAAAAAAAAAAAAGTATGGATACTATGAATTTAAAGGTGGATTATATAACATTTCCATGGACATGTCATTGTTTTCCTTTGTATGTTCCTTAGTATGGTATTGAACTATCTTGCAGATGGAAAAAAAAATAAATAAATAAATAACATATTTCGACTCTTGGCATGCTTGCCTCTCTACAGATCTGAATTGTAACTTGACTAGGGACAGCCCACTAGAAAATAATAATATTGCATTAGTCATAAATAGCATTTGTCCATATGCTCAAGCAGAGGTGGCGCTACCATTAGGAAACAATAGGTGACTGTCTAGTGCCCCCAACCAATTGCCCTCAGTGCCACTAATGGCCAAGGCCTCAGAGTTTGATTTTCATTTTGATTTTCTCTCAATATGATGTTAGAGTAATTGAGAGTTGTTTACTTTTAAACAAGAAAACACCATCAAAATAGTATCTGATTGTCAAATCTATTTTAATTGTCAAAGCATTCCCCTCTTTCACGTTAGAATGGACTAGTCAGCTTGACCCAACATAATCATAGCATAATCACAATCATAAGTAATGGATGCAAACAAAAATGTAACTGTACCAGCAAAAAAATAAAACTACTTTCAGCTCTGGTTTTCTAGTAGGCTTCTGAACCAATAAGACAAGTTTCCAATCCAACCTAATTCAAATAAAGATGTGCGTGTCTCATGAACAATAGGAAAAAAACAAGTATAAAAAAAAAACAAAACTGCATTATAGTGAGGGCCCTAAACTCAAGTTCCCATAGGCCCCCCAAATTGCTAACTCCGCCACTGTGGTTAAATGTAGCCACAGCTGCCCTGGGGGTAGACTGATGGAAGCAATACAGCCAATCTGCACCATCGCCTCTTCCCCTCATACTAGGCAATGTGGATGAAGCATCTTGCCGAAGGACAAAACATCTTTTTTTTTTTTGGTATTCAACCTGGTATTCCCAAAATCTCCCATCCAAGGACTAACCCGGCCCTGCTAAGAAATCGGGCTTTGACAAGGAGGATTGGTCAAAAATATAGTGCACTTTTCATTTGGTACAACCTGTCAGATGCAGTGGGTGATCACCGTACATCACCAGGGACCCTTCCTTGAATTTATATTGAATTGGTTGGTTTTGATTGATCAACAAGATTGAACCAAAGATCTTTTGGTGTCAGGTACAAGTGCCTACTACTAAGCCATGGAGTCACCAATCTATTCCATCTGAGTGTGTCATTTTGGGAGGAGTTATGCTATCTTGATAATGTTAAACTACATGCTGTGGCACTATGTAAGACTAAGCCAACTGAAAATACTTCAAATCCCCTCCATTTTCCAGCGTAAATCTACCACAAAAAGAAAAAAAAAGAACGCTCCCTTTCAACATGTCCCCTCTGCTCCTTAAAATGACTTTGACTTTCCAAATTAAACTTATTTTAGTCCAAACAAACATTCCCGATCCACTCTCTCCACCTGCACCCACCATTATTTGGATCTTAATGCGGTGTCGGGGTTCATCTGCATTACCTGCGTGTCCTGCTTTATTAATATGTGCTGCATAAATAATCAGATGTGACCACCTTTAATGTTCCACAGCTCCCTCTGGTCTGGAGATATTAGAACGGGTCCAGTCATCTATCATCCTCTCTTAGACCACCCCTCCTCCCCCTTCCCCCCCACACACTCTTTCTAATGCACTGGTCAGCACTCCAAGCATACGCCAGCATACTGTTTAATTATAAACATATCAGGAGCCATCTTTTCTCACTGTACGCACATGTCCGAACTGCAGGGCGGGGGAATATATTTTTCATAAAGGGAGTAATACATGGGTAGAAAATACCTCAATCGGAGTGTACTATTTCAATGTGTACGGACCTCCCAGATTTTAATAAGGAATAAACACAGTCAATCAAAACTAGACTCCAACAGCAAAAATATTAACTGTATGGGAAGTGTGCACAGAATAAATTGCTGTTAGGACTGACTATGTTATAACTCAGCTTTTTTTCCTTCAATATTCTCTGTACTTTTGTGTGTTGTAGCTTAAAAAAAAAAAAAACTTTGGTTGGATCCTGGATCAGAGAGAAAAATGAAAGACAGAACCATCTTTTTACCATCTTAATAGAGTTGAGACTTATAATTACATGCTTCCGAAAACATACAGTACGGTGCCTGACCAGCCAGTCCCTTTTACATTCTTTTCGAATCCAGAAGGGTCTGGACTGTAGAGTGTGAAAAACCTCGACCCAACCACAGCTGCATATTTGTATCATGTGTTTCTTCTTAAAATATCAGTCATAACAAAATATATAACTTTTTTTAGCTGAGAGAAACAAGACATTTGTGTTTTGTTTGTTTATTCTTCAGCGATCTGCGCTGTTTCTCACTTCTTTGCTAAACCGGCATGTTTGTTTTTTTCTGCAACACAGCATGCATCTCTCTGATTGGTTAATCTGTCTTTCAATCACATCCTCTGGAATCGAGGAGACAGGATACAGGTCCAGATAATCTCGTCTTTGTAAAGTTTTGTCAGAGCGTGTGGTTCTAGCTGGCCAGGTACAGAGTGCTTGAGAAGCACTTTTAAATCTGAATTTGTTCTATTCTGACTGTAATGATTCACTCTACGATCTTGTCAAGACATTTTAAAAAAAAATGCATTTCTACTACTCTTATATACTCTATAAATTCTCATATATAAATATATTATGACTTTATAAGTATAACTTATCTTAAAAGTCATATAAATTGCTAAAATGAAATGACTTGAAGCTCAAAGCAGATGACTTGGACTTGACTTGGATTTATAAGCCAGTACCTTGAGACTCGACTTGGACTTGCCTGTATTTCTCTTGGGATTTGACTCAGACTTGAGGTCAAAGACTTGAGACTTACTTGACACTTGCAAAATGATGTCTTGGTCCCAGCTCTGATTTTAACTCTGTTGTCCCACATTCTCACAAATACACTCTTAGTCAAACACCAATGCACATGGACACTGGAGGCAAAGTGAATGAAGTGTCTTGCCTATAGACACAATGACAGTACGCTCTAGACTAAAGATCCTGCTTATCTACAACAGTCTCCCATCCAATACCAACCAGGCCCAAACCTGCTTAGTGTCCAAGATCTAATAATATTGGACATTAGGTGGTACAGCTACACAATTTTAAATGATTCTTTACTCTGCTCGTAGTGTACTGGAGCCTTTTGTTCAGGGAGCCAGTAAATTGTTGCATGCACATTTTAGAAGCCATTTTGTGGTCTGTCAATAATGACTTATTCTTATTCACATCTGTACGACCACTCTAAACATTCCATCTGCATTTTCAATACATTGCAGCTTCCTTCTCAGCTGTTTAGTGTTGAAGTGTCTCCCTGCATCAGTATGGGGCCCTCAGCTCATCATTGCTGCTAAGAGAAGATTGTAGTGGTGAGGCCAGGGCACAGGGAACACAGGATAGGGAAGGATCCTAAGTGTTACTGATAGACTAGACAATAGAAGGTGATGTAGGATTTAAATGAACTTCTCAGCTCCTCTTCTCAGCATTGGGGGCTGATAGAAGAGGAAATAGCCCACTGATGCCTTTTGAAATTCAAGGAGTTTGTAGCCTTGTCCATTTGTTTACTTATGCATCTCTTTTACCCAGGTCTGACTAAATGTGTTTTGTCAGTCGATGGAGAGGGTGTGGTGACGAATGCATTCCACTCCATGCCATAACAAGGTTATTTTTAAACCCAGGTGTACGCCGTCTCAAAAGATGCTAAAGTTGTGAAACTGTTGAAGAAAAATGCTATAGTCGTAGTCTCAGTCTCATAATCTTAAAAAGATGACACCTGATATCCCAAATCACCCTCTCCCTGACCAGAAGACGTGAAATCAAATCAATTACTTAAACTCCTCCTTCATCTTTGAACATTTTTGTATCTCAGACTGTAAATATAGTTCCCTTGGCCAAGACAATTATAATTTTAGACATCTTATGTGTCATTTTATTACAGAATTTCAACAATACCAACTGTCTCACAAATAGCCTATATTTGCCTGGAAACTAAAAGATCACAGAAGTTAAATGGAGCCAATGTCTTGTAACCTGCCTCACATCAGATTGATATGTGTAGCAGTACTGATGCTAAAATAGGCTGAAGTACGTTTGTCGGCATCCTCATGTTTGGTTTGGTTCGTTTGGGCACTTCACCTTTGGCTTCTGCTCAAGCCTCAATGCTGCTCTGATTGGTCTGCCCACCCAATTATCCTTAGAGCGGGTGCATGCCAAGATGGATTCTCATGAGTGTGAACTTACAAATATCACAAGAATCCATCTTGCTGTGGAAGGTTAAGTGTCTTCCCCAAAGGCACAATATGTGAACCAGAGGAAGTGCAGACTGAACTCCAGAACTTCAAGTCAGGGGGCAAACTGAACTACAACTACTAATGGTGAGTAAGAGTAACACACTGCCACAATGCCCCACACTATGTCATTTTTCTGGTGGATTGTCACTGGGCCTGGTCAGATCTGTAAAGCAGCAAGCCTGCTCACAGTAAGAATGTTTTTCAATGTATTCTTTATTTAAAAATATTCATTAATTTATTGCAGTTAAAAACATGTTGTAACTGAATAAATGCATGTATAAAGCAATAAAAGGTCCAGCAGGTGGCAGACCTCCATCAGAAAAGTTATCGACTGCACCTTTAAAGGTCACCCAGACAGTCAATCAAATTTATCTTTAAACACAATTGACCACAACTGTTTAGTGCCATTCATCTAAAATATATAAAATGAATCAAAACATCCACAATGCTTGAAGTACAAAGCCTGAAAGCAACAGTGCAGTGGGATCCAACAGCCCTATTCTCATACTGGGTCATTATATGCACATCCTCTTACCATTTGCATATAGACAGTCTCTCCAAATACCTGTAGTCAACAGCGCGCTCCCCTCCATTTGCCTCACTATATTGGTTTGCGTACACATGCTGCACCCACAGACATTGTGATTTGTTTGTGACCTCCAAAACTTCTTCTTGTTACTTGTATCTCTTCAAAAACGAGCCCGATCCCCAAGCAAATATCCAGAAAAAAAAAAAAAAACTCGTACGGCTTGCTTGGTCCGCACAGGGCAATGGACAAGGTGAATGGGAATTACCCTTAGGACCTTGCTAGAAACCTTCAGCGACTGACACCAATGCCCTACGCTGCCTTTAAAACCGCGTCTTTACAACACCTTCAAACCGAGTGTGTATTGCGAACACGTGTGTCCTTTAAAATGTAATAGCGCATTTCAAAATCTGCTACACAAAGCACATTCTCAAAAACGTCGGCGCGTCCATTTAAGCAAACTGTTCCAACGACGGCTACAGGTCAGGAGAGCTTTTTAAAATACATCACCCCTCTCTTCGTCTCCGGACCGGGCGGCGCTGGGCTGGGGGGAGGGGTGGGACTTGAAGGTTGACCTGTGTCGTCCAACGTCCTCGATTTCATCCTTTTGGAGTCACGGTTGCCTTCCATTTTTGTTTTTCGAGATATTAGCTTTTTTTCTGAACATGATAAATGCGACATCGCCCGTTGAATCTGTTTAGCCCATTCGCGATTGCCAGGAAATGGTCACTCTCTTCTCTTATGCTGTCTAGTTTTTAAGCGAACTTCTTTGCAAAGCTTGATGACCTTCGTGCAAAGAAAAAACAAATTACAACGGTACAATGCTGTCGCCAGGTTTGATCTGCGACGGGGGTTATCTCAAGGACACGCTGGGTTGAGAATGTAGTGCACAGACTGGCTCACATTGTCTTACAAGTTCAAAACCAAACCTTTGCTTTTGATTTTTGACATTATGCAATTCATATTTTTAGAGTCATTTGTTGAAAACTATGCAAATGTGCCTGCCAGCAAATATTAAAAGTTTAAATGTTTTTCTTTTTCAAAAAACTGTGAGCTTATTTATCTGACAGGTCTCGGCAGTCGGACTTCCCTCCTAGCTTTTTTGCCTTACATGTCTGATTAGAAGAAAAGCTGTTGACAAATTGAACTATATAAATATAAGATACAGCTATACTTTCAAAGGACTCAGATATTGCAAATACTTTTATAAAACTTTCGTAATAACTGAAAAAACATATAAGGCTGGCTTAAGAGAATCAGAATTTAGAGGCCTATAGTCATGAATGAATTTGAATTGATTAAAATATAATCTTAATACCCTATCAGATATATTTTGTAACGTCAAATTTCAGAACAGATTTGCTTTTATATATAGGCCAGTGTTTCCCAAAATGGGGGTCGAGGGGCACTCTAAGCTGGGGGTCTTTCAAGATATCATATACCATATTCTTCGGACTTTAAGTCTACTTTTTTTCATGGTTTGGGTGGTCCTGCGACTTATATATAAACATTTTCACACACTGACAGCCTCGAGAGGGCGCTCTAGGCTTTGGTGTCAGTATCTGCTACTACTATTACTTCTGTACCACTGTTACTTTGCCCTCTACTGTGCGTGTCTCCTACAGAAAAAGCCGCTGTCCCGCTGCAAGTAGTGAAATATTCAGCTGAAAACGGTAATCGAGCAGCAGAAAGAAAGTTTGGATTAAGCGAGAAACTTGGACTGGCGAAAAGAGATAAAGAAAACATCTTCACGGCAACCGGGAGGGTGCACAATGCATCTTGCCTGGAAGTCATTGGTTGGGTCAACAAAGCCTGGACTTCAGTGACAACCGAAACCATCCTGTCGGGATTCGGAAAGGCTGGAATAATTCTAACTGGAACTGATGATGAGTCTAATGACAGCTACGCAGAAGAGAAAGCATCACTCCGTTTACCTCCAGAGGTCGGGGAGATGCTCAGAAGTGACACCAAGAATAAATAATTCAATGGATTTAGTGATTTTGAGTGGTATGGAGAGTTAAGACGTTAACAGCCTTGTGTTCTCTGTTCTATTGTTATTACTATAACTTGGCTTTCAAGATGAAATGTCGATTCCTGGTCTCTGATTTTATAAAACACATTTCCCCAAAAAAGTGCAACTTATAATCCGGTGCAACTTATATATGTTTTTTTTTTTCTTCATTGCGCATTTTTTGGCTGGTGCGACTTCTACTCCGGAGTGACTTATAGTCCGAAAAATACAGTACGTTATCAGTTCTTTAATATAAAACTATACTTTTTAGTTAAATAAGGTCCAATAACACAGTAACCTATTGAAATAAATTTTAAACCCGACTCAACATGTTTTGACTTTTGAAACCCCTGATATAGGCTACTGTAATGAAGTAGATGTAGTAAATCAGTTTTGCTTATTTTTACAAAAACATCAATCGTAACCACATCTCGTTGAATCATGGACCTTGCTGTTCCTTTTGGGTTTTGAGACCTGGATAAGTCTAGACACAGGAGAGTTCCACTGGGATGTTCCTCTGGTCCCAAAAGATTTGACTGTCTGTGCATTGGGCCAGAGAATTCTCTCAGTGCACTGCCTGTCTTCAACTTGAATACTTTTATTTTTTATATGAACGGGTAGATCTGAAGCATAAATTCAATCAGGAAGACTCGTCACAGCTACTTCTGGCCTAACATCTCTGAAGCTTTCCATGTAGTTTCATCGTCCTTCAGTTAACTATTTTATTTTATGCACGTTTCATAACAATTGAATCTAAATCACAATTGAATGGATGCAATGCAATTTTAAAGTACCATAGTTTTCTTCAGAGACAACAAAGCAAGTCTTATTCTACACAGAACTGCTGACCCTGACTTGAAGTTGACCTTGTATTAGTGTGTCAGATTTCAGTTTTTTGGCAATTTTTCCATATGCGTTTTCAATGTGAGCTTTGGGAATCCTATTATTAAAACATAACTTGCAAATCAATTTTTTTTTTTTAGATCCACTCCCATGGAAAGATGAGCTGTATGTATCTCCAGGACTGGCAGCTGTCCAGATTCAGACAGGGCATCTTGACAGGGAAAGGGCAGAAGGAAGCAACTGGGAAGGTGAAGGGATGAGGTAGATTATTTGATACACAAGTTTGGACCACAGGATATGTACATGGCATAATTTAGAGTCCAGTATGCATTCATTCTTTCCTTAACAAATTCATCACTCTGATTATTTTATTTTTGTATATTAAACAGACAGACCTAAAGGAATTTTTCAAAGTGGGGTACCAATTTTTTAACGCTCCGATTGGCTGTGCCTGGACAGTCCACCCTATTTTTTGAAAAAAAGGTGTTGCAATGCCATGCCTGAAAATGAATGCATGTGTATTTAAACTATGTGATAATGATGATTTAGTTATTTAGAGTAATTATTTTATTTTATTGGAATGCCCCTTGATATGTGCCATCTCGTTTTCGGTCTGTTGAGGAGTCCAAAAAACACAAAATATTAGTAATACGCAATATAATACAACACAAAACAGTACAATACAATAGACAGAATACAAAACTTGCAAGTTTACATTATAATAATTCAAATTAGGAGTTATAACATGTAAATTTAAAAAAAATGTATTTCTTAAAAGCTGGATTTGACAAAAAACATGACTAAGATCCATCATTCGGCACAATATTACACGCCACAGTGAAAGATTTAAAGGGTCCATATGAGACTATTTTTTGATCTCTGTTATAATGTCATCAAATCATCACAAACATACCTGGAGTCCTATTTTGTTTCATTCATACAAACCCTGCATATTTAGGCTGAGTTCTGTTCTCTCAAACAGAAAACTTGAAAACTATCACTACATGACATCACCAGGTGGATCATAGCAGTTTGCGCTTTGGAGATATAGCCAGACTAATAAAAAAGGGTTACCCCAACATGTATGAATGAACCAAAACACATCTCCAGGTATGTTTTTTGATGAGGTAATGACATTATAGCATGGCTTAAAGCTCACAAGAGTCAGTTTTGCATAATATTGAACCTTTAAAGCTGATGCCTTCTGAACAGCACAGGCGGGTCCGTGCGTACCCTTCCCCACCTTCCCAAACTCTTCCAACCTCTAGCAAAGACAAAGCACCTAATAATTACCAGGCACCCAGACAATGCTGCTGGTTGTGGCACACGAGGAGCACGTTGTAGCTATCACAGTGGCAGATACATTCAACGCACAATTATTCATCCGCCGACTATGGCATGTAGATTAATGAGTTTGATAACCCAGAGCTTTGCAGGCTGGAGCTGATCCTCTGCCTGCTTCTTCCCCTCCTCTGCCTTTGGAGAGCTGTGGCTGGTACAAAAGTGCGGTGAAAGCAGGTGCAACCGAGGCATCAGTGGTGGCTTGCTAATTAGACTTGAGCCAATGTTTTTTTTTTCTTGTTGTTTTTTTTTTCTCTTACTATTTTTAGTTGTACGCATGCCGTCAGAAAATGATCAAGTCTAGGAGTAGCGCAAATGTTTGTCTATTGCAAGTTTTGTACTGGGATTCAGAAGCTTTGGGAACCATAATTCACAGAAATTGTCTGCAGCATAGTGGTTTTATTCTTTCTTTAGATTTTTTCCCCATTTTTTAAACCAAAGGCCAAATTTTAAAGGTCAAGAATTCATTTTGTATACTATACGACCTTTAAATTTTGTCCTTTTGTTTTGAGAATGGCAAAAAAATCTAAAAAACAAAACGACATGCAAAATTTCATGATAGATATTACTGTATGGTATGTGTACTGCACAGTATGTCTGTTGACACAAATCCATTTCCTTTTAGAACAGTAATAAAGCTGTGATGAATATGTGGCATATGCAGGGTTACCCAAACACAAATAAATAAAACAAAACCAAAGAAAGTTATATGCAACTATGAAGTGATGCAGCTTTTCTGGTAGAGGGCCTGCCACCTGCTTGTCTCTGTGGAAATGTTATCACTATGCCTAGAATGTTCCACAGTATTGCATTAACTAAAGAAATGAGCCCACTTGATTGTAAGAATACTTTTCTAGGTATATTCTAGCCGTAAAAACATCTGCAATTGACTAAATGCTTGATAAATAAGCCTAATGTCATATTGCAGAACATTTCCAAGTACAGCAATAAAGTTTTACCTCCTCCGCTCAATTTCATTTCTCTCCAGCGACTAGGTCAGGAATCAGAAAACACTTGACGGTTTGCAAGAACCCCAGAAGTTGTAGACCGCGCACCGACCAGTCAGTGAAGAGCTGTGAAGAGCTGTTAAACTCAAGCGCCTGTCTGGGTCTTTTTGTAGTACAGCACAACAGTAAACAACAGAACGACGAGATCAAGGATTTTCACTCTCTGCTTTGTTTGCTGTTGTGCCGGCAATTACTTGGACACCACTGAGTGTTCCAGCGCATTACATACATCACGACCAAATGGCAACAATTGGTTAAATTAAATAAAGTACCCGCCTACCATTGAATGAACGAATCCTAATGCTGCGAGGTCAGAAGGTTTCCATTAAGTGAAACAGGCATATGAATCTGGCTAATAACGTTTAGGTTAGATTTTAAAATTCTTTTATTGGTTTATAAAGCTCTTAATGATCTTAGTCCTATTTTGATCTGCTTTTATCATATGAGCCCTCTCGGACTCTCAGGTCCTCAGGTCTCATCTTTAACTGTCCCAAGAGTCCAAACTAAAACTCACGGTGAAGCATCATTCAGTTTTTACAGCCCCAGTCTGTGGAACAGTCTACCTGAGGATCTGAGGTCTGCTGTGAGTGTTCAACATATCTTTTCAGTTTAGCTAAATTGAAAATTTAATTCAATTATTATGATTATGATTGTGATTATTATTTGTTTTAATTTAAATTATTATTTTACTTAGTCTCCATTTTTTTATTTTTTTTTTTTTACTATAACCTTTAGGAGCTTTTAGGTTTTATGTTTCTGTTTGAGTTGCTGTGTATTTGGATGAAACAATGGGGTGGGGTTGGGTTGCTGTTGTTTTTTCATTGTCATTTTTCTGTTGCATGTGAAGCTCTTTGTGCTACATTATAAATCTATGAAAAGTGCTGTACCAATAAAGTTTGACTGATTGATTTCCTTGGAGATAAGCTGGAAACATACCCAAAAAGTTGCATGGTGCATTTTTAAAGCTTGAAGGCAGCGTGAGTGCTGAAATGATCTTCAAAGACATAGGCGACTGTCATCTAATGTTGTCTGTAGAAGGCCTTAATCTAGAGGATTATTCAAACATACAAATATAACACAATTCTGGGTATGGTTTGATTAGAAAATTTGACTTGAAAAGATTCAAATCAGTCCAGTGACATGGCTGAACTTTACAGAACACTTCCTGGATTACTACCTAAGTGAAACCAAGCATTTTTAGCAGTGGAGACTGAGATGGCCAAAGTGCATTACTCAGACATGCAAGAATGAAACACAACTCTGATTACATAAGAAGATTTGAGCTCTGAAATGATGAAAAATAGAGTAAGGTAAGGGTGAATGGATTTTACAAAGCACTGGGGAACACTTTCTAAAATACCCAAATGATGTCACAAAGTTGAACCGAACATTTTCCAGTCTGAAGGATATGACCTTATAATGCAGGGTGACGCATGATGAGTGATTGAGTGTGCATGCTTATGGTTCGAAAACGCTAATATGTTAAAGGTCTTACATTACACAAAATCGACTCTTGTGAGTTTTAAGATGTGTTAGAATGTTGTCACCTCATCAAAAACATACCTGGAGTTGTGTTTTGTGTCATTCGCACGTTTGAGTAACTGTTTATTATAAGTCTGTCTACATCTCCAAGGCTTTCAATGCTCTGTTCTTTCTTGTGATGTCATGTTGTGGTAGTTTTCAAGTTAAAAGCTATCTTTTACCTTTTGTTGAGCAATTCCAGGGCTGAGATTATCCAAATGATTCAAATGAAAATGTACAGAGGTTAAAATCGCAGTGGTGCAAATCCATGTATCATTCGTTCATTCGTTTTCCAAAACCAAAAATAAGAAAACGAAAAAACAACAATTTTCTTCATTATTTGTCTCCAAAATCAAATTGAAAAACAGATAACAATTAAGTTTTTCTGTTTTTGATTTTGTATTTAAATGAATAATCGAAAAAACGGATAACAGGCGTTTCCCGTTTCCGTGACTTAAACTGCGATGAAGGACTTTTTGCGCCGCTGAACCAGGATTAAACCAGGTCTGGGACCAGACCAGAACCAGACCGGGACTGAAACCAGGCCTTAGACAGGGACCAGGACCAGGACAGAGACCCGGGACTGAGACCGAGAACAAGACCAGGACTGAGACCGGGACTGAGATCAGGACTGACGCCGGGACCAGACTGGGACCAGACCGGGACTGAGACCAGGACCAGACCAGGACTAAGACCTGGACTGAGACTGGGACCAGACCAGGACTGAAAACAGTTTAGTCCTAGTTTAGTCCTGTTTCAGTCCTGATTCAGTCCTGGTTCAGTCAGTTTTGCGGCGGAAACCATTGTTCATTTAAACACAAAAACTGAAAAAACTAATCGTTATCTGTTTTTTTTTTTTTCATTTTGGTTTTGGAGACAAATGATGAAGAAAATAGTTGTTTTTTCGTTTTCTTATTTTTGGTTTTATATTGAAAAACGAATGAACGATCGATACATGGATTGGAGCACTTCCTGTGTGACATGTCAAGGTGGAACAGAGCCTAAACAGCCTAAATATGCAAAGTTTCTAGCGTAACATGAGACCTTTAAAGTAATGAAATGGACATAAAGGATTTCAGATGAACAAATAGATGTATCCAGTGTGTCTAGTGTGTATTTTTCTTGTATGTGAGTACCAGTGTGTCTGTACCTCTGTGGGCTGGGATCACAGGGGCAGTGCGGTGTTGAAGGGTTCTGTCCCAGGGCGGTGGTAATGGATGGGGGGAGAGAGAGACTTCCCAGATGGCAGCAGAGGAGAGGATGACCTACACAACAACGAACAACAGGACAACAACAACAGCAGCAGCACAAGCACTCCAGAGGCACAGTGGGAGGTGAGGGCCACTACCGGTACTGCTCCGTCATCTCATCACCTAAGCGATACTGTACATGTAATACTGTGTAAGTTCTTTACCATGGCAGAATATCTCGAACTGTGAGACGTGGTTATAACTTAAACATGTGTGGAGCAGAGAATGATTTGCGATTTGATAGGCCAAAAGTTGTAGTAACAAATTTGCTTTGCAGCTTTTATGGCGGGAGTCAGAGTTTAACTGGCCTGCCAAAACCACCCGCTTTGACAAAACTTTATTGAGACGTGTAGGTCTGGAACTCTGGTGGGTTGGGTGTGACTGACAAGCGGATTAACCACTCACAGAAACACAAGGTTTGAAGGTCAGAATCACGATTGAAGCATCAAACTCTTACAGTATTCATATAATTAAAATAACAGTTGTATTTTGTTCTGAATGTTCTGAGAGTTTTCGAGAGGAGATGGCATTCAAGAAACACATGATACAAAAGCGGCTATGGTTAGACTATCCCAGGTTAGGATATGGAAGCGACAAACTGCAAAACCGCAAAATATAAACATGCTGTGTTTGAATGGGCTTGTGGTCAGATGTATTGTTTTGGTGCTCTAGTTGTCATCTAAAAACAAATCTGCATATTTTTCACTATGGTATGTGTTGTAGAGGTTTTCAGCTTGTCCAAGAAAGGGTGGAAGTAAAAGGCTGGAGACCAACTGGATGTCTTAAACAGGAGAAGTTTATTTACCATCAATAATACGAGCCCGGGGGGACTTGAAAAGTCAACATAGTATGATTTCAAAAGTGAACATAGTAAGCCCCTTGCCTATGCTTCCAAAGGAGGAGGTTTATGAAGCAAGTGTGGTGAGACTTCGAAGGCCAGTAGACACCAGTTAGTCAGCACTTAATGAGACTATGAAGGCCAGTTAAACAGCAATATGCCGCAATTTAGATAATGGTATGCCAATGGTCTGCCAAGGGAAGATCATGGTGTAGATATAGCTTTTGTGAGTCAATGTTAAACTCAGAGATGTACATGGACGATAAATTATTGAATTTCTCTTACAGCATGTATGGGATGTTACCGAAAACAATTTCAGTGTGAAAGTCGCATCAAATGCCTATAGGCGGACACCTGTGCATTTGAGTGCAGACGTTTGAGAAACACATATTTTATGTCATGACTCATGAAGACTTTTTGATCAAAGTGTGGTTAAATGCAAATCTGCATTGAGAGGAGCTTTGCCTGAGAAGGACCGCTGTTTCTCAAACATAAATGCAAACATCCATGAGTTACACGAACACAAACCTGCTGAAACACTAGAAACGTATTCTGAGCATGCAATGATACAGCTTTATTAAACTGAACAGTAACTATATGCTAATTTGGTGTTAAGAGTTGGGCGAGGCATTCAGACTATTGTTGGAGTTGGGAATTTATTGCACAATTGTCCAATCTGCCTGACTACACTGCAAAACTAGCAAGGTTCTCCTGACCAAGGTGCTCACCCAAGACCTAGTAGATAGCAGAACTCAGCACTGGTTTCAGGAACACAAATGCAAAAACTAAGGGTCTGTTTACGCGAGAATGCTTGTGGGTAAAAACGTCAAAATATTTTATCGGAAGTGCCTTTAGAGGATGATGACGTTTTTCGGGCTTAAAATCGCAAAAATCTGAAACCACCCTCCATAGTGGAAAAGCTGTATATGCTCCACCGTACTGTTTCTGCTGCCCAAGACGCAATACTCTGGTCAGATCTGCTCAGGTCGCGTACATGTTTTTGTCTCATATATACAGTACACAGAAACAAACATGTCGGATGGCATGCATACCCAATCGAATTCTGCACACTTTTGAGTCACCGTATGCACACAGATTTCCTCCCGAAAACGCTCATCTAAACACAGAATAAAAAGTGAAGACACGATGCCACTTTTTTATCTTCTGTCCAGACCGTCATCATATAAACATAGTCTAATTTAACCTTTTGCAAATAATATTTTACTGTTGCGTTCCATGTGATTTTTGCGTCACAACTCATTTCATTCTAGCTACATTTCTTCCCTTCACTTTTAGCACACAACAATCCACTGGTGCCACCATCTCAACCCTATTTTGCATTCACAAGTGAGCAGAGGAGAGATTCTCTGAAGGGGTCAGCTTTAAAAGTACCAGCGCTAATGGACTTGAAGGATTGGTGCACTATGACAACCGCATTTATCCCACAGTCTCTAACACACGTGAATCTCCTACACACAGACCTGTCAGACACACTGTTTAAAACTGTAAAGTGCCGCCGCGTCCGAGTGGCAGCCAGACATTCGGAATAAAATGGAGTGGCATTAATATTAATACAAGTAAAGTGCCTTCATAATCAGACAGTGGGTTGTCAGGTGGCCAAGTGGGGCTCTGGGCATGTCACACACACACATACACACACACGCATACACTGAAGTGCTGACTTAGGTTACCTGCACTGTTTGCATCTATGTGGTAAGCAGAAATGTAGGTCTATAAACACTATACATGGCACTGTCAACCTACATGACTCGCGTATAATACTTGTGCAGCTTGGTTAAAGTCCATTTTGACAGAATTGCTCACGGTAGGTTAAATTTTTCTTAACGCATAATAGCCTATAGGTTATATCATGCATTATTCAGGCATTTGGAACTACTTTTTTCATAATTTATATCCCAAAATTTTCTGTCAAACTACTACAGTTGTTAATACACTCCAAGGACAGAAAATATGAAAAGAGTTGTCTTTGAAATATCTTATTTATTCTGGAAAAAACTGCAACGGGGAAACCTGAAGCATTCAACACTGGAAAAGTAAAAAAGAAAAATGTGAAAAAGAAGAGAATAACAACAGCTTCGTTTCCAACCACTGCAAGAGGGAAAAACCATCTCATGGATTAGGACAATGCTTGAAGGGACACTCCAGATTTTTGGACATAGGACCTCATTTTCTAGTTAGTGTTGGAGACGTGTGGAGACAATTTTTAAAATATTCCATCCAGTCCTTGTATTTGCAGAGGTCGCTGGTGCTAGGCTAGTGCATGTCAATGGCCATAGTTATCCTGTCACTAAAAACAGTCTTACCCACTCCAAAAAACACCTGAAGCAAATCTATTATTACGCCAGACTGTCGATGTAAATGTCTGTGTTGATAGAATAATATTTGAAATAAAACTAACCTTGCATCGCATGAATCATCGCAGGTTGACGGACTATTGTCTCAGCAACAGCAGAATTTTACTTTGCTGGTAAGATAGGTGTTAGGTGATATTACTCCACCTCTGCCAAGCTTTCTGTCAGGAAGTACAACTCACTGCTGCTGCTCAGACATAAATCCTTCAAATGCAAGGTTGGCTTTACTTCTAAAATGATTCTATCGACACAGACATTCACATGGACAGTCTGGCGTAATAATTGTTTTGCTTCGGGTGTTATGTGGAGTGGGTAAGACTGTTTTTAGTGGCAGGCTAACTATGGCCATTGACATGCGCTAGCCTAGCACCAGCAACATCTTCGAATACAAGGACTGGATGGAATATTTTAAAAAATTGTCTCCACACGTCTCCAACACTAACTAGAAAATGAGGTCCTATGTCCAAAATTCTGGACTGTCCCTTTAAGTCAGGTATAGAGAGCAAAATGTGCCTTCATTGGTTTAGCCCACCAGACTGTAAATTGGGAAGAGGGGGCATATCATCTTTCTCATACATGGGATATATTGCTGAAGAAGTCAGATTTCAGCCAAAACATATCAAAGTATGGCACAAAAATACAGGTTTGACTATAATATATATAATAATCTAAAAATGATCAAAACTTGTTGAACTTAATTCAACTTTGTATAGTGTTAGTATTCTCTGTAATTAGAAAACAAAATGCAAAATAGAACACATGAGTGAAGTAGTTCCAACAAGTGTAAAAACAATAGTAATTAATTCAGAGATGACAACTAAACATATTTCCGAAAGGCTTTGATGACATTTACAACAAGATTTAAAAGTGAAAATAAATCTGCTTGAGAAACTTCGTGTCTCAAAGGTGCATTGCATTTTTTGTCTTTTTACGCCACCTGCTTGACCCCATGTAGATGTTACTGTTTTTTCATAGAATGTTCAGTACGTCATTGAATTTAACTATCTCCAAGCAGGTCACCGGGCCAAGTTACAGGTCAGATCTGTGGAGAAGTGCTCATGGAAACGGTAATAATGTATGTTTTTTTGTGGTAGTTTTGCAAAAAGAAAAACTGTAATTGAACAAATACAACATATATGTGTTTAATGTCATACAGTGGAACATGTCAGGCAAATCAATAAGATCAGCATGGAGACAAAGCTACGAACACATGGCTGTAAATTTGCAAATTCAACTGTAAAAATCTCCCTTCCATACTCATTATATCTTGACTTTTTCCCATGTCACGTGTAACTTCCATATATTTGCACTGCCCATAAATCTGTTACTGTGAAATTGCAGGATCTTACCCATGTTTTATCGTAAAGCGCCAGAATAAACATGTTCTGATGGATTACAGGACAACTTGAACAGGAGTCAAATGTTACGCTTGGGGGCACATCGCATCTTGAAAACGTCGAAAATTTTACCACTGTGTGACAAGAACTATAGCGCACATGTAACAAAATCAGTTCACCCTCATGTACGCTCGCTTTTTTCTCATGTGTTTTGTAGCAGATATCGTTGCACATCCACTATGCACAGTACTCCCTCGGCGGGACCAGGCCTAGCGCGGCGGTTGTAAATAAAACGTGGGCTGATGTTTCCAAAGGAGGTCCGAAGGGAGAGGAGAGGGGGTCCGCAAGCGCTCGGGTCCATAAAACAGTGAAATACAGTGAAGGTGATGGCAGCAGCAGCAGTACAGGCTTTGAGCATTTCCAGATGGAGCTGACCACCAGAACCCGGAGTAGTCGTGGGGGGAGACTGTTCAAATTCTCAGTCCCTCCGGAGGGCTTCCAGAGGATCAGAGCCGTGAACGGGCTACTGCGCTCCCACTCTGAGAGAACAAACCGTGGACATGTTTTTACACTGTGTACCTAAGAGCCGGGGTGGGCTGGGGCGGTGTACCCTCGGCTTATACATTGCTGTTTGTTAAAGGGGCACTGTGAAACTTTTTGGATGGGGCTCTGTCATCTTTTTGTTTCTGGATATTCCATTGCTCTGTATGGAATGTTCCACAGTGTGAATTTAAACAGCGCTACCTTACAATTATTCAATTACAGGTGGTTTTACAGCTACCTAGAAAAACAGGCATTTAGAGTGTGAGCAAGGGTGCTTCTCCACAAATCTAACTTGGTAACTTGGTCTGAGTTGGTTTCCATGATAAAGGTTTAATGCCATACTGAAAGATTACAGACAAAGCAATAGACCTTTTTCACAACAGCCGGAACTGCCACGATGTAGAGTAAATGTCTCTTACGTTAATGCTTTTCTATGGCAAAAAATCTTCAACCAACAAGGTCAACAAAGGACATATTCTGTCCATGAAGAATTTATCCACAACTATTAAGGTAAAAAAGATGAAATGTAAAGGTGAAAAAGGACTAGTATTAGTGAACAACTGCTGAGCAAAACTAATGTTATGGTAATAAATAAAACATAAGTAATAAGTAATTTGTTAATAAGTAACTTGTTAACTCAAACTGATTCTAGAATTAAAATTCAAGATTGATTTTATGACGTAGATATTGGCATAGATAGATAGATTTGTGCAGTTCAAATGCTACAGATGTTCAAAATGCACAAATCTCTCTGTCTATGCCAATATCTACATCATGAAATAGATTTTTAAATTTAATCCTAGAACCAGTCTGAGTTAACATGTTATGTTTTATTCATGACCATAATATTAGTTTTGGAGGAGTAGTTCACTAATGTTAGTCATTTTTGCCTTTACATTTTCGTCTTTCTTACCTTGATAGTTGTGGATAAATTCTTTATGGACAGAATATGTTCCTTTGTCGACCTTGTTGGTTGAAGATTTGGTGATTTGGCAGATTTACGAAGCTGGTGGAAAATACGCAAGACATTTCCACAGATATTTTGCTATAGAAAGCATTAACGTAAATGACATTTACCCTACATCGCAGCCGTTTCAGCCATTGTGAAAAAGGTCTATAACATCCATGAAGAAGAGCATTTGAGGGATCCTCCACCAGAAAAGTTACACAATTCACCTTTAAACCTGGCACCCGCTTGTGTCCATGGAGATATTACTGTTTTACATTGATTATTTTACAGTATGGAAATAAACTTAGTAATCACAACGGAGATAAGTTAGTGGTCAGATCATCATTGGAGA
The DNA here is from genome assembly GCF_026225935.1 of Boleophthalmus pectinirostris. Classification (NCBI taxonomy): domain Eukaryota; kingdom Metazoa; phylum Chordata; class Actinopteri; order Gobiiformes; family Gobiidae; genus Boleophthalmus; species Boleophthalmus pectinirostris. The sequence goes on from NW_026571140.1 coordinate 12,494,274, forward strand.
AGCAATAATTCACATTTGAAGCTATTTTTGAGCTATAAAATTTAACAAATGCAAGGGACATATGTTTTATGTCATACTGTGGAACATTCCAGGCAAAGAAATAACATCTCCTGGAAGACAATCAAGTAGCAGACCCTTCACCTAAGTTCCACAGTGCACATTTAAAGGAGACCTTTGCTATAGGAGTGTGATATTTATTCTGTATTTATTCTGAAACTATAACATACGCAGATCATTATTTTAAATTTTCTTCCTCAAAGTGGTCACGTGATGTGGCTGTGAAGTGTCTCGTCAGCTGATTGGTCAGCTTGTTTAAATCAGCGGACCAGACACGCCACAGCAGTTGAAACTACGCGAATATAGCATTTTCAAAACAATAAAAGGAAATATGGCGATCTAAATAAGTTATGTGTTAACAATAAATACCCCATGAAAGTATAATCCCTTTAACAATTCATCAAAAGTTACCAAAAAGATAAAGATGACACAATATGGCTTCTTCTTTCAGTATATTTAGTCCATTCTAAAGATTCCATTTGTGTGCTGCCTATTTCTACATATATCTGTACACTTGCCTTTCCAGTTTATTGTTGTTTATTTAGCATTACCGATTTAGCATTAGTCTTCCAAACCTGAAATAAATTGTTTCACGCTTAAATGTTGAAAGGCAATAAAAACGGAGAACTTCCAATGGGGCTGAGTATTTTACATGCCGCATATATCACTTATGGAAGTCTGTGTTGACCTTGGCACAGTCAGCTGCTACAAATATGTTTTTCTAATGTGAGATTTAGGACAAAGAGAGTATTTCTGCTTGTGTTACTGATGGAGCGTCTGTCTCTCCGAAATGGTGCCGTGTGAGGCCTCCTTGTTTCTTCATGCTCAGATTAGTGGTGTCCATCTCCTGTCACCTCCAGCTTTCTCTGTTCACACTAAAGGGATGTGAATAATCTATAGACTGCCTGTCATTGACCAGACATAGAAACCATTTTTATTTGATTTATTTATTACTTCGGAGTTATTCAGATTGGAGTGGTGTTTGCTAATGGTTTCCTTCTTGGTGTAAGATGGCTCGCCTCTCTACAGATCTGACCTGTAACTTGCTGGTCTCCATGGACATAGATACAGTGAATGTCGTAATGGAACATTCCAGGTAAATACGTAAAATCTCCAAGGAGACAAGCAAGAGGCTCCCCCAGAAACATTACAGAGTGAATTTAAACTTTGTATCCACATAAAAATTGAGAAATTATGTTTAGAGTTTCTATTTCTACAACATAAAACAAAACGTATGTTTTTGAATTTAGGTTAGATTTGGACCGAAATCAACAGAATAATCTTCAGATAATAATTGAATGTATTATCTTATGCCTAGGGTGATCAGAATTTCAACATTAAAAACTGGACTGGGATGGTTGGTATGAATAAAATTGTGAAAAGAACATGCAACATTGTCCATTCTCGACTCACGTAGGTCAGTATATAATCTGAGGGAAAAATTTGTCAACTGGACAAAAGTTTATTTGGTCGAATATGTTTTGCAGCTCATCCAGGCTGCTTCTTCAGTTCTGGGCAAAATGCTGGTGGATACTTCCTTATATCTGCCTGAAGAGAGGAGCTAACTACAGTGAAACTACTCTAAAACTAACACCCTATTTGTTTACAGGACGACTGAGGGATTTTACACGCATAATCTGAGGGACCTCTGTTAGTGCGTCTGTTTGCCTTATTGTCATTTTCAAGATCAGTTTTCTATATTTTAGCTAAACAAATAACAATTGCTGAGTTTATTTGACATCACAACATTCTATATTATTTAATACAGATGGAGGGCAGCTAAAACTAAGAGATTTAAAATGCTGACTTCTATTGTAATTCAGTGAGTTTTTGGGTCTAGACAATAATAGAAATGATCAAGTCAAACATTTCTGAATTTATCTTTTGGATATGTCATGGCAAAGTACAGTGTGATCAATATGGAAAACTGGCCCTTGTCTCACATCTGAGAGTATGACATCATCACATTCTAGGAGGGATGTAATGATATCCAAATCTCACGGTACGATATTGTCACGACATGCATCCCACGGTACGATATTTATTGCGATATTTTGAAGAGGCTGATATAATTGTAGATGGGACACTTTTTTTGCTTGACAAGATTTTCGTGTGAATTATTTCCATCATAATCCCAAGAATTCAAGTAAAAAACATATTTCTTCATGTTGTCTGCACTGAAATGAATCATGGGATATGTAGTTTCCAAAGTTCATAAGCTGTTGCTGCTATAAAACCATGCATTTAAGTAAAGGAACTTGTAACTCAATTTATTGTGACAGCCCACGATATTATTGTGAGACTTTTGACGATACAATATCAAGATATTTTGGTTGTTGTTACATCCCACAGTCTAGATTTTAGAATGTGATTATGTCATATTCCCAGACGGGGGGCAGGAGCCAGATTTTCCTATTGATTACACTGTAATTTGCCACGAAATATTGGAAACGTAAATTCCCAAATATGGAACCTGACCCAAGACCGTGCTGTATTAAACACACATTTTAGCTGCCCCTCGTCTGTATTAAATAATATTGACCTGTAGAATGGTGTGATGTCATCTGAAAAGCAGCACATTTGAAGCTGAGTTCCATATTAGGAATAGGAATTTATTTACTTACTAAAAATAGCGAAATAAAAAACCCAGAATCATTTAGAGCAGGTTAATAGGAACATTTTAAGACGAACGTGACAAGGCTTGATGCAGCAGTTATAGAGAGAGGGAAGACAATTTTTCAGTGTAAAGTCAACTGGAATCAGAGTCGATGGAGCGGGAAGCACTCCCATGAACACTTCCTATATGTCCATTTGCATATACAGTCAGGCCATATATGGTCAGGCCAGTTCAGTTCTCTCCGTGGATGTGGCCTCCCCTAGCAGTTTTCTGACCATTCCAATAAAGCTCGTTCAGGGCCTGTTTACACGAGAACGCTTGCAGGTCAAAACGACAAAATATTTTATCGGAAGTACCTTTCGTTTAGACAGTGACAACGTTTTGGGAGTTTAAAAATGCAAAAATCTGGAACCACCCTCCAGAGTAGAAAAGTTCAATACACTCCACTGTAGCATTTCCGTCTACACTGCCCAAGACGCAAAACTCTGGTCAGATCTGCTCACGCCGCGTACACGTTTACGTCACATACATACAGTACACAGAAACAAACATGTAGTCATAGCCACCTAGAATGCATACCCAGTCGAATTCCACACACTTCACTACGCGTCACTGTATGCAGATTTCCTCCCGAAAACACTCGTCTAAACGCGGAATAAAAACTTTTGCTTCTTCTGTTCAGACCGTCATCATATAAATGTAGCCTAAGATTCTAGAAAAACACACACACACGACTTACCTCCAGTTGTGTTTTGTTTGAGACAAAGCAACCTCCGATAACCTCCTCCTTAAGAGCTGAAAGTTTAAGGAATGATTTCATATTCGAAGGTCAGCAGTTCGAACCCGCTCTCGACGTAAACACAACTGGAAGAGCAGTCATATCCATTGGCCTACAGAATAAGGATGTGATTCCAGCTTCCACAGATTAACTTTTCTCCAACATAAGAAATTTTGATGGCAAGTTTTGATGATCTCTAGTTGCCAGTGCTGCATAACATCTCTCGCTAATCACCAACTTTGAAAGCATAATATGGCGACATTAAGAATTTCTAATAATAGCGACGTGAACATTGGCTGCATTCTGGTTGGCTGCTTTTTATTGCTTGTTATTAAATCCAGGCAAAACAATTATTGGAGTTATAATATTTTTTCCGGTGTTTGCTGGTAACACAAAAGAATTAAAAGAGCGCCCCGAGGCTGCCAGTCCTACTGTAGTGATTAAAAACAGGAAATTGTGATGCATAAGCGATTAGACACAGGCCTAATCAGATTCATTAATTTCCTTTTCTGGCCTATACGGATATTCTTAAAGGGATACAGACTTTAAAATAGAGATGTTGCAAGATAAATCCTTTGTACACCTAAGAGAATAGGCTGTTTCATTGTCCAAAGGGTTCAAGTAGTAAACCAAGACTCTGTGTGCTAGTCGTAGGGCTCCTTGATTGTGGAAAAAATTATCGCAATTATTTTAGTGAATATTGAAATCGCGATTATTCAAATGATTATTTTTAGTTACACAATACATTTATTCAGCATTTCTCTCTCTCAAAAAAACACAAAAAAAAACACTTTGTTATTGATGACTTATGCAAAACTTTCAAATTGAAAATAAATATAGGCTACAAATTTGTACTTTAGAGCAGTTTTGTGATGTATAAAACATAAAAGGAATACTTTGAACAACAAATAAGGCACAAAAAAAACTAAAACATAAATGTATCCAAAATAAGATATATATCCAGATTTTCTACAATCTCTATATTTAAATATAAAATAAATATACTTATTTATATAGAAAAAATCCCCAAATAAACTTTGTTAAGCTAAATCGTTTCAGTATGAATTTGGAGATTGTTTGACACACAAATCGAAATCACAATCAAAATTTGATTAATTGTACAGCCTTACCAATACCTTCTGTTTGTTGCTTGCTTAAAGGTCCGATATTACACAAAATGGGTTCTTGTGACCTTAAAGCCTTGTTATAATGTTGTTACCTCACCAAAAACATACCCAGAGTTGTGTTTTTTTTTTCTGTCTGTGAAAAGCGCTATATAAATGAAGACTTACTTACTTCTCTACATCTCCAAAGTTCAAAATGCTCTGTTCCACTTTGTGATGTCATGTAGTGGTAGTTTTCATGTAAAACAGCTACCTTTTAAATTTAGTTTATTAGAATTGGCAATTCCAGAGCTGAAATTATCCAAATGTTTCTAGTGAGAGTGTATGGAGTTTAAAACCACAAAAACACAGTGGAGAACTTCTTGTATTACCACATGACATCACAAGGTGGAATAGAGTGTTTTCTGTTTAAGAGAATAGTTAAATGTGTGAATAAAACAAAACAAAACTCCGGGTATTTGATTACAACGTTAAAGGCCACACAACTTGCCGAAATGAAGATTTGAATTATTCCATGTTCCTCTGAAACTTATAAAACTTTTAAAACTTCAAAACTTTCTTGACATATTTCCTTGACATATTTGGTGTATTGATCTGTGGTCCAGTGTGTCCTATTGTATTTTTATATTTTTATGTATTTGATAGCTATGCATATGTGATGGACACACCTACATATCTACAACATGCCGTATGTGTCTTGTGGGTCTGCCCATCACCTATACTTTCCCCACTGTTGGCCAACATTTTTTGTTTCTTTTTCCTATAGTCATGTGATCTTGTCATATGATTCATATGTAATTGTTTTTAAGGACACCTGTGGGCCCTGTTTTACCCTCATGTCCTGATGAAGACTAGCCTGATTCATTAACCGGTTTCACTTCGTAGAAACCATCTGACCTCGCAGTGTTAGAATTTGTTCGCTCAACAGTAGGCAGGTACTTTTTGAAAATTTAACCAATTGCTGCTGTTTGGTTGTGACGTATGTAATGCACTGCTAATGGGGCTAACTGGTATATTAAGCTTTTCCCAAATCCCGTAGGATGAAGGACAGTAATGTCTTCCTCTTGATAATATTCACCAAACATTTTCTTTGTTCCGGCTTTAAATCCTCAATCTCAGGAATCATTGACAACACAGAATGTATGGCTCTTCGCTGATTGGTCTGGTACCCAAACTCACACCTCTGGGGTTTTCGCGAACCGTCTACTGTATTCTGATTCCTGACCTAGTCGCTGGAGAGAAATGAAATTGAGTGGAGGCACTAGGTGGCACCAGCCTGGCTAGACGAAGGCCATCTTGGTGAACCATCTCAGTGTGCCTCTGGTTTGTAGATTGCCCACTTTTTTTGGTAAGAGCTACATTTTGTCAATATTTCAAGTTAACCCTCGTAGAGCACCTGCACTGCTATTTTTTTTTTTTTTTTTTTTTTACTTTTTTATAACCCAGTGTTGTGCTCTACCTCTTCTCTTCATCTGACAACTCCAGGTATGTTTGCAATGAGAAAACAACATTATAACACAGATTAGAAAATAGTGTAATATACTGTAGGCCCTTGAAGCATATGTAACATATTGTGTTGGTTATATCTTCCACAGTATGTGATGAAAAAGTTCTGTTTTAAAGTTTGAGTTATGTGACACATGGCTTATTATTTTAACATGCACACTTTTGTACAATTGGCGTTCTTTGAGTTATTGACAAAATCACTGCAATTTTCCTAGTTGCAGTTCACGTCCATCAGAAGCAATATTTTCTCTTCACTGCCAGACTTCAGAACAAGAAGAACAATAGAATAAGCCTGCATTTTATTCATGTATTATTTGTTTAAGACGTAGGTGTATGAAATTTGACATTGTGTTTTATATACTGTGTTTGCTTTTGCCATTAAACCAAATATATTTGCATAGAGGGTCTGAGACAAGTTTCAGTATTCAAAGTTTGATCTCAGTGTGACTAGACCTTACTTGAACAGCCAGAACCACCTGCTTTAGAAAAACTTTACAAAGTTGAGTGAATCTGGAGCCATATCCTGTCTAAGTCATTTCAGAGGGCATGATTGACAGATGGAGTGACCAATCAGAAGCTCAGTTTACCTCAAAAACAAACACGTAAAAAAAGGAAAAACAAAACAAAGGACTGAGAAACAATTGAAGCACCATCTTATCTTAGGTAAAAGATATATTTTGTCCTGAGTGATCGGAGAATTTTGGAAAAGAGATGTTTTCCACATTTGAATCCAGAAGGGACTGGGACTGGACCACAGAGCGTGAAATACCTCTGTCCAAATTTTAGATGATCCATCCCACAGGCACTAATTTGTTGCACGTATCCCTCAAATGTGGAAGAAATCTCTTCTTGAAAATTCTGGTACCATTCAGAACAATATATATAATATAGGTTCACATTTTATATTTAGCCCTAAAAGTATGATCACTTCTACACATGTAGGTGCTGTAAAATCATGGAAAATTAACTTTAGGTCATGAAGAAATCATGCAAAAATTTTGAAATTTTGTCAGTGAAAAAGAGTGTTAACCCTGTATTATAAGGTAAAGGTGCACTGTGTTACTTTTTGATTGGGCGTCCATCACCTTCTTGTTTCTATGGATATGTCATTGCTCTGCATGGAATGTTCCACAATATGACATTAAACAGCTTTACCTTACATTTATTACATTACAAGTGGTTTTATAGCTCAAAAATACACAGAAAAACAGGCATTCTGACTGTGAGCGGGTTGCCTCTCTGACTTGTAACATGGACTGGTTTGGTCTCCATGAAGATAGAAAGATACTTCTATACCACTGTCACTTGGCTCTACTGTGCATGTCTCCTGTAGAAAGAGCCCTGTCCATGGATCTAGTATCATGTCAGTCAATCGTACCATTACTTCTGTAATACTGAAAATTAAAAACAAACTTATAAAGACAACTGAGAAGACTGAATTTGGGAGATTACAAGCTGCAAGTAGTGAAATATGCAGCTGAAAATGATAACTGAGCAGTAGGAAGAAAGTTTGGAGTAAGCGAGAAACTTGTGTCAACCAGGAGGGTGCACCATGCAACTTTCCTGGAAGTTACTGGATGAATCGACAAAGCCTGGACTTCAGTGACAACTGAAACTATCCTGTCAGGATACAGAAAGGCCAGAATAATTCTAACTGGAACTGATGCTGAGTCTGACGACAGCTAAGCAGAAGAGGAAGCAGTGCTCTGTTTACCTTTGAAGGTTGTGGAGTTGCCCAGAAGTGACATCGAGGATGAAGAATTAAATGGATTTAGTGATTTGGAGTGAGGTATAGAGTTTGGTAAACTTGTTCTGTTGTTTATGCTATAGTTATGTGAAGAACTGTTCATATGTTATGTTAACGGTCTGTTGCACTCTGTCTATTGTTATTACGATAACTTGCCTTTCAAGATGAAACGTTGGTTCCTGGTCTCTGATTTTATAAAATAAATTTGCCCCAAAAAGTGTGACTTATAGTCTGGTGCGACTTATATATGTTTCTTTTTCTTTATTACGCATTTATTGGCTGGTGCGACTTATACTCTGGAGCGACTTATAGTTAAAAAAATACGGTACACAATGCGCCTTTAACTGAAGTGAACTGTAAAACACATGTACACTCTCAAACCGCTAATCATTTTGCCAGTACATGTAAGCTAACTTGTCAATGCTAGTTCTTCTTTTACACACACTTGATCTCACTTTACAAACCAAATGAAAGGAGGTAGCTCCGTTTGCGCCTCTCATCCCGCTCTCCGCTCTGTCACTTAAGATACGCCGCTTAAAATGGCCGACTTCTGAAGTGCTCATCAGACGAAGCACTACACTCTTTCATAATAACCACCAAACGCAATTAAACAACAAAGAACCCTCGCGCACCATTCTGTCTCCCAACTTCAATCCATCGCTCCAAAACTTGAGCACAAAAGGGACTATGAAAAACTGAAATCTTTGGATGAAAAAAAACTCAAAAAATGTCTGGACTTGTCTAGCGCCGCAGACGAATCCAGTGCTCAGGGGGCCCCAGCCGTGATCTGATATCTTTTTAATTAACGCTATCCTATTCAGCCACTTGAAGGAGCAAAATAAAGAAGGGAAAGAAAGAGGGGGAGAGTTAAGTTTGACAGCTCTAATTAATGAGAGAGGAGGCCGAAAACGAAGGGAAAATGGCCAAGACGGGCGGATTTCATATGGTGAAGGATTCGTTAGACAGACCAAGACTTCAAAAAAAGAAAGATCCTCTATAAGGCTCACACGGTTTGATGTTTTTGTAAGAAGAATATAGGGACTGAAAAGATGAACTAAAGAGAAAGAAATGAAAGGACATACTAGTATATAGATGGTTCAAGGGGAATACAAATTACATCAATATAGTAGCGGATTCGAGTTTTAAAAAATAATAATTTAAAGGTCGTATAGAACACAAACTTGACTCTTGTGAGCTAATGCGATATCTGATCAAAAACATACCTAGAGTCGTGTTTTATTTCATTCACACATGTCTGTCTACATCTCCAAAGCTCAAAACGCTCTTTTCCACCTTGTGATGTCATGAAGTAGTAGTTCTCAAGTTAGCAGCTACCTTTTACACTTTCTTTGGTAGAGATTGGTAATTCCAAGTCTGAAATCATCCAAATCATTCTAGTGAAGGTGTATGGAGTTTAAAAACGTGGTGGAGCTCTTCTTGTATTACCGCATGATATCACAAGGTGGAACAGAGTGTTTTGAGACGATTAAACATGTGTGAATCAAATAAAACACAACTCCAGATATGTTTGTGGTGAGAAAACAATTTTAAAAGATCAGAAAAAAGTGTAATATTGGCACTAAAACTATTTGACACTATCTACACTTCAAACAATGCAATTAAAGTCATAATATGTAACTTTCTGGAGGTGGAAAGTTAACTGCATGACTCTATGGAAAGTTAAAACCATACCTATGAATACTGTCCGTTGATATAGCCATGTTTTATGCCATACTGTGGAATATTATTGCCACAGGAACAACATTTCCGTGGAAACAAGCAGGAGGAGGCTCTTCTCCAGGCCAAGTAAGAGTCAGGTTTATGGAGAGGAAAAGCCCGCTAAGAGTAAGAAAGTTTGTTTTTCAAAGTTTTTCAGTGCAATGAAACATCCACAATGAAAAAAATAGCGTTACGGCATGTGGCCTGCGTCCGCTTCGCCCAGCGCTCCCAGTTTGTTTCACCGCTTGTGCCTTCCATATTTGCATGTGCTGTGTGGTATCTGGCACCTGATTCGTGAGGTGTGGTCCCGTTGCTGTTGGGCTGGTTCTGATGTTCGTCGTGCCGTGGTTGGAGGATGGACGTCCCACTCCTGTAGTCCCTCTTCCTGATCCACCAACCTCTCATCCAATAAAAGTCCCTTGCGCCTGTTCCTCCTGGTGGCTGGATTTTAGTATCAGTTCCCCACACTCCATGATAGACTTGTCTCTTGTTGGCCCCTGTTTACTAAATTGAATTGTGTATTTGAGACACTAGAGGTCATTGATTGGCTTATTACTTTGATTTGTCTTTATCCCATTAGAGTTATTGTTTAGATGTATTTGGAATTTTTGATTTATCTTATGGAAAGCACCTTTTCTGTTATTGTACTTACATTTACTTTCTAAAACCCACTTAATATTACATCACTTATTGTTTGTGTTACTTTCCTTTGTCCCTAGCACTGGTTTGTAACAAATATGCATTGACTTTAGTTAGTTAATTGTTTTGCTAATAAAAGTTGCATACTGTTGCTTTAAGAAGTAAATAAATGCATAAAATAGTTGAAGATATTTAATTTGGGAATTTTAATAAGTATATAACTTTATAACTGTTGGAGTATTCACAGTGCTTCACGCTGTCTCCGTTGATATTACTGCTTTGATAGGAATGTTCCTCAATATAACATTAAACATAAAGCTGTGAAGATAGCGGGGCCACATTACAGGTCAGATCTGTGGAGAAACGGGCCTGAGTAAAAATGCATGTTTGGCGAGCTATTATTTTAGTGATAAAATACTCACACAGCGGAACAATTTCAAAACAATGAGAAGCAGTTGGCGACTCTCCACCAAAAAATGCCAATGTTACAACAATAGACAGCATCTAAAACATCTGAAAATAATTTGGTGGCTTTCATAGTCTAGAATTTTAGGATTTTATTTTCCCAGATGGTGGCCAAGAGGTAATTTTCCTTATTGTGTTTTGTTTCTTTTTCATAAGAAATATCCAAAAGGAAAATCCACAATTGTTGAACTTTTGTGTGTGGGGGTGTTAAGAAAATAAAATATTATATTAAGACTTAAATTCATTATTCGGGCTGAAAAGAAAATACACTTTCTTTTATCCAAATTTTGCTGGATGTAGTTACAACTTGACTAAAAAAACAACAGCGTGATTGCACTATCTTCAAATTATTACACTCATTTGTAACAAGAATAACGGAACCCAAAAGATGAACAAGAGAGACAAGGGTGAGAAAAATGAAAGGAGAGTAAGGAAATACAAAGAGAAGGATGGAGGAAAGGAGGGAGGAGGCGAGGGACGGAGGGAGGGAGGAGGCGGAGGTAGGGCACAGGAGCTAGGAGCTGCCACTTCACAACAGGGGAGATGAATGACTTTTTACCTCTGGACACTGGGCCTTAATGAAACCTCCAGAGGCCAAACAATGCCATCGCACACACACACACACACACACACGCACACATTTACACACTGCTAGATATACGCACACATGGAGGAGGTAGGGACAGAGGGGAACACTGCAGATGCTATAGACAAGCTCGGGGAATGGACAGAACATGTAAACAGCATGCACAAAAGACGAGTGCAACAAAAGGGTTCTGTTTCGATGGTCAGTTTGAATTTGGATTGATATCGAAGTTCTAAGTTCATATCGGAGATCGAAATGAATTTAGTAATAATATTGAAAATGATATTGAAAAATGTAGTGCTATCACGATATTAATTTCATTGTGATGGATTGGAATTAGTTTTGATTTTGAAGGCATTTATAGATAATTCTTGGCCTTTTTATTTATTTAATCTTCATTTGTCCAGGTAGTTCGACTGAAAATATAAATAATCTAACAACATTAAAATAAAATTACAGAATAAAACAGCATGAAAGAGCCACTTAAACATCTCAAAGTATTCTGTATAAAATAAAGCACAATTTATTCATGAAACAAATGAATTCTTATATCAAAGATTTTTTATATTGGTGGGTTTCAGATGACATCACAACATTCTATATGCCAATAATTTTAATACAAATGTCGACAGCTAATATAAATACAGTTCAAGTTTTGTTTTTTGTTGTAATATAGTAGCTTTATGGGCTAGTCACCAATAGAAAAGATTACATTAAAGATTTGTAATGAACTTTTCATGACAAAGTGCAATGTTATTAATAGGAAAATCTACAGAAGCCGGGAGGGCTCATAACAAACGCAAATGCCGCAACAAATTCAAACGCGACAACACAGCAAAAAGCCACAACAAACAAAAAAAACGTAACAGAAGTGATCACGAGACCGTATTGTAATCCAAATGCCACAGCACAAATGCAAACGCCACAACACAACATAAAGCCACAACAAAGCCACAACTCAAGTGATCGCAGGACTCTATTTTCCGATGGACCAAGCGAAGCATTAAAGACTCAAGCGGGAACTGAATGGGAAAAGTTGAAGAAGAACAAGAACGTGTAAAGGAAAGGAACGGAGAAGTGAACGAAGTTGGAAACGTAAGTAAAAGTAATTTATTGTTTTGTGACCAGGATCGATGTCACTGTCTAACCGTCGCTTGGTTCGTCAAAAAATAGAGTCCCGCGATCACTTCCATTGTGGCTTTTAAATATGTTGTGGCATTTGCATTTGTGTTGTGGCGTTTGTATTGGTTAGGGCGTTTACTTGAAAATAGAGTCCTGCAGTCAGTTCTGTCGTGGCTTTTGTTGGTTTGTTGTGGCTTTTTGTTGTGTTGTTGCGTTTGTTTTTTTGTGGTGTTTGCGTTTGTTGTGAGCCCTCCCGGCTTCTGTAGAAATCTGTTTCTTGCCCCCCATCAGGGCATATGAACTCATCAGATTCTAGAATGTGAAAACAATAAATTTAGTTTTTTTCTTCCACCTTTTAACTAATGCACTGAAAAAAATTTTTTTTTGCATGTTTCCTTTTCCCACTTTTCATTCTATATCACACTGATTACCTCATTGCAACTAGGCTTAAAAGTATCAAAAATCAGATACTAATCAATGCTAAAACTAGTATCAAAACTAGATACTCATTTGAGCAGGCATCGATACTAAAATACTCACATTCAGGACAGAAATGAACCTTTCCTGAATAGTTTTAGAATGATGTTGTGTATCAGAAAAAGTATAAACCTACCTTGACGACTGAATGACTGCACAGATATAAGACCATGTGGTTATATAAAAAAAAGTACTACGAATGTTGAAAATTAAATTCTAGAGCCTATGAAAGTGTTTTCTTATTATAACCGTGGTATCGGAATCTGTTTGATATTATATTGTCAAAGTCAAGTTAAAAATTGTAGTATCATGACAACATTACTACATGAACTTTAACCTTTCCAACCACTCTGAAAAGCCCCTCCCTCGCCTCCTTCACCTTCACCACCTCTCTCCCTCCTCTTCCTCCTCAACATCACCCCACCCACCCCGCTCTCCCATCATCATAACCTTTATTGTCTGCGCCAACTGCGACGCGCTCTAACTTCTGTGGCCCCTTGATGGATTCCCCTCCCAACTTCCCCGGCCTTTCGCGCACTACATTTGCAGAGTCAATCACGGAACGCGTCGGTGATTTATCGGCGCGCCTGGCATTTCCGCTCTACGTCGCCCCCTTCAGTCCATCCATCCATCCTTCCGTCTAATATACCCTCAATTAATGCATGGGGGCACGGCGCTTTGGTTATCACAGTCCCTCCTCCCCGCTGTGCTGCCTCTCCATCGTTCTCAATTAAAGGCAGTCCGGACGGGGATGGTTCTTATCTGCTTTTATGAATATGCAACGCACCCTTATCCGGTCACAGGGAGCCAGGTGAAATGGTTACAGCCAGGAGAGGTGGTGTGGGCGGAATGAGAATGGGAATGTGTGGGGCAGTGGAGTTTCTTATTGGGATTTATGAGAATTTGACTGTAGGTGCTTGAAAGGTGCGCTGTGTGTTTTTTTTTTTTTGGTCTACCACTGATGTTTTGCGTTGGAATGCTCCACAGTATGGCATTCAACATATCTATCTTGCATTTATTTGATTACAGGTTTTATGTTTTTCATAGAACAACCGATGGCCGATAAGCGTTGCCGATATTTTTGAGCCAATATTTTTGAGACAATTTTGATTATTTTTGCCAAATTATGTGGTTTTAATTCACAACAAATTCGCCTACTCCCTTTTTCTTACCACAGACCTTCAAGAGGGCTGTGTAGTCACATTTTGAGCTCTTATCTATTTGCATTAAAGTGTTCAAATAAAGCTTTGTGTGTGTACTCTTTAGGCAGCAGGTCGGCCAAAACTAAATAATTGCCGCGCTGGAATTTTAAGGCCGATAGCCGATTTGCTAAAAAAGTGCAAATATTGACCTATAAGTCTGTCTCTAACCTGTAACTTGACCTTGTGTCTCCATGTGTCTTTTGGGTCTCCATGGAGATAAGTTTAATTCATACTGTGGAATATTCCAGGCAAAGTGATAACATCTCCTTGGAGACAAGCAATTCATGGATCCTCAGTCATAAAAGTTATATAGTGTGCGTACATAGTGTAAGATATTACTAGCACGTTTGCATTTCATGAGTTAAAAAATTCATTTTTTATTTTATTTATTTGTTCAATATTTTACCAGGTAAGTCAATTAAGAGCACATTTGCAACGATGACCTGACCAAGAGGCAGTCAGTTGCTTTTGTAGAGTTGAAATTGAAACAGCAAGAAGTATTTTTTAACGTAAGTACGAAAAAACAAACACACACAACAAACAGTAACAAGATAATATTAAGCTTAAAAACTTAAATATTAAATTATCTTTACTGATATATTGTCAACATTCAAAGACTCCCAGTTCAATCTAAATAACAGCACAGGTATTTTGCTTGTTCCACCAGTGCAAAGTGATTCCTGCAGAAATCCTTACAGTAGTCAGACACTAACATTAAGTTGTATTTTTATATCATGTTGACTACAAATAATTGCATTCAAACTTGTACTGTTGTGGTTATTTTTCAAAATGCAATATTCATGAGGAAAAAAAAGAACTGAACACATTGTACAAATAAATATCTCATTCAATGTTTAATCTTTTGTCTATAATTTAGCAATAAAATTCAGATCATGGACGTCACTCACCAGAACTTAGACTATATCCTTTTTCTACTGCTCCTACATTCAGACAATAGCAGCGTAACACTTGAAAGTTCCCCCTATACTAAATGAAAGTAAATCCTATATTTCAGAACTGTACACCAGGCTGGAGGTGGTGGCTCGTAATCGTGGGTAACAGCACCATCTATGGGCCATTTAAAGAACAGCACACGCAACATATCCTGCACACAGGAAGTCTGCTTTGCTTTTGTGGTTTGTCAGAGATCAAATGAGGGAACGCAAATGAGGGTAGATCACTTGTATTAGGTTGATATCACTGCAATGCAATGTTGAGAATTATAAGTATACTAAAAATAGGTACAAAAACTGTAAAATATATATCTAAAAGAGAAGATATTTTTGTTCTTCCTGAATTAATCTTAAACAAGGGGAATTATGCAAAATATTTTTTTTTTTATTACAACAATGTTCCCTCATCAGAAACATCCCTGAAGAGGTTTTAGCTGTCATCCATGCATGTTTAAGTAATTTTACATTCTGCCCCTTATTCAAACCCTCCTAACAATTAGCATTAAGATTCTGTGCAAGGCTCCGCCCACAAACCTGCATCACCCATGTTCCTACGTGACAATTCTAAAAATATATACAAAAACATGATACAAAACTATACACAACAACTTGGCAAAGGTGATGTGATGTTCAGTAGTTTCATTACGGTTCTGATTGTGTTGCAATAGCGCTCTGAAGGGGAGTGACTTAACGCGGGGAGCAAATGGAGGAGGGAGCCAGAACATTAAAAACGGAAATGAAACTTATAAAATATGTTAATATGTTGTTTTCGGCAAATACAGCATTTTCAAAACAACAAAAATATACAAGGTGATGTAAATATGTTATGTGTTAGCAGTTAATACCCCAAAGAAGTAAAATACCCCCTTTTTAAAAACAATATCTGACAAACAAAAGTCAAATATTAAAAATAAAATGAACACCACATAAAAAATACAAGCCATAAGGAAAAAAAAAATCCAAAATGCATTCAAAAAAGACAAAATTCCATGCGTTTTTATACATATAGTAACCACTAGCATATAGCAACTACTATGAATTTGTTGCCGTATAATATGACCAGATGTGCATCACGATCTCTGACACCTGATTGGCCGATGACCCCCGCGTCTCCCCTCTCCGTTAGCCTCATTAGCCCGTCGATCTAACGGGGGACTGCTCCACGTCAGGGGGGATCCGCGGAGCAAGCGTAACCCACGACGACGCCTGAGGGCCCCCTGTCACTCACATCAGCACCAGCCTCAGTGAATCTGACATCCAGCAACACACACATGACAGCCTAACACACACACTTCACATGGAGCCCGCAGCCCAGGGGCCGATGTGAGGGGCCACTACGGAGGGCTACTCGCTCATTTCACCCTCTTTAGTGTTCGTAGCCCCCGGGCCCTCAACCAACCCCCCCCATAAGAAAGCAACAGTAGTGTAAATGTAATGTGTGATATGTATGGACATGATGCTGGGAATGTAGGCCAACGGATCTCCCACTAATCACATAAATGAGTTGTGATTCCATCATATAGATCTATGGTACATATGTAAACAAATGTACATGGATATGATTAGTTCTGAAGCCGGATCAAGATGCATTTGAAAGTGCAACTGAAGGCTATAGTGAACAAAACAAGGTTAGAATTTAGTGTTTTATTGTACATATTTTGGGCTTTATTGTGTGACATATTTAACGTCGGTTTGCTTTTATTTATTTATTTTTATTTTTTTATTTTTTGAGGAATACGTCCATGGAGTTCAACATAAAGATTCATTCCTGATTTGAGAACGTCGGCATGTCGGCAGTCCTTCACAGTTACGGCAATAATGCAAGTCAAATCTAAATAGTATAGATTTTGAGTAAGAAAAGGGCCATACAAAATCCTTTTAATCTGGAAGGAATCACTTGACTGAAACCCTTGAATAGCCGTGTAGCAAATGTTCAAGGCTGCAAGATATCAGGGAGCATCAAAGAAAAAGAAAAAAAAGAACTTGGTGGTGCTACCCATTTTTCTTCAGCAATATTAAAACAAAACAGTCAATAAAATAATTACAAAAAGATAAGAAATTATACAAACATGTCTTAACATTTCAGCGTTTCCAGTGAGATAGGTGGGCCTGTCTGTGTTTTTGTAGCGTGCTCGAGTCCCTGTGCAGGAGGAGAGTGCAGCAGCAGATCAGTGTCAGAACTGTATATTGCAGACTTACATGCAGATCGTGACAAGCAGACCTAAAAAAATCTTATGACCCACCTGAGGGTTGCGAGCCAGTCTTTTGGAAACCATTATTTTTTTTAAAAATTACGAAAGCTTGTAAACATTTCTTAGTAGTCACAATACAATTAGTTCAAATCAAATCTCAAGAATTGTTAAAAAAAAAACGCATTTCGTAAACATTTTTAATCCTGTGATGCCCTCTCAGAGCACTATGTCGTCCAATCCCTTGAATCTGTGTTTTTTATGATCTAAGAAGATTACATGATTAAATCCATACATACACCAGTTGGATCCATATGTACTGTATTCTTAAATCTCATTATGTGGCAGCACTGCAACTGTTCAGTTCTGTTTTGTTTGTTTGTATTTTACATTTTCATAGCAAATTCCTTACATGTCTTTCTATATCTTTAAAATCCCGAGCATTATGTGATGACAAATACATAGACAAGATCAACATTTTGATAGATGAAGTAGCATGGATAATGCAAATCATGTATTTCATATTATTATAGTATTTTGCTTGTCCCACCTCACCCACCTCAGACTTAAAGATGCCCTATGTAATAGAGATGTAACGATATCCAAATCTCTCTGTACAATATTATCATGAAATGCGTCTAATGGTACGATATTTGTTGCGATATTTTGGAGAGGCTGATTGTAGATGGGATGCTTTTTTGCTTTTAAAATACCCTGACAAGATTTTGGTGTGGATTATTTCCATCATAATCCTAAGAATTAAAGTAAAAAAAACATTTAACTTCATGTTGTCTGCGCTGAGATGAATCATGGGATATGTAGTTCCCAATGTTTATTAGCTATTGCTACTTTAAAAAATGCATTCAAGCAAAGGAACTTGTAATTTGATATACTGTGATGCCCCTTCTGATGATACGATATCACAATATTTTGGTTATTGTTACATTCTTACTATGTAATTGCTTGGTTGGGGGTCCGTCACATGCTTGTTTTATGAGATACCTTACATTTATTAAATTACAGGTGGCTTTATAGCTTCAAAAGTGAGCGGGATCACCTCTCCTACAGATCTGACTTGCATTTTTGTCTGGTTTGGTCTCCATGAAGATAGAAATGTTTAATAGCATACTAAGAAACATTCCAGACAAAGCAATAACATCTCCAAGGAGAAAAGCGTTTGACGGGCCCTCCACCAGAAAAGTTACGCAATGCAACTCTAAAACGAACCTAAATTATGATCTGAATTACAATGTCACTTCTACCATAGCGGCTTATACAAAACCCAAACGTGTCTTTCTTCTCTTCCTTCCTATGCAAACATCACGTCACTATACATTACCACATTTTCGCCGTTCCTCCCTCTTCTCCTCAGCCTCCTGATTCACCCCAATTAAGGCTGAGCTCCGGGTGCCCTCTCTAACGCACCACCTTCATCGTGACAAATTAAACATTACTATAAAAGCTAAAGATTGAATTAGTGGTATCTCTCAGTCAGCAGTAACCTCCACGCTAATTAGCAGCGCAGAGGAATCCACCCACTGATTTGGTTGGGGCCAATTTGTCTGCGTTATTGCATGGCTGACATTCACTAGGGCGCAGTGTGTTTACTTCTTATATTCTCTGCAAACAAAGGTAAAGGCGTGCAGCTTTTGTCATAATGGGAGATTCAAGTGGAGGGATTCTGTCCGTCACCTTGGAGGAAAATGATCCGAATGTGACAAAGCGTGGATCATTTATTTAAGAGGCCTTTCAAGGGCACGGGAAACTCTGCGGTAATGTGAGATGTCATAAAATTGTACTATTGTGTCAACTGTCAACAGGCGTAAACAGGAAGAGGTAATAATGCGAGGTTCAGCATTCACGATTATGTTTGTATTGTATAGAACAGTGTTCACTAAAAGGT
Source organism: Boleophthalmus pectinirostris (assembly GCF_026225935.1). Classification (NCBI taxonomy): domain Eukaryota; kingdom Metazoa; phylum Chordata; class Actinopteri; order Gobiiformes; family Gobiidae; genus Boleophthalmus; species Boleophthalmus pectinirostris. The sequence continues at coordinate 12,513,358 of NW_026571140.1, forward strand.
ATTTCGTTATAGTCCTTCAATAATCCTACTTTGTGCATGGGATATCTGCTTTAAAGTTAAATGTGCGTTGTGTAACGTTTCCGGTGGAGGGTCCTTCAAATGTTTTTCTCCATGGAGATGTTATTGCTTTGTCTGGCATGTTTCACAGTATGGCGTGAAATCTTTCAATCTTCACGAAGCCCAAACTCAACCAAGAGAGGTAACCCTGCTCAAGTCAGAACTCCGCAGGTGACGGACCTCTCAACCGTTACAGAAGTTACGTAGCGCAATTTTAAAGTTAAAGAACACATATACCGTAATTTCCAGACTATAAGCCTCAATTTTTTTCTCATGCTTTGAGCCCTGCGGGTAATAAAACGATGCAGCTAATATATGGACGGATCATTTGCTTGGCACATTGTCCATTCGTATATATGGTCTGTGGTTTGGCAACACAGCGGATACACATGGAGCCTGAGTGCAGAAAACAATACATGGATCTAGGGTTCACCATGGATCTATTAAAATTACATGAAGTTGCTACACTAGCTAGCAATAGTTGTGATGCTAAATTAACATTAGTGAGGGGGATACTTCTTACCTGTATGTGTGAATGACGAGAAGAAACATCTCAAACTTCAGTAGTCGGACATCCGCTCATACCTGATTGTTAGAATTAGTCTAACTGCTTAAATCCTACAAGACACTGACATGATACATATAGGACAGCGGCTCTTTGTGCACGAGACATGCGCAGTAGAGCCCGGGGAGAGACGGGGTTAATGCGCCAAGAAAGATTCTAGTTTGATTGTGTTTTGAACAATTATTTTACGCTTCATGCACACACCCTCCCACCCTATGGAAAACACACAAAGAAATGCAGATGATGCACCTTTTAAGTTAACGGGTCGGCATCAGTCGATGGTGAGATTTTGACGATGGCAGCGTGACGAACTGACTCAATGCAAAAAGATGACAAAATCTTTCAGAGGTGATTAAAGCAGACAGCCTGAACTTGAAAACATTCTTGAAGACGTGGACACCTGCGAGTTATATCCAGGTACAACCTGTATATGTATAATTTTTAAATTTAGCTAAAATGTAGTTGATGAACCTTATATTTAGGTGCGCTCAATAGTCCGGAAATTACAATAGTTCTTAAGTTATGACACCCATGGATCATTATGTTATCATTTGCACATTTTAAATCACAAAATTCATCTAAAATGATTTAATAAAAGAAGTCCGTTGACTTCCACATTAAGAAAATGTGGTGCCCTATGGGAGCTGACGTCGCTATAAACATCATCACAACACAGCGTCAGCATCTCCAACACACAGCAGCAGATCACACTAACAAGCAGTGTATTATTTTCTTTTTTTTTTCATTTGTTCCAAAATTGTATTCATTAATTAAAATCAGAGAATAAAGTAAGCATACAGCAGTGGGTGGAAGTCAAAACAGGGATTGATGATCGATTGACTGATATGATATAATATGGTGTCTTGAAAATAAGTGACTAGAGCACAGGTGTCAAACATGCGGCCCGGGGGCCAGATCCGGCCCTCCAAAACCTTTAATCTGGCCCTCGACTGATTTTCTACTAAAATATTTTAATTCTATTTTTTATTAAAGTCTTGTTAATTTTATGTAGTGTTTATCACAGCAGCATCTCCAGCGTCTCTGTACGTGACCAGAACGGCACAAATGAAGACTTGTCTCTTTCCAAACGCTCTTAAAGGACGATCGTTTTGACTGTTGACCGTGACACCCTCATCAACAAAATGTCAAAAATGAGAAAAGAAGACGCTGAGTGCAGGATTTACCAAGAAAAATTTACTTATTCCTATTTATACAAGTTCATGTTAAACAAGTTCATGTTAAAACATTGTGTTGAAATTGTATTTTTCTTAAAGTTTCAGGTTGTTCATAATATTATAATATTTTGTAAAAGAAAGAGTTCATCAATTAAAAAAGATTTCTGTAATAGATTAGTGTTTCTCTGCACAAATATTTGAGCTTATTGTTATTTTTGATGTTTATATGTCATGAGTTTTCTGATCCGGCCCCTTTGGGATCAAAGTCGGTTGGATACGACCCCTGGACCAAAATGAGTTTGACACCCCTGGACTAGAGACTTGCACGAATCACTCTAAAAACAACCATATACATTGTACTATTTTATATGTAAATAAATTCCTATTCCTAATATGTATCTGGCTCTAAATTCATTCCTATATCTGCTAGCATCATAAGCTTCCATTGACTGGAGCTGAACACTATGGGTAACGTCACGCTCCCTTAGTCCACTTCTTTATACAGTCCATAGTAGGATCTGATAGCTACGTGACAAAAATATATCCACCCTCACAATATTCACCACTTACGTCCAGCAGCCGATGGTCACTTCTTTCCTCCGATAACAAATGGCTTCACCTGGTCAGAATATCGAGTCCATATTTCCCACTGCTTTCAAACGCGACACAATTGCAATCATGCCGTCTTATTGGAGCATTCATTCACCATTGTCACCGGGCCCGCGCACATAAACGTCCGTAGCTTTGACCTGCCCACCTATGTCTCCTCTGCCCCTCCAAATATCAAATGCATATTTCAAACATCTTCACTATCTCAAGTTAAATAAAAATCTACCATCTGATGCTGTTATTGCCTACACTAAATCACAAACAATGGACTGGGAGCTGGAAGAAACAGACTGGTCACTTGCACAATTTTATATTTTTTTTCTATCCCGACGCTTAATGGACTATTTACTACTATGTTTACCAGTGCTAAACATGTCATGAACAATGCTAATAGGGTCACTGCTGCATGTTGAGGTCAGTTGAAGCCGTAGTGAAAGAGGGAGCAAAGCTGGAAAGCGATAAAATTCTCGGCTCCTTCCAGCACATGCACTTAGCAGTTTAAGCTATGTGCATATCGTATATCACATATAGTATAGTAAAGAGTGGAGTGCGGAGTATTGACTGTATATCACCCGGTAAATGTCAGATATTGGCATTTACAAGGACAATTATGAGAATACCGGCGCGGATATGTCTTACAAGTGTCACGCCGCAATAAGACTCAAGGTCAAGGTTCAGGTTGCCGTTGGATACACATTTGTGCAGACGGGAAGATGGGGAGAGCAAATATAGGCCTGTTTTTGGAGGTGATACTAAAGAGGTAGCAGTTATTAAAGTATTTGTCGGATCAGCGTATTCAGTGGCTTTAAGTTTTGTATTCTTTCTTAACAGTCAGGCTTTTGAATACTTGTCACTGCAAAATTCTAACTGTAAATTCAACCAAACTGCAAGAAACGTAAAACAACTGCAAAAAAGTCTATCAAGTATCAAAAATCAGATATTAATCAATACTATTATGGACAGTTTTACGCATGATGTCAAACTTTTTCCGAACTAGTATAAGACCACATGGTAACATAAAGAAAGTACTGTTATTTTGTGTTAAAATTTACATTCTGTTGTCAAAAGAAAAGAGTATTTTTTTCATTATTGATGTGGTGAAAGTAGTATCGAGTATCAAGTGTATTTCTTAGTATCGAAGTATCGAGTTTGGATGTCTGGTAGTGAGACAACACTAGTTTCTGAATTTCATTATACTGTATAATGACAATAAAGCCTTTCTATTCTATTCTATTCTATTTACAAAAGGTATTAGACAATAACAGGGTGATCTCTATTTTTTTTTTTAAATCAGCACAATTTCAAAGTTACGATTACCTATGATTGTCACTGAATGCACTAAATATAATTACTTTAGTGACACAGTGTTAATTTTGGTCTCAGCCTTCTTTGCTTTCTGTTAGCCAAGATGTACATTATTGTCCCCAGAGTAAAACTAGTGTAACCTCTGCATTTGACCCATTTTTCTAAGCCGCTGATGCAACTTCTTGAGAAATGTGAGCAAGCCTTCACTACGTCTGGAGCATTTATCTTGGTCTAAATAAAAATAAATAAATAAAAAAGTCAAAAGTAAAGTAAATAATACTGATATCAAATTTATAATCTCTCTTTTTAATGGGGAATATGCTATTTAATGTATTTACAGGTTGTCAGTCAATCAATGATCAATGTTGATCAGTTATAACCTATTTTACTTTAAACAGTTTCTAGTACCATAGTAAATAGGGCTGGGTATCATTAAGATGTTGCTGATACATACCTTGATACATAGGCCACGATACGATACCTATCTCGATACAGTGCACATTCGATTCAATATATTTCAAATCAATTTGATATGGTTCAATAAAAAAAATAATGGCTAGATGACAACTCTGAAAAGTCTTTGTTAAACCACTTCTTGTGCAAAGTTCATAGGAAACACAAACATTTTAATCATCAAAACAGTGAATATGTCAAAAGTTCTGTATAAACAAGTTTCCTTCCACTAAACAAGCAACAAAACTGTAGCACTGTAACAATATAATTTTGTGAAATATACCAAAAACTACTCTTGGTGATATATCAATACAGCACTCCCCGATATCTATACTGTATCAGTACATTAAACTATTCGACATTCCTATATAAAGGCTTATTCAAAGAAGTGTGAATAAAACAAAGCACAACACATGTTTTTTGAGGTGGTAACAAGGTTCTAACATGGCTTAACGCTCACAAGAGTCACTTTTGTGTAATATAGGACCTTTAAAGTAACACATTTCATATTCTGAGCTCAATGAACGTCAAACATGGATCCAAGTGTAGTATGTGCTCTTGACCCATTATCCCACATTAAGACTGATTTCATTGGAGCTGACGCCAACATCTCCATCTCACCCCCAACGAGCGAGGGCACCTCTCCTGCACTGCGTTGACACTGTAGCTTTCCGATGATGGGGGAGGAGAAGCAACCAGAAAACACAGGCTCGTTTCAAGAAACAAGATTGTTTTTTCATCTGCAGATAACAGAATTTTAGTGTGACAAAGTCTTTCAAAAAAAACCTTGCTTTCCGCTCGGGGCCACGTTAATTGCATTAATTTGCCCTGACAATCTCACAACAGGAAAGCGGATAGACAGGCGAGGAGGGGTGAACGTGCGTAATGCGTGTGTTTGTCGAAAAAGTGCTCTTGTCATTTCTCAGCGATGATGAAATTAGCAACAAGAGTGGTGTCTGGCTATAATCAATCACCAGTCTCAGACCGGTGCCAGCCAGTATCACCAAAACCATATTTCCACCACTTGAGGACAAAATCTTTCTTGATTGGGTGCCATGCTTGTTTATAAATCTATCAGACAGACCAGTGGCTACAGTTGGATTGAGTTTGGTGATATTTTCCCCCCGTGCAGTGGACAGAACTAGGGTTGCGTGGGTGTCTGTAGACCTGGGTGTAAATGGGTTTGTTTGGAAGTGTCAGGGGTTGTGCAAAAAGAAACATCTGTCTCTCTTCAGGTCGATCAGTCTGTTGAATACAGAGCAGCCATCTGGAAAATTCTCAGTTCAGTTGTGGTAGTTCAGCTGTTCATGTGAATCGTATGATACAACTGACTTGCGTATGGGCATTTTAGTACAAACATAATGCACGTAGTTGGGTCAGAAATGAGAAATTAACCACAAAACCTGCTCCAGTAACACAACTAGGCCTATATTAAATGATACGTAAAGCAGTAGCTCAAAATCAACCATAGTTATGTAAGCAAGACTATTACTACATGAACATTTTCCTTTATTACAAAGTATCTGTTAGTGTAATTTTAATATCCTTTTCTGCTCACTGTTGTCAACCTATTCCGATTTTTTTCTTTTTTTTTTTTACCTGAAATAGTAAAAATATCAGATTTAAAGATTCATTACTTTGTTGATGGAGTATGAATGTCTGAATTGTTATCTGAATGAAGATGTTACTGCTTGTCCTAGAATGTTCCACAGTATGGCATTAAGTCTATCTAATTTATCTCCAGTTCTCCATATAGACAAGCATGTGCCCACACTAGGCCTGACTGGTCAGATCTGTGGAAAGGCAAGCTCATGTTTAATTGAATAAATGCAAGATAGAAGATTAGGAACATTCTAGGCAATCACTAAACAAGCATGTTGCATCTCTATCAGAAAAAAAGTTACAGAATGCACCTTTAAGTAAAGTTAGTAAACTTTTTTTTTAAGGTATTCTATGATTTAGAATACCTTAAAAGGTCCTAAAAAACACAGAACTGACTCTTATGAGCTTTTAGACATGTTATAATGTCGTTACCTCATCAAAAACATACCTGAAGTTTTACTTCAGTGAGGTTTATTTGGTTTTCTGATAATTTATGTTATTAGGTTCTTTTTTCAGATCAAGAGTTTGTTTTCATACCCGACAGTTTCAATTGCTCGCTTGCGGTTTTCCTCAGAGTGGTTACATGATGTTGCTGTGACATGTCCCGTCAGCAGATACAGGTTGCATCTGCAGTCCAACTTCCTCAGGACAGTATCCCAGGTGTGTAAGAGTAAAAAAGGCCCCTTGTCCCGGTTTATAGTCCCTTGGGCACATTTTTGTAGTTCGATTGCCTCTTTAATCCAGTGACAATGTTGGTTTTCCTCTGTCCCAATGATGTCTACTCCATCACAGTCTAGGACGTGACCACTCTCAGGAAGGCCACAAGTGAGAGGTCAAAACTGTCAGGTATGAAAACAAACTCTTGGTATGAAAAAATAACTTAATAACATATACCTGGAGTTGTGTTTTATTTCATTCACACATTTGAGTAACCTTTTATTTTTAGTCTGTCTACACCAAAACTCAAAATTCTCTGTTCCACCTTGCGAGGTCATATAGTGGTAGATTTCAAGTTAGTTTTCACTTTTTCCAGGGCTGAAATGATCAAAATGATTCTAGTGAAGGCGTATGAAGTTTAAAAACACATTGGAGCACTTCCTGTATTACCAGAACTACGAGTAAATATGCAGGATTTGTGTGTTAAACGTGTGAATGAAACAAAACACAACTCCAGGTCTGTTTCTAATAATAATAATTCTAATAAATAGACTAATATGGACCCTTTAAACACCCGTATGTTTTAGGCCCATTAACTCTATTATAACTCTATTATATTTTTTTATTAATGACAAAAATTGAAGTTTGTATCATTATATTTATGTCACTTGTTTCACTTTTACTTTTTACCTCCCACTGTGTAGTCAAACAAGCCAGCATCTGTCTGCTCCTCTCCTCATCTCCTCCATATAACAGCACATCCACGCCTGCACCCACCCCACGTCTCTGCTCGGGGTCAGGGCCAGTGCTGATAGTCAGACAGGGGCCACCGACCGCTCGCTGCCGTGGTGATTTGTAAGCCGATTTGTTCCTTTTATTTCCCCTGGCTGCCTGCATACAACAACACGCAGTCACACACTCATATATATACGCACCAAAAGACTCTCCCAAAGGACTATCTGCACTGAATCGCATTACAACCATTTCCCATTCGGTGAGGTGGGGACCGGCCCCTGCAGAAATCAAATATTTATCATGTTGTATTAACCCCCATGCACTGCCGGCCCCCAACACACATATATCGGCCCTTAGCTCGCCTCTGCTGCACCCTGAATTCATTATTCTATTAGGCTATTGCTTAGACTACCTGCTGGGGCGGCAAGATAAATCGCAATTGAACTGAAATCAAAATTTGAATTAACACAATTAGCTGCAATTTTGGACCATAATTTTCACCACAAACAACAAAATCTCGTGTCTTACTTTGCAGCTTAAAACTCCTGAGCCTGTATTTTGACTGCATTTTAAGGAAAGTAAGTGCCATTTACTGTCTATATATTGGCAGATAGTTAAAGTCAAGTATTGATACCCAGTGTTGGGAAGGTTACTTTTAAAATGTATTCCCCTACAGATTACAGATTACATACCCCAAAATGTAGTTTGTAACGGAATCCATTAAGTTACTTTAGGTGAGTAACTTAATCTAAATACTTTGGATTACTTGATATTGTCATGCTTTTTAAAACTACATGAATGTAGCAACCACATCCTGAAAATTCTTGTTTGTTCTCTTCAAATTGTCTGTCGAGCCCAAGTCTCCATGAGCAGGCATTTGTTTGCTGTAGAGAAGCAAAGACGAGGATCTTAACATAAGATGTTTTGTCTGTTTAAAGACAATAAAAAGCCCAGTCTTTCCTTAACCGTATTAAAAAAGATTATTGATAGAGAAATGCTTTCTATATGAGATCACTGCTGCTTTAAATTATGTCCACCCTACTGTTAGGTGTCATTTATTTATTTAAAAAAAATAAAATCACTTTCAGTACAAACATAAAGGCGCCAGCCCAGTAAAAACCTGTACTATTTGATGTTTTTTACTCAAAATGATGCGGAATCAGATTATTATTAACGACCTCGTCCACTGTGTGACTGACGCCACCAACGTTAACAAGACATTTATGTTGCTCTTATTGCGCGTGTTGTGTTTGGGTTTCTGGCAAAGAGTGGAATTACCAAAATAAAACTGAAAAAAAAAAGGGTTATAGCCCAAAAGGTGAAAACAGGAAAATACCGCCATTTAATCCATTTATTTCAACAAAGTAACTCTAATCCAATCACCAGTCACTGAAACAGTAACTGTAACCGAATACAGTTACTCATAACAGTATCGGAAAAAGCTGGATCAATGCATACTATTCCAAATATTTTTGCCAATTCTTCTGGATGTGTCTAAAATATGAACTTTGAACAGAATTCTATAATTAAAACAATAACCACAAATCTTCAATCATAATCCCTGTCAGAAAATTACAGTTTTGTTTTTTTTTGTTTTTTTTCTGCAAATCGTTCAGCCCTACTACCTGCTGAACCCAACTAGACGGAACAAGAATTCCTATATAGCTCCTCGCCTGCTGCTGTTCGGTTAGCATAGTCCATTGTATATGTTATAAATAATATAAATCACATGTAGTTCTGGTATTGATTTGGCATTACTGTCCGTTTGTAGCAGATATGATCATTTTTCTCCGTGTCTGTCACAGGGACTCGGAGGAATAGGCAGCACAATGTTCCAGGAAGGCCGGTCAAAGCGCTCGATGACCGGAGAGCGGGCCAGGCGCCGAGCGGGTGACACTGAAGCTGCAAACGCCCATTCACACTGTCTGGAAGGTGTAGTGTGACTCAGAGTCTTATTTGGTATGTGACAGATATTGCGTGATTGAATATTCATTGTGGTTGATATAAGTTTAGTATATACCTGACCCCAGCAAAAACATTCAACAAAGTCAAATTATCTGAATGTATTTGTTTACGTTATATACTTTTCATTAATTACAGTTAATAGCATTTTGTAAAGTTTGACAATTCTTTATGTGAGACCTTCTCCTTCTTCTCCTTCTTTTGGTTTGGTTTGTTCCCACTCAAGCAACTGTAAAATCCCTCAGCACAGAACGTCATTTGGACAGTCGGCCTTTTATTATAAGAGCTGTAAACTCTGGAACACACTACCCACTGAAACGGAGTCCATTTCCAAGTTTAAAATGTTCACCTTCAGGCTTAGATCTTGGCTTAAAACAAACCAAAACTGTACCCACATGTAAATAGTGTGAGAGTGAGTGATTGGAGTGAGTAAGTGGAGTGAATATGTGTTGAAAATGTGTAATTGCACTGCTGTATTTCTATAAATGAATGATGATCTTGTGTAGTTTGGATTGAGACTTGTATAATGTGCTTTAGAGTAGAAAAGCTCAACCAAGGACAGGAGTTGAAAATTAGCACTTGCTATAGTCTGCATGCATCGCATCAGCTGCAAACTTTGTTTTGTAACTTTGTCTGATCGCATTGTCCCTGCCAAATAAATCAATAATTCTAGTCCTCGTTTAGTTCTAGTCTAGTCTGATTCATCAGTCAGTTTCACTTCGTAGAAACTGTCTGACCTCGCGGTGTTAGAATTTGTTCACTCGATGGTAGGCGGATACTTTTTTCATTTAACCAATCACTGCTATTCGTCGTGACGTATGTAATGCGCCGCTAATGGGGTACTGGTGTATTAAGCTTTTCCCACATCCCGTAGGAAGAGGGGCAATAACGTCTTTCCCCTTGATAAAATTCACCAAACCTTCTCTTTATTCCGGCTTTAAATCCTTGATCTCAGGAATCGTTGACAACACAGAATCCATGGCTCTTTGTTGATTGGCTGGTGTCCGAACTCACACTTCCCAGCTTTTTGCAAACCATCTAGTGTATTCCTGACCTAGTCGATGGAGAGAAATTAAATTGAGCTTAGGCTTTAGGTGGCGCCAGCCTGGCTAATCCTTGTCTAGTCCAGGTTTAATTTTGGCTTTAGTCCCAGGTTTGATGTGGTGTTGTGCAAGTGTGAACGCACCCTAAGTTTCATTATCTATGTAGAAATTAGAAATGGGAAAGTACTTTACTAAATTCACAGCAAAGCATCAAAATATATCAGTATTAGCAATGCTTCTTGCCACCATTTCAGCATGCTTCAATGCCCACTGTTGCCAGCAAAGGGAAAATAAAAACTAATTTCAGACAGCTTTAAATAAATCTGAAAACCATCTGTATATTTTTGATACATGTAGACAGAATTCTCAACATTTTCTCAATGTTCCGACATTCAGTACTATAACATTTAGGGAACTTTCTGAATAAAGCATTTATATGACTGACTGAATTTTCTTTGTTTTGATCACAAATGTTTTTCATGCTTTCATCTATATTCCAACTTTTTACACCTTGAATAAAAAACTGTCTTTTGAGCGTGTATCTGAGTATCTATTGGATTCAGTTGAAAGGAGCATTTATCTTCCTATAACAGCAGACATCTGGACTGAGATGGACTTTGAGCACACTAAAGTAAAAAAAATAATAATAACAATCACATAAAATACATTTAAAAACTCACTCACACTCACATTCACTCCTTCTTTGTGTTCAATCCGATCTTAACACCACACTTTCATAATCAATACGTTGGTTGTTATGGCGTCCGACCTGCATCCGGTCTCCCCCACCTTTCTCCCGACTCCCCCGCTCCCCCCTCCCCTGTGGCAGGTCAAGACTAATGTACCTTGTCAGTGCATGTGATGATAAAGTGTCTTATTACCCAACAAGCAGGAATTTTAAGATTACTATGAATATCTTAAGGAATCAATCTGACTCCACATTGCGCACTGACCTACTTGGACAAATGCACGTGTGTGTCCCATTGCACGCGTTTGGTAACATAGGGTGAATGATTGCACGCATATACAAATAGAATTCTTGTATTTTATTGTATTAATGGCGCGGTATTGCTTTGCTTTTTGCGAAGTCAGGAAAGTTTGCTAAGTAAACTTTATACTCAGGGGTAAAGAGGCAATTAGCATCGGTGAAAAACAACAGCCCTGTCGCGTACCCACATTCATCTATCCACGCTGTCCAACCCAGAAGTGCTTAAGACGGATTTATCTGTGTAAATATTTTGACTCCTCGACTTTGGAGATAATTCCCACTTTACGGCATCATAATTTCATCCTTTCTTTTCCCCACATTAGCTGAATACTGCACTTAAAACTGGGCGTTTAATTATTTGCAACCATCTCCAATAAACATGACTTTATGGGGCTCGTAAATCAAGCAAACAAAAACACGTTAATCGCAGATATTCCGACCATAAAGGCCATCTATAAAAAGATGTGTTTTATACAAAATGTGCGTTGCAGAATACCTTAAGTAAATGCAATAAATGTGGCAAGCTGGGCGTATAAATCTCCCATGCAGCAAGTTGTTAATTTGATACATTGGGCAATAATTTGGTATAAATAATTGTTTATTAGCCTGGACCATCCTGCTCTGAGGTCTAATGATATGTACTTTGCAAGTTTTAAGGGAGGTTCCAATCAGTGCACAACTTTGCAAGCAGCAGCGTCATTTATTAAAAGCTATAAGATAAAATTATGGCCATTTAACTATTCCACGCACTCAGATCAGCTAATCATTTAAAGGGCCGGGGTTGGTAATTGCTCACAGATTGCACCACTACAACATGGCATCTTGTATGGGCTGCTCAAAACATGCGCTAGAACAAGAGGGGGAAGTAGAGGAAATGTTTAAAAACTTAAAGGGGCTCTGTAGACTGAATGGATGGAGATTCTATTGCTTTGCCTGGAGTGTTCCAATGTATGGCGCTGTGACAAGCAAATCATTCCACAGAGCCAAGATCTGCGGGGAAGGGTGCCCACTCGCTGTAGCATTGCATGTTTTTAAAGGTGTGACAAAGCAATAACATCTCCATGGAGACGAGCAGGTGGCAGAAAAGATACATAGTGCACCATTAATTACATTACACTAGCCTAAATCATCAGCCAGTTTCACTTTGTAGAAACTGTCTGACCTTGCAGCGTTAGAATTTGTTCGCTTGACGGTAGGCAGGAACTTTTTTTTATTTAACCAGTCGTTGCTATTTGGTCGTGATGTATGTAATGTGCTGCTAACGGGCCTAACTGGTATATTAAGCTTTTCCTAATTCCCGTAGGAAGAAGGGCAATAACGACTTTCTCCTTGATAAAATTCACCAAACATTCTCTTTATTGTGGCTTTAAATCCTCGATTTCGGGAAATGTTGCCAACACAGAATGTATAGCTCTTCGCAGATTGGCTGGTGCCCAAACTCGCACTTCCGGGGAACCATCTGATTCCTGATCTAGTCCCTGGAGAGAAATGAGTTGAGCGGAGACAGCCTGGCTAATATTACAATGCATTGCTCTTGAAATTTTTGCGCAATAGAAAAGGGATAATTTAACCATGTTTTGTTGGAACACTGAGTGCAAGAGTAATGAGTCATAGTGAGTCGGCGCTTTAGAACAGTTCCTTAACTTGAATGGTTGGATCCGTATCTCTCTCTCAAGAACCAAATCTTTTTCTTTGTATTTTTTATGCGTTTTTATACTGACTAACTCTGAACCAACAAGAATCAGCTCAGAAGCAGAGCAGGCAGAACAGAGAGTGAGACATTTTATTTAGAATCTCATAATTTTAAAGGGTAAACACATTTCCATTCTCAGTTTGAACCATTTTAAACAAATCTGAGCTTGGTCATTTCTCTCTTTGATTAGTCTGTAATTAAATAAGTTTTCACATTTGCTTCTGTCATGTAATTGCATATAAAAATAACCAGTCTTTTGAACAGACCTTTGGCAAAAAGATTCCGATCCCACAAAGGAGTCCATACACGGCACTGTATTATCGTTGCCCATTTCTGACCAGCTGCATTCAGTAGTATTCAAGTGACAAACTTTTCAGACTTGATATGATTTTATTTCTATTTTGAATGTGTAACAATACTTGAGAATTGAAAAATGCATCTAATATACTCTAGGAATTTGTGAAAAGACATTCAAATCGCACAACAAAAGCAGCTCTAGAGGCGACTGCTCTGTGCCGTTTAGGAAAAGTGCTTTTGGACAGCTCTCTTTTGCTTATCGAGCAGATCAAACGTGGAATACAGTGGCTACTCATATTTGAAAACTTTCAACAGTGGCAGCATTTTCTAAAGCCTTAAAACAGTGGTTGTTCAATGGCCAAATATGTCACCGTGTTTAACCAAATTACATTTTCTTTTATATTGAGGGGTTGTGGGTTTAACTCTTGGTTTCACTCTTAAACTTTTGACTTTGAACTTCAAATGAACAGTTTGAAATTAATTGTGTATAATCAGTGTGTTGTATGTATAGAGAGTGAGCTGGTGTTATGTACTTTTGTGTGATTGTTGTTGTACTTTTCTGTGTCCTGTAGATGATTTTACATCAACCTGCCGAGGGACTGAAGATGGCTATAATTGGCTATAATTTACATATTTACATTTTTAGTGTTCATTAATATGTGCGGTCCCTTTACAAATAAATAAAATATGAAATAAGAAATATGTGAGGAGCATTATACCTCTTGTATATAACTGTGATATAAAAACGAACTAAGTCTTAAAGTCTGTTGTTATTTTCGCTACATATTTTTTTGAATTTATTATTACATTTATATTTTTTCTCTTCTCTATTATATTACTGTATATTGTGAAGTGTAAGCATTGTTTTACATGCAGCTACTTAATAAACAGCTAACAAAACACAACGCACCGCATAAGGTCGAAAGATTCATACCTAACAAATGAATGGAAAACTTTTCATTTTGCAGCCATAAATGTTGAACCTGCATTATAAAACGTAATAAAACCCCCAAGTATCATTAGCAATTATATATCGACCTCTGCCAAGCTCCATTGTGCTAATAGTACGGGAACCCTATTTGGGTAATAATGAACTGGAAAACAAATGGATTCTGCCAAGCATGATGTTTTCAAAAGTGCACCAGTATCCACCTATAGCCCGCACACACACAATGCTATGTTATTTATAAATTCACTTCATTTTATTCACCCGCTCCTGTGATCAATAAGTAATTAATTTCACCAGCTAAGGGAAAAAAAGCGGCCCGTAAGTGTCATTCTAGCAGCCAAGTTTGCTTAAAAACTTCAAAATTTAAATTAAAATATGGTGTAATAATAATGATTTTCGAGTTGGTTCCTTGGATTGGTTGTGTTGTTGTGGCAGATAAGGGACAGTAGCTCATCATAATATCGCGTTTATGTTTTTGGGAATGACTCCAAGGACAAAGTTGAACTGCAGATTGAGTTGCTGAGTTGCCTCTGTTCCCACTTTTGCTCTCTTTCAGCACTCATTTGAGTTCTTTAATTTCAAAGCAGCACAAAGTTATTACCCGCGTGGAACAAACCCAACTCCAGATGATGATTATTTGATTTGAGCATAAAAATGGCTGAGTCTGCCGCAGAAAGCTGGGATGTGTTATAGTGACTTTTGTCTATTAAACTGAACTTAAAGTGGACCTATTATGTAAAACCAACTTTTTACAGCTTTTAAGTTGTTTCCCTTTCTCATTTACCCACTTAAAGTTGTAGGCCTATTTAGAGTGATTCACGAATGTTTGAGTAATCTTTATTCTCCTGTATCCAAGATGTCATTGTTAACGCCCTGGTTTTCATCACCACTGGTACATGCCCACTGCTCTGTACTTACTTCATTCTCCAATTTTATTTTCTTAAACGGTGATATGTGTAGGATTTGGCAGTGTTTTTTTGTTTTTTGTTTTTTTAAATTCGGATCCCCATTAGCTGGTATCCGTGACACCAGCTACTCTTTCTGGGGTCCACATATAACACAGAACAACAACAAATAAGACACAAATAAAACTAAACAAATGGTACAAATGGGGGAAAAAAATCTATTCGATAGCGTGATGTGCAGCTATCCATCGAAGGTACTGACTGCATGGTTCTTTGTTGTGATGGCGTTTACCGTGACGTCAGCTCCCACTGGATGAGCGGACTTTTATTAAAGGTGCACTGTGTAACTTTTTGGTTGGGGCTCCATCACCTGCTTGTTTCTACGGAGAAGTCATTCCTCTGCCTGGAATGTTCCACAGTGTGACATTAACAGCTCGACCTTACATTTATTCAATTACAAGTAGCTCAAAATACCTAGAAAAACATGCATTCAGACTGAGAACGGGATTGCCTCTCCATAGATATGACCTGTAGCTTGGTCTGGTTTGGTCTCCATGAAGCTAGAAAGGTTTAATGCCATACTGTGAAGAATTCCAGAGAAAGCAATAACATCTAATCTATGACACCCATGGATCATTATGTTATTCTTTGGATATTTTAAATCACAATATTGAACAAAAACAACTTAAAGGTGCATTTTGTAACTTTTCTGGTGGAGGGTCCGTCAAATGCTTTTCTCCATGGAGATGTTATTGCTTTCTCTGGAATTCTTCACAGTATGGCATTAAACCTTTCTATCTTCATGTTACAGGTCAGATCTGTGGAGAGGCGACTCCGCTTACAGTCAGAATGCCTGTTTTTCCTAGATATTTTTGAACTATAAAACCACCTGTAATTGAATAATGTGAATAATGTTTAGTGTCATACTGTGGAACATTCTAGGCAAAGCATTTGACAGACCCTCCAACAGAGAAGTTACACAATGCACCTTTAAGTTGTTTTTGTTCAATATTGTGATTTAAAATATCCCAATTATAACATAATGATCCATGTGTGTCATAGATTATAACTATAAAGCAGACTGAAGCGCAATATGTCATCTTTAAATAGATATTTTTATATGTATGGCATGAAAATTCTCACCTTTCTCGTTCTATATTGTGACTCAGCACTTTAAAAAAGCACTTTGAAATTTTGATTAGAGTGAACTAGCATGTAAAGTAGTTAAAAAAAATAAATAAAAAATTGATTCATAGAAGGTACTTAAACAAATTATTAATTATTATTAAAAATATTGTCAAAATATATGCTGATTATTTCTGTTTTTATCTAATTGACTATGTTGTCTCGCCTCACCTAGGCCTAAAATTATCCAGGGTCTTGCCATGAAAATGAAAGGCACGTGATGTTTCAGTTTCTCAGTTTGAAAATACCCTTTAAAAAACTATGTGGGTGTATGTAAAGCACTGACATGAGTAAATTGAATTATAAACTTTGACATTCTGATACCACAGGGCCAAGTTACAGGTCAGATCTGCGGAGGAGGGCACCCACACACAGTAGTATTGTATGTTTTAAAGATATTAACTTTTGAATAATCACAAGATAGGTAGATCGTTTCTTATTAAAGCTGTATTGTGTAACTTTTCTGGTGGATTGTCTGTCAAATTTCTATCTTCATGGAGACCAAACCAGACCAAGTTACAGGTCAGATCTGCGGAGGAGTGTTTCCACGCACAGCAGCATTGTATGTTTTTAAAGATATACATTTTTAATAATCAAAAGATAGTTAGATTGTTTTTATTAAAGGTGCATTGTGCAACGTTTCTGGTGGATCGTCTGTCAAATTTCTCCATTATCTTCATGGAGATCAAACCAGATCAAGTTACAGGTCAGATCTGCGGAGAGGCAACCCCGCTCACAGTCAGAATGTCTGTTTTTCTATTGAGCTATAAAAACCACTTGTAATTTAGAGCTGTTAAACGTCATACTGTAGAACATTTCAGAGCAGAGCAATGACATATCCATAGAAACAAGGAGCTGACGGACCCTCCACCAGAAAAGTTACACAATGCACCTTTAACGTAATACACTTTTGCATATTTTAAGGCAAACGTAATTGAATATTTAAGTAGATTTGTCGGAAAGTAAATGAAATAGTAACTAACAAAAACTGACGCAACATATTGAAAGTTTGCGTTTTTGCTCAGTGTATTCAGTTACTTCCCAATACTTTTAAAAGTTTACCCCCATTTTCTTTCAGAACGCTACACCACATGGAGTAGTAACTTACTTCTTCCATCCAATACTGCCCCTCTCGCCCTCTCCCCTCTCCCTATAACAATAATAACCTGATTCATGTATTCGATATGGCCCAGATAGATCACCAAGACACATTATCCCCCATTCCTCTATACTGAAAGCATTATTACACCATGTAGCTCGTGTTGTTAGCGCGGGCACGTTACCGGCATGGTCACTCTATTTCTCTTTTCGCAGGTGAACCGTGGCTTTGAGATCGCGCCGGGGCCAGGAAAGAAAAATCACACCAGATGCCCCGGAAAATCGGATCAGCGCGCACAATAAAGCCCGGCAAAATGACCCGAGAACGCCGTAGAGAAGCACGCCCACTTTTCATCTGGCTGGGTGCTTTAGTGAAATGCGGCTAAAGAAGGAGTAGCGTATATATAAGTACCGGCTTGACATTTCGTTTGTCCAGTCGAAAATAGAGGACATACATCGTCTCTTATTGCGTAAAATCGGGGTAGGGAGGGGTGAGGGTGAAAATACCCACGATGCAATTCAGCTGGCCCCTGGGTGTGGCTGGTCACTGGGGGAGGTTGATCCGGGAGTCATACTACGCCGGAGATGGATCACGTCAATTTGCGGCGAAAAAACAATATGGCCCCCGTCCAGCCTCTCTCTCTATGTTTTTCGAGATGTGCAGCCTTCAGTCAATCGCATTAAAGCAGGAATCTAGCCTCGACGCCGTGCCTCTGTGCCCTTTGGCAAATCACAGCATTAGCTCTGTATGGTGTGCTATGGCTGTGCTTTGTCATAAGAGGCATTTTCAAGATATGATTATTTCTTTCATAACAGCCGGGAAGAAAGTTCTAAAAATATTTCTTATAAGTTAGATCTGTGTACTTTTTTTTGAAAGTAATCTCGCCTGTTTTTGTTTTGTTAAAGGGCCCATATTATGTTTTTATGGATCTATGTTATAATGTTGTTTCCTCATCAAAAACAGACCTGGAGTTGCGTTTTGTTTTATTCACACAAACCCTGCATATTTAAGATGAGTTCTTCTCTTAGACTGAAAGTATTCCACCACCTTGTGATGTCATGTGGTAATATGGAAAGTGCTTCACTATCACTAGAATCATTTGGATAATTTCAGCTCTGGAATTGCCGATCTCTACTTAACTAAAGGTAAAAGAAACTGTTAACTAAAACTTCTACTACATGGCATCACAAGGTACAACAGAGCATTTTGAGTTTCGGAAATGTAGAGAGATTAACAACACAGGATTCATCAAAAATGTGTTAATGAAACAAAACACAACTCCAGGTATGTTTTTGAGGAGGTAACAGCATTACAACATGACTTAAAGCTCACAAAAGTCAATGTTGTGCAATCCAGGACCTTTAATACTTAAGTTATCACTGTTTTTAATTGATGCTGTACTGGAAAATATCACAGATTACGAATGTACTTGAAGTTTGAATATCTTTAACTGCTTTTCTATTTGGCACTTGCCTCACTGATTTACAGGCTACTACCGCCATCTTGTGGTGCAATCTGAGAATGCAGCTTCTTCTTCACTGTATCTTGGTCTGAAAAGTGCCTATGAAATGCATTTTCTTCTGAACATTTAGATATGGCAAGATCACCAATATTTGTATTTGTATTATTATATTAATTAGCAATATAAGAAACAACACAAAAAATAATGATAATGTTAAGAGATTTCTTGATGCATGTTTTTCAAGTTAATGTTTTTCAAGTTAATCAAATAAATACCGTACTCATTACAAATCTCAGCCCCCCTTTGGCCCCACTTTACCATGTACACACTGAAAAAAAATAAAGACATCACTGTTTGGTCATGGTGTCATTCATCGTGAACCACTGTAAAACTGTAATGTTTCTTCTCACAGTAACTCTTACACTAAAATTTGATATTGCAGCATTCCTATTCTGAATCATTTCAAAGGCAGGTTAAAACAAATAGTCACCTTAAAAATAAAATCAATCGAATAACACAGAAGAACAAAGACAAAAGAAATCATAGTTGCTCATTCTTGTTGGGTAGAATGCAGAAAAGGCCCATGAACAAAAATGATGGGAAGAATGTGGTTAAAGGTGCATTGTGGAACCTTTGTGGTGGAGGGTATGCCACTTTTTTTTTTTTTTTTCTTTCAGGAGATGTTATTGCTTTGCTTAGTATGTTCCGCAGTACAGAATTAAAAGTCTATTCAGTTTTTGTTTTATTGGAAGTGATTTTATTGTTCAGATATACCTTCAAGAACATGCAGTCTTGTGTGAACGGGCCCGCCTCTCCACGGAACTGATCTGTACCTCGACCTGCTTGCCTTCATGGAGATAGATCAGTTACGTACATCTGCACGGAGACTATCACATGGCGTACCTTCTCCAAGAAAAGCTACTCAGTGCACTTTTCAGGTTAAGATACACTTTTTTTTTTTTTTTGTTACTTATTGTCCATGTAGGGAAATTTGTCCTCTGCGTTTGACCCATCCTTCAGTGTCTCAAAAGCAGAGATCGCCGCAGTGCAACGTTCAAGGACTCATCTCTGTTATCTTACTGGTCAGGACTTAGCTGGATACCTACTAATATGGTGCATGTTTTGGGTTATTGGGCAGTGTATCATAACTGCGTTCCCCTGACACCGCTATAAGTATTTGCCGGTTCTTATCAAAAAATAAAAACTGAATTATGACTTAGCGGGAGGTAAGTGTATTTGGAAGACTTTCATTTTCGCCCTTGCACATTTTAAGTTTTAAATCGCGAAGCTTGGTGTGATGGGTTGCTTGTTATTTTAGGGGTCACTTTCTTATATGTCGGTGTTTTTGTTGTTTAAAAATCAATTCAAAAAGGAATAAAAGGCTCAAATGCAATTGATACAAATAGGGAGGAAAAGCCAGACTATCGTTCGGAAATTGAAAGCTTGAGTTAGTCGTGCGGCATAGTCAACCCCACTCAAATTAACATTAAAAGAAAGCTACCTGTTTTCATCTCCCATTGCTTTTCCACCTGCTTGCCTGCGTTGCAAATAAAACCACTTTGTGCGCTCATATCTTGAACTGAAGTATGACTTTAATACCTCGATAGAAATAACCAGGTTGCAGAGTCTTTTGAAAGGGCCGCACAGGAGGGGAGCTGCGTGCCCGGGGCTATACACCGCTGTGTGTGAGTGAGTAGATGTGCTGTCACTTCAGATTAGCCCTGTGACGGAGAGCCCACAGAGGTAATAGGGGGTTCATAAAAATCATAAGAATGGTTATGGGCAACAATGAAAGATGTCGTATTCAGGCAGGCTTGTGTTACACCTATTTGGCCTGAATTACACTGCGAGTTCTGTGAGCGAACTGACAAACAGAGCTGACATTAAAGTGGACGTATTGTAACACGGGCTGACAGTCTGGGTGTATTGCTATGATAACGGGGTCAAAGGTGGCGATGGGCTGGGATAATAAAGATATGGGTGACGTATGGGAAGTCATAAATGATTACTGTAATGTTAAAGCTGTAAATGGAAAGTATTGATGGAAATATTGTGGTGTTGGATACGGAATTCCATTGTGGTACAAAGAGAATACACCTTCATTTGGTGAGATTATAACTATTGTAAATATAAATTATAGTTTCACACCAATCAAGAAGCAATTTGTGAAGGAAAGTTGAAAAATATGTTGAAAATTGCAGTTACAGAGTTCTAAAACATACTGATCCAAACATTTGGCACAATTTACACATCAGAAACACATTTTTCTAACACTTTTAACATGATTTCAAGAAAATAAAGGTGTTTTCTTATATTTGTTTTTGTCAGATAATAATTTCTGTGTACATTAGAGGAGTTTTTTAGGTAATAGTCATGTGATTGCTTAGTGTGATGTCACAATTTCCAGCCAGAAAGTAAAATTGTAAACCTAAAAAATAGCCAAACTGCGAAAACAATGTGTGAAAGATTTTTGCCAAAATCGTAAATATAATGATCTGTAGTGTGTTTTTGAAAAATATGTAGTCTAACCTGTCATAGGCATTTTAAGTTATAACATGCATAATTCATAGTGTTACATTTTGGTCAGTGTAAAACATGATATTGATATAAAATTGTATATGATTTTTTGCTTTAAAAGTGAGAAGAAGCTTACTAGAACTGATTATTGGGACAGACAGCACACAGCAGACATATTTTGACCTCCTGCTTATACAAAATACAAATCTGTATTGGGAGGAAACAGGTTCAGGTTTAACTTCCTGCTCATAGTGGCATTTCAGTGTATAGCAAAAAGAACATTTGCTTTTACATGTATTATTGTTGAAAATAGCCATGTGGCATTTTACACCTACATGTAGCCTGTAGTTTTTGAATAATCATTGGTGAGTACTAGAGGTGGGGACTTGCAAGTTGTGACTTGGACTCGAATCAGACTTGAGTCACTATTTTTAGGACTTGAGACTTGACTTGATAAAATGGACTAAGACTTGGGACTTGCCTTAGACTTGAAGGTCAGTGACTTGGGACTTGACTCAGACTTGAAGCACTTTTTAAACCTGAATTTGTTCTATTCTGACTGTAATGATTCAGTCTAAGATCTTGTCAAGACATTTAAAAAGGAAAAATTTGCATTTCTGCAACTCTTAAAAAAATACTCACATATAAATATACTATGACATTATAAGTACAATTTATCTTACTAAGACTTGAAATGACTTGAAGCTCAAAGCAGATAACTTGGACATGACTTGGACTTATAAGTCAGTGACTCGAGACTCGACTTTGACTTGTCTGTATTTGACTTGGGACTTGACTCGGACTTGAGATCAAAGACTTGAGACTTGCAAAACGATGACTTGGTCCCAACTCCGGTAAGTACAGTACAGTGGGCGGGGATAGGGGGTCAGTGAAAACAGCAATTTTCTGAGCAATCAAGCCTTGAATGCAGAAAAAAACAGGATTACTCAAAGTCAAACTCAATTGCTCATGCATGAATGAATCAAATACATACCAGTGCCATATGATCCATTGTGTACTCCGTGGACCTCAGGGACTGGCCTCCTGCTGGTGGCCGTAGTCAAGACTAAACATGGAGAATTAATTAGCATTTCAGTTTTATGTAGCTAAAATCTAGAGCAGTTCCTGAAGATGTGAAACAGGCTTCTACTTTGACAATGATCAAATCCAGGCTCAAAATCGTATTTAGCTGTGCATATGACAGATTTTTTATTTTTTATTCTGCGCTCATCTCTTTGATTATTAAAGAGCAGTAGCTCAGTTGGTAAGAGCATTTGTCAACTGATCCAAAGTTTGAATCCCGCTCGCGACAGAAACATCATTGGTTGAACAGTAACATCCACTAACCTACAGGCTGGTGTTGCGATTCTATCTCCCACAGATGAATGCTGCCATTGTCTGGACTCTTAACCCGTCTCGCCCCCGGAGTCTACGTACACTGGTGTATGAATGTGTGTGTGAATGGTTGAGTGGTTCCTTGTTGTTGTAAAATGCTTTGAGTGCCTTTGAACGTATAAAAGCGCTATATAAAAATGTGACCATTTACCATGACCATGTGACCATATTGATGATTATTTATGCTTTTATTTGGGTATTAAGAAGTTAACCTTCCTGGCCTCACAGAAATGTTTTCAGTAAACATAAAAATATACAAAAGAAACAAATATCTTGTGATACACTGAAGGAGGTCAATGAGGGATTACTAAAGATGATCAACAATAAAATATATATTACATATAATAATAAAATGTAGGCCCTAAACCTAACCTGATTTGAAATAGACAATGCAGGTCTTTGTGCAAAATCCAGAGGCACTTGCAGTTCCTAAATGATCCCACAAGATGGTGCCGTTTCTTCGACTTGCGCTACATTCAAACACATCAAACTTATTTGCTTATTCTCAACTAGAAAAGTCCTTAATAAAACAGTATCTACTTATGAAACGACATTCAGGCAATGTGCAAGCAAGCAAAGCCTAAGAAGCACCGTAGTCCTCACTGGTGAAAATAATTAATACATTAGGGTGACCATATTTCCGTTTGTGAAAACCCGGACACCTTGGGAGAGGGGGGGGTCTCACTGTTTCGTCTAAACCAAGACTAATCTTGGACTTGAGAGAGAACGCTGTTTCAGTCACGTGATCATGATGATGCGTGAATTTCAGGTGGAGGGCAGAAAGTGAAGACAAACACGACAAACACGGCTCTGGAGAACACAGATATGGAGAAGAGTTCTTATTGTAAAGATTTAGAGCCCGTAGCAAGGCAAAAGTACGAGCAGTTAGTTGACAAATATATTGGGCATGACCCTGATCTTATTGAAAATGAGAGAATTTTCAACCGAAGTAAAAGATTTGTTGACAATCGAGGCAGAGGAGATGACGAACTATTTAGCTCTTCAGACATCGTTCTACACCAGACAACAGATGAAGGCGTACAAAAGTTTGGAGGCATATAACTTTTTTTTGTCAGTGGATGGGTCCTCAACCTTGGTGCAAAACGACTAAATGATGATTATCGTTTGGTCTTCGCCAGGGTTGAGTGTTTCTCTTATTTTATGTGTATAGACCGTTATGGGAAAAACTGCAGTGTATTGGCAGTAACCAGTCTATCTGGGTAACAGGTTTGTAATCCACTTTTTACGGCGTTTTTCTGTCAGCTTTTCCCATTTCTGACCTTTGTGGACGACTATATTCGGTACTCAAAAAAAATCGCTTTTCCTTCTCTCGGTTAAAACAATTGGCACAGCCGTAAACTACACAACACATCGGCATTTTCCTCCAGTCAGTTCACTTCCTGCCCTCCATCTAATTTTGCGTGCTGACAAACGTAGCCCTGTGACGTCACGTGAAGCCCAGCTATTCGCGCGTCATCGTGATCACGTGACTGAAACCCTCCTATTGCAGCGTGAGGTCTTTTCTCCTCCAAGCCCTTTCCGACGGTGAGTCCTGTTTCAGTTCTGGTTTAGTCCTGGTTTAGTCCTTGTTCAGTCGTGGATTAGTCCTTGTTCAGTCGTGGATTAGTCCTCCTCTTCAGTCCAGGAATCAGTCCTGGGTTAGTCCTGGTTTGGTCTTGGTTCAGTCCATGGCGTAGGCAGCGCAAAAGTTTGATATAATCTCCGGTTAACGGGCGGGTGCGGTGTTGTACTGGGTATCATTCGTTCATTCGTTTTTCAATATAAAATCAAAAATAAGAAAACGAAAAAAACAACAGTTTTCTTCATTATTTGTCTCCAAAACCAAAATTTAAAAAAACGGATAACGATTCGTTTTTTCAGTTTTCGATTTTGTTTAAACACAAAAATCGTTTTTTCAGTTTTCGATTTTGTTTAAACACAAAATCGAAAACTGAAAAAACGAATCGTTATCCGTTATCCGAAGAATGGAAAAAACGGATAACGGCCGTTTCCCGTTTACGTGACTTCCGTGACTGCGATGCCGGACTTTTGCACCGCGGACGTTTGGTCACCCTATAATACATAAGAGCATGCATAAAAAATTTAAATGAAAAAACAAGCCTATTATAAAATAAAGTTACGAAATCCAATTTAGGGACATTTTAAAATATGCTAATACGATAATTATTTAGACTATGTTTACCACTTTCAGTTACATGGGAGTGGGGTATTTTACAACTTACAAAAGGGGAAAAGGACACCTACATATTATTTAAATTTTTATTGTATTTATATTGTATTGTTGCTTAAAACCTTTTCATTTAAATTTATTTTTATGTAGATTTTTTTTATTTTTTTATTTTAGAATTAGACCGGCACAGCTATGGGGAAAAACATAAACTAAAGAAATTACAATTAGAAGTTAATTTCGTGAAAAGGCAAGTAAAGCCTGGGATCAGAGAATAAACAACTCTTGTCCTTAACTAAAAGACTAAAGATCTCATATTCAGTGTTAATATTCACTTTCCCCTATGCTTTCCCCTCGGAGCGTGAAGACCCTGAACCTGTCTGTGATTGGTTCGCGACGGTCACCTGACCCAAACTCTGAGTCACGTGACTGATATTCCACCCTCGCCATTTTGCAATGTGGAGAGCAGAGCTTCTACTTTTTATGGCAGAGAAATAATCAGAGCGGCTTATGCGCTGAGGACAAAGACCAGCGCGCTGATCTGTGTCCGTGAGTACATTTCATTTGTATACGACGTCTGTATTCTTCAACACTCATTAACAGAAGAGACAGTTAAATCCTGCTCGTATACTCGTGTTTGGTTAGCTTTTAGCATGTGTGGCTCGTGTGGTGAAAAGAAGGCAAGCTATGCGCCGATCGGGCTCCAAAACTTGCGTGGTCCGTCACTATTTCTGAAAACTCTAGCGTTAATGATTCTGTTAAAGTTGTAGTATCTGATCTCCTACCATTAACATTACAGTGACATTTAGCTAAGAGGTTCTGTTAAGAGTTAGGAGGCAGTGCCCAACTTCTGTGAGCTGCAGGGGAGCCACAGTGGATGACATATTTTTAGCCCCTGACATAACAGGTGCTGGTTTGGGACTGTGAAAAGCACATGCTAATATCCACTGAGGGTCTGAGCTGAGTCCAGTCATATGATCTGGAAGAGGGGCTAATAGTTATTAAAAAATATTATATTATTACAGCTCTTATTCATATATTTTTTCTTCATATTTATCCCACATTTAACCATTGCAGATTATTATAGTAGCCTATTGATTGAATTGAATGACTTAATTTCTCTTCTAAAATTCTCACAATATATTTTCTTTATTATGAATATGTTACCACCTGGATAATCATGATTATCAACTAAATAATCTTGACCTTCCAAAAGGTCACACAGACAATGCAGAACAGACGGTAAACAGTACAGTACACTTCTTGAACTCTCTTTATTATGCTTTAGGAGCACTAAGCGGAAGTAGAAGAAAGAGGAAGACAATTTGTGGTCAGACAGACGAAAGTAGTTCCCTTATAAGTTGTAAACAAAAGCACATGTCTTCAGTGTAGTATTCAGAGTTGCATTATACTTTTAGGTAATTATTAGTCTTTTTTACAGTGAATTTACTTAGTTAGTTTAGCTGCCTTTTATGTCACATAGCTTTAAAGATAATATAAGTTGTGTTCTAAAGGCATGCTGGAAAACTGCATTGTTAACCCAAGTCATATGTCACAGGCTCCACAGGGGTCAAATTACCATATCAATTCAAAGTGATCTGGGAAGACACAAACACTTAATTTATTTCACTCAGTAACAATTTGTAGTCATGTTGGTTGTTTAAACAACAGAACAATACAAGGACAATAAAAAACTGTCTAATATTCACACTTAGTAATCTATGTTCTTTTTTTAAATTGCTGTTGTACGAATTTATGCCTTAGCGTTTTTTTTTTATCGAAGTAGTAAATCTAGTAGGTGTGGTTCTGCCGCAGATTAATTGCTTTAACTTTGATTTTGGAACATCATTAAAATATGTGTTTCTTTTCATATAGTGATGTCCAAAAATTGACCTCTAAAATAATTAAGATGCCTTATAACATTAGAAAAAAATATATGTATTTTGTGTTGAAAATTACATTCTGTTGTTCCATCATGATGGTATTAAAATCAACAATTTTCCTCTCACAATAGAGTTTGAAATTTTTGCATTGTTACAACATTAATGGGGAAGAGGTGGTGTTTTATTGCTTCTCCTCTATGTAATAAATATTAAGTTAAAATGACTAGCTAAAACTGCTATTCTACACCTCTTTACTTTTACTACTATGCTTTAACTTGCCTCTTTTGTATTTTAGGTGATGGAGGAGGTCAGTGACACAGCTGTACTGGTCACCTCCTCGGCCCCTCAAAGTCAGACCCTTCAAGGTTCCTCTGACCACAACCACGCCAGCTTCCAACAGAAACAAGCCGCCGACTCTCTCATCCAGGTCATCCAGAAGCTCAGCAAGATCGTCGAGAAGCGGCCCCAGCGCTGTCGCACCTTGGCCGGTCAGAAACGCCTGCTCTACGAGGCCTCCACCAGGGTCCCAGGAGTCTCTGCTTACAGGAAAACCCGCAAAACCTGCAAGGAGGAAGAAAGCTTTGTCAGCACAGATGGCGCTGATGAAGATGCTTGTATGCTAACATCGGGTGACAGCAACAACAACATTGCCACCTCCGTTACTGAGATCGCAGATAACCCTGGGAGCTCTGAGCACAAGCGGACAGTGACATGCTATCAGTGTAGCCTCTGCCCCTACCTCTCCCCTACCCTGAGCCTTTTGAGAGAGCACCTCAAACAACATGATGAGAACCACAGCGACCTCATCCTCATGTGTTCTGAATGTCGCTTCACCTCGCGAGACCAAGACCAACTGGAGGCGCATGTCAAACTGCATTTCGACAATAGCCCCAAAGACAGAATTAAAAGTGAAAGTTCAAACGAGCTAGTGCAAAAGAAATGGTACAGCTACGAAGAATATGGTCTCTACCGCTGTCTCATTTGCAGTTACGTCTGCAGTCAACAGCGAATGCTCAAGACGCACGCATGGAAGCATGCCGGGTTGGTGGACTGCACTTACCCGATATTTGAAGACGAAGAAGGGGCCGCAGGAGCTAGCAGGAGAGAACCCCAAATTGCTCAGGTCTCCGCCTGCGTCACCACAACCAGAGAGGAAGTGGTCCTGCTGTCTCCCGTCGTCCAAGATAAAAGCACACAAAATGTCCAGTCCGGTTTGAAACTGCAGCTGTGTGTGCCGTTGGCAGTGGAGAATAAACAGGATGTCTCCACTCAGTCCGAGCCCAGAGTCGTGAAGCTAGAGCAGGAAATATCAGAGGAAACCGTGTATCCGATGAAAGACGTCGTCGCAGATGGGCCAGTGGTGGAGGTGCAAGTAACCACGGATGCGGAGAGCCATGACAACGCTTCAGACAGCTTGCTCTCTTCCGCTCAAAAAATCATCAACAGCAGTCCTAACAGCGCCGGACACATCAACGTGATCGTAGAGAGGTTGCCTTCTGCCGGGGATGCGGTTTTGACCACCAACCCTCTTCTCCTAAGCCCGGACGAAGATGCGGACAAGAGCATACTTAATGCATCCAAACATATCAAAGTAGAGGATGAAGAAAGTGACAGTACTAGCTCTGTTGATGGCCAGTCTATAGCTGAAAATACCGTATCTACCACTGACTTGCCGAGGGATGAAAACGTACCTCCGACCGGCCGCAAAAGAACGCATTCAGAATCTTTGCGCTTGCACTCGCTAGCAGCCGAAGCCCTTGTCGCTATGCCCATGCGAACGCCCGAACTCTCCAATTCGAAAGTTGTTCAGAAACTTGAAGAGCAGGCATCAGACATTAAACCAAGTGTCGTCAAACCCAAACGAGAACAAAGTTTGGGGTCACTTGGTGAAGGGGACGAAGAGGTTACTGCTACTAAAGCTGCGGGCATCAGTTTGTCCCTCCTCACAGTCATTGAGAGATTGAGAGAGCGATCAGACCAAAACACGTCTGACGAAGATATACTAAAAGAGCTACAAGATAACGCTCAGGTGCAAAATGGAGTAACGGGGGGCGTAGTAACGGGGAGTGGAACGGCGAGCTACGTGGATGGATTGGTAGCGTCTTCTGATAACAGCCTGGTGGACTATATTCAGGGCAGCGACAGGCCGTACAGGTGTAAGTTGTGCCAGTACAGTAGCGGTAACAAAGGCTACATCAAGCAGCATTTGAGGGTGCATAAGCAAAGGCAGCCGTATCAGTGTCCCATCTGTGAACACATCGCCACGGACAGTAAAGATCTAGAGAGTCATATGATCAACCACTGTAAGACCAAGATGTACCAGTGCAAGCAGTGCCCGGAGTCATTTCACTATAAGGTGAGTCAGATGCAGGTAATTATGGGTTTGCAAATTAGATGTATAATTGAAAATTTTTTGTATTTTTGGGCTTGGGTTGACAAAAAAAATCTATATTAAAATGACATTGAATCAATAGAAAATAATCACATCAATAGAGCATAGCTGAATGTTTCCTGAATAGATTCAATAATGATCTGTAAGGACAAGTCTGAGTTCACATGGAAATATTGGCAATGGTAAAAATCTACCATGAGGTGTGTGGAGAAAAATACTTTATTTTCAGAGGAAAAAAATGTTGTTAAAGTTTTTAATGAAAATTGTTAACAAGCTTTACTATCAAAATTGTGTTTAAAATGTTAGTATTGTGACAACACAAAGGATTATTATTTTTATATTGTAATATGAATAAAACCTTTTGAGATGAGTCAAAATCACATTTGAGCTTCAACTGACGTAATAGAACTTACCACAAGAAAGAAGAAGCAATACCACAGTTTGAAATGTTTTTTAGGTCTGGAGAGCAAAAATGCATGTGCATTAAAATAATGGCAAGTTGTTGTTCGTGGTTTATGTTTAATAGGCATAGTAAATTATCTTAACCAGATTCTTCATGAAACAGTTCATGTGTAACTCCAACTTTTTTATTGATAACATAGAAATAGATATAGATAGATAATACAGAGAAGTTAACTTCCATTTTACAAATACATGCACAGATTGTGTTATTCTTAATCAAGAGTGGATTGTTATCAGTCATAATGGATCATGTTTACATTATTGTTCTCGAGGGCATTTGGTTGAAGTATGACTTGTTATCCTCCATATGCTGGCTGTTGATGTGATGAATCTGCACAGGCCTGAGGGTGTCTGGGAGAGCAGAGCAGGCCATGTTTAGTCATGCCCTGCATATGGACACTGTTTATGTGTTCTGAGTGTGTATGGCGATGTGCTGTGAGTTTTCGTCATTCTCAAACCCAACAAGGATGTCACAGTTTATAGGGCTGGTTCTATGGTTAGAAATGGAACTCTTGCAATCTGGTTTTAGCTACACAAAGCAAGAAGTTACTCTTCAGACAGTTGTTGTGTATTTTAATCTTTACACAACACTAAATTAGTATTAAAGGTTCACTTCGTAACATTAGAGATGCAGGTTCTCCACCTGCTTGTCTCCGTGGAGATGTAGTTGCTTTTCTTGGAGTGTTCCACTGTTAGTATGGCTTTAAATTCAGGGTGCTATTGCTCCAAAATATCTTTGAAACATACTTGAGCAGGCACAACTTTTTGCAGATCTGACCTGTCCTTCTCTTACAAGCATCACCAGGTTTATACCATGCTGTGGAACATTCTAGTCAAATTAATTACATTATGCATACAAGCAGACGACAGATCTTCCAACAGAAGTAAATTTACTAGCACCTCTAAATAATACAATGCAATTTAGAAACTGCAATCCATTAGTAATGCAACACGTTCATTTTATTATTGTGATCAACAATGCGCGAGTCAATAGCAGAATTACAATTGGCAACCCTAACACACCCAGTAAAAGTTTATTGCATCTGTTAGTGTAATTTGAGCTTGGATTGAAAATGCAATAAAGCATTACCGCAGGGCAAATATTTAGCTTCTCACTTATTTCCTGGTGACAGCTCGGCCAACAAACAAACAAATGCAAAGTACAATGGGACGAGCACTGCAATACTAAGCACCTAGCATACTTGGCAAACGGAGCTACAGCGTTTGAACTGAGAAGATTGTTTTGTTAGTGTTTTTCCACAGATTGGGGGAATTACATTGCAACACTTGGCACTTTGTTTCCTAAAATGGGTGTCCTTATTAGGGCTGTAGTCGACTAAATACATTCTTTAAAAAGGGGCGTGATTAAAGATCTGAGAACTATCATCCAAACAGCACTCACAAGACTACAAGTGCTCGGGAGTTCATGCAAAGACAAATATTTATGCAGAAGAAAACGTATTAGGAATTAGGGATGCACCAAACCAGCTTTTTCAGTTCCAATACAGATTTCTTTACTTTATCTATAAGCAACTGCCAATACCAACCTATAGCAGTAGAGCTTGAAAATAATGATGTTTCCTTTTAAACAATAAGAAAAAATAATAATGTGTTATATAACTGTTTTTTATCTCTCAAATAACTACAAAACAACTCTGTATAAATAAAAAATTCTAACTTTATGAATTCCTGGGGCAGCTATGACCAGTAACTAGTCTTATTACAAGTAGGGTATCGATTGAACCGATATTTGGAATCCGATCCATCAAGTTTTTCAGTATGGCCGCCGACAATACATGTTAAATGGATTTGTACATAACTAGATGAAACTTGTGGCTCTTGAGTTTAATCTGACACTTTATGATATTTTCTGGTATTGGAATGAACCAAAGGAAGCAATGTTGTTCAGTTAACATCTTTTATTTATTCTTGCACACCTTTCTTATCTGCTTTAGTGTCAGCTGAGAACCCATGAAAGGGAATTCCACAGCCCGGACGAGGCATCAGTGACTGAAAAGGTGACCAAAGGGGAAGAGGCATATCGCATTACAGGCAATGGTGAGCCAGATTTGCATTGGTTTTCACACGCTTCAGTGAACTATGACTTAAGTTTACCTCATAGTGTTTCCTGAGATGACACGAGCAATCCATTTATTTCATATTAAAGGGCCCATATTACACTATTTTCTGATTTATGTTATAATGTATGTATGTTTCCTCATCACAAACATACCTGGAGTTAGGGTTAGGGTTAGTGTTTTGTTTCATTCACACATGTTTAACCCCCAACCCTGCATAGTTAAGCTTAGCTCTTCTCTCAAACAGAAAAAACGCTCTGTTCCACCTTGTGATGTCATGTGACGCTCCACTGTGGGTTTTAAACTCCGTACACCTTCACTAGAATCATTTGGATGATTTCACCTCTGCAGTTGCCAATCTATACTGAAAAAAGGGTAGACTAAAACAGACTAATAACAAAAGGATTACTAAAAATGTGTGAATGAAACAAAACGGAGGCTATTTTGCGCAATGTAGGACCTTTAATGTCACATTATATCACATATACTGATGAATAACACAGATACGATATAAAAGGGTTATGGTTACTTCTATTGATGTATAACCATTTTTGTTGGGGGTAAAAATAGACTATTGCACTGCAGTCTTTTCTATTAAAGAGAAACACTGCCTCTAGAACTAGCAAGGAAATATTGGCAGAAGTTGATAAAATTTTTTTTTTTTTTTTAATAGAGCACAATGGCCAGAAAATGTACAAGTGTGACGAGTGTAATTACACCAGCTCCACCTATCTTGGCGTGAGGAACCACAGGCGGATACACAACGCAGACAAACCTTATCGGTAAGATTGTTGGTTTATCAAACTGCTGGACCTGCACAAATGTGAAGGAAGTTGAATTGAAACAACTGTTTGCTATGTCAATATCAAGTACAGTCCAACCCAATTTGCGATGTGATAATGATGCCAGAAATGTTATGTAAATGTAAAAAAGCATACACATTTTACAATTTTCATGATGATCTAAATCATTAAACCATTCACATAATCGAATAGATTACCATTACACTTACATGTGACCATCTTTTTAAACTAAGCTTGCTGAATGAAAAGGTAATGTTAATTAGAGCCCGACCAATATGGATTTTGTTGTGGCCGATATTAAACCGATATAATGGGAGTTGGAGCTGCTGATAGCCGACATAATCACAGATGTATTTAGTGATGTAAAAATTCACTGTAAATCTTGAATTGATTAAAAAACTTAGGTTTGGCTCTAGTGGATTCTAAATTGGGTTTATTTAGGCAACATTTAATGTTATTTTAACTCTTTACATCATATTTACATACAGTAGATTGGCCTAATGGCATTTTTGCATCACATTCTAGCTGCTAGTGATAGGTATTCCAGTTTTTTGTTTTTTTTTGGGGGGGGGGAGAACCGGCTCTTTTGGCTCGGCTCACTAAAGCAGCTGGCTCTTTCGGCTCCCAAGCGACTCTTGATTGTTTTGTTGCAACCAGGACTAAACCAAAACTGAACCAGGACTGAGTGTCGGGACTCGGTTTCTATCTCTCTCCTTCACTCGAGCCCAAGATTAGTCCTGGTTTATTCATTTTATGCTGAACTGCAGCCAAATATGCACTTTTTTTATCCTATGCACACGCAGATTTCTGAAAGTTTCGTTTTCAGCCGCTGCTGCTGTCAAACTACAGGTCTACATGCGGCATAAAGAGAAAACACGGCTCCCAATAAGAAGCAGGCTCCCGTTGTTCGCTTCAAAGAGCCGGATCTAAGAGCCGCTTCGATCGCGACCGACCCATAACTCCAAGCTAGTAAACTATCGCTATTAGCCTTTAGCCGTAAATGCTGCGCACCGCGGTAGTTAATTATATGCATAAATGTGGATCATTCACACGTCTATTCACAGCTCATTTACATATCAATGCAGGTCCAGTAACAAATATACGGCCAATGTAGTCACTTTACAATAGACCAATAGAAAACAGCCTGTTTATGTGCGGGAGCTACAGCAGCTAACCGCTAACAAAACCTAAACTAGCTTCAAAGTCGATGTATTTCCAACACTCACCGCTCACACAGGCTCCTCCTCACATCACAAGTCTGAACTAATAAATGTCCTTTTAATCCAGACTCAAACCGATTGTCCGAAAAAGAAAATAATCTCAGTGTTGCGCACCGCTGCGGGTGTAAACAAACACACACGAGTGAAGTGACGTCACTCTGGTGGTGTGTTCAGGTACAGTACGACACAGACAAATGACTCCGCAGATAAATACTGATGCGGAGCCACATATTTGGACATTTATCTGTCTGTAAATTGGATTAAATGAGAGTCTAAACTTTATAACGAGTGATACGACCCAGCTCGTTTGGGGTGAGGGAAGTAACAAAAATAAAACCAAGATGTAAAATGGAATAAATTAAGTAATGTTTAATTAACAGGAATGTAAACGTAAATTAACAAAACACTAAAAAATATACAGAAAACAACCTAAACTAAGAAACAGAACAACAGAATAAACAGAGTTTTGTGCCAGAAAAGGGGTCACGCAGGCGTACACAAAAACGAGTGGTAAAACTTAGGGACACACACTAAACTAAAACACAAGTTCCAAATTAAACCACATAAGCCCACAAACAGAATAGAGTGACCAAATCAAAAAAGGCACAAAACTGAACTAGACTAACACACAAACACAAAACCAAAATGGCATACTGGCCACCAAGGCCAGCAGCCCCAAACAGGTGCTGGCAATCTCCTTAAATAGGGGGAGGTGGCTGCAGGTGAGGTGGGCGTCGACTTGCCCCACCAATCACAGACCAGGGCACGTGCAGCAGGAATCAAGAGAACTCTGCAGAAATATTACAACTAAGGCCTGGGGCCGTAACAACGAGGTATAACATGCCCACGTGAAATATCGGCCCATATCAGCAAGCATATCGGCCGATAACCGATATGTCTCCAGGTGCCCATATTGGCTGATAATATCGGCCAGCCGATATATCGGTCGGGCTCTAATGTTAATTAGACCTAAACTGACATTTTCACATAATTATTTTCTATTTTTATAGTAGATTACATTTAAACACATTTAGTTCGCTTTGAATGCTTGACTTCTTACCATTAAATTGTGACATTATGATGATTGTTTCATTGATTAATTACATCTCAGAAGGTCAAGTTATGACAAAAAATAAATGACAAAAATTTAATATTTAATTTTAATTTGATTTTGAGGATTCCCTTCTAACCAGACAGTCCACTTTCTAATTCTACAATTGTGTAAATATAACTAAATGTCCATAGGTCAATCTGATGTAACTTGAATATCAAATACTCTCTGCTGAACGTCTGTTTACATTTAAGAGTTGTGTGGCATTGAAATTACAGCTTGTAAATTATTAATTGTGATAAGAACTACATAAATATGAACAACTAATTGAAATTCAGTCCATTGCCTTCATATATTATTTAGCCTGTTGTGTATTGACTTGGGAGTCATGAAGTATTAATGTATGATATGACCTGCAATGGCTTTGGAGTTTTTACTTATGGGTCAAGTTGGCTCAGAATTTAAATAGTAATACACCCAAATGCGGTAGTAGTACAATGAACTGAACACATAAAACAATAAATATAATGTAACTTCTTGTTGACAATCATCCAATATGGATTTTTTTGCACAAATGCGATATCCAATATTTGTCTTGCTGTTGTGGCTGATAAACGATATTTACCGATTGTAAGCTTTTAAAACCCATTGCAAGGACAGCATTTATGATAAATTATAGTGAAGTTTACAAATAAAGTTTTTACACTCCTAAGTCTGTTCAAAAAGACAAATCTGAAACACAAAAAAAATATGAATGACAAGTTGTTTTTTAATCTGAAGCACTAAGGACAGACCTGGAATGACACATGGGGACAAACACAGACTGGAGCAGTGCAGAAAAAATATCAATGCCAAATACTGGCTAAATTCTTAATATGAGACGATCAGTGGAAAAATCCTTAAATAACCTATAAATCATCCCTGCATTTTTTTTTATTTTTTTTTTTTTAGCTTTGACCATCCAAGCTAAGAACCACAGGCTGTAGTAGCAGTAGAATGTGGTTTAGTATCTCCATGTAAGCTGGTCTGTTGAGCCTGGTGGCCTGCTGTGCCCTCTGCTCCTCACTGTTCTTCAGAGCATTCTTCAGATCCTATTTCTCGATAATGATGCAGCAAACCTCCTGTGATGCATAAAGTTTAGAAAAGAGCTCCCTCACTTTTTAGTCTGTGTGGGCTTGGACTTGCCCTGACACAGCTCAAAATCATTCTAAAGCTATTTAGGTTCATTTCTGTCCTGTGAATGTGACTTTTTACTATTAATACCTGCTCAGAAGAGTATCAAGTTTTGATACTAGCTTCAATTAGTATCTGATTTCCGATACTTTTGACAACCCAGTGGTGTTGATCTCTGATTGGTGCCTCATTTGGTGCCTCATTTCTTGAGCCTTGTTGATCTGATTAGTCAGTTGAGTTTGAATACACCTCCTGACTCTGTAGTGCCCCCTGTTGGTGTAGTACTTCTGAGCACAGCTTCCAGGTCTACTCAGAAGTTTACTCTGAGCATTATTTAAAAATAGATAAGTCAGTCAGATCTAATTGTCAGTTTTTGTTGATTTGTCTCTAATGAATGCCATTGTTGATTTTGCCACCACTCTACATTTAGAACTTTTATTTTATTGAAAAAAATATATATACTAATAGTTTTTTATGTGTTACTTGACAGAATTGCCTTACTTTACCTTTTGTGCTAGCATTTCCCTAACTTTCCACTAGATGGCAGTAAATTGTCAAGAATCAAATACGTGACTAGTGGCACAGCACAGTGAAATCTTGAATAAGTTAATCACACAGGTTTCTGTTCATCTTGTTGTAAACATTTCATTTATTTTGCATATCGCATGCTCTCTTTTTAGGGGGTTAAGTTAGTGAACTGCGTGCTATGAAACTCAGATTAATTTATGTCAGATGCCCTCCCTTAAACATATCGTTACATACATGGTGTTGCAAACTTAAGTAATGTCAGCAGATGCTGTCAGTTAAAGCTGAAATATACCGCAAAACATGAAATACGTGTTGCTGTCAAACTCCACATGAACTGAAGAGCCGGTGCGGAGTTGTGAAATGAAAGAATGATCACACGGCTCTGCGCTCAGTTTTAAGGTTTAAATGTTGCATTGTCTGCCTTTGTTGTTCGAGTCTTCAGGCGGTTGCATCACAGTGAAGCCCTGAACTGCAGTTGTGTGGTGGCGCACCAGCCCACATGAGAAACACGGATCTGCACTTGACAAGACAGCGCTGCGCCTTTGTAGTTTCCAAGCAACATTTTAAAATCACTCCTGTTCGGTGCAGCCTCTCGGAACACGTCGTGATTTACAAGATTTTAGCAAGGTGCTTTTACTTGGGAATGGAAGAAAAAGTATGTGTAAGTGAGTGTAATGTGGGATGTCAAGAGAAGTTTTTATTCATTTATTTTTCTAATCTGAATGGTTGCCATGACAGTGCTTGCTATTTTTGGCTCTCCATTTATTTTAAACTAGACAAATGGCTCTCAAACTTTTCACAAGTGTAGTCGCGATAATAACATTTCTAAAGGAATAAGACTTTATTAATATCAATTCCCATACCACAATGAAAATAAAACTCTTTCTTTAGACGATAGAATGTGATCTTTAACATTAAATATTACCATGTGGTGTTCATCATTCTACAACTATTCAGGAAAGGTTAATTTCTTTCCTGTGAATGTTGCTTTTTTAGTATCGATACCTGTTCTAACAAGTGTCTAGTTTCGATACTAGTTTTAGTATTGCCAGTGCCAGATTTAAAAAAAAACAAGATTTGGTGTTCCGAGTACCACCAGATCTAAACCAAGTATGTAACAGGACTATTCCAGGTCTAATCTAGGGATGAACCGGGTCTTAAAGCAGTCTACTTTATTTTCACTTTAGTTCTAAACAAGAAATTATCCAAATAAGAACAAAAAGCAGATACAATGAACTCTAAAGTAGGTAAACCCATATACTAAAAAAACTGTCCAAGGACTAGCACACTTTGGTCACATCCTTTGGTATCAATAAAACAGAAGCTCAGACAAACTGTGAATCCTTATTCAAATTGCAAAGTGAAATAATATATTCATTTGAGTATATGAAACATATTTTTGCAAACTAGTGCTTCTGTCTATTTTTCTTCTTGTCGGACCATGTCATTCAAATGTGAGTGCTATTTTTTGAATGAGGATGACAAAAACCTCTCTTACTCCCCTCTTAACTCTTGTTTCGGTTGTTTTTCAGTTGCTGCAGCTGCGATTTTGCCACCACCAACATGAACAGTCTGAAGAGCCACATGAGGAGGCACCCACAGGAGCACCAGGCCGTGCAGCTGCTGGAGCAGTACAGGTGAGCCTTTTAGGAGAGGGATTTCAGCTACGGCAAGAATCACAACAAACCCAGTCGAGCCATGTATTTCACTATGATGAATTTGGACTGTTTCCATAGCAGTTACCAATTCAAAACAGACTATTCTTTCCTTTGAAATGGGGCAGAGAGATTATGGACACAATTAAATCACAAATGCTGCCATTTTTTTGAGTCCCACAATTTTCTCCACAAACAACAAAATAACCTTAAAATAGTTTTGTTCTGCATAAAAACGGCTAACCCTGTAGTTTAGATCTGTACAAACATGTTATTCTTGTATTAGTTTGTCATTTAATGTTTTGATCTTTTTGTCAGTTCTTCTAGACAAGTTGGAAATGGAAACTTTGAACAGAATCCATTACTCAAAAATAAAATGCAAATCTAATTGCAATTGCAATGCTTGTCAGAAAAAATCACAATTAAAACCCTATTTTGAAATGGACAGTTAAATATGGTCAGGCTGCAGTGGTTGTTTGTTAATGTTGCATGTTAATGTGAAGTAATACTTTCACTGTGTAGAATCAGGTCAGGACACACTCTTGGCTAAGTATTGTCTGAAGGATGTCTAACCTTATACTTCGCACAGTGCGCCGCCAGCTATTAGGCAGTTCTTGCTTCATCCCTCAGTAATTACTGCTTTTATCTGACACATGTAGTCTACTGTTATAAATTGTAAGTGCATATAATTGTCTCAGACAGCTTTCTAAAAATGTTCTTTCAGGATAAAATCATAGAAAGTCTGTTTTTTTTTTTTTTACCTGAACTTCTAAGTATAAATAATTGTTAGCAGTAAGCACTAACATTAACTTACTCAGCTATAACCAAGAAACAGGGCGGCAATATAAACGCAACTGAATGGAAATTGCAGTTTGAATGTGTTCAATCAGCAAATTATTTAAGTCTTTTGTAAACAATTATGATCAAAAAACTGGTAACCCTGTAGTTAAAAACATTTCTGAAATACAGGTGGGGATTGTTTTAAATGATCAGTTCATGCTCAAGTCTTCTTAAATGTTCATGTGTCTGGACATGTTTGCAATGTGCACTTTGAACAGAGTCCAACTATTAAAATATAAATCACAGATCTAATGTTTGTGTCATATTTTACCTAAATTGCTCAGTAGTTTTCAGTATTTGCCCTTTTATAACAAAAATAAAAAAAACAGAACAAAAATGGTGTAAACTTGCATAGTAATACCTTGGCTCTACTGCTCATAATCCATTTGTGAAACAGCAGTACCTCAAATTCATTACCTCCCTAGCGGCTCAGTCGATTTATTTTAATTCACCGTATCTGCTATGTGCCTGACCTGCTGGACTTCCTGTTGAGTTTTACATCAGAAACGCCATAGCAACTGCCCAGCTCCCCATTTGACGTTCCACCATTCTCCTCCAGTTTTCCATAATTATTTTAACTCTGACAAATGACTTTCCGCACCGGGCTGTAAGTCCCTTTTCCCCTCCCTTGTCTGCGCCCTCCTCTTAAGCTTTAGTCACCCCAGCGGCGCTTAAAGTCCGGATGATTCCTCTTGATAGAAAGTAAGTTGAGGATTAGTGGAACTTGAGCACGCATATTAAATCAAACCGAATGCTGATCCGCTGTTACTTACTCAGTCTCTCTCCCCTCTTTTGGCTTCTGTTAAATCTTTTTTGTGGGTATTCCCAGGTGCTCGCTGTGTGGCTATGTGTGCAGCCACCCCCCTTCACTCAAATCCCACATGTGGAAGCACGCCGGGGACCAGAACTACAACTACGAGCAAGTGAATAGAGCCATTAACGAGGCCATCTCCCAAAGCAGCCGGTGAGTGCGGAATAATGGGACTGCCATGTTAAATTGGAAATGGGTGTACAAGAAGGTGTGTGTATGTGAAAGAGAAAGCTGGCATTGGGTTTTAGAGTGTCAAGGTTTCAATTGAATAGTCTACACAACAAAGTCACAAATCACTGGGGCTGCAGCTGGATAATCATGAATACTAAAATAATTGTAATTGTATGTTGTTAATCATAATTGTAATCTGAACTAAACAGAAACAAAAAACACCAAAACACTTTTAATACAAATACAGCTGCATTGTTATATCACATATTTACTAAATCAGCAGTTGCAGCCCTATATGTCACTTATATTTCTATTACTTTGACGATGTGAAATTGGAATGCACCCTGAGATGTACCATTGTGATTTTGAGGAGGTTTCAGTATATTAATTCCATTGGTCTGCTTTTTCATTATACAACCTAACATTATTTATTTTGGGGGTTCACCAAAGCAAATCTACTTTTAAATATGATATCTATTTGGTATAGAATTTGAATTTTGCTATATACTGTTTCAACTCTGTGTTGCACAGTGTAATGAGTTGTGATGAGTTTCTGGAGGATACACTAACAGTATAATCTTGTACATGTGTAGGATTTGTAGTGAATTATATAGTAGTATTTTTATTCCAGGAGCAAATAAACATAGAATTAGTTCAGTTTCTAAGTTTAAAATTGAAGACAGAATGGATCTTTACCAAAAAGTGTAAACATGTTTATACAGAATAGACAAGCAGTATCTAGACTAGAGCCAAGATATTAGCTCAAGTTTACACTGTTTGTAGCCTCCCTCTGGTCGAATTAGTATTACTCAGTATTTTAGTATGCATTCTAACTACTGCATTTTTTGGACTATAAGTCACACTGTTCATATTATTAATGGTTATTCAGATAACTATAGCATAAACAACAACTCTCCTTCTCACTCCAAATCACTAAATTCTATAGAATTCTTCACCCCCGGTGCCACTTCTGACCAACTCTGCAACCTCCGGAGGTAAACAGAGCACCACTTCCTCTTCTGTGTAGCTGTCGTCAGACTCAGCATCAGTTCCAGTTAGAATTATTCTGGCCTTTCTGAATCCCGACAGGATGGTTTTGTCTTTATAAGTTAGTTTAAATTTTTTAGTTTCAGTGGTACAGAAGTAATTGTGACATGATAGCAGCACGACAGCGGTTCTTTCTGCAGGAGACATGCACATTAGAGTGCCAAGTGACAGTGGTACAGAAGTAATAGTAGTAGCAGATACTGGCACACAAGCCTAGAGCGCCCTCTCGTGGCTGTCAGTGTGAACATTTTAATATATAAGTCGCACCAGAGTATAAGTCGCAGGACCATTCAAACCATGGAAAAAAGTACTACTTATAGTCTCTAAAATATGGTATTTAAAAGATGAAGAAGCAATACACCTGGATTAAAAAAATTTAAAAGTTGCATCAGTCAAAAAATTATGTGACTGAAGGAATAATGCCAATAAAACTCCCTTTTTCTCCACAACAGTGCTCCCCAGAAGTCGTCAGCAGTGCAGGAGTCCGCTACCGACCGGGCCACATCAGTTTCTATGGACAAAGCAAAGAGCCCAGTGGAACAAGTCTGTACCCCATCTACTGCTCTGTCCCTCTCCATGGACCTCTCCACCGCCCCCGCAGACCAGTCCCAGGCAGCCCCCGAACCCCTCAGCCCACAGGGTAAAGAGCCCCAGCAGCCCCACGCCACAGAATACTGCCTCCTGCTCTTCTGCTGCTGCATCTGCGGCTTCGAGTCCACCAGCAAAGAGCGCCTGCTGGAGCACATGAAGGAGCACGAGGGAGATCTCATCAGCATCATCCTCAACAAGGACCAACAGTTGGCCGTACCTCACAGCAGCCTCCAGATCGCAGAGTGACCTCCTCCCAACACTACGGCGCTTTATAGTCCCTTTACACCGCTATGCCTGCCCAACCCCTCAAATGTTCCCCTTAGCTCAGGACGGCCGCGGTGGGCAGCACGGTGTTGGCCATTTCACGGGTGGTTAGGCTGTCAAGCTACTGCTCTCCGGGTCAGTCCTCGTGTTGTCATTTCAGACGATAATAGTCGGAAAATACCCAAGAAAATAACACACTGACTGAAAAGGTGTTGAGTAAAATGATTCCTACTTGAGGAATGAATCAAATGCCTGAGAACATTTTCATATACAGCATTTATTTTGTGATTTCAATAATGTTATGTTTAAGGGGCTACATTTTAATATTTTTAAGGAGGCATAGAAAACTCCTTCATCTGGACTCCATGTTAGTTAACACTCACATTTCCATACACGTGCAGGTTGTCTAGTCAACTTTCAAAATTCAGTTGTATACAATAAACTAGGTCTGGTTCATTTGGGTTTGAAATTGTGTTGCACACCAAATGTATGATAATTGGATTGGCATAACTAGCAATTAATATTAGGTTGACCGTAATTAGGGCTGCGCAATATGAAAAAAACTAAAAAATGCTGGATATGTAAATTTACTATCACGCGCATAGTAAGTTCAGTTTAAATAATAATTAAAATATTGATTAAAAAGTTCATAAACTAAATCATGTAAACAGTAAAATCAATTTAGTGAGAAAAAATTATCATAAATAAAACGTGACATTTTAAGATTAAATTTTTCTTGTGAATGTTCCATAAATCTAACGCAATATTAAGAATTTTTGAGACTGACTTCATGCACAAACTAATCAGTGAAATTTATCAAACTGAAAAAAACAAAAAAAAATAAAATAAGAATAAATGCACTATGCGAATACAAAAATGTGCATTATCAGTTAAGGGACAATGCCAAGTAAATATTCTCCCAAGTTTTTATTTATAGGGATGCACTGATACCTCACCACCCTTTTCTTTGGTGCAGATTCTTATTTTTTTTTAACCAGAATCCACAGCATGACCCAAGGCAGCTCTTTATTGGTAGTATATTTAATTAGCCCGGCATTGCACAGACCCTGGCCTTGTTTTGGCGGTACACGCAGGCTCACTCATACCCACAGGCATGTATCGCAGCTTGAAATATTTATCCATTTTATTTTTTTATGCATGTTATGTTCCGTTATGCCAAGTTTTAAGACGGTTATTATATTTAGCATTTCTTTGTTAGATTGTCGGTTTTTGTAACAATAGTATCTTATGTGTCATAGGAGCAGAGTGAAAGAGAATGAGAGTTTTTTTGTCATTGCATTTGACACTAGCGT
The DNA here is from genome assembly GCF_026225935.1 of Boleophthalmus pectinirostris. Classification (NCBI taxonomy): domain Eukaryota; kingdom Metazoa; phylum Chordata; class Actinopteri; order Gobiiformes; family Gobiidae; genus Boleophthalmus; species Boleophthalmus pectinirostris. The sequence goes on from NW_026571140.1 coordinate 12,556,481, forward strand.
TTAAGTGTATTGCTTGAGGAACGGTTTAAAAGGGACGTTTACATAGAAAGTCAATACAGGCAGTAGGTTTTGAATGTGCCTAGGTAACAAAATGCTAGTTTGTGTCGGTTATTGTGGTGCTAGGCTAAGGCTTCAAGTCTGTAGATTTTGTGTCATAGGTTTTGTTTTGTATATATTATGTTTTTTTTTCTTTTCTTTTTTTCCAGATATATTTTTCAAAACATGTTCAAAGCAGCTTGTACAAAAAACTTAAAAATAACCAAACTACCCAATAAGTTTACCTTCCATTGTTGAAAGGGCGGCTAGACAGTAGACAGTAATGTGATTACTGCAGTTCTGATATGAAAACCCAACTCAGCACTATGTAACAGCGCAAGGAACTCGGATCAATTTGGGCCCCATGTTTACCGTGATGAATTGCCTTTTTTATGGACAATGGCAGCAACGTGATGTGACGACGGTAAAATGTCGATGATGCTCGTGCTGACCGTGCGCAGAAATCTCCAAAAGAAAAAAAAGAAAAAGCGGGAGAAAGTGGCTATTGGCACAAACCAAACTTGCAACTTTGTGGCACAAGAGATTCAGGCACTTTTCAATAACGCTGTGGAAAAGTGAATGTAGTTTAAATACGCATCATTTGTTGGAACTGTTGAAGTATTTGCACATGTGGTGATTGTGGGGGTCGGTAGAATGCTTCCCCATTGCCCCTTGCATTCTGTTTTTATTCAGAAGTCACATTCAGAATCAAAAATAATGCAGAAATGATGGCTAAAAAAGTAAATAAATAAATAATAATAATAATGTATAAGAAATGTAAGAAAAATGTCTGGAGTATATTCCAGTCTAGGGCAGAACAATTGCAATTTATGCTGTTGCCGATTCGTTTTTGACTTTTGACACTTTTCCACATTAGTAAAGAAAATTCAATTCTGTCAGCTGGACAAAAGTTTTGAGATACATTTCGCAACTCATCCAAGTTGCGTCTTTGGTTCCTTTAGTAACATTTTCCACAATGTTATAACTTGACATGTGCCTATCATCCAAGCACTTTTAGCTAGAGCTGTAGAATAAACCGTGCCATTCATACCAACATCATGTTCCCTATGTATCTTACAGCCTTATTAAAGCTAGTCACTTTTAATATGCCACACTGATTTTTGATATCTTTTAACACACAATTTTAACACGCTTTAGCTTTACACAGCACCATCCAGCCACTTCATCAGTATGCCATTCATTACTGTTGCACCGAGTGGATGTGGAAATTGAGATAAAATAGAAAATCCATTATTCATGCCTTCTTGCCTTACCTTCCACCTGACATTGTGTGCGTGCATAGAGCAGGTTTGCGTACCACATAATTAAAGTTCTAATTGACCTGCTGTTGCCCCAACGTCGCATTATCATAGAACATAGTTATTGGCTGTAGATTTGTATGTAGATTTTTTTCTCTTAAATTAGCAAAAATGAGCTAGAATTGATTTAAAAAAGAGTGAACTTGTGCGCTTAATACAACGTAAGCGTAGACTATTAAAGGTGCACTATGTAACTTTTTGGATAGGGGTCCAAAGGAGTCACCTGCTTGTTGCTATGGATATGTCATTGCTCTGCCTAGAATGTTCCACAATATGACATTAAACAGCTCTACATTTCAGACAAAGCAACAATATCTCCATGAAGAAAAGCATTTAATGGACCCTCCACTAGAAAAGTTACAGAATGCACCTAAGAATTCAAGTAATTTGTGTCGGATACATTGTTCTTTGGTAAGGTTTTGGCGGTTGGTTTTGACCAGTTTTTCACAATTTGTCAGATGTTGGTATCAGATTGTGACGTTATATAATCAGTGATCAATAATGCATTATAAGACTCAAACATTTCAACTTCTCTTATCAATAATTTCATATAAGGAGATAATAATACCTCTTTAAAGGTGCATTGTGCAACTTTTCTGGTGTCGGGTCAGTTACCTGCTTGTTTCTATGGACATGTAACTGGTTGGAATGTTCCACAGTGTGACATTAAACAGCTTTACCTTACATTTATTCATTTATAAGTGGTTTTATTGCTCAAAAATACAGAGAAAATCAGGCATTCTGACTGTGAGCGGGGTCGCCTCTCCACAGATCTGACCTGTAAGATCCTTGAAGATGGAAAGGTTGAATACCATATGGTGAAACATTCCAGACAAAGCAATGACATCTCCTTGGAGAAAAGTGTTTGACAGGACCCTCCAATAGAAAGTTTCACAACGCACCTTTAAGCAAAACACTGCAACTGTAGTCAACTTCTCATAACCTCTAGTTAGGAATAAGTTTAGATTTCATGATTTTTTTTTTTTACATTATATAAACCTCCAAGTTCTTAAATGTATTTAATAGAAATACATGAGTGCACACATTTCCAGGCTGACAAGTGTACGGTTGGTGCAAAAAGAATAGTCATTTTAACCATGCTGAAAGCTGCTGGTTGTAGTTGTTTTCGTGCCTTGAGTTGTTGAACATCTGTGTTGTTTTGAGCTAGACTGTTTTGCCAAATGTCTGTCAAATTCACTTGTAACTTTTTGTATTCAAATCTGCTGAATTGTAGAGCAGGGCTTGCACAAATGAAAAGTTCTCAAGTTTTTTCAGATAGTTGCTTTTGCTATTTTTGTTGACCTTTTAGCAGAATGTGTGTTTTAAAGGGCCCATGTTACGCTTTTTTCTGATCTATTTTAATGGTGTTTCCTCATCAAAAACATTCCTGGAGTAGTTTTGTTTCACTTGACAAATGTTAAGCACACAATCCCTGCATATTTCGGCTGAGCTCTCGAACAGAAAACACTGTTCCACCTTGTGATGTCATGTGGTAATACAGGAAGCACTCCACTCTGGTTTTAAACTCCATACACCTTCACTGGAATCATTTGGATAATTTCAACTGCCGAAATCTTTTGACCAAATCATTAACAGTTACTTGAAATCTACTACTTCATGACATCACTAGGTGGAACAGAGCATTTGAAGGCTTACTGAAATGTGTGAATGAAACAAAACACAGCTCGGTATGTGTTGGATGAGGTAACAACATTATAACATGGCTTAAAGCTCACAAGAGTCTTTTTTGCGTAATATAGGACTTTTAAATATAGTCGTACCTAACAAAAATGTACTCCTTTTTCTAATTTGCATAATCCAGGGTAAGGGTAAGTTTCTACTGTTGGTAACTTAAACATGTAAATAATTGTAGAACGCTAAAACTGACTTTTTAAAGATGCAGTATATATTTTTACTGATCTTGAATGACAAGCGAAACTTTTTCGAGGGAACCGATGGTGTGCACGGTTTAAATGAGCGAACCGTGCAGATTCAAACCAAAGGCCCGGGGAGGACTGGTATTTTTGCTCAGATTCACTTTTGTAATCGAGGTTGAAACTGCCTCTTAAAGGGCGCCTTCACATTCGCTTGAGTTATTTATTGTTAGAACATCTTAGGCAGTATTATGTATCTACTTTGTCACTGTATTTTTGGTAATAAAGACTGAACAAATAATCAAAAGGTTCTGCTTGTGTGAATACTGGTTTACATTCCACATTTCTTATACACAACAATAATTATGGCCATCAATTTTGTGAGCTATTTATTTTAGCGTGCAAAAGTGGAATTGTAGATAGGTGTGCCTTCCAACCAGATGGTCACAGGATCTGATTTCCATACACTGCGCCTTAGTTGTCCTCTCCAGTTGCAGTAATGTTGTGACAGAGAGGGCATCTATCAAAAACATCTGCCAAGTCACATGAGTAATTGTCAACACTAGTCATTTTTTGTGGTTTACATTTTGATTAAAGAGGTCATATTAGACTATTTTCTGATCTGGTATAATCTTGTTTCCTCATCACAAACATCCTGGAGTTGTGTTTTGTTTCATTCACACATGTTCAACACACAGATCCTGCATATTTAGGCCAAGTTCTTCTCCCAAACAGAAAACACTGTTCCACCTTATGATGTCATGGTAATACAGGAAATGCTTCCCTATGTTTAAACTCCATACACGTTCACTATAATCACCCTGCGCTCAATTATCTTCTGACTCCCAGTTGGACCTCGGATTTGAGGCGTACCTCGACCTTGAAGCGTATTATTATGTTTCACGTGTTGGACACAGAGAGTAGTGTGTGGCCTCACCACAACACCGACTACCAGACGCACAGGCAGTGATACGGACACAGTAAGGTATTGCAGTGATATGAGTGACTGAAATTGTCATTTAAACCACCAAATACATGAAAACACTTCATATTTACACCTCACAGTGGGCGGAGCTGTCTTGGCTTCTGACACGGAATCTTTGTTCGGTCTACTTTTTCTGCCACCAAGTTCCAAGTTGTGCTGTCCCAGGAAAAGATGCGTGTCACTAGGCAACTTCCTCAGAAAATGGACTCGGAAGGATAATCGGATGCAGGGTCATTTGGATAATTTCAGCAGAGGAATTGCCAAACGTAACTGTACAAATTGCAATAGGTAGCTGTTCATTTGAAAACCACTACATGACATCACCGGGTGAAACAGAGCATTTTGAGATTTGGACTTTTAGACAGTTTAATAATAAAGAGTTACTCATACATGTGTGAACAAAACAAAACACAACTCCAGGTCTGTTTTTGATGAGGTAACAACATTCTAACATGGGTTAAAACTCACAAGAGTCAATTTTGCATTATATAGGACCTTTACGTTAAAGTGAATACCTTTCATTCCTCTATTTGGCCCGAGCCAGTGACAGAGTAATTGACTAGGGATATTCTTCACCGGTTTCCTCTTCTCTTTATTATTTTTCCTTGCAAATGATGATGATTTTGAGGCCCTAAATGTCAAAGAAAAGTCTCCAAACCAGGTATGGGAAATATTTGATAAAATGGGTATCGCAACAATGCCCAAAGTGACCTGATTCAACAGCGCCACCTAGAGGTGTACTCCCAAGTGGGGTTAAGCAAAGTTTGGCAGTGATAGAGAAGAATAAGACAAGCCAAAAGACTCCTCTCAAAAATCCTTACACCCACATGCTTAGATCGATCGTGCTGAAATCTGAAACACTAATGCGTGATCTCAGCCTTAATATAATACGCTACAAAGCAAATGACAAATGTACTCCATAGCGCCCCATAGCATACAAATGCAAATGAAACATTAAAAGTAAAAGCATTTTTTCCCAGATTTTTTTTTTACATATATTATTATTATTTCTATTTTCACTTTACCAAATAATAAAACTCAAGTGACTGTAGCTGTGGCTGCATGTGAATTCAAGTTTTGACATGTTAAACAATAAACATGAATAACTCCACAGACATTTAAGAGAACAACATAATTTTAAAATAATTTTTGTTTTATTTTTTCATAATGCAAAGGGTAAAGTTTCGAGAGTCTTTGCAGGCCTCTGGATCCGACCTGTTTGTGTTTCTCATCTCAGCGATTATATTGCCCTGTGTTTTAAGTTGTTCCTTCATTTTTTCAAGGATTTTACTGGTGCTGGCTAGCTCTGGTCTGAGGTGGATTTTTCTCTCACTAAACTGTTATACAGACATTGGATCTCCTTGTACGCATTCATTTGGGTCTCCAGCTCTTTGTCTTTCTTCTGGAGAGAAGCTTTTGAGTTTTTGCATCTCCAAATCATCAGTCTTATCCCTGACTTTTTTGAGTTTGCAAGTTCTTGGTTCAGCTGCACATTTTCCTGTGCTGTAGAGTTGTACAGGTGCATTAATCTGGTCTTGTATTTGCTTGTTTTTCTTCTGGAAAGAATCATTTAGTTATTTCAACTCCAAGTCTTTTTCTTGGTCAGTTCTCTCCAGAGATCTAACCTTGTGGTTCTAAGAATTTGGACCTGATCTGCAAGTTTGGCCCTTGTCTGCTCCAACTCTTCACGAAGTCCCTTGACCAGAGTGCTCTCCTCCAGGGGTGGAAGTACCTGGACCAGACTTCTGTCCTCTGGGTTTGAGGGCTCCTGGGTGTTGGTAGACACCAGTTGGGTCTCCTATGGCTCTTGACCGCTCCCTGTTAGTGTGGGGAAGAGAAAAGCATCCAGATCGTAGTCCCCATTGTAGAGGTGGGCGCCATCCTCTGAAGTGTAGAGGTACAGTACCAGGACTTTGTTGAGAAAGATGTAGAGCTATTCCTGTTTGTGTGTGATTTCACAAGTGTGCTGAGAAACCAAACAAAAGTTGTGTGGAATGACCTGCAAATTAGAAAGTAACTATTCAAAACAAAACATATCATACCATAACACTATACTGGGGCAGTCCTAAGCATGGGCCGACCGGGCAGCCACCCGGAGCTTTAGAGGGTTTTAGAAACTTTATGGTAACACCAACACTAATGTACTCAATTACACCTAAAATGTAGTAACCAAAATAGTACAAGTTGCAGTACCTCTACTTCAAATTCACACTCTGTCACTGTGTTACTACACTCTTTACAACTATTCTTCCTCATTCAGTCACTATTTGCACGCCTGCTGTAGCTTACTACTTTTAAAAAAGTGAATAAGACTAGTTTCTTTTCATTTTCAAAAGTGTTTAGTTGAACTCACTGGCCTGCCTATTATGCGCTGCTTTATACATGATTCAAAACAAGAAAGTTAATTGGAAATCTTGTATTCACCTTTACTTGTATTCACACCATTCTTATGTTTCGCTGCAAATCAAGGTCAACCATTTTCAAATAATCACGGACCTTCTTATTTCAATAATCTTTTAAATTTTTTCCCCGTTGTATCTATCATTGTTTTACTCTTTTTTTCTCTTTAGTACAGCTATTGAACTCCAGTCTATTCGACTCTCCAACAGGGTCAGTCTTTCTGTCTAAACCCTTTTTAAAGTTCAGCCATGAAAAGTCCGGATCACTGCAAAGTAATCAAATAAGAAGGGGAGAGAAAGCAGGTTAAATAAAGGGCACCGAGTGAATCCAAGTGGCTTTCAGGGACAGTCTGTGCAAAGCAGTTCTCAAGCCCTGGTTTCGTAACACTTTAGCTATTGCCATGGTGAGGAAGAGGTATTTTTCAACACTCAACCAAACAAGAGACATGTTATCTTAAAAGGAACACCTGCAGTCTGCACTTTATGAAAAATGGCAAGAAAAAAGGAGACATTTCAGGATTTGCTTCTACTAAAATGCAGCTAAAGACTGTTTTATTTTCCTGTAGCCTGCCACTTGCTATCGTTCTGATAATCTCCGGACTGGCTGTGTCTTTTCAAGCTGTGAGGTTGTCACTTTTAGGTTTGGCTGTAAAAATAAAAAAAAAATGAAAAAAAAATGTTGCTATTTGTTGATAACTGAAAATTCTAGACTTGGTTTTACACTATTCAACATGTCTTGTATTAGCTAGAGACTATAAGGACTACTTTTTGACTACAATTTAGAGACTACAGTTTATAATGACGACCTTTTGACTGCAATTTAGAGACTACAATTTACAAGGACTACTTTTTGCAACTTTCTGTGTGTGTTAAAAAAAAAAAAGATCTATATACCTAATTAAATAAAGTTGACCTACTTTTGTACACTAAATAAGACATTGATCAGAAACAACAAACATAGTAACCCTAATACTAAATACAGTTTGATTATTTGAAGTTATTGAAAGGTAAAGTCTTCAACCTGTAAAGTCTTCAACCTGTTTCCTTTACAAAATTAAAATATTACAAATTATTATTCAATTATTATTAAATTATAAAAAAAATGCTAAAAAATTTTAAAGTTTGTGAAGAATTCAGTATAGCGCCATGGCAAGCCTTAGACTGGGTACTATTAGATGCACATGAAACAAAGAAACATTATTAATTTAATAGTAAACAAAGTTAACAGTGGCAAGGCAACTCATAAAGTTAAACATTAAAATAAAAAAATAAAAAATACATACATACATACATAAATTAGAGAGAAGAGTGTGGAATGAAAACCTTTCAGTCATATGGAGCTAAACAGAACAGTTTTGAGTCTGGATTTAAACAGCGTCAAAGTAGAGGTCTGTCTGACAACCTCAGGAAGACTTCCAGGCTTTAGCTGCGTGAACCTGAAACGCTGACTCCTCGTGTTGAGTCCTGTCTCTCGGCACCAGCAGGAGGCCGGTCCCTGAAGTCCTCAGAGTGTGAGATGGTTCATGTGGCACTAACATCATCACAGATGTACTTTGGTGCTCGGCCATCGAGAAACTTACACAAGTAGAGCCGCTTTAAAGTCTATTCTCTGAGCCACAGGAAGCCAATGCAGAGACCTGAGCACAGGACTTATGTGCTTGTACGTTCTAGTTCGAATCAGGACCCGAGCTGCAACATTCTGGATGTACTGCAGTGTCTTACAGCTCGTTTGGAGAGGCCAGTGAGCAGGCAATTATAGTAGTCTAACCTATTGGAGGCAAACACATAGATAAGTCTCTCCAAGTCTGCTTTAGACAGTATACTAGTGGTTATAGGCATTTAAATAATCACATTTTAATTATTCAGTACAATCCATATAAATCAGAAATCCTTTGGTGAGTACTAGGGGGTGGAGAGTTACTGATGAAGTTGAAAAAGCGCTATATAAAAATGAGACCATATGTGTGGCTCCTGAGCAACAGTTTGCGCATAATTGGACCACTATGTTGAGCATGCAAGACTCTAGGTCCTAGGTTCTGTACTGATGGTTAATAAACTTGGAATAAACTGGTAGACTCAAATTCTGCATAGCTACTTCAATGTATTCTACTTACCCTGCTTAAGGCTTCGCTGCTCAGACCGCTGACATGGCGTAACAATGATGAATGTTGGTCTACATACTGTCTGTCCAATTCAATAATTCGTACATTGAGTTGGAAAATATCAAGAACTTTTTATTTTCAATGTGAAACATTAATAAATAAAGTGGGCGACAGGTCAGTTGGAGCGTTTCTCCACTGATCCAAAGTTTGGCGGTTCGAATCCTGCTCTCGACATAAACATAATTGGGTGAGAGGTTAAATCCAATGACCCACAGGTTGGCAGTGTGATTCCAGCTCCCACAGATAAATGCTGTTGTTGTGTCCTTGGGCAAGACACTTAACCTATCTTGCCCCCAGTGTCTGCAAACAATGGTGTGTGAATGTGTATATGAATGAGTAGTTACTTCTTGTAAAGCGCTTAGAGTGCCTTGAACATGGAAAAGTGCTATATATAAACATGACCATTTACCGTAAAGTATACAAAGCTAAAATAAATAAATACATAAATAAAAGTGTTGTGGTAAATGTAAGTTTATTTATCTTGATTTTTCAGTGCTTATTTCTATACGAGAAAACTCATCACGTCCAGGGCCGCAGCCATTTTGGTAGGCAGCCATTTTGGTAGGCAAAAAGCATCATCAACAGTCAACATCAACATCGTCAACAGTTATCCGCATACAACATCAACAATCATCATACAGCAGTACAACATACAACATCAACATCGTCAACAGTTATCGACGAGTTTTAACTTTTCAAACAAACATTTTTGATCCTCAACATTCAGTGACTTAGAGTAAGATGATGAAGTCATGTCATAACAATTAAATGCAAAACCTACTTCAAAATAAGACGAGTTACCTCATGACAGATATACGCAACGCAAGTGTCAACACAAACAAGTGGCCCCACTGACTTTTTGCCTACCAGTCATTGCGCCGGATGTAAACAAAAACAATGTTTTCTCATATTATCTTGCTGTTCTTGAATGGTGCTTTGCAAAAGTGGAATTTCCCCCATTGTGGAACAAATTAAGCTTTTCTTGTGTTAAATTTAAAAATATATATGATTTACGAGTCATTATTTATTTATATGAATTACAGTAGTTGCCCCACAATTCCTCATTTCCTCTTTCATAATAAAAGTACGAGCTCTTATTCTGAAAGGAGTCTGGCGCGTGTTCCGGTTCAGTTGTCGTCTGCGCGGCGGCGGCGTGCAGCAGCCACAGAGCGATCCCCCAGCCCGCAAGAGGAAAAATGAGAGGAGAAATATGATCCATCTGTCCGGATAGAGCCGTGACACAGACAGGAGAGACAGAGGGACAGAGAGACAGAGGGACAGAGGGCGGGGAGGCTGGACTGTCCTCCCAGCGGCCGGAGGAGGGTGAGGCTACGCGAAGCACCGCATATGTAGCTCCATTGTTTCTGCTGACAAGATAGTGAGATAACTGGATCCATCCTTCCTTCCTTCCACGCTGTGTTTTGCAAAAATGTCCATACGTGTGCGTTGGTTTTATACATAAGAACGGTTCATTTGTTTAATCTGTACAACACACAAAAATCGCCTTCTAGATGTCTCAAATTATACAAATCACGTAGGGAGTCCCTCTTCTTCCCAGAGTGGGGATTTGTGGTCTGGTGGTTAGATGAGGGTCATGGTGATTGATGATTCGCGTGATTTGGAGAAAGACGTGATTACAAACAACAGGCCACGTCCAATAGTCTTTGTTTACATATTTAAATGGAGTGCTGTAAGGGTTGACTCATGTGTTGTGGGGCTAGATTGAAAATGGGGGATTGCACACACAGTGGTATCAAACAATTTGGAATGTAGGCCTATCTAGTAAATGCATATTCAACCTTTTTTTTTTTTTTTTTTTACAATAATGATCAAGTCCATCATTATATAAAGGAGCACTGTGTAACTTTTCTAATATGGTGCTTGTTGCCATGGAGTTACATTAATGCTTGCCATGTTGTAATCTTCAGCAACATGGCATTAAACTTCAATTATTGATGAACCTATTTCTCACAAATACCTTGGAAATATGCATCATTACTGTGTGCAGCCATCAGCACAGCCAAACAAAATAAAGCTTCATTTGGAAATACTAATAGTACTTTATATAACCCGTGCATGCATACAGTGATGTACAGATGGTGCTTATATGTTTACTGTATGACATGTTCTCGTTCAGGTCAGTAGCAGTGTTTCACCATGAGTGCCCTGCGCCAGAGGAAGGGCTCCAAGGGGAAGGAGGCACCTGTGAGCCCCGATCTGCACCCACAACATCCCAACTGCTGCTCCGAACACCCACAGAGGATATGGCATGGTGAGTGGGTTTTTTCCATTTGCATACACACTCTTCCTTCATCACTCTAGATATGATGGAAAACAGATCAGAAGTAGGGGGCTGCTCTATCGATATATCGCCAAGAGTATTTTTTGGTATATTTTACTCAGTTATTTTGTTGCAGTGCTTCAGGTTTGTTGCTTGTTTAGTGGAAGGAAACTTTTTTATGCAACACATTTGACATACTTTCTGTTTTGATGATTAAAATGGGTGTGTCATATTAACTTTGCACAAGAAGTGGTTTAACAAAGTATTACAGCCATGATTTAGCCATTAGTTTATTGACCCATATAGAATTGATTTGAAATATATCGTATCAAATTGAAAGTGCACTGTATCGAGATATGTATCGTATCGTGGCCTGTGTATCGAATCAGCAACTTCTTAATGATACCCAGCCCTAATCAGAAGTGCTATGGTATCAGAAATAATATAGTTAATTTTGTATTAGTAAATAAATAAAAAAATAATATATGATGATACTGAAACTATTGGCTTTGAAAACACCAAGCCTTTTCAGATGCAGTATAGAATCAGCATGAAACCTATTTCATCCAATTACTTTTTTTTTAGAAGATGTGGGGTAATGTGTTTGTAGACATTGTCATTAAAAATGTCCTGGAATATTCCTAGAATTATTTTAAGCAAAGTGTTGGAATCCCAGTAGAAATCAATGTCATGATACTAGTAATGTTAAAATCATCAGTCAAAAACTTGATAATTTGTCCTAATTGTTTACAGTGAATGAAAAAAAAGTGCTGCATAATCAGTGTTTACACTTCTTCTTTCATCATATCACTATAAATTGTAAAATTGAAACGTAACTTAACATCAGCCCTTCTCTCAACTATAATTTAAAGAAAAATGTTTTGTTTATGTTATAAAATGAGTGTAATAATGTTTTCTGTTGGTTAACTTTGCTCAGGTGACTGGTCGTGGGGATCAATAATATGGATGTCAGTTGGCTGGTCTGTGTCGGTCGGCCTTGGGCTGTTGTGCTGTATCTATGTGGCAACACTGCACGAGAATGACCTGTGGTTCTCCAATATCAAGGTAAATGTTATCAAGGGCAGGAGGAGTTATTTTACACTTTTATGTGCTGTAAGTCAACGCTCAAATATTTCAGTTAGGATATTTGGTAACACAGAACCTCATATTAATAGCTGGCTAATAGTAAAATACATAATACGTACGTATTTATAAAGTACTGTCAGTGCATTTTTTATTTTTTTTTTGTCTAAGGCTGCATTTTGTAAGTACACAGCCATTAAATATTTTCTTCCTCTTGAAGTGGTGGGGATTGTGATCGTAAAAAGCATCAATAATTGTTTGATAAAAAATAGCTAAGTAACAGCTAATTGGCATACCAATTAACACTTATTAAGCCAATGATGTTCATTTTGTCTTCTTATGTACTTTAACTTCTTAGGTTCTTTTTAAAGACAATGCAGTAAAGTGTATTTACCTTGTTGACATGTTTCGGCTGCTAGCTGCAAGCTATCATCAGAACTGTCACCGGTGTTGGTGGTGACGTGTCGTATATCGGTTGTTGTTACTTCCTCTAGGCGTGGTCATCCTGATGGACCTGGCAGGTCGCTCAGACTGACCACGCCTGGTGTCGCCCGGTGTTCTTTGGAGGAGGGTGTCCCAGGTGTGTGAAAGGAGGAACGCTCTGTCATCACGGTTAATGCTGTCCGTGCCTCGTTTCCTGATTTCAATGGCCTCCTTGATCCAGCGTTTGAACTTGTTGTTTTCCGATCCAATCAAGATGGATCAACCGTGATGACAGAGCGTTCCTCCTTTCACACACCTGGGACACCCTCCTCCAAAGAACACCGGGCGACACTAGGCGTGGTCAGTCTGAGTGACCTGCCAGGTCCATCAGGATGACCACGCCTACAGGAAGTAACAATAACTGATATACGACACGTCACCACCAACACCGGTGACAGTTCTGATGATGGCTTGCAGCTAGCAGCCGAAACATGTCAACAAGGTAAATACACTTTACTGCATTGTCTTTAAAAAGAACCTAAGAAGTCAATTAACACTTAGTTAGCAGTGAATAGGTGTCCTTAAACTAAAGTGTCACTGCATATTTTAACACATTTTATTAAGTTGCACTATGGAAATTTTTAGTGGAGGTTCTGATCTCTGCTTATATACAAAGAGATGTTAACGCTTTGCTAAGAATAAGTATATAAGTTGCTCCGGAGTATAAGTCGCACCAGTTGAAAAATGTGTAATGAAGAAGAAAATGCTTTGTCGATCTGTCCAATGACTTCCAGGAAAGTTGCATGTTACCGTGAAGTTGTGTTCTCGATCCCCGCCTTTTGCCCATCCCTCACAACTTTCTTGCTCACTCCAAACTTTCCTTCTACTGCTCGATTACGTTTTTTGGCTTAATATTTCCCTACTTGCAGCAGGACAGCGACTTTTTCTGCAGGAGACATGCGCAGTAGAGCGAAGTGACAGTGGTACAGGAGTAATAGGAGTAGCAGATACTGGCACACAAGCCTAGCCCTATCGCTCTCTCACGGCTGTCAGTGTCAGAGTTTATATATAATAGTCGCAAGACCATCCAAACCATGAAAAAAGTACGACTTTTTCAAGGTATCTTTTCACCAAAGGCAATCAGATAAGTTTAATGCCATACTTTGGAAAACTCCAGGGATCGCAATAACATCTCCATAGAAAAAAAGCAAGAAAAGTGACCAAGTGTAATTTTATACATGAATCATTAGAACAGGTTGTCTCTCTAGTTTGGGCATCTGCTCAAACCATTACCATGACTACCATATTCAGATGTTCAAAACTCCTATTTTACAAGTAACAATAGACATTTAAGTGACATTTTAATATGGGGGTTATCAACGCTTTGGCATTACATGCAAGCTCGCGGGTATTGATATTAAACATATGGAAAATCACTGAGCTTTTGACCATATGAAATTTTTTGAGTCGTTCTTCCCTCTTCTTATCTCCGGAAGAACTGCAACGCCTATCAGAAGTAGCTAGCCATCCAATTTTCTTCCCAAAATGGTCTTGAAACTGCCACAAAACTTTGATTGTTTTTCCATGCTCGCTGAAGGATTCATTTTCATTCCTGTTGAACCAAAACACGAGATTATAGAACAGTGCTGTTAAATATCCCTTTAAACTTTTCACACAGCATCAGAACACGGTGCACTGCCAGTAATGAAGTCAGCGCAATAGTTTATCCAGAGCTTTTGCCGGGGAAATGTGGAGCAGATTTATAACTGGACACTGGGCAGTGAAATGTCCTGCCAGCGTCATAACTGACCAGATCCTTGTTGTTTGCATGGGTTGCGTGGTCATCTGTTTCAGGGAACACGTGCGGCCGCCAACCTCCTGATCTAGTGATGTCAAGTGTTTATCACGAGGCTTGAGCTCAGTTATTATAATGTCATGAGGGGATGAAACTAATTTGTTTTTGCAGTAAAAAAAAAACAAAACAATGTCATAGCGTCATTCACCTATTCAAAACTCTACAATAAAAATCTGAAAATAACCAGTAACAAGAAAAAATATGCAGATTCCACACAAGATATGAATTAGGGCCAAAAAAAAAAAAAAAATAGAGAGGTTCTTAATGTAATAAGTCAATAATTTAATGACAGACCAATAATGTTATAAATTTGGATAGCAGTGAGTAAAAAACTTGTCGATAATGTACTAAGTTATTATATTTTTGGCCTAGAAAATTGTCTTTAATAATGTACTAAAAGCCTCAGCCAATGATGCAATAACACAGAAAAAAAAAAAAAAAAAAAAAAACATCTTTCAAATAACATTTTTGGCGGACTTTGTACAGTTTTCTCCAAAAGCTTTAATGTAGGTCAAAGTTATTAGGGCGTCTCTACCAGAAAATTTGCGAAGTGCACCTTTAAAATTAAGTTTGTGCCTTGAAAAAAAAAACTTTAATTGGATTTACTGTAGACTGAAGCCATTTTTAAGCAGCTTTTTTGCCAAAGCATTACTACATTATTGGCCCACCAAAGTTTTTACATCATTGGCTTTGTATTACATCATCATCTTATTACAAAATTGACCAAAATTGTTGTAATTCGATTACTGGTGGTCATGATGTTTGTAGTTGCTACAGGGTGACATTCCACAGTCTTAAAAGTGCACTGTGTAACTTTTTGGTTGGGCGCCCGTTTGTTTTTATGGATATGTCATTGCTCTTCCCGGAATGTTCCACAGTATGACATTAAACAGCTCTACTTTACATTTAATAAATTACAGGTGGTTTTACAGTTTAAAAATACTAGACAAACGGGCATTCTGACTGTGAGCGGGGTTGCCTCTCCACAGATCTGACCTGTAACTTGGTCAGGTTTGGAGATGAAGATAAAAATGAAGATAAAAAGGTTAATAACATACTGTGAAACATTCCAGAGAAAGCAATAACAACATCTCCATGCAAAAAAAGCATTTGGCAGAAATAAAGTTACACAATGCACCTTTAATATAACAATTTTCGATTACTGGTTCATAGGGGTGTAACAATTACCAAAATATCGTGATATTGTATCGTCCAAACTATCAATAATATCGTGGACCATCACAATATATCGAATCACAAGTTTCTTTACTTAAATTCATTGTTATGGTGCAGCAATAGCTAAAAAAAACAGAAGGAACTACATAGACCATGATCCTTTGCTCTGTTTCGGTGCAAACTACATGAAGAAATAGAAGTTCTAAGCACTTTTAAATCGTAGTTATTTGAATCAAGACTTGTTAAGGCATTTTTGTTGGCTTCCACAAAATATATCAGTAAATATTGTACCGTGACATGTATATTGTGAAAATATCGTACAGTGAGATTTGGATATCGTTACATTCCTACTGTTTCAATATATGCTTTAGATTGTCTTGCGACGTAACACAAGTCATCTATTATTCTATTCTACGTCTTCTGATTATTCACTCTTCACTATGATTGAAGTCCACCTTTCACTTACCCAAAACATGCTAGAGGCTGATTAATGTGTGAGTGGGGGAAATGTGTTTGAGCATGCCACATTAAATAACATAATAATCACCACTGGAAATGAGGTCATGATTTGCGCCCAGCCATAATATGAATGTAGTTACGCCATTACAAAATTAAGGTTTTTATACCAGATGTCCTTCCGGTTGGATTTACTGTAATTGGTGGTTCAAAAAACTCTTGGTCCTCAACACTACTGCTGCCTCAAACAATATCTAAAACAGATAATCCATGCTATCAATCCAAGCTATTCAAATTGGCTTTCAGTTTTTCTCCGGAACTGTAATTCCTAAAATGTCTGTTTGAGCTCTGTTTTCTGTCATATACAGCTCAATCAAAGCAAATTCAAAGTCAGTGTTTAAATCTAAGCCAAGATCTGGTTACTTTTATAGTTCTAAAACTCCTATGAAAGTCAATCCGGACATTCATTCTCCATTTGAAAGGGCAAAAGTTTCCTAAAGCCAAAGTGGTGTAAGCTAACATTCCAAGGCCATTACTTGGTAACTTGGAAATCTTGTTCTATTTATTTTATAGCCGAGAGACACAATTGTTTCTCTAACCGTGTTCCTGTTGTATTTGGGCTGAACACAACAATGGTCAGATGTGGTCTTTCTTGTAAATGAATATTGCCTTAACAACAAGCATCTTGATTGATTAGCATCCCAAGGACATTACGTAATGTAAAAAAGGAAAAGAAATGACATGTTACATGCATGATTCCATGGAAAGGGAAAGTTAAGACCATACTTCAGAAGGAGATAGATACGTTTTATGTCCAGAGGAACCACATTTCCAAGGACAAGGCTCTCCTCCAGAACAAAAGTCAGTTTGTGGAGATAAAAGTCTGCTCACAAGTTTTTCAGTGCAACAAACACTACCAAAACTAAGATGCTTTATGTATTTTGTAGCTTAGAAGTTACATAAAATATTAAATATTAAGAATGAAAAAGATTGATAACATTTAGAGTAGAATAATATAACAATATCACAAATAACATCGTCATCGTGATCAAGATTTTTTTTGTGACATATTACCCAACCTTCTTGCAATTCAGTATGTTGCAATTAACATTTTTTTATGAGCATGGACTTTTTGCTACATCGGTCTTAGAAAACCACTATAATCAATTTCTAGTTTGTGGACAAAGTGTGCCTCCAGTGCCCAGGCCTTGTGAATAACAGTGCGTTCTCAACCCTGTGCCTTCTGTACAGCTTGGTGGTGATGCCAGCTGATGCAGTAGCAGAGTGTGACCCCATCTTGAACCCTCTGCTGTTAGTCACTTAAGAAGCTCTATTCCACTTTTCCCTCAAAGATCCACTGTCTGAGCTGCTCGATTTCTCCACAACACAAATGTTTTCTCCTGTGTGTGGCTGCGGGTCAAGTGGGATGGGTAAGGACTGTGAAACATGGAGGACATCCTTTAGAATAACATGCCTGTGTTGCCAGACATGCAGTGTGAGAGGTTTGAAGTAGTTTATAGAGATGGCATTTAGATGATGAGGGGGAAATGGTGTTCTCTGCTTGGGTCTATCATCAGCAATAGGGAAAAAAATAGAATATGTCAAATTTCTGGCCTCATTCCTATTGCTGTGTTCTGTTTATCTTTCTATAGGGTCACATTTGCAAATCTTCATATCCATGTCACGGTGGTTGACCTATAACTTTGAGTTTTATAGTTTCAAAAGTTCCTTATCTCTTCAGATAGTCAGCGTTTTTTTTTTGTTTGTTTGTTTGTTTGTTTTTTGACTAGACTAGAGATACGAGTATTTGAATGCAAAATGGCTTTTTAAAATACCTTTTTAAAAATAGAAATAGAAAATATGCTGACTCCGTTCTTATAGATGTAATAAATAAATAAATAATGTAAATAATAAATAATAATGCAAGTAATAAAGTGTATTTGTGATGAAAATTACACATTGACATTTTTATTACATAACATCGCTGCCTCAAATGTGCATTTTGTTCTTTTTTCTGGTGGATGGTCCGTCAAATGCTTTTCTCCATGGAGATGTTCTTGCTTTGTCTGAAATGTTTCACAGTATGGCATTAAACCTTTCTATCTTCACTGAGACCAAACTAAGTTACAGATCAGATCTGTGGAGAGGCGACCCCCTCACAGTCAGAATTCCTGTTTTTCTATGTATTTTTGAGCTATAAAACCACCTGTAATCGAATAAGTGTAAGTTAGAGCTGTTTAATGCCATACTGTGGAACATTCCAGGCAGAGCAATAACATCCGTAAGCAGTTACATAACGCAGCTTTAAAATGTACATTTCTATGCTTTTTGTGAGTCCGCGTTGCCCAGATAACAATTAACAACAACAAAAATAGTCCTTAATTGCTTTAATAATTGACAGGTCACAATTATTCTGATTATTCATTGCAGCCTTAACAGGAACAGAAACCAACCTGGTTCTAATTGCCCTCCCTTGCCCCGTACACTTGACACATCTGTAAGACATTTAGCGCATATTTTTTCTCATCCTGTCTTTTCACCACCGAGCCGAAATCCTCACGCTTGTTGCCACCACTCCTCCCCGCACACGTGCACCCAGGGTCGGACAGCAGCTGCCTTAATCTGCCCCTTAAATTCATGCCGTGTGAAGTCATCCAGGTCGCTCCCCTCCTGTCTGGTCCAGTTTATTTTTTCAGACGCTCTCTCACAGCTGGACACGGCTTCATGATCTGCAAAAGCCTCGAGGATAAATCTTCCGGACATTTTCCTAGAGAAGTTCCAACATCCAAGATTCCCGCCCCCGGCTGACTCTTTTCCTGTGTTTTTTTATGGATAAGAGGTTACCAGTAAGTTAGCTCCCTCACTTTTTCCCATGTTCTGCAGCTTATCTGACTGCTGTTCCATTGTTCATGCAGTAATGGCTGGAGCTCTATCCAGTGGTTAAGGATTACATTTTGTTCTCTTTTTTAATGGAAGAACATACTTGTTTTATAGACGCAAAGGAAGTTTGGGAATGGACTGACAATAATTTGGATTCTACCATCACAAAATCAGATGGAGGACTGCTGAAGAGATATTAATATTGACAAACGTTTAGGTAATTTCCATACTGATTTGGTGTTTTTTGTATTTTTTGGATGCCTTGCAAGACACAGCCTTTTTTTGCAAACTTGGGACTGTCACAATTTTTTCTTTTTTCTGTCCATTTTCGACTGGATTACTCATTGGATTACTTATTTACTTGCTCGCCTCTCCTTCGGTCGCAATAGACTTTTTTTTTTTAGCCTTTTCACTAGCATTGATTTGCACATTGATTCGAAATTCGATTTGGACTATGCCTTCTCGACGCAACCTACATCATTTAGCCAAGTTTTGCAGTCGCTCAAATACCAGTATCTCATCCTTATATGGTTGAATTCTTGTACAAAATTATTAAATCCTCAGTATTCTCCATAGAGTTTGAACTTGTAACCTTTTGCTGTTCTTTCTGACCCTAATTTAAACCACGGCTTAGCCATCCCATCACAGTTTGGGAGAAGAAGCCAGTGCTTGTTTAGCTCGAGGCCAGCACAAAATGAGGATTGGGAAGGAAACGGACTGCTCATTCCCGCTGAGAACGCTTTTGCATATTACCTTTGGCAATGAAATGAAAGTGATTAAAAGGCAAATTTGTTTGGACTGACTTCAAATAAAAAAATACGCTTACCGCTGTCACGCATTTGGATGGCTTCTGTAGATTTGTAGATCTACCTTAAGTCGGCCAATGAAAAGTCACAAGGATACATCAATAAATCTTTCAAAATGGAGCTTCGTAAGAGGGTTCTGCAAGGCGAGGAACTTAATTTGGTCGTCAAGCAAGCAGCCACGACCAAGGGGAAGGAGCCAAAACAACCCAACGCCCAAAAGGGGTCCAGAAAGGAAGCGTTTCCATTTGCGTTTGCTAATTTTTCCGGTTCAAGCCCTCCGCCCCGCCGGCCCTGGCAACCAAGCGTTTCCATGGCACCCGGGCTCCTGTTGGCCGGGCTCCTGGCACTGACACAGGCCTGGAGTGTTAACACAATTCATGAAAATCTTCTGTGGTTCTCCCAGCTCACGGTAGGAGTCACGCAACTGGAATTATTGATACGGTTTTAATTCAGTGCTTTAATTAGCTCGGCATGTCGGGGAGAGAGAGAGAGGGGGAGGAAGAGCCCGGGGATGGTTTAGGCGAGTGGCACTTTGTAAAGCGACGCAAATAAAAGTGTCACATGGCTCACTGGGCCAATCTTGGATCACAGCAGGAGAGACGAGAAGTGAATGAAAGCACCAGACTTTGAGGTTTTTGTTGTGGCGGGATAAGCTGACACAAATCTTTGCATTAGATTCTTTGTGGGTACAGTATTGATGTGCATTTTGAGTTGGCTTTTAGTAAAGGCCTGCTGCCGATTTTGAACAATGAGCGAAGAACAGTTTTATGAATTAACTGAACTGATCCCCACCTACACAGTCTCTTCTCTCTGTTGAACTGTGATGAAGCAACACATGACTGGGATAGGCTCAGACAGTTGTTTTCACATGGTTCTCATTCAGAAATTTCTCTGATTGGTTAATATTACTTGACAGTAGAGACTGATATATTGACCTGATATTTGCACTTTTTAGTGTATCGGTTTTCATTTTCAAGAGCAGGCCAATATTTAGTTGTAAATATAAAAATGTTTTTGAAAATTATACCTTATTTCCCTTTAGTTTCTCTTCAATGTAAACACTTAATCAATCTCTACTTGACACAAGGCAGGCATGTCCAAATTATATCCTGTAGGCCAAATGTGGCTCTCAGACAAATTTTTCTTGGCCCTTAGGCTTCCAGGAGAATTGGCCAAAATTACCCCAAATTACCTTGCATCTATTAAAAATTTACTTTTTACTGCAAGTTTTTTGAAAATCTACCTTGATAAAGCTAATATTTAATATTTAGTTTGTGGTGTTAAGGATCTCAGCATGAATAAAGACTGATGGCTCATTCTAAAGTGTGTAAACATGCACTTTGCCCCCTAGTTTGAAAGTCTCAGCTCGAGTGTCCCATTCTTTCGGCGTAAATGTCCCCCGCCTCCTTCCGAGCGCCCCCTTATCTTGGACGGCACATGGAAAAATCAGCATTCTATATCAGTAAAATGAACTGTGAATGTAGCGAGACCAAATGTCGGGCCTTGTTCATGTCATTTTACAGATCTTCCTGAAACAGCACACATTTTTTCAGCATGTAATATCAACATAATCCTGATTTGCTCGCAGATGTTTACTCTGAAATTGTATTTTAAATCATTTTCTCTTTTTTTTTCCCCATGTCCTATAACATCTGTAACTGCTTGATTTGGGAAGATGTTTAAATTATTTCCGTACTTGCTTGCCATGAATATAATCAACTCATGTCGGGTGTCATGTCATGCAACAATGGATAAAAGCAGGGTGCTCATCATTCCCAAATCAGAAGACTTGCTGATTCTCAACATGAACAAATGTGTTGAGATATATTGTAACTTGCATGTATGTATATACTATATATAAAAAAGATTTTTATCTTTTTAAAATTTAAATGTATATAGATTAACTTTCCTAAAGGGTACAATTCAGAGGAATCTTCCAGCCAGAGGGACTTTCCATCTTATTTTCGACATAAGCGTCCAACACTTTATATTTTTTGAAGTAGATTACATTTTAATTACAATGTTTGCTTTTCAGTTTTGCAGTTATGTTTAAATGCACTATGAAAAAGGCCACAAAAACGATGTAAAAAAGAAAAAGTTTAGACCTCTATGAACTTGCTCTGAAATAGATGAGTCTTATTAGTTTCGGATTCATATTTCTGTCTTCTCTCTGATATTTTAAAATGTGAACAGAACGCTGCTCTTAAAACATAAATCACAAATTTAATCCCAGCTCTTGCCAGGAAAATTGCAAGAAGAAATTTCCCAAAATCATTCACTCCTAATCCACACATTTTTACCATTTAGTTTTCAATATAATAGACAATCTCATTCCGCAAATACATTTTTCTGTCCACCTTCTCCGACACCCACCATGCCTTTCAACAGTTCGTCTTCCATTGTTCTTCCCACCACAATTAACTCTGGTAGAGCACTGGGCTGACATGAAGCAGCTTGGAACATCTGTAAGAGTAATTAGACCAGGGCTCAGTCACAGCTGTACTTGTAAATGCATGTTTCAATTTTCTGTTGTTTATTTTACCGCAAGCACCAGAACTAAACCTGCTGACAGCGTGACATTTACAAGGCACCACGAGGGGAAATTGTATTTGAATGTGTGGAACAGCTTGTTTCTCGGGTTTTGTTTCATTTTGAATATATCTTGGCCAGTTCGTAGCGGTGAGGGATCAAACATCTACAAAATAAATGGCATCAGTTTATAAATCTACAGCTAGCCGTAATGAAGCGTGGAGAAGCACCGTGTAACTTTTCCGGCGGAAAGTCTGCCGTCTGCATATCCCCAATGGTGATGTTATTACTTTACCTGAAATGTTCCATGGCATCGAATTAAGCATATCTATATTGGTGGTTTCCAGATTCCAGAATGTGATGATGTTAAACTTCCAGATGGGGTCAAGAGACATTTTTCCTATAAATTATATTGTGTTTTGCCATGAAATATCGGAAATGTAAATTCCCAAATATCTTTTATATATTTCTGATCATTTTAACTAAGAAATCAGCTGGAAAGTCCCTGAGGCTTGAAGGTCCACAAGCTAGAAAGTCCCTCTGAATTCTACCCTTTATGAAACTAAGTTGGTTAATCTATATACATATAAATTAAAACAAACACAATTTTTTTCATGATATATTTTGTATTAATTGCTAGTACTCTCCTCAGTTCATCTGAAGAACTTGGGCAGTGGCTCTAGATGATAAAGACAAAAAGTCCTATGTGGTCAGATGGCAAGTTAGGCAGTGCTATCACTTGTCTCAGAAAATTCTTCGCAGGTAACTATTTCAGGATTTTATCATACATATTTCTATGAAATACATAGTTAAGACCTTCCTAAAAGTGATTCTGATTTCTGATTCAGATTTTTGAACAAATTCTGTAGCTTTCTGAGTTTCTTGTGTTGCACTGCTTACAAATTATGTTCATGGCAAGCAGGTAAGGAAATAATTAATATTTCTTCCCAAATCAACAGTTCCAGATGCTATTGATCATGGGGAACAAGAAAAAAATATTTAAAATATGATTTAATATTAAACTTGTGCAAGCAAACAAGGATTTTATTGATATTACATACTGAAAAAATGTGTGCTGCTTTGCGAAGATCGGTAAAATGACAAACAAGCCCCGACATTTGGCCTTGCTACATTCATGATTTTCTAACTCAATACATCACAGTACGTGACGCAGCTGACTAAAGGCTGGCGAGAACATCCCCCTCTCTCCCGGGCACAGCAGTTACCCGTGTGTCGCCCAAGAGAAGAGGGCGTCCGGAGGGAGGAGGGGGACGTTCCCATGACTATTGACCAGACCAAAGACCATGCTATGTTACAACAAAAATCTGCAGTTGAGCAGTATTTATTTTAGCCGCTCCCCATCTGTATTAAATAATATTGGCCTATGAAATGCTGTGATGTCATCTGAAACCCAGCAATTCCATTTATTCAGTTACAAGTTGGCTCTCCTCTCCACAGATCTAACCTGTAACTTGGCCCAGTGCCGTCTCTTGCTCGTGTCCATGGAGAAAAAAAGTTAAATATTATAAATAACCCTTACCTTGAATCCTAATCCTTTATTAAATGGCATTCCTAAGATCTATTTTAGAACATCTAGAGCTGCAAAGGCTGCACTAACACTGCAGATCCTGGAGTTTAGGTAATAAGAATTGAGAGATATTTTTGATTTATTTCCAGCAGTTTTAGTCATAGGCAAATGAGAGACACATGCGAGGCTCATTCTGCTTAATGATTGGATTATAAGATTGAGAACCAAAGCAACAAATGATAAAATAAACAACTCCTCCATCATGTTCAATGTTTTCGTAATTAAGAATAAATCAGCATAAATAAAAGCTGTATTTGATCTCAGCATGTTCACGGAATCATACGCTCTATTACGGGCACTCGGTAAGACGCTGCTTTTTTAAATCGAAAATCTTTTGAATCTTTCTTTACATGTGTGACTGCTGTAACACGAATCATTCTAATACAAAGACAGCTGTGGAGGGAAATCTATATAAATGCAATACAAGATGGCATCCCATTCTTGTTTACTTTCTGTTTCTCTAATCTGCGAGGAAGAGCTGCACTATGCACCTGTCATATTTGAGTGTAGGATTATCAATGTATTAGCCGTGCAGACGTTATCCCGCTGCTCTCTGTCATGTCCTGCCAGCTCATTTGTTTTTATAATAAGCTACCAGAAGAGATATTACATTTGACTGTGTATGTGTTTTGTTTTGTTTTTTCCAGGAGGTGGAGCGGGAGATCTCATTCCGGACCGAGTGTGGACTTTATTATTCCTACTACAAGCAAATGTTACAGGCACCATCGATAAGTGGAGGTGGGTGTAATCAGATAAGTTTTGATTTCCTTATCCTCCACTCAGACATTAAAGATGGACTACAGGAAGAATGCATGATTTTCTAAGTATTTTTACCAATACAAACACATTTAAATTCATGCAAACAGATGAGGTTAAAGCCATACAGTGGAATATTCAAGGCAAAACACTTCCATCTTCCATGGAGACAAGCAGATGACAGTCCCTCCCTGAAAAAAAAACAGCTAAAAAGTGCAGCTTTAAAGGAGTAAAACAGAAATATTCTTTTAAAATTCCATGTCTCTTAAGTAATCCACAATTTAAGTAAAAACATTCTTCCTTCATTTGCCCTTGTGGAAGTTATTACAATTTAAAAATGAATAAATGGAAAAATGGTCAGTATCACAAATTCACAGTTGTATACCTTATCTTCATATTGCAATAAACAAAAAAATTGAAGTTCATTATTCAGAGCTTTTGCCTTGTTTTGGGCTTGGTTCGGTTCCAATTGAGTAAATTTTGTTTTGAGAAATAACTTGATGCACTTTTATCAGCAGTACTGGAAAATGCTCTCTGTACCCTTTTGTTTCCTGTGCAGCTGCAGCTAACTGAAATAACTGCTGCTGACGCTTAGTTTGTTGTGAGTGAAATTACTCTAATTATTTAGCTGGCCTTTGCCTGCTAAGCCCTTGGTTGTTTGCAAGCTCCTTTTCCAGCCAATGCAAATAATTGAGCTGTGAACTAATCAAAGCGTGGACTGTCTGACCTCACTGTCTGGACCAAATTACCCTTACTTCTGTTTTTACTTCGAATAAATAACGAGGAAACAACAGCACACACCATGTGCAATGTGTGAAGCGGTGCAAAAATGATGAATTTGAAGAATATGGCAACACATAGCCGCAAAGGTGGAAATATGACACAGTGTTGTAGAGGTCATAGAGAGAGGCTAAGGAAAAGCAAATAAATCAATAAGTGGAGTTTAAGAGTTTGCTGTATGGCTGTAATATATTCGGTGAGAAGAAACATCGCTGGTTTTATGGTCTCATTTCATGGATCAAGAACGCGGCGATGATCAAGGTGACACATGGCCACATGAGCCAGAACTCCTCTGCTCCTTCTGATGTCAACATTTGTCTCAGTGCAATGGGGGTATAAGGCTCCACTATGGCTGTCCGGAGAATGTATTGTAGGTCCCATTTTGTCTTGCTTTGTCAGTGCTTTTAAAGGTTAAGTTGCAAGGAAGATGTCTTGTCTGGAGTGGACAATGTTAACGGTCAGTAATTTGTTCATCACAAGTTTGCTTTAAAACCATACTGCAGAACATCAAGTGATACCACCCGTTAAAAAGAGTACACAAACAAAAATATGGCATAGTTTATGAATCAATTTTGCAAAACATTTATTCAGAAACTATGCTATTAAAGTACATATGACAGGTTAGAATACCAGTTTCACTAAAGTAGTTAGCATGATTACAGTCCTGCCTAGTTTTTCCTAGTTTTTCAATTTTTTTTCAGTTTTTAACTTAACTTCTGGTCAGCAGATGTGTCGTGTGGAGAGGTAATTCAAATACTTTATGGATTCAACCGTAATGTAAACAAGGACCAAAGCTTGTCTAAATTACATGTTATTTGTTGATGTCAGAGGGATTTCTGCACAAACTGCCAGTGGACTGGTGTAAAACTGTAATGACCACAGGTCACATTCTACCATTCAATAAAGTAGTGTTGTGTTGCTTTCAGTCAGGAGGATTCAGCTCTTTTAAGCTCTTTTACTCTTCAGACCTCTATAATAAACAACATGGCAGATGTTCTGCAGTATACTAGAAGTACTGGGAAACTTTTGATGCAAGATTGCTTCCTTTTGGGTGTTAACCCCAATTAAGTATAATAACTCCTGAGTCTTCCTTACAAAGCGGAGAATCACATCAATCAAGGAAATCACACCATTTCAAAGTAACACCGCAAAAGTTTCTCCACTTTTAATTTCCCACGTGTCAGTAGAAAATGATGTGTGAAGAACTTTCTTCATATTAATTAGTTTAAATTGAACATGTTAGCTAATCACCAGTTGGATGCTGTGGAAAACCTGATTTACTGCAAACATCAGTTTTTTTTGTAGATGTGACACAAATTGAAATTAATAATCTATAATGTAGAAAAGAAAAATAAATAAATAAAAAACATTCCACACTTAACTGACAGCTCTTGCATTAGCTTGAGGGAACCTTACTGACAAGTTGCATTTCTGAGCCAACCACATGTGTATGAAGTAACCTTTACCATAATAAAATCATAAAAAGCTACATTAAATATTACATTTTAAGTCAGGAAACTGCTCCAAGGATGCAGTGATGACTTACCATACATTTTGAAACCGGCGATTATCCCCTAATGGTCTGCACTTCCAGGAAAGGTTCACGTCCATTCTTCACAGCTTGTCACAAAGCCAATAATAACTGTTATCAATCCATAGCACTGTGAAGAAACTATGGCATTTTAAAGTGCGTGTCTATTTTCTTTCTAAGGGCTCTCGGAGTTGATCCATGACAACTTGACAGAATCCAAGAGGACCATTAATCTCCTCCAGCGAATGAATATCTACCAAGAAGTCTTTCTGAGCGTGCTCTACAGACTGCTGCCCATACAGGTAACAAATGACTGCCAATTTGTTCAGTAAAAATTAGGATATATTTCGTAGCGCTGCTTAAATTATCTAAACCGTGTTCATTTATTTTGCTAGAGTAAGGTAATTTGTTATGGTCTTATAATAGCAAAAGGGAATAGTTAGCGTTTCTGACTCATAGCAAGAAGGTGACAGGTTTGATTTTCAGATATTTAGTTTATTTTTATTGATCTCCATTTGTTGCTGTCATGGTAGTCCACCAGCCTCCCTGGCGTCGCTTACATAATATAACAATTACATAATGGGGAAGACGGCAATATGATACTTTAAAGGAGCACTATGCAACTGCAATTTTTTAGTATTTGAGCAAAAGTGGTCTTACCCCAGTACAGATATTTTGTATAAGCAGCTCTTGAGATTAAAATAAGTCAACTGTGTACTGCCTGCATCCAATTAGTAAGCATTTTATTGTCTGGTAATCAGGAATTGTGCGTTAACATGCTAGTTGTTCTCATGACAAGATGGCCTCATCTCAGAGGGTTACAAAAAGCACTTACTGACTTATTGCAGTGAATAATTAGGATGCCCGGAATGCGTAGGGTAAAGTAAGAAATAACTTTGGAACAGACCAGTGAACTGATTTTCACATTTCTAAGCCAGGCAGGTGACTCCGCCGGGCCAAATTACGGGTGAGGTCTGTGGAGAGGCATTTAACGAGACAAAGACAAGTGAATAAAGCCCTTCTCTACCTGACAAGTTGCCCTGCTGGCTTTGAAGAATGGGTCAAATGCACAGACCACATTTCCCTGCGGAGAAAAGAAAGTCTACTTTATTTTTACTTGATCTTAAAAGCGTAGGAGTTCTGGTGGCATTTCACTTCTCAGTCTCCAGATGACAGTAGCAGGCACACTCACACATGTCACAATGAACGGTGAAAGGTTCCTTTATCGGCACATCAATTAGCTGAGAAACAGTTCCTTGGATCTGTCTGCGATCCAGCTGAGCGACAAAAATGTCAGGAAGTAAAATATCAGACAAAGCTGTAAAATGCCAGAGTGCGACTAGGAGCAGACTCAGAGGCTGTCGCTGCATTTTCATTTAGCAGGTGTAATGAACTAGGGCTGAATGGGCTGGGAAGTATATCTAATTGGGAAGTTACGTATTGTGACTGTGGTTAGATTTGAGATGTAGGTTTTAAAATCAAGGTTCAGTTCACAATGCACAATTTAAAAGCGCTGTACCTGATTTTTACTGTTTTTAAAAATGTGAAAAACAAAACTAGTGTTTTTTTTTAATGGTTTGCAGTGTTATTGTAAGTTATTCCTTACTCACCTTATTAGGGATGTAACAATAACCGAAATATCTTGATATCGTATCGTCAAAGTTCTGACAATAATATCATGGACCATCACACAATATATTGAAGTACAAATCTCTTTGCTTAAATTAAGAGTTATGGTGCAGCAATAGCTAAAAAAAAAGACAAGGAGAACTACATAATCCATGAGCCTTTGCTCCATTTCAGTGCAGACTACATGAAAAAATAACAGTTCTAAGCATTTTTAAGTCTTATTTCTTTGGATTAAATCTTGTCAAGGCATTTTAAGAGGAAAAAGTAGCAGCATATTAACAGTTTGGTTAGCCTCCACAAAATATCTCAATAAATATTGTACTGTGAGATGTATATTGTAAAAATATTTTACGAGAGATTTGGATATTGTTATATCCCTAATCGTGAGCCTCCCCACCATATCATGAGCTTTCCCACGATATCGCAATAAATATCGTACCGTGAAGTTCATACTGTGACGATATCGTATCATGAGTCTTGGATATCGTTACACCCCTACACCTTATGCATTCTGTATGTCCTAATTATTCCCTGTGATGAGTTCGTAAGCGTATTTCGCAACTCTCTGAGCCGGGTTTTGCTGTGACGGTAAAGCTAGCAACAACTAGCATACAAATCCGCACTTCCTTATTATCTGATTTAAAAAAAAAAAAAAAAAAAAAAAAAAAAGCTTTATAATTGGATGTAGATAGCACACAGTGGACAAAAACTACTTATACAATATAAAGAACAAAATAAGGAACATACCACAAAAGTCATGTACAATTAGAACATGTTTGTAGAGGTGTAAATTAAGCAGGTTTCATTCATGATTCCTTGATTTTAATACTAAAGAAAAAGCTCAATACTCAAGACGAATTTTCATACCACATTGAAAAATACTATAACAAAAATACAGTAAGATACATGAATTTTAAGGATGTAACAATAACCAAAATATCGTGATATTGTATCATCAAAGTTCTCACAATAATATCGTGGACCATTGCAATATATCGAATTACAAGTCTCTTTGCTTAAATGAAGAGTTATGGTGCAGCAATAGCTAAAAAACAGACAGAGGAAACTACATAGGTCACAATCCTTTGCTCCATTTCAGTGCAGACTACATGAAGACATAACACTTCTAAGCACTTAAGTCTTAGTTCTTTGGATTAAGTCTTGTCAAGGCATTTTAAGAGGAAAAAGTAGCAGCATATTAACAGTTTTGTTAGCCTCCACAAAATATCTCAATAAATACTATATCGTGAGTTTCATACCGTTACGATACTGTATCGTGAGACATGGATATCGTTACACCCCTAATGAATTTACTAGTCGTATTCAGTGAACTCCCGTTTCCTTTACTGTCCTCATATTTTGATTCCAGATTTATACAGAACAGTAATAGCTTCTTTTAATAGCTTTTCTTTACCATGTAGTCATTCCCATTTAAAAAAAAAACAAAAAACATTCACAGCATCTATATTTAAATTATTTTAACTATTTCTTGTGTAGAGAAAAATAAACAGTTTTGATAAAACTTGCATTAATCTTGCATCCTTATAATGTATGTATTTATTGCTCATATCATTTCGTTATGAACAATTGACTTAAAGGTGCATTGTGTAACTTTTCTGGTGGAGGGTCTGTCACCTGCCTGTTTCTATGGATATGTCATTGATCTGCCAGGAATGTTCCACAGTATGACATTAAATAGCTCTACTTTACATTTATTCAGTTACAAGTCATTTTATAGCTGAAAAATATTTAGAAAAGCATGCATTCTGACTGTAAGCAGGGTTGGCTCTCCACAGATCTGACCTGTAACTTGGTCTGGTTTGGCCTTCATGATGATAGAAATGTTTAATACCATACTGTGAAACATTCCAGACAGAGCAGTAACATCTCCATGCAGAAAAGCATTTCACAGACCCTCCACCAGAAAAGTTATACCTTTCAGTACAAGTCCCAACTAATCTCTGAGCATTGTCATAATAGCAAACTCTACGTGTCTATATTTACTCTATGTTACAGTCATACCTGGAACCGGTGTACTTCTACATCTACACAGTCTTCTCGCTGCAGGCTGTGTACGTCATGGCTCTGTACCTCACAGCGTGGCTCCTCTCAGGGTCGTGGATGGCTGGCGCACTCACCGGGGTCTGGTACATCCTCAACAGGTGGGCAATAGCTGTGTGTGTATTTATAGAGCCAGGAGACAGGCAGAAAGAGACATACACACAGACACATACACACAGACACGGGCAGGAGCTCGTCTGCTGTCAAGCCTCATCTCACTCAGCTTTGCACTCCAGCTCAAGTCTCTGCTCTGCCATTTTAAAAAGAGTTCTCTACACTGATACAGGTTTATGTTTTGGGGTTTGTATCTCGATTTCTGTTGTGTGTAAACAGCAAAAGGTCGTTCTTTAACACACAAACCCTGCATATTTACAGAAATATAACCGAAAACAGTTCTGTTCCATTTTGTGATGTCATGTGGTAATAGAGGAAGTGCTCTACTGTGTTTTTAAAGTTCATACACCTTCACAAGAAGTTTGTAATTTACATAATATAGGATCTTTAAGTAATGCTACAGCATTTTATTGGCTTACTTTCACATTTATTCATTAATAGAATCGAAATACAACTTGTTTGCAGGATTTATTGTAATACATATTGTATTTTTCAATCCACAATCATTTTTTTAAATCTTTGAAACTACAGTAAGAAAGACCTTTCAGGGCATAATCGCCAATAAGATAATCGCCATTTTATCACCAGAATTTACAGAAAAAAGTTACTTGGCCATGATGATCGTTACTACATCATTGTTGTTTCACTTATTTCGAAGTAAATACAGCAACAGCTGTTTAAATATGGAACTTATTCATAACATAACATTACATTTTTAAGCTATCAGCAACTTTAATCATTATTGTGATATAATCATGAGATCAAATTTCCATATCTTCTGATTCATCTGATTGCTCGTAATAACAACTATGTCTTCAGAAGTATAAAGATAGATTAAGCTTATGATTTACTTCCAAAACTCCTTTCTGCTGTTGTTTATATAAATCATTGTAATTCTAGTAAAATGTATTTGTGGACTAATAAAAGTTTCACTGTCGCTGCCAGTGATCGATTACGTGACTTAATGACTAAAGGCCTACAGCCCTAATCCTCAAATGCAATTTTCTTTAAACATGAAAAGGAAGAAAAGGAAGTCCAGACTTTTTTGTTACAGACTTTTCAATGACCTAACCTTTCCACTGTTGTTGTACAAGATTTTGGTTTGAGATGTGAACTGTATGGTATGGCCTCCTATTAGAGCGAGGCCAAATGTTAGTATAAGTTCACAAAGCATGCTGGTGCTTTCTGTGCTGTCCTTTTAGATCAATACAGAGGCTAGGTTTCTGTGCAAGACCTTTTGAAGCATAGCGATGAAAGGTCGCTACCTTTTTACAACTTTTTGACTCGCAGAGAGTATGATGTATAGATTATAAATAAGACCATTGGACATTATTGTACGCACTGTTGGCATTTCTTATTCACTAGAAGCTGCACACAGACAAATATTTAGCACAGCACGAGTCTTGTTGGCTTTCCAAAATACACTGAATGGAAAAGAATCGAAGTGGGTTGTGTCCATGAAAGTTCTCAAAAAATAAAAAATGTAAAGATTTCTGCCTCAGTGCTGTGGTGTTTCTTTGGATTTTCAGCAGGCTTTTTGGCAACAACTACAATTTTAGAAGGTGATAAAATTAACTTCTGTTGCAGGTTATATATGCACCAATATCCATATTTTAACTCAAATCTAAATAAATTAACAGGCTTGAATACAACTACTGTACATGATGACTTTTTAATCATTGAACGGAGAGATGAATCTAGAGAATATGTGGTTTTCAGTTGTTTATTATGTATGCCCAAAATGCAATGTGCAAAAAAAAAAAAAAAAAAAAAAGGTGCTTGTGCAAAGTGAACATTCAGTGCTCATAGAACCATAGTTACATTCACAATTCTCAAGATATTGTGCAAGCAGAGTATATAACTTACTGAAATAGGCTCGTAGTCCTTCTAAATTTTTATTAAGATTGCGTTTTAGACATTTATTATAGTCAGTGATGTGCTTGGGTTAATATTTTTACGTGAAAAATGTAACTACCTTTGTTTTGTTTTGTGGCACTGGTTAAACTAATAATGGCATTTTAATGTTTTTAATAAGGGAAAATCAAATCGAATAAAACAAACTGAGATTTATCTTTATAGTCTCATCGCACAACTTTAATTTTTCAGCAGCAAATACTAACAAAACTTTCTTTTCAGGATAGATACCACTCGTGTGGAATTCACCATCTCCCTCCGAGAGAACTGGTCTCTGCCCTTTTTCGCTCTTCAAGTCGCCACTATCACGTGTTATCTCAGGCCTCAGCTTTCTATCCTACAACAGGTACACACATTTCACCACAAACTAGAAAATATTTAATCAAAACTCTATACCGTTGTCTTGATTATCCTCAGTTGTCCAATCCAGGCAATTACTATAGTCTCAACTTTATTACACCGGAGTTATGGGACCACTCAGAGGTCATAAAATTTTATAATGTGTGTTTTTTTTTCCTTTACAGAAAGTGATGGTGTGGCTTATGTACGTAACCACCTTTTGTTTCTGCTTGACATGGCAATTCAATCAGTTCATTCTACTTGTTCAAGCTCTCATCATTTACACTCTGGATTGTACAGACTTCCTTTCAACGAAACAGGTCTGGTACCTTTTTAGTCTCTAAAACAGGGGTCTCCAACCTTTTTCCTCCAGTGAGTTACCATTACAAAACCAAACTGCCAGAGCTAGTAGTTACAGCGGTCACAAGAAATGAGGTACAGTATGTTTAAGTGCCACGGCGAGCCTTAAATGAGGTACAGTTAGATGCCTATGGGTCAATGACATGACACCTAAATTTTCTGTCCAATTGCAATTTCTTCAGTTAAAAATGTTCAAATTTCATGATAATTCACCACATATCTGTAATGCCTCTGACCTCCATGGAACTAAATCAGTTTTTTTCAGAAATCATTAGTTATTATGAGTGTTTTTTGCTACTTAAAGTGTTAAAATGTCATGTGGTGCAACTGTCCGCCTTTAACTGCAGATTTTTTAACTTCTTTAAAATTACTCTAAATCTAATCAATTTTATGTTTTCTTTTTTGGCATATTTTCTGAAGTGTTTTGTAGTCCCACATAAAATTTCTGCTTTCTTACATTTCATATTACTCAAAACTTTGATTAATTCCCCAACCATGTTTTAGAAAATAAAAGAATTTTAAGATTATTGGATTGGCGGCACGGTGGCTTCACCAGGGTATAGAGTGAATGAATAATGCTGTATGAATGAATGCTGAATGAATAATGCTCTGTAAAGCGTCTTTGGGGACAGAAAATGTCTGTGAAAGCGCTATATAAATAAAGACTTACTTACTTACTATTATTCTCGGTCGCACCACATGACATTTTTTAAGCTCCTAGCCAATTCATGTACATACAAAAACACTAAAAATGCTTCATATAAATGTTAAACATAGATTTATACATACCTGACATTTTAAATATTTGAAAGTTTTTTATATTTTAAAATTTGCCTGTTGAAAATCCTTATAAGTCATTGACCGTTACATAAACATAAACCATTATCCATTTATTAATGCATAAAGTTAAGCATTAAAATAATACATGTACAATGGTAATAAGTATTTAATTGATCAAATTTCATTTATTCATTACAATATATATAATTCCGAAATCTCTTGGCAAGCTACTAGGAAGGGGGTGCTACAACTACAGGTTGGAGACCCCTGCTCTTAAACATTGAACTAGTGACTATGAATTTAGTATTTATTGTTTTTATTTGAATACTTTTACAGGTGACTACTTTGTATCTCGTCCAAGTGAGCGGTCTTCTGAGTGTGTGGCTTCTTCAGTTCTGTAACTCCATGCTTCTTGGATCACTGGTTCTGAGTTTCATTGTTGCTGCACTTTTCGTCCGACACTGCCAGGTATCGTTATGAAGCAGCGTTCTCTGTTATGTAAATGGCTTGTTTTGTGTTATTTATAGCATGTTTTACTGTAAATAGGATCCAAATTGTGATTCCAGTTATTTTTAATCTTCGCTCATACACTTGAAGAAGTCCATAGGCTATCCTTTGTCAGAAAAGCCTGTGGTTTGGAGTTCAGACTTTGGAGTAACAAATTTAACAATTTTCTGCATTAACTTATGTATTTATTATTACGCTATTTCCTCATCTATGTTATAATGTTGCTTCTTCATCATAAACATACCTTGAGTTGTGTTTTGTTCCATTGTTTAACACTTGCCTGACCAGCCAGTCCCTTCTACATTCTGTTTGACTCCAGAAGGATCTGTAAGCGGAACATAGCACATGAAAAACCTCTGTCCACATTTTAGATGATCCAATTTTAGATGATTTCCTTTAGTTTTGTATTTTTTTATTATTATTTTTTTGGATAACTGTAATATGTCTCTCTAATTTAATAATGGGCATTTCTATTTTGTGTTTCCAGTCTGGTTTGAAAACGGGAAGCTTTCTAGTTCGTTTGGGCAAGCTGCTTCTTCACACTGCCATGGTCCTCCTCCTCACCTTCACCATCAACTATCTAGCCAAGGTACTTCCTCTATTTTTTCTCCCTTAAAGGTTGTATAGAGGATTTTCCAAGGAACGAGAAATCCAGCGACTGTTTGTCCTTTTTCAAATGTTGCGCATGCGTGAAACCACCCCCCTCCCCTACCCCAGCTCCCTACGTAGAAACGCCTTCTCCCGCCTCCTCACTTTACGCCAGAAACAGGTTTGTTTACAGCCGGTGCGCTGCACATGACTTGTAAACAACTAACTACAGTGTTGGTTAGGCAAGGTGGAGAAGTGAGGAGCGGGGGGAGCGGGTGCGCGGACATTTCGTTCGCGGACGAGAAGTGAGGAGCAGGGAGAAGAGCGGAGCAGGGAGCAGGGAGAGAGGAGAGAGGAGAGGGGAGCGGTGCGCGGAGATTCCGTGCCCGGAGAAGTGAGGAGCAGGGGGAAGAGCGGATCGGGCAGCGGGGACAGGAGCAGGAAAGGGGAGCAGAGAAGGTTGCGCGGAGATTCAGTGCGAATGAACTAGCTACAACACGCAGCAGCAAGCGGACTCTTTCTTTGCCTTGAAAATTACGTTTTCAGACATAGGATATCGCTTTCGTGTCCTGAAAAACATTTGTCTAGCTCTTGGAAATAAAGTACGTTTTCATAATAAGCAGAAGTGACCTGTCCAGGAGTAATTTGGCGACCAGTGCGTCAGTCTTTAGACCCTGCGTCTGCTTCAGTCGCGCCATCGCTGGAATGAATCTTCAAGAATCACCTTAGTTTGGCTTCGCTGCTTTTCCCCTTGTCTTCTTCTTTCAGCAATCTCAAAAATGGACTTTCTTTTGCGGCTAACTGCTCCTGGATTCTTGTCGCCATTGCAACAAACTTTGTGCTAACTGCGAGGAAGATATAGGTCAAAAAAAGCCGCTAAGAACTGTTGCATTGGTGGAATAAACAGCGTCTCTGCGGCTTGCGTCTGTGGACTGCGTGACAGTCGTACGTAAACCACGTACCGGCGACGCGCAGGCAAGTCAGTTACGCTAGAAACGTAGGGAGTTTGATTGACAGCCTGTCAGCTCACAGAAAACGAGGCAGTGTCGTTATCTATTGGCAAATGTTTAGCCCCACCACATCCAGAGTTGATGAATTTTTATTCTCTTTTTTTTGGTCATCATAATTACAAGGCTACTGCATCTCTATAATGCTATCATTGACAACTTGAAACAAAAAAAATCCTCCATACAACCTTTAATCCTGTTTCCGCGTTTTTCATGATGTATTTTATGTTGAAATAAAGAAAATGTTGAAAATGGTGTTCTTTAACATAAATGTTTGTGTGTTACAGAAAGCCCTACAACTCAAGTCCGATGAGCATATCTTTAAATTCATCAAGTCAAAGTTTGGCCTTGGAGTGACCAGGTATGATTGACAGCTCTAATTAACACTAATGAAGCTGTAAATGTGGTGACAGCACATTGAAATGCAGTGATCGTAGTCCAAGTTTGTTTTCTTTGTCAACAACAGAGGCTGTAAATAATGCAAGCAGTCGAAAGCAATAGAAAGTGAAGTGTACATAAATGTGGGCAATACAGTTACAAGTAATGTATTAATTGGAGGCGCATGTTAGTGTATTAGAGTAATTTCAGGCTAATTGTAAACAATGAGATCATATATTTCAGTTTTTCCTATTACACTAATGATCATTTTACTATACCAAGACTTTGAATGGGCTGTGATTGTGCTTTTTTGTTTATTTATTTACATTTACTTATTTTCACATTAGACTTAAACACTCCTCCCCATATTATGAATATATTCTCTGATTTATGCAATCAGGATTATCAGTAAACCAAATAATCTTTAGATCCCGAAATGTTAAATGTAATAGTAACTGTAGGCTGTGTTTTTGTGGCATCTCAACATTCTAATACAGAGAATTCTATAAAAAAACAGGAACTGGCTCAAAGTTCAATGTCCTCTCTGTCAGCAGAAGTAAACAAAACTTAAATTATTGTTTTCTTAATAGCTTCAGGAAATGGTGCAATTATTCCACCCCAAAGACGCGTGTTGTCGGTTGAAAGGACTTTTAACCATAAGATTAATATGACACGCTAATGATTAGGTTCACCAGTTGTTGATCATAAATTTGGATGTTTCTTTCAAAAATAGTGGATCTCCCATAGAGTTATACAGACCCCTTCTGTCCATCTAAAATCAGGACATCATCAGATTCTAGACAGTGAATGTCACTGACTGGGATTTAGGTAAAAAGACTGCAAAATATTATCTCACTACTTCCTGTAGTGCTGGTTAGATTACATTTGTAGTCAGTAGTTTTGCAAAGTAATCTATTACTACTCTGATTACTATATTTCAAAAGTAATTTGATTGGATTGGATATTGAATTGTTTTTGGTCCATTGCTGATTCTGCATCTGACACCAGAATATGACATCCATGCTACCTGTTTATCTTTTTTATTGTTTCATTAATAAAATTAATGGACAAAATTTTAGTAGTAGTTAATAGTACTAATAGTAATAGTAGTTACATTAGTAGTTACTGCCTTACTAAAATGGTAATCTGATTACTGCAATCCCTTTGTAACTAGTTACTGCCCACCACTGTTCTTTTATGCTGTGTTGTTTTCTGTCACACACATGCACACACACACATCTCCACCTTATCTGTGGCTGTATTATTCACTTAAGCACAGAGTGTGTTACATCACCTGGAGTGTGAGTCTGTGTGAATAATAGATGCAGGGGTAACGCCAGAGGACCTCCCATCCATCAGATAGTGCCACTATAGTACAGAACTCCTCAGCCACTGGATAGCTGCTCTGAGGTGGCAGATAACACAAGCCACACAACCCAGTTTTCAATTATTCAGAAGGAGACGGCTAATGCACGTCTTTTACTCTGTTCGGCTCTTGCCGGGGTGGGCTGACAAAAATGAATATCTCAATATTCAGACAATATTTTAGCACCGCTTCAGGAGTGTGCTAAAATGTGCTTGTACCTGTCTATCTAGTAAGGTTGCAACTAACAGTAATTCTTTTGATGAATCAATGAGTTGTTTAAATCACAAAAGGCTGGTGAATGTGAGACTTTCCTAAATTGTACCCAGACAAAACAGATGAAAAGCCATTTCAGAATATCCTAGTGGACCATATTTACAGACGAAAGAACACAAAATGTCTGTATTTCCTGTGTCATTTAAATGTAATTTCTTTCTTGAGCTGAGAGCAGAGGTTTTACACAACTATTTCCCTAATGATTAATCAATTAACTTGTTGCAGCCCTAATATCTAGGCTACATACACCATAGGTAGGGAGGTAGAAAGGAACAGTACAGGAATGGTAATTTTACATCTACGGGTGAGTTGTTGTATAGTAGTATGGTGTGTGGTATGAATGTAATCCTGTATTTTTCCCCCGTTGTTGATTTTTCTTTTATTGTGTTTTGTGATATTTCACTTCTCACTTCAATTATGTCTGCCTTCAGCTGTTTATCGCACGCGCTACAGCTCATCCTCAGAAATTCTGCTCCTAAACTCTTTCAGGCTTGTCAAAATGTACTTTATTGTTTGTTGACACACATTATCAAAGCATCCTTCTGTTTCTGTCCCATCTCTGCCTCCGCATCCTATTTTTCTTCCGTTTCTCCATGTGAAAATGCTATAAAAATGTTGATTTTTGTGATAATATTGTAATGGCAGTGTACATTTGAAATTACTTCCATGCAATGTAAAATGCCTGTTCTATGAACTACACATTTTATAGGTGATAGCTTTAATATGCACCCCTGCTGGTTTAGGAACAGCAGTAGAATTACAATGAGACTAGGGATGGGAGGCCATTAGCTGCCGTATCAGAGAGGCCTTATTGAGGTTATTGTAGAGTGGTTTTAGTAGTAGGAAAGGATCTGTCAACACAATGTGAGGAACCTCTTCTACTAGAAAATGCATGAAAATTGTTTAAGAAAAATCCTACATATAGTATCTTAATTTTTGGTAGTATCTAGTTTATTCCGTAAAAATATAACTTGACATTTTATACATGCTGTGTTAATGTTTGACGTATTCCACTAAAACCTGATTATAGCGGAAAACACTAACTCTAAAGTCTTTCAATACCTCATTATATACATGGGCATTTCTGTACCATATTTTTGTAACTATCCTTTCCCTTTGTAGAGATTTTGACGCGGGCCTGTACCTGTGTGAAGAGGCGTTTGGAGTTCTGCCCTTGGACACTTTGGACCGCCTGGCTGGGACCCTGCTGCTCTACCCCTATGTACTTACACTACTGCTGCTTGTAGGGGTCTTCACAGTGACTGCAGTTCAGAACCTCAGGTATGGGGAGCGATACATTTTAGTGGACAATATGTTTCAATGTGCATGGGCAATACATTTCAGTGAGTAATACTATAGTTTTTGTATTGCTATACGTTTCACTGGCCAGTACTTTACAGTGGGCAAAACGCTTCAGTGGGCCAGTACATTCTAATGACAGTGCAGTTCAGTGGACAATACTCAACTGTGTGCAATATGTATTAGTGGGCAATATGTTTCAGTGCCATTGAAGCTGTTTGGAAAGTCTGAAATAACTGTATGGCAGCATTCATTGAGTAGCCTCTTGGACTATGAAATGAAACAACATCCAATTAATAACCTATTTAGCATGCAACATCCAATTAATAACCTATCTATTTCAATTGGAACTGTGCAACTCAGAAAGGCTAGATTTTTTTTTTTACTAATAGCACAATAACACACAGGCCTTATTACCCTGTGTTAAAATTATGTATGATTTTGATATCAATGTATTGCAGTGCTTGGGATTGTGTATTACTTTGACAGTTCATATTTCAGTTTTTGCTCAAATTGTTGAAGTTAAAAGTTGAGAATGTGCACTCTGAACTGAATCTTGATTTTAACCAAATCACAAATCTAATTGCAGTGGTAGCAACAAAAAAAACCAAACATTATTAGTAGCCTAGTAACTGCTAAGGCCAAAAATGTGTTTTTTCAGGGACCCAACTGAATGTGTTGGATTTTCTGTTGATTGAGTTCATTCTTTTATTTTTTTCTTTAGTTATAAATACAGTAAGTATATTTTCTGATGTTTCCAACAAATCTACATAGCTATTTTGGTCAAACAAAGTACCCAATGAGGTTAATGTATGCAGTCCTTTCTATTTATCTCCCAAGTTCCAAACTTTGCTTTCACATACTTAATATTGAAAAGAGAGCAACCTTTTCCTCAATACTAATTAATTCTTAAGTGTTTGGACATATTTGGATAATTAGAGAGTGTCTGATTGGCTGGTTTTCAGCCATCATTCATTTTTAATGCTTATGCGGTGCTGTGATGAAGGCTTGAGTGCATTTTCATTTTCAAGCGAGTTGGTCAGAGTAGATGGCATAATGTGAGTTAATGAAAAGTCCCTAGCGTGGTAGAGAACATTCCTGTTTGAAACAAGTAAGGAACATTAGGTTAGCCATCAGGAAGCAGACACGCTCACAGTGGTTCATTCACTCCGCTGTGCCGTGTGCTCAAAACACTTTCACTTCATGCTCAGAAAATCAGAATATTCCACTAGCCGCTGCCTTGCAAAGCAGCCTCCGCCTACGGTGCAAGGTGAGGGGCCACAATGAACTAATCGCATTAGCATATCAGCTCGCCCTCTACCGGAGGAGACACCCAGAATACTAACCTCATAGAACAAAAGGCTATTTGCCAATTCAGGAATTAATATAATCTACTTTATCCCACCTCACGTCAGAAGAAGCAGCATATCGGATTTGTATTCAAATGGAAGCTGGATTTGGTCTATCTGTGCGCAGGGAGGCCAGACAGCGGCAGTGACATCACCGCCCCTGGGCCCTTTCATTGCGTGTCTGTGCACTGCCGACTCCAGTAGACAGGCAGTAGTGGGTGTCTGCCTGCAAACACCAGAAATCTGAATAATATATCTGTGCAATATTAATTCCACCCACCTATCCTTCTGTCTTGGCTGTAATGTTTTATGTATCAATGTTGTCTTTCGTGTCACCGCCACAGCCCGCCAAAAGGAGCGTCTGGCGAGGAGAGGAGACGAGCGGTAGCCTTCCGACCAGATGTGGCGTACAATCTTTTGCATACGATGTTCTTTGGCCTGCTCGCCTTCAGCACGATGAGGTAAGCTCGCGTATGTGCTTGTGAAATCGCCGGTTTATGCTCTTCTAGCTACCTGAGGATACCCGGGATCTAAATTTCTGGCAAAGTGGCTCTCGAGAATGCGTCCCTTCCCCTAAAAGCCTGATTTTTGTGCTGGTGAATAGCAGCTGAAATCCAAGTGCCTCTTACATCACTAAATTGGGCTACTCTAACCTTGATCAGGACCCTTGCTCTGAGCGCTATGATATGTGGTTAAGTCTTGCAAGAGCACTCTCATAGTAGACACACGGTTAAACATCTCATAATTAATGTTTGCTTTCGAGGACGGAAGAAATTCAGCTGTTTTTTAAAGCTCAAAATCCAGGCGCTCATGTAACTAAATAATATCATGTTTGTTTAGAAAATCCTCCCATGGCTTTGAGTAGAAGCGTTTCAATAATACTACTTGCTTTTAGCCTTTAATACAGTGTAAGTAATATAACTTACAGAAATCACTAGGGTTGTGATAAAAGGCTGTTCTTGTTATCTACTTGTAACTTGTCTATCTTTCCTATTGAGCCAGTTGATCACAGGAAATAATCAGTTGCATTTTCCAAAATTGGCACTCTAACTTTTCTGGCTGCTTGTCACCATGGAGAAGTTATTGCTTTGCCTGGTACAGTCTGACATTAAAATATACTGATCTATCTTGCATTTATTCAAGTTGAGGGTTTGTTATTGCTCAAAAAACTGCATTCTGAACATAATTACCTCTCCACAGATCTAACATGTCATTTGACCTGCTTGTGTCACCTGATTGTCTCCATGGAGATAGAGAAGTTTAATGCAATGCTGTGGAATATGCTGGCAAAGTAATAACTTTAACCACCTGAAAAGTTGCACAGTTGGTTTAGTACCCTAAAGGTGTATTGTGTAACTTTTCTGGGGAAGTCCTGCTTATTTCTATGCATAAGGTGTTACTCTGTCTGGAATGTTCCACAGTATGACATTAAACAGTATGACATTAAATTACAGGTGGTTTTATAGCTCAAAAATACCTAGAAAAACACACATTCTGACTGAGCGGTGTCACCTCTTCACATACTTTAGTCTGATTTGATCTCCCTGAAGATAAAAAGTTTTAATACCATACTGTGAAACATTCCAGCGAAAGCAATAACATCTCCAAGGAGATGTGATGCTCCCTCCACCGGAAAAGTTAGACAACGCACTTTTAAACTTTAAGCCAATTCTTCTTGAATTCAGATTTCAAAAAAACCTTAAAACAACTCTTGACATGTTCAACTTTCATTGTAACAAAAGATAAAACTAAGTAAGCCAGTGTCTTCTGGAAATGAAAACATGGAAAGCAAGGTAGAAAGGTGCTCATAAAACCCAAGGCCATCCTGAGTTTTGGCAAAGCTGCTTTTATACCATGCCAAATATGGAGCTAAGTTCAGCTAACCTCTGTATTTCTGACAACAGTGCTGAAAAGTCTGTCAGTGTACACAGGCCAAGTGTTAACATCTCTATTTTTGACTGTGAAAAAACGACTTGAAAGAATAACAGCAGTATTCACAAGACGTTATCAGTATTTATTTTTCAACTAGTTTGAACTGTAAGGGAAACTTTTATGGGGAACGGCCCTTGTCTCCATGGGGCTGTCATGTGCCGAACTAGGTGACACCACCAGGTAAAGTTACAGGTCAGATCTGTGGAGAGGCGACCTTGCTCACATTATGAATACATGTCTTCAAGGTACTTTTGAGCAATAGAAACAGCTGTTATTGAATGAATGCATTTTTCGTAGATAATACCATACTGAGGAGGATTCCAAGGTCAAGGCCAAGTCATAACATCTCCACAATGGCGCAACCTACATCAGAAAAGTGACATAATATGCCTTTAATACTAGAAAAACTGATACCTGTTTATAGTGCCATATAGTTCTGAAGATTTATTACGTATTTTTCAATCTTCAAAAAGTGTTAGTTGAATGATACAAATGCTACTGACGGTACACGAACACACTGCATGAATGTCTATGTGTCTTCTTGGTAATCTTATAAACTGGCAGAGTTTGACAAATTTGCTACACTTTATGTTCATTATAGCTATTACATAAAAGTAGCATATTCAATTTTGTTAGCCTCCACAAAATATCATGAAAATATAGTACTGAAAGATTTGGATATTGTTACATCCCTAATCATGAGCCTTCCCACCATATCTTGAGCTTTCCCACGATATCTCAATAAATATTGTACCGTGAGGTTCGTACTATGACGATATCGTATCGTGAGACTTGGACATCGTTACACCCCTACTCGATACTACTGATTCCGGTACCACAATGATAATAAGAAACACACTCAACATTATAAACTTACAACATCATAGTACTTTCTTTTATATTATTATGTGGTTTTATATGTCATCCAGGTAGGTCTTATACTTGTTCTAATACAGCCAAGATCATTATAAATCTACTCAGGAAAGGTTAGCATTTGTCTTGTGAATGTGACTTTTTAGTATAAATACCTGCTCAAATAAATATCTAGTTTCCATATTATCATCTTGTAGTATTTGGATCACAAATTTTTACACGGTGTTCTATAGTTTCTTCTTACATTATATTTGAGACAGGTACAGTGTATTAATTGTTGTAAAAAAAAACCTCAAATGTGCTCTCATTATTAATAGTGGAACTCTGGCCACAAAACATTTGAGGCTGACTTGTTTTCACCTTAACCACCGCTTCTTCAATTTTACACTCTGCTACACATTTCAGCTTTGTAAGTCTGTTTTTTTTTGTTTTTTGTTTTTTTTTATTCGCTCTTTGTCGAATTACAAAGTGTTTGTCAGTTGTTTAGCACTTTGTTTTTAACTTATTTATTTTTTTATTTACAAAGGCAAATTCTTGTCAACCTGTTCGAAACACAATTATCTTTGCTTAGTAAATTTTGTAGACGGTGTTTCTTTGGTGCTAGTTTAATTGCTTTTTAAAACTGACACGTGGGTGGAATCTTTTTTTATTTTTTTGTTAATTATAAAACATAAATGCACTGATATTACTTATTTAAAGAAACAAAAGGACTACCACTCTTCTCATGTCAATACTGAAGTAATCAATACATTACTTTATATGCCTCCAGTAGAATACATTTATATAACAATAGCAGCTACCTTATTCTTTTGCTGCTTTTGTCTCTGTTCAGGATGAAGTATATCTGGACGGGTCACATGTGTGCAGTGGCAGCCTATGGAGTGTGTGGGACTGAGATCTGGACTCTGATTTTCAACACTCTTCGATGCAACACTAAATTCCTGGTATGTGTTATAAGATACTTCCAGAAAGCAACACCAGAGAGCTGAAAAATTTGAAAGCACATTCAAAGTTGCATATAATGCTACTCAAGTAAGAGTAAAAAAGTATTTGCTAAAAGTACAGCTCAAGTAAGAGGAATGTAAAGGGTAACTGTTGGCTTGTACCATCTGATTTAGAGTATAATTTGAAGTTTATGTGATTGGAAGAACAATATATTAAATAATGCGTTGGTCGATGTTGATGACACTTGCGCTG
The DNA here is from genome assembly GCF_026225935.1 of Boleophthalmus pectinirostris. NCBI lineage: Eukaryota > Metazoa > Chordata > Actinopteri > Gobiiformes > Gobiidae > Boleophthalmus > Boleophthalmus pectinirostris. The sequence continues at coordinate 12,601,366 of NW_026571140.1, forward strand.
TAACATAGTGTAGGCTTAAAGGTTCACTGTGTAACTTTTCTGGTGGAGGGTCTGCCACAATGGAGATGTTATTGCTTGGCCTGGAATGTTCCATATATAACATTTAACTTATCCATCTTACTTTTATTCAAGTTACAGGTGTTTTTATTGCTCAAAAATATCTTAAAAACCAGGCAAAGCCATAACATTTCCATGAAGACAAGCAGGTGACTGATACTCCACCAGAAAACATTGTGTACTTTAATATTGTTAGATCTTACTGTCTATTTAATGCCTCTCTATTCTCAATTGTATAAATATGTAAATGTTGGTGAAGATATGAAGTAAGTATGGAGTATTAGTCTAGGAAACAATTTTGCAAACCTGTAAAAGCAATCATCTGTACGGTAATGTGCATTGGTTTACAAATGATGTTGGTTCGGTTTCTTCAATTTTATTTTTTCATAACAAATCATTTCTTTCCTACTAATTCAATTAACAGCGCACAAATTAGTTTGAATACAAGAATAGTTTTAGAGTTTAATCTTTGTCAAAGTGGTTTAAGTTTTGGCAAATTAGAATACACTAAATGTGGCTCAGTGATGATGCTCTGTACTTTTTTTCAGTTCACTTGATGCGGCTAATTGGCCAGTAATACTAGTGTGGTGGAGACGTTTGTCTTAGAGCCATAATTTTGGGGACTGTATTCTAAGGCCAGAGATTTGAGGTGTTTTTCTTTTTCTGACAGGCATTGTGACAAGATTTACAGTTTTAGGATTCTGTTGAAAGTTCACTTTTTAAACACGTTCAGAAGAACTGACAAAAAACTGAAATGTGCATTGACAAACTAATAAAAGAATCCCATTTCAGAACATGTTTGAACAGATCTAAACTACAGGGTTAGCAGTTTTTATACAGAATAAGACAGGAGAGTTTGCTGCTTGTTTAAGGAAATTATGGCACTTCAAAAAGCCTTATTGTATCCATTCAAATTGCAATTTTGTTTCGACTGTGTGATTTGTTTTGCAGCCCTACTGTATTCTTTTAAGATATGAATTTGGCTTTTAGTAGTACTCACTTATATTTACTTGAATAATCTTTAAAAGAAATAGCACTTTTCTTGCAGCATGCTTTTACTCCTACTTGAGTAATATTTCTGTAGACGTAACAGTACTCTTAATTGAATAAAAGTTTGTGTTCCTCTTCCCACTGTGAGTAAGTCTACAAATGACAAAAGCGTTATGTTGACAATGTGAAATGATTGAACATTTGTGTTTCTTGCACCGCTCCTGCAGTTATGATTTGGTTCGTCTGTTGTCTGGTTTTTGTGTCTGGTATTTTCGAAGGATAAAGTTCTTCCAATTATTTCAAATTACAAAATCAGATAGTACGTACTGCCAGTTACTCTTGAGTTGTACCTTTCCTTCTCAAATACTTTTTTACTCTTAAAGATGGGACAAGATCTTATGCCACAAGATCTTGAGAGACAAAATTACCACAAGACCAATGATCTCATGACACCCCCCCCCATGTTTTACGTTATGTATTGGATTAAAAAAAAATTGTTTAGTGCTGCTGAGTTAAATTTTTTGAGAATCAATAGTCCCAAAACGTATCGCTACAATGACAGCAGAAATATAAAATAAAGTAAAACAAAAAAGGTGAGGCCAAAATTGGGAACTGGAGTGCACAATTTATTTTTTTAGAATGTCAAAATCTTTGTTCTTTTAGGTCCAGTCTCATGTCTCATCTCGTATTGTGGAAATTGTATCTCGTCCCACCCTTGCTCTTGCTTAAGTAATTTCTTGGACCACTACTTTGTACTTCCACTTGAGTATATAATAATATTTTGATGTAATGTTACTCGTACAATTTCTGGCTACTCTACCCACCTATGACTGCAATCCACATTATTGTACCATCATTTCAATTCGAACTGTCCTTCCAAATCTCATATAATTCTTCCTTTGAGTGCATGACAAATTCAGAGCGAACATAAATTACCACCTTTTAGCTTTACACATATATTAGCCGTGATAACTTGGCTTGAGGATAACTATCTCTCAATCCAGCTCCTGCCTTCGCTGAGCAGCCAGTCCCTAGACACCATAGCTGTTTATAACGCACTGGTTAGGAAAGGGAGCGAACCATAAAGCTGCCCAGTTTCATTATGAAGACTGGGGCCTATGTAGCAGAGATAAGCGCCCGACGTGGCCACTAGGGGTCAGTGTGTCCCTAATGTGGCAGCTGCAGGCATCAGATAAGCTGGTATGTGTTGTGCTGTCTGGCGCTTATCTCCCTGTTATCTCATTCACTCCTCATCTTAATATATTCCCAACATTATTTTCTTAGGCTGACTCCGAGTTTGACTGCAGTTGATTCGATTAGATCGTGCCATTTCATTGGGGCTGTTTTCTCTCTCTCATTTCGCAGTTAAGGCTGGTGACGTGCGCAGTTCCACTAGTGATGATGGCGTGCCTGTATTATAAGGTATGGCACTTTGTCTTTATGCTCATCATTATCATTGTTTTTGCCAGTCAGAGCTGAATTACTGCTGTACTGTGATGGGTTTAAGGAAAGTGACACCCATCGTCAATGTCAATCTTTTAAATAAATATACTCCACCAGTCAGAAGTTTGGACGCACCCACTAAATCAGTGTTTTTATTTATTTTTTTCTATTTTTACTACTTTCTACCTGTTATATAAATACGGAAGACATGAAATACATGAAGTAAGACTTATGGAATTAGGTAGCTTAGAGAAAAAAAAGTAAATACTAAATATATGTTTTATATTTTAAATTCAAATACTCACCCTTTGCTTTGTCCAAAAATATATGCTATAGCTCAACTCATGTAATATATATTAAAACAAGCAGGAATATTGTTTCTACTCATAAAAAAGTGTGTATATATATATATATATATATATATATATATATATATATATATATATTATATTTTTTTTTTTTTTTTCAATTTAACTATTGCTCACACTATCACTGCATTATTGTGGCCTTGCTATTTACGGCATTCAGCATTTACAGGAGAAGTAAATAACCTAATGTTAAGGTTATTTACTCATTTGGTTTGATTAGACATTTATCTCAGTTTACAAGTTTGTCTGTCTGACATGCAAGTTCAAACTTATTATTTCACAATAATTAATTTGCTTTAGAAAGCGGATATGCGTTTAATCATATAAATCGTTTAATGCTGCTCATGTATTATACAATTCTTCGTTCTCTTTTTGTTAGTGGCATTGATCTATTATTGCTACTGAGCCTTATAAAATGTATTTTTAAGCAAATCTCTGAACAGAAATTTCAGATTTGTTGAAGCTACACAAAAACAAAAAATGATCAGGTTCAACAGTTATATTTGTTACACAGTTTTGACTTTGTTAATGAATATCATTGGTGGGTATTAAACTATGTGCCACTGTTTTGTTTCAGTAAATACCACAGTATAAACCATATAACAGATTATATTAAAACACAAAATTACATTCAACACTTTTAGCAGTCAATTGAATTCTGTCCACCTGCTCTTATACTTTAAAACACATTATAGCATCTCTGTACTCCACCTTTTACATCAAACTTGTTTTTACTTTCTAATCTTTTTGCGGTTTCCTTAAGCAGCACGCTGCCTAGTATGCCCAGGGCAGCTGTGACTACAATAACAGCATATCACCACTGAGTATGGAGTGTATGACTAACGCATTGTAAAGCACTTTGGGTGTCCTGAAAGTCACTACATAAATCCAATTCAAGGGACCGAACATGAGTTATTCATTCCAATATTTTTCTTGTCATTTCAGTTCTGGCCCAAACTGATGGAAGAGCTCTCTGAACTGCGAGAATTTTATGACCCAGACACCGTGGAGCTCATGACCTGGATAAGGTACCCCCACCAACATTACCCAGCATCTCTCTCTCCTCACTACTACACCACTGCGCTCCTCACACACAACCTGATCTGATTGGCTTGTTTCATCGGATCAGCTTCCCCCCCTAGTCCTGATGCCCTTGATTGCCGCTTGCGAGTACATGTGCGCATCGTCCTGTTTGTTTGCGGAGGGGAGACGGGGCTGATGAGTGATGAGAGCCAATGGGACCTCCATGAATAAGACATGGGGGTGCCTTGGAAGGAACCCAGCTGTTGGCAGAGCGGTAGCCCACCTCAGGGTCTCCGTGGCCAGGCGTTCGATCAAGAGCTCCGGCCTGATGGGATGTGAGATGGAGCTGTAATTTGGAATGGCGGCTGTTCTGTGTGTTATTGTGTTGGCACATCTGTGGGTGTGCCTGTCTTTCTCTCACTCGTTCTCTTTTTTTGTGCTGCGTGGAGTGTGTTATGTTTTCAGCTCTCTGTATATAGTGAAAGCATGGACTAGTCTATAACACATTGTGCTGGCTTCTTCCTCTTCTTTTAACTTTTTATATAGCAGCAGATGATGGATGAGTGTAAAGGTATATAAGGTCAACAGGCACTGAGCTGGTGACACAACTTTATAAAATAAAACTTATACAAGTCTTTTAAAACTGCACTAACCTCAAAATACTTTAAAGGTCCTATATAGTACACAGAGCTTACTCTTGTGAGCTTTAAACCATGTTATAATGTCGTTTCCTCATCAACACATACCTGAAGTTGTTTTGTTTCATTCACACATGTTTGAATAGTCCTTTATTATTAGTCTGTCTACAAGTCCAAAGCTCAAAATGCTCTGTTCCACCTTGTGATGCCGTGAAGCAGTAGTTTTCAAGTTAACAGCTACCTTTTACCTTTCCTTTAGCAAACATTGGCAGTTCCATGTCTGAAATCATCTAAATGATTCTAGTGAAAGAGTATGGAGTTTAAAAACACAGTGGAGCACTTGGAGCACTTCCTGTGTTACCACATGACATCACAAGGAAGGTTTTCTGTTGGGGAGGAGGAGGGGTGTTAAACATGTTTGAATGAAACTAAACGCTAAGTATGGTTTTGATGAGGAAACGGTATTATTAGCCTGATTCATCAGCTGGTTTCACTTCACAGAAACCGTCTGACCTCACAGAGTTAGAATTCGTTCGCTCGACGGTAGGCGGGTAATTTTTTCATTTAACCAATCATTGCTATTTGGTCGTAACGTATGTAATGCACCGCTAATGGGGCTAACTGGTGTATTAAGCTTTTCCCAAATCCCGTAGGAAGAAGGGCAAGTCTTTCCACTTGATAAAATTCACCAAACATTCTCTTTGTTCTGGTTTTAAATCCTCGATCTCGTGAATCGTTGACGACATAGAATGTATGGCTCTTCGCTGATTGACTGGTGCCCGAACTCACACTTCCGGGGTTTTTGTGAACCGTCTAGTGTATTCTGATTCTTGACCTAGTCGCTGGAGAGAAATGAAATTGAGCGGAGGCACTTGGTGGCACCAGCCTGGCTACAATATTATAGCATAGATTAGAAAATAGCATAATATGGGTCCTTTAAGCATACATTCTAACTGTGAGCGAGGTCACCTATCCATAGATCTAACCTGTAATTTGGCCTAGAGCCACCACCTGCTTGTCTCTATTCAGGTGTATGTGTGTGTTACAAGCAACCCAGTAACCTTTCTATAGAGACAGGACCCACCATTAGAAATGTTTCATAGTGCACTTTTGAATAACAAGTGTACAGCTGTAAAATGACCACTATCTCTCTTCACAAAATACAGTCCATACAAACTATGTAACCTTTACCCTTTTTAAAAAAAATTTAAACCCTTTCAACCTTAAGCAATGTTCAGGGACGTTTAAAAACATAATTAATTACCTTGCTCAAAAATGGATCCATTTGGCACATCTAAAATGTTAACCATCTGCCCCATAATAGTTGGAATTTATTGGTAAACCTTGCTACAACCCGGTCTCTTCTCACTTAAAGCTTAATGTCCTGTTGTGCCACAAAGGCTACACAACTCCAGGTACATTTTTGATGATGAAACATTATAATATATATCAGAAAATAGCATAATATGGGCCCTTTGAAATTGAGCTGAAGGACATGTCAGGTGGAATTTGCAGATTTGGTGACCTGCATTATGGTTAATCTAATCTGTTTACATGGTCCAATCTACAGGAAAAACAATAATACAACAATAAGACAATACCTTTGCGATTGTTGTAAGTGGAAAGGACTTTTAGCTAAGTTTAAAATGGCGACTTTGTGGATCATTCCCTAACAAATAACGGTAAGGTCAGAAGGATCAGAGGGCTGGACAATTCTCCCAAAAGCAGTGAATCTGCCATAAAGTTATATAGACCCCTGTCCTCCATCTGAAACTGTGACCTCATCAAATTCTACATTGTAAAGCGTAACCTTTACACCGACTGGATCTTGCATTTTTATACACACACAAAACATACTGATCTGTCACCGGTTTTAGATGCCATGTTGTACAGATAATGCATTAATAATTAGTCTTAGTGTTAGAAATAAGGCATTAGGTAGAATGGCAAAGATTACAGCGGTATGTGCATTTCCTGCCAAAAACAGAATTAAATAAATGTGTGCGTGTTTTTTGTTTGTTTTCATTTTTAATTAGTGTTTAGTGCACTAAAAACAAAAAAAACATGCAGCTTTCTTACTGAGAATGGGCTTGCATCTTTACAAACTTGACTCTTATTTAGCTTGCTTCTTTCCACGAAAATGTTGTTGCTTTGGTGATAATCTTCCACAGTATAGTACAAAACTTATTTATCACCATCGAGAGTGTTCCAAAGTGTGTTTTTAACTTTATATTTCCATGGAGTCATGCAGGTGACTAGCCAGGCTGGCGCCACCTAGTACTTTACTCAATTTAATTTCTCTCCAGCGACTAAGTCAGGAATCAGAATACACTAGACGGTTCACAAAAACCCCGGAAGTGCAAGTCCGTGCACCAGCCAATCAGCGAAGAGCCATACATTCTGTGTTGGCAACGATTCCTCGAGGATTTAAAGCCAGAACACAGAGAATGTTTGGTGAATTTTATCAAGGGGAAAGACATTATTGCCCTTCTTCCTAATATAACAGTTGGCCCCCGTTAACGACACATTACATATGTCACGACCAAATAGCAGCAAGTGGTTAAATAAAAAAAAGTACCCACCTACCGTCAAGTGAACGAATTCTAATGTTGCGAGGTCAGAGGGTTTCTACGAAGAGAAACCGGCAGATGAATCAGGCTAGCAGATGACATGCCACCTCCAGGAAGTTACATACTGTACCTTTAACTTGTATTTATCTTTTTTTTCCCTTTCTATTGTATGAAGATATATACACGTATGTAGATTAGTATGATAATTTATGGATGCTTTCATTAGCTTGTTTACTTTCAAAATCTTTCCAAATGATCTTAAAACAGTTTTTGAAACCCAATATGAATCATAATGGCATTGAACTACCAAAGTGGTCTTGGTACTCAGCTGGAGGACCATTGTACTAAGCTAGTCCTAATTCAATAGTCATTATTCCCCTTCCATCATAATCAGCCTATAACCGTTGAGTGGACCAGATGGAGATTTTTAAGAAATGGCCCATTTTGGCATAATCCAATTAGACAGATAGAGAAATACTGTGGAAATGGTTGGAGAGAGCTTTGGAGGAATACATTTGCGTGTGTGCGCTTGTGTGTTAATCCCATTAGCGCTGCCTGGATTAGGGGCTGCCTACAGTTACCTTCACTGGGCTGGAGAGCAGGGAGGAGCATTAAGCCACTCCGCACTGTGCTAATTACATTGCAGATGAAAACGTCAAGATGGAGAAGGCGGCTTGTGTTGCGTTATGTTTCCGTGACCGATACTGCGTTCAGTGGGAAGAAAAAAATATGTCGAAAGGATATAGCCATGTGGTATAATGAGGGACAGTTTAGCAGAGCTGATGTAGTTAAAATTGGATGATTGTGGCGAGGCTGGCTGAAGGGAGAGTGTTAATCACGCCTGATAAAAAGGGTGAGATGTAGCTAGCAATGTGCAGTATTCTTCCTGCTGAGAATCGCTTGTTTTGTCATTTTTCCAAAGGTAGTCTAGCATAAGGCATACTTTAAAGAACACATATTGTGCTTGTGTCTGCTTTATAGTTTAATGTACGACACCCATGGATCTGATTATTATGTTATAGTTTAGGCATTTTAAATTCAATACTTAGCTTTTTTTTTTTTTTTATCTCCCGCTGATTCCTGAGTTAGAAAACTGTGGTGCCCAGTTGGAGAATAAAGTAAGTACAGAGCAGTTGGTGTATACCATTGGTGGTGAAAACAGAGATTGATCAGAAATATGGTATCTTGAAAATAACTGATTAAAGTTTGCTCAAACATGCACAAATACAAGTTCGAGAGGGTATGAGATGGGTGAACATCTATAACGTGGTTAAAAGCTCTGAAAATGTGCATAATAGGTCTGCGCTAATGGTGGATTATATAACTTTTTTTTTTTAAATATAACTTCTGGTGGAGTAGAGGTGGGAAATATGTATAGAAAATTTTTATATCATTGCAATTGTTCTGACAATATGCAAAATTAGAGTATATCATCTATAATTAAAGCTTTTGACAAAAAAGCGTTGATTAAAAATGGAATTAACGTAATGTGTCATTTCATAAACACAGTAACTGAAATGCCGCATTTTTGTTGTTAATTTTATTCACCTTTCATGTTTTGATTTTGAACTTCAGCATATTTTAACACATTCCTCGTGCATTAAAAAAAAAAATGTTTTCAGTATTGTTTTTGAGATTATGCAAAAACATAATTTTTGTCAATATTGCCCACTCATAATGTCATTGTTTTGTCTAAAAGGTTCCACAGTATGACATTAAATCTAGCTATCTTGCAGGTTTGGTGATCATACCATGAAAATCATATTTTTTTTCCTGTGAGTTGTATTGCCTCTCCACAGATCTGACTTGTCACTGGACCTGTGATTTTCTTCAGTTTATTGTATCTGCTTGTGCCCATGAAGATACAGTAAATGGGTTGATTGACATACTGTGGAAAATTTCAGACAAAGCAATGTGATGGACAAAAGATTATTAAAGTCACATTGAAAATAACTTTTCTCTTTTAATAATTTAAGTAGGGCTTATTGCACTCTGCTTTCATACAGTAGTTTAACATCAGTCTTCTGCTATTGCATTTTCACCATTTGCCAACCAAGCAATGACTCTCAGTAGCTTACACAGCAGTTTTAAACTAGCAGTCAATGGAAGCAACCTCTATTGAGTGAGACTATCTGACCTTAAGCCAAACTTCCAATGTGTGTTTTACACTAATAATTTAACAGAGTTCTAGTGGTGAAGTTACATCAGTTTACAGTATAAGTAATTTATTTAGGACACAGTTAAAGGTGTGCTATATAACTTTTGTGGTGTAGGTTCAGCACCATGGAGGTGTTACTGTTTTGCCTGAAATGTTCCACAGTATTGTATAAATAAATACATTTTTATATCATGTTCATCCACTGATCCGAAGATTGGCGGTTTTAATCCCACTGATGGTGTAAACATCATTGGTTGAGAGGTCAGATCTACTGACCCACAGCTCGGTGGTGTGATTCAAACACCAGGTGAAGCAGGTTTCACACCTGCCACCTACTGTTTAAAAATCAAATACATTTACAGATGTCAACTTTAATTTAAAGGTGAAATTATTTAATAAAAGAAAACCATGCATTTGTACTGTGAGTGGACTTGCCTTTCCGCAGATGTAGCCTGTTGGCATTGTATTGTCACCAGCTTATCTTAGTGCTCAGGTACCAGGAGTTTACTGTCGAACATTCCAGGAAAACCAATAACATCTCCAAATTGACAAACAGGTGACAGACTCCCCACCAAAGCAGTTACATTGTGCCTCTTTTAAATCCATACACTGTATTTCATATAGCTATTCCTGTGGTGGTTATGATGAAAAACATGTTCAATTTATTTAGCTTTGCTAAAGGTCCTCCAAACATTGCTGAAAGTGACTGATTCTGAATTATGTTTATATGTGTTATTTTCCCAAAGGTGGTATGCTAATGAGACATTTGTTCCTAAAATCACTGAGCTTTTATTAAAGTTCTTATTAAACCTGCTGCGGACACACGCACACACACACGCACACGCACGCCTTTGAGAAAACCAATAGTTTAAAGTGTTGTCACGATACTAAAATGTCAAACTTGATACTAAGGAAAAGGTTTGATACTTGATTTTGATAAAACAATGATAATCAAAAACATAAAGTAATTTTCAAGACAAAATAATAGTATTTTTTATATTATCATGTGGTCTTATACTAGTTCTGATATAGATCAAGAACATTCTAAAACTATTCAGGAAAGGCCAAATGATATTCCATTTGTCACATGAACCCAAGCCTTATTGATACTTTACAGCTCAACATTCCCTAAGGGTGTGAAGCTAACAGAAAGCACTACTCTGTTAGAAGCTTTGTTACTCAAGTTTGAACTAATCTGAACTTTATTTTAACACAATCTGACCAGGAAGAACTGATCATGGAAAAAAATCTGGTAGAGGTTATAGATATATTTGAATGGGCAAAAGTCAGGATGTCACCTTTAAACAGGAAGATACTGTATGTTTAACTGAAATATACCAGTTTTAGTATTAATTAGCATCTGGTATTGATGTATTTGACAACCCCAATAGTTTAAATAGACTGATATGAGCTGTTGTCCCTGAGCGTGGCCAGGGGACTCAAATAGCTGACGTGTGGAGTGGATAATGACCTGTAGAGGCTGCAGTGTTCGGACTGTGCACAATCATAACTCAGTAGTTTCCTCTTGATAGCGGCGCTGTGTGGCTGGGCTGTGGGCTGATACTCGCCTCTAAATGGACAGTCAATAAATCAATAGCTCCGCCTGCCCGTCCCACTGCCTTCACTCTGAGCCAGAGCTGTGAGTGCGCACTTTTCACCAGTCACAAACATGAACTATGTGCCCCACAGTACCACTCTGATTCTTGGTTTGATTTGATTTGAATTGCTCAGTTAGAGGGGTCACTAGACTAGTTTAGTAAACAATATGGCTGAGTGAACAGAATTGAGTAAATAGACCCCACACAGCATTTTATTCTGCACTACACAACTTATCTGGTGCAGGTTACGCCACCAGCTGGTCTCATGGGGTTTTATTTCTTTGCCAGAAATGTTCCATAGCACGGTTTTTTATTGGCCAGTGTTGGTTTAAAGTTACAGCATGTAACTTTCTGGAGGAGGCATGTCACATTCATGATTCCGTGGAAAAAGTTAAAAGGAACAACATTTCCATGGAAACAAGCAGGAAGACCTCCTCCAGGCTAAATAAAAGACAGGTTTATGGAGATGAAAGTTTAAAAAAAAACTTACTTAAAATCACCAAAGGCCCATGAGGTGACTACTGCTGTGATTTTGGACTCTACAATACAAACTATAATTTAACCCTATCTCCACAGAGACAAGCATGTGACGCCCCCAGACAAAGTGGGATTTTGTTATTGCCATAAAAAAAAAACACTAGTGTATGAATGAATAAATTCATGATTTAAAAAATGCCATATTGAGAAACATTCAAGACAAAGCAACATCTACACAGGTGGTGGATCCCAGCAGAAAAGTTACATTACACGGAGTTAATTAACCAAAACTAAATATATAAAAACAAACAGCCAATTCCATCCTGTTGAATGTGTTTGCTTCATTCAAAACAAAGACATTTTAAAAAACTGTGTGATCTGGGTCCATAAATGTAGAAATGATGAAATGGCTGATGGTTTTAGTCGACCAAAATTTGTATTGGCTTCCTACTCATTATAGATTGTAGATTGGGACAACAGCAGAAGTTAGTGAGTGAGCTGAAAATTGTATTATTTTTGTATTTTTATGTAGAAAAGAAGATTAAACCCATGAGTCACAAGTTTGATCTATCTTTATACAAATTCATTGTTTCCTTGTACTTTTTTCTGCCTAAACAGTAGTTTTGCATGAACCTCCCTGCAGGGCTTGTAAGTGCAGTTTGGGTCAGATACTGTACACACAATGTTTACGAAATACTTTTGAGAGTAAACTAATCAATTGAGCGGGACACGTCTTTAGTCGACTACAGCCCTAGATAGTAGGGATTAGGGTTGGGCGGTAATACGCTTTTACACTATACTGTGTTATCATCACAGTTTACCAAAGTTGTATGAAAAAAGGTAATACAGTAATATGGTATATCACGGTATACCACATAAAACCCTGAGAAGGTTTAATGGTATCAACATTTGGATTCCGCCCAACCCTAGTAGGGAAGTAATGAAATCCGAAACTCTCACTCTCATTTTCACGATACGCACCTCACGGTATGATCTCGATTGCATTATTATGCTTTTTTTTCATTTTAAAATGCCTTGACAAGCCTCTGATTCTGTCATAATCCAAAGAATTCAGATTTAGAACTGCTCAATAACAGTTATTTCTTCACGTATTCCTCTCTGAATGGTCATTTTCTATATAGTCCCCTATGTTTTTTTAGCTATTGCTGCACCAAGACAATAAATTTAAGCAAAGAGACTTGTAATTCGATAGATGGTGATGGCCCACGATATTATTGTAAGACTTTTAATGATACAGTAGCACAATATTTTGTTTGTTGTTACATCCTTACTGGATAGATGATAAAATGTTTTCTTTGTGGACATATTTGCAGTTTTATTTTCCTCGTGAATGCGATGTGGTGTGAGGGTAATTAAAGATGAGGAGGGCTGCAGTGGAGCCATATACAAGAGCTTGGACAGCAGTTTGGTGCACTTCAAGAGCCTCAGTGAGCTACGCGGCAGGAGACCACAGTCAGGAGCAGTGCAATAACATCAGCACATTTCAGCACATCATATGGGTTCAAATCACCTTAATACATATAGATATTGAGAGAGATAGATGATGAGGAGTTTTTTCTATCATGTGTGCCTTTGAATTCAGTATTAAGTATTATGTAATTGTTGCTTTTTGCCATATTATCATTAGATTTGATTAGCCTGAGTTCTTCTCTCAAACAGAAAACACTCAGAAAGCACATTGTGATGCCATGTGATAATGCAGGAAGTGCTCTGTTTTGTTTTTAAACTCCGTACACCTTCACTTGAATCATCTGGATGATTTCAGCCCTGGAATTGCAGTCTCTAGTGAACTAAAGGTAAAGGTACAATAACTGTTATCTTGAAAACTATCAGCATTTTGAGCTTTGGAGACCAATCGCTGCTATTTGGTTGTGACATATGTAATGCGCCACTAATGGGGCTAACTGGTATATTAAGCTTTTCTCAAACCCGTAGGAAGAAGGGCAATAATGTCTTTCCCCTTGATGAAAATCACCAAACATCTTTATTCCGGCTTTAAATCTTCGATCTCGAGAATTGTTGACAACACAGAATATATGGCTCTTCGTTGATTGCCTGGTACCCGAACTTGCACTTCCGGGGTTTTTGCAAACCGTCTACTGTGACCTAGTTGCTGGAGAGAAATGAAATTGAGCAGAGGCACTAGATGATGCCAGCCTGGCTAGTAAACAGACTAATAAAAAAGGGTTACTCAAACATGTGCGAATGAAACAAAACGCAAAACGACAGGTCTGTTTTTGAGAAGGTAACAACATTCTAACATGGCTTAAAGCTCACAAGAGGCAATTTAGTTTAATATAGGACCTTCAAACAGACATATAGATATAGATATAACAGGATTTTATATCTGTGTATTTATTTTTTAGCAGCAGCAGAGGCATGCACATTTTTGCACCCGCTGTATATTCTCATTTACATATCAGTTTCACATTCCAGTAGTAAATCACGTTCAACACACACACACAGTATGTATCCTTTTAGCGTCTAAAAATGGTCTTCCTGTGTCTTTTTTTCCCATCTTATTCCTTATTTTAAATTGACAAATGTTCCAAAATTTGTCATGGTCTCAAAAACCCATCTCACAAACTTTTCTGGAACGCTGTGTTTTGTCATTTTTTTTATTTCACATGTATGCGCCTAAAAATTGTCTTCCTGTCTATCTTTTTTTTTTTTTTTTTTTTTTTTAAATCTTATTTGTTATTTTAAAGGTGCATTGAGTAACTTTCCTGGTAGAGGGTTTGCCAAATGCTTTTTTCTTTTTTCAATGGAGATGTTATTGCTTTATCTGGAATGTTTCACAGTATGACATTAAAACTTTTTCTTTAACCACCTCTAATTGAATACATGTAAGGTAGAACCGTTTAATGTCACACTGTGGAACATTCCAGGCAGATCAATGACATATCCACAGAAACAAGCAGGTGACGTACTCCAAACTGAAAAGTTCCTCATTGCACCTTTTAAATTTTCATACAATTAAACATTTCTCTTAGTCCCAAAAAACAAGATATGCGTATTCCTGAGAGGAGGAGAGTGAAGTCTTAAATGAAAGCCTAAAAGGTGCAAACTCCACAGACTGGTACATTTATGGACGCACTCCAGGGCACTTTTTACCTATTAATCATCGTCATCAGCTCCTGTCTACCCTGCTTAGTTTTCGGTCCTGTCTCACTTTGGTTTTAATAATCGCCTAAAAGGAACTACTCAGCCAGCACCGGATCAAACCTGCGCTGCCTTCTGATTTTGCTGATAGAAATGAATAGAGTGTAGCTACTGTATTTAAAAGAGTTCCAGTCAAGGACAAAGTCTATAGGAGTATATAGGTTTTTAGTAGCGTTTTAGAAGCAGCCGTTAGTCGTTTTAAGTCATAATTTCAATCATTTTCTGTTTAATGTACCATATGGGGAGATGTGCTTAATGTACTATGAAAAACTAGCCAAGTTCAGCTCTTTGGAACACTGCCCATTTTGCTAGATTTGTAAGTTTTGGTGTTATTTTTATAATTTTTATTGTGTTTAATTAGAATGTAAAATAATGGAAAAGATATAGTCAATTATGAAAACAATTAAACGTTTTTGAGATAACAGTTAATTAAAAAATACATGTATTATACTAACAAAAAACAGTGGTTAGATTATACATAAAAACTAAATGGCAGTTTAGACATTTCTATTGTCTTAAAGATGTGCTACCTGCTTGTGTCATGAAAATGTTGTCGTTTTGCCTGGAATGCTCCACAATGTCTTGGAGCTTAACTATCCTCCTTTTATCCAAATGCAGTTTGGTAGAGTCACCTGTTTGCCTGTATAGAGTTGCTAAATGTGATGTCACTTCTGGATCCATCAGCTGATTGAAAACAGTGAACATGTTTACAGTTTACTCTTTTTTTTATTGACAACACACGTTAATTTTAAATGATTGCAATTTCTTTTTAATGCAACAACGGTATAACCACGGATCTATGGTTATAAATGACATAAAGTGTACAGGGGAGGTTGAGTTAAGATAGCTTTAGTGATGGCCAGGAGTTAGAGGGAAACACACATGTAATTCTATGTTATGCTGGATTATTACCAAATTATTTGAATGCTTGATTCAATTTGAAGTTTGAAAGGCAATTGTCTCTTGTTTGATGAATAAGAAAAAAACAAAGCTAGAAATCAGATGTGAACTTTCTGGTTGGACTCCGAAGTTACATCATCATTTAACAACTCTATGGAGATTGACAGGTTTTATTAGCCTGATTTATCAGCCGGTTTCGCTTCATGGAAACCGTCTGATCTTGCAGCATTAGGATTAATTTGCTCGATGCTAGACGGGTACTTTGTTTATTTAACCAATCGCTGCTATTTGGTCGTTATGTATGTAATGCGCCAAATCCTGTAGGAAGAAGAGCAATAACGTCTTTCCCCTTGATAAAATTCACCAAACATTCTCTTTGTTCCGGCTTTAAATCCTCAATCTCGGGAATCGTTGCCAACACATAATGTATGGCTTCATCTACATCCATCTCGACCGCTTTGTTTACTGTTGTGCTGTTCCACAAAAGGGACTCAGACAGGCGCTTTATTTTGACGTCATGGCTTCACAGCTCTTCGCTGATTATTCAGTCTATAACTTTCGAGGTTCTTGCAAACAGTCTTGTGTATTCTGATTCCTGACCTAGTCGCTGGAGAGAAATTAAATTGAGCTGAGGCACTAGGTGGCATCAGCGTGGCTAGGGTTTTATGGCACCCTGTTGAAAATACCATGGTAAACAATAACATCTCAATGGAGAATAGAAGAATAGTAGTTTAATGGTAGATATTAGTATTTTTCCCTTCAACATTTATTATAAAATGTATTCATAATTTTATTTTATGTTATTATTTTCTTGCCAAATAATATAAATCCATAACAGTTTGTATTTAATGTATAAAAAAGTAATCTTCACCATGATTGATGCTTTAACTCAAACCACAGAAGATTAGAAATGGCACAAATCAATTTATTTCCCATTGCCACATGGGATAGGATCTGCTGTGTGTGTGTGTACTTCCCTCATTTTGTACAAGACTTAACATATTCTTGTCTTATTTATTTACTCTTTACTGTGTCACTGTATCACTGTGCTAATGGAGACCTAACCACCAACTCCACACAAGAGCAGCATTCAAAACCCTATCCATGTCTCCTCTATGGCCTTATCTGACTGACTATTAACGTCATTATTTCATTTTTATAATGTCAGAGGGCTGCATTACCAGTACCCTCTGGCATTTACATACGAGCAGACCAAATGAAATGTAAATCATTTTGGATGGAGGGATGCAGTGAGAGATTTAAGACGCGCCGGAGGAGGGCAGGAGAGAATTGACCCGGCGCCTCCTATGGGTCAAAAGGCTAACACATCAGCGTGCACATGCAGCTTTAATGCATATATGTGTGAATATAGGAGTGATCTGAGGAGCTGGATCTACACAGGTCACTGGAGCATATGGAAATTTTCATGTACATGATTGGATTGCCTTGCCTCATCTGTCTATCTACCAACAGGTCGGTGTAAAGTGTATGCTGGGTTTTACTATTTTCTTGTCCCATTGGTGTTGAGAATGTACTTTATTGATCTGCAAGGGAAATTATTTGGACACTGTACCTCACACATCACAGTATAGTATAATAACAAAGTGAAAAAATGGTAATAACCAATTCTAAATAAGTAGCAAAATAGCAAGAGACTGGTGTCAGCTGAAATGAGGCATAATTATTTCAGTGTAGCCTATGTGTACAAGTAAAAATAAAATATGCAAATACAGTAAAAAAAAATATATCTCAGCTATACGTAAGAGGTCATGAAGAAAGACTGTTGAAGAGGATATGATGATTGACAGGACATAGGGTTATCTGTTACATAAGGCTGAGTTACTGTATGGAATATGTATGATTGTAGTCCTATATCTCTCACTGTTTGAGCGGAGCTGTAGCAGCCTGTTGGAGAATGAGCTCCTCTGTCCCTCTATAGCAGGGGTGTCAAACTCATTTTGTTCCGGGGGCCGTATCCAACCTATTTTGATCCCAAAGGGGCCGGATCAGAAAACTCATGCCATATAAACCCCAAAAATAACAATAAGTTCAAATATTTGTGCAGAGAAACACAAATCTATTACAGAAATCTTTTTAAATTGATGAACTCTTTCTTTTACAAAATATTATAATATGAACAACCTGAAACTTTAAGAAAAATACAATTTCAACACAAAGTTTTAACCTGAACTTGTATGTAAACAGGAATAAGTAAATTTTTGTTGTAAAATCCTGCACTTGGCTCCACTTTTCTCATGTTGGACATTTTGTTGATGAGGGTGTCACGGTCAACAGTCAAAACGATCGTCCTTTAAGAGCGTTTGGAAAGAGACAAGTCTTCATTTGTGCTGCTCTGGTGGGAGGGGCCACGTACAGAGACACTGGAGACCAAATTACCAATATTTTAATAGAAAAT
The DNA here is from genome assembly GCF_026225935.1 of Boleophthalmus pectinirostris. Classification (NCBI taxonomy): domain Eukaryota; kingdom Metazoa; phylum Chordata; class Actinopteri; order Gobiiformes; family Gobiidae; genus Boleophthalmus; species Boleophthalmus pectinirostris. The sequence continues at coordinate 12,619,187 of NW_026571140.1, forward strand.
ATAATTAAAATATTTGAGTAGAAAATCAGCCGAGGGCCAGATTAAAGATCTTGGAGGGCCGGATCTGGCCCCCGGGCCGTATGTTTGACACCTGTGCTCTATAGTCTTGTGTAGTGGGTAAGTGTAGGTTTTGTTATTATGACTAAGTATAGGTAAAGTCCTACTACTACAACTTCTGCTTATTGCTTGTACTATTACTTGTGTTTTTTCTCTGCTATTAATGTTACAGAAACTATGATTACCGATTACCTGCTCCTCCAAATGTACTTTTTGGTCATTCAGTGTTTTTCAGCTGTTTTTGAGTCAGCATATTCTTGATTGAAAAGACTACCGTACCGCAACTCATACAAAAATATGATCAAATTATACCTTTTAGGGGAAAAATGCATAATGTAGCAAAATATTGTCCATGCCACTGTGTCTGGTACCTTAAATGTGTTGATGGTGATTGTTTTTGCACGCATTATGAGTCAGAAATTTGTCCACACAATCTGACACAGGAACTCGCACATCACAATATAGTATAATAACAAAGAGTAAAAACTATAAATGGTAACAATAAATACCTCAAGGCACACTCATGTTCCCTGGCACACTAGTTGAAAATCAGTGATTTAAGTGATGCACGGTGTGTTTGTCTAGCAAAATGTGTATTTGACATAATCAACTAATTATTTGATTTAGTATTTATGAGATACCAGGGGAAAGGAGAAGGCATGGATTGAGCTAGTTGAAGATTTGGGAGTTAAATATTCTTTTTTACATGTAAATACATATGCAGTTTCCTAATACTTTTTTCTATATAAATTGTTGTAAATATAAATATATATTGTAGACTTGTGAGTGCAATTTGGACCCAATACATGGTCAGGTCATATATTTATAGGGGTGTAACAATATCCAAGTCTCACGATACGATATCATCACGGTATTATCATCACGGTATGAACCTCACGGTACGATATTTATTGCAATATTGCGAGACTCACAATTAGGGATGTAACAATATCTAAATCTTTCAGTACAATATTTTCAAGATATACATCTCATAGTACAGTATTTATTGCGATATTGCGAGGCTAACAAAACTGTTAATACATTACTTTTTTCTCTTAAAATGCCCTGACAAGACTTAATCCAAAGAACTATGATTTAAAAGTGCTTAGAACTTTTATTTCTTCATTTAGTCTACACTGAAATGGAGCAAAGGATCATGGTCTATGCAGTTCCCTCTGTCTTTTTTTTTTTTTTTAGCTATGGCTGCACCATAACTCTTAATTTAAGCAAAGAGACTTGCAATTTGATATATTGTGATGGTCCACGATATTATTGTGAGAACTTTGATGATACGATTTCACGATATTTGGGTTATTGTTAAATCCCTATATATTTACAAAGATTTTAAGAACTTTTGCCAATTTTTGTCACACTTTAGTAAACTTTTTGATCGACAGGGCATGTCTTCTGTCAACTCTTGCTCTCGTTATTACTAGTACAACTAACAGCATTACTTCTACTACTTGTACTACTACCTACTTCACCCACATTTACCGCCCTTTTTACCCTCCTACTACTTACTATTTCTACTTGTACTGGATACCTGTACAACCGCATATACTACTTGTGCTAGTTCATGTTGACGCCTGAAATCCCATCAGTAAATAAACTTTTTTCTTTTTCTGCTCTTTCCACTTCTGCATTCTTCACATCAAAACACAGTTGGGTATTGAGCCACCACCTTTCTCCGTATGCATTTGTTGGAATGACCTTTCTTGACCTCTGTATTGACGTGCATCACAGCTCTCACATACAGCCCACAGCACTTTAGTGTGTCTGTATACTTCTATATTCTCTATATTCACAGGTGAAGCCAGTGCTGTATTTCTTCTCATTCAACACACAGACATTAACTCTACAGCACAGTGAGGTCACACTTGAAATACCTATAGATTTTTAGCAATCCAAACATTTTTTGTATAGAACCAACTTCTGAAAATTAACTGAAAATTGAAAATCAATTTTTATAGAGTATTTGGTATGTCTTCAGCTATGCATCACCCAAGACCTCTTAGTTTATCCAGACATTTACCTAGAAGTTCTTAAATTTCAAATATTTCTTGCGTAATAAGACTCACAAAAGTTATTTATTTTGAGATGTTCACAAAAATGCAGCCATTCTTTATGTGTGGGCTCCGATAGAAATGACTCTCCACAGTTTAACAGCCCAGGATGAGGGCAGAAGTGTGGGTGTGTGCTTATGAAAGGGAATGTTTGCATCTAATGGAGGTCAAGATATGCTGAATTAACCTGACTTGTCCAGGGGAAATATCAGCAGCGGAGAGAGCAGCCAGAAGTAATACTCAAGTAACAGTAAAATTTGTTATAAAAAGTACAAAAATGCATGTCCCTCTACCTGTCGTACACTGAAATTGACATCCAAAGTGCAGGGGGAATTTACACACGAGGAAGGTTTTTTTCTGAGAGATTAAATTTGTGTTTATTAGTCCAATCTGGCCCTTGCTAATATGGCTGCTTTTAGGGCTTGGCCTGCTTTTAGGGCTTTTTTTTTCTCTCTAAAAATTTGATTTTTTTTAGAGAAAAACTAAACTACAGAAAATGGTAAAAACTGAAAACATTCAGTGATCATATTTAACCTATTGGCCATTGAGGAAATCTTTTATGAATGAGATAAAACAAACATTAAACATGTAGGAAGCAGTAAGCGCTGCATAGGCCTGTGCTGAACTCTGCTCCGTTTGTCTGCAGTGAGGCAAGAAAGTGGGGAAAATAAAAATTGATCCCCCCCAAACAAATTTGAACAGATTTGAACTTCAAATGTGATTAACTGATTACATACATTTAAATTGCCCAGCCCTAGTTGCTAGGTAACAGTTTTGTAAAACAAGGCAAGATTTTTAGTAAAATTTAATGATGTATAATGATGATGATATGATAATGATGTTTTAGTGAAATGAGTAGTTGAGCCTGTCATACATAACTCAAGAGTAAGAGTTTGGTCATAACATCTGCTTTATAATTAGACGTTAATTCAGTCTGAAGGACAGGACAATAAAAAATACACAAAACATATTTTTAAGGGATAGATGACAAAAATTAAAAGAAAAAATCATATCTGAAGGAGTGGTGTGAGAAACTCACGTTAAAATAATTTAATATTGTCAACAACCTTTATCTGTGGAAAGAGTAACCAAACTTTTACTCAAGAGTACTTGGAATAGTTTGATGGTGGTAAACTTTTTAAATAAAATAGTACTTCTCAAAATAGTTTCCCATGTATTTGAGTACATTTATATACTACTACTGCCCACATTTGGAAAATACCATTCTACACATTTCTGTATTTTTGAAGACTATTAAAAAACGTCTCAGCATTTGAGATGGGAGTTCTCTGACCAAAGAATTACATTTTTTTTCTGATACAGGTAGCTACGCTGTCCTTGAAGCCGCACACAGATTCATCAGTATTTTTTCAATTATCGTGGTAAACGCAGCGAGCACAACATGAATGAAATAGTTTAAAAACTCAATCTAACTTTTTGATGACTAGATATACTTTAAATAGTCCCAGAGTTTTCTTCATTTCCAAGCTTTACCAATGCAAGCTTATATTTTTGAATAGAGTAGGCTATGTTATACGTGGTCAACCATAAAGAGGCTTAAGAACATGACAAGTATCATGATCATACCACCAGTTTGTGGTACTGCAAGGATTGTCAAAAGTATCGAAAATCACATACTAATCAGTACTAAAACTGGTTTAAAAACTAGATACTCAGTTGAGCAGGTATCCATATTAAAACCTTGAAAACTGAGGGATTGCACAAATATAAGATCGGATTGTAATTTAAAAGAAAGTACTATGATTTAGTTTTGAAAATCACATTCTATTGTCTAAAGAAAGAGTGTTTTTAATTATCCTAGTGGTATCAGCATCAGTCTTAAATATATTATATTACTAGTCGTAAATTGAGTTAAAAATTTTAGTATTGTGACAAGACTACAACTAACTTCTACAAGAACAGGAATCTATTATTCAGTATTTTAATTCAAAACCCAAAACTCTATGTTCTGGTCAGCAGTAAATGAGCTCAGACCACCGCTAATACAGTTTCAGCCTTGGATAAAATGTCCTTCTTTGAGCATTACAATTTTATCTTTACAAAATTAAAATCTCAAAATTAAGATGGTTTCACGAGAACGCTTGTGGGTAAAAATGACAAAATATTTTATTGGAAGTGCCTTTCGTTTAGACGGCGACAGTGTTTTTGGGGTTCAAAAACGCAAAAAAAATAAATAATCTGAAACCACCCTCCAGAATGGAAAAGTTGAATACACTCCGCCGTAGCGTTTCTGTCTACACTACCCAAGACGCAAAACTCTGGTCAGATCTGCTCATGTAGTGTACGCATCATCGCACATCACCACCTAGCATCACCACCGAGCCGCCTGGCATGACACTTTTGCGTCATGGGCCAAACTAAATATTTATTGAAAAATTTCAACAACATCTGCATGTTTTCTCTTCATGTTTTTCTCTTCTTTCGAGATATGTAATGTTAGAACTGTTTAATAATAGTTTTGCTTAAACATTGAATCCAGAACAAGCATAATATAAAATAATAAAAAAGTTAAATAAATAATGTCTCTATAGCCTATCTGTAGTCAGCCTAAGTTTAACATGTCTGGTTTAAAGTCCAGGTAAAGTTATAACATCTCCATGGAGGTCCATCTCCAAGCAGGTAGCCAATCCCCACCAGAAAAGTTGCATAGTGCGCCTTTAAATCTTCACCATAGGCTGATATGTTGTTGGTTTGGCTGATCACCTGACTAAAGGGAAAAAATTTAACTTTATATTTTAAACACGGTAGTTTCGAAGAAGACACCACCAAATGTGATAGTATGTGTTTAAATAAGATTGCAAATATGTTTGTTACGATTTCAAATAATATAGTTTTGGGCATATATCCAAAAAAAAAAATAAAAAATTGACATATTTCCCACTACTACTGTGAACTCCTAAGTCTAATTATAATACAGTCTTTATGCAACATTAGAACAGGCGTATCTGATCATATGGCCTTCGTATACATTATTATTCACTACATGTAATCCTCCCTCTTTCTCCCTTCTCTGGACAGCACGAAGACTCCGAGGCGGGCTGTGTTTGCCGGCAGCATGCAGTTACTCGCGGGCATCAAGCTGTGCACAGGCAGAGTGCTCACCAACCACCCCCATTATGAAGATAAAGACCTGCGGGAGAGGACCAGGCAGGTACGCCCCAACACACACAGCGCAACGCAAGCACCATCAAAGAGGCGAGAGAAACGAGAATATTCTATTTTAATGCAGAAGTTTTAAAGAGGCATGGTGTTAAATGAGAACACATACCGACTTTTTACTTGCAAATGTAATAATTCAACTGTTATTAGGGAAGAGATCTCATGAGACAAAATTGCCATTAGATTTTACACATGAAAAAAATGATCTTGTGAGATTTGTCCTTTGTGTTTTTACATTACACACAAAAAAGAAAACAGGGCTAAGTGAGGATGAGTTAGTCCAATTGAGAAATTGTTCTTTATTTGTTATTAATCATGTGAAAATCTCATCTTGTTGACCTAATCTTATATCCGGTAGGGTTGGGCGGTATCCAAATTTTCATTTTCAATTTTCAATTTCAACGCACAAGGAAAGAGCTGTTTTTATCAGCGCTTCATAGTTTATGCAAATGAGCCATGTGATTTTAAGTTTTGTTTCTGTAAAACATAAACAAATGTGCCTGAAGCCAAAATGCTGCCAAATTGCAGAAGTACTAGTATTTAGGCCTGACTTGCCATCTTGTCTTGGTCTCCTTTATGAGCTGTCACGGAACGAAACTAATCAAACGTCATCTCCCCACACAAAATTGTGAATAGCGTTAAATTGAAAATACAACCATACATTAATTTGTGCTGAGCAAACACATTTAGGTATCAATAAATTATAATATTATATTAGGTCTTTATGCACTGCAGATTTTTTTAATGAAGGGAATGAAACCGTCACTGCTTTTTGATAATACCGTATGACCAACCCTAATATCCGGTATCGTCTTGTGGAAATTGTGTCTGTTATTGGCAAGTAAATAGAAGCTCTCAAATCTGTTCACCACTTTTTCCTCCACATCTCAGACCAAAATCAGATAGAGCTGTCCAATCAGGTTTGTTTATTTCAGGAGCTGATTGGGCATAGCTGTTCTACCTGGTACATGAACAAACTATGGCTCAGGGGCCAAACGCAGCCCTCAGAGCATTTTTTGTAGGTCCTCAGGCTTCATGATAAATTGGCCCAAATAACCACGAGCAATACTTTTTACTGCAAGTTTAGAAAAACATCCACCATCAGAACTTCTCAAACTTTTTGGAATGAAACTGACTGTGCTGACTCCATCAACCCTCCACCAAAATGCATAGATTTGAATATATTTGACTGTGTGTACCAATAGTCTGTGGCCCTCTGCTTCATGTAGTCTATGTTTTGATTTGATCTCTGCAACAGGTTCACTGGAAAACCTAACCAGATAAGAGTACTAGAAATGATTACTTTGGACAAGACAACACTCCTTGCTAGTCCCTCTAGACCAGTTCTTTTCTCAGAATTGATTAGTTCTTTTCAACAAGAGTACAAATGTTTTCAACTTAACCGGAGATGACTTGCTGAAAACCTGAGATCTGCTATGTAACACCCCTGGCTGAATCTCATCTAATGCAGTCCTTGTAATTCTTTTAATTTCCGCTTTAACACTCATTACCGGATAGTGTCTAACAACCCCATACCGTGGAACCACCAGCTGCTCTATGTTCATAGGTCTTTTCCATCTGCTTCTTGCCATGTCATTTCCCCTCACACCGACAAGCCAACCTGTGTCTAGTGCTCTGCTCACCTCCCATTTCCCCACGCTGTCCGCTAATGTTTGGGGAATTGTCTGCAGATGGGGGCCACTGACCTGCGCTGATAGTGTGAATGAATATGGGATCAGACCATGCTCTTGGTACAATGTGGAGCCATTAAGGTACTCCCTGTTCCTTGACACATGTGCTCAAAAAGCCACTAGAATAGGATGGGAGCTCTTCTTGTAAATGATCAAGCAGGAATGATCCACAAGAGCTTTTAGTCTGGAGTGGTAGTCTATTTTTGGCAATAAAAAACGAAAAGGAAAAAACTGTGTATTTCCATTTCAGAGACCTTAACTGTGATGCAGGGTAGTGATGCCTCCTCAATTTAATTATACTTTGAGGAGGACAGAAAAAGAAACCAGGCAGGTAGCAAGCTGCATACAAAACCCCAATTTTCTGATTTGAACAGCTTTAGCCTTGAAGATCTTTTAACTTTCCTTTGTGGATTACTGATACAAATTATGACAACGTTTCACAAGTACAAGTGAGTCTGGTTAGCCTGATTCATCAGCCGGGTTCACTTCGTGGAAACTGTCTGACCTCACAGCATTAGGATTCATTCGCTCGATGGTAGACGGATACTTTTTTTTAAATTTAACCAGTCGCTGTTATTTGGACGTGACATATCTAATGCGCTGCTAACGGGGCTAACTGGTATAGTAAGTCTTCCCAGTTCCCATAGGAAGAAGGACAATAACGTCTTTCCCCATGATAAAAGTCACCAAACATTCTCTTTGTTCCTGGCTTTAAATCCTCGATCTGGGGAATCATTGCCAACACAGAATGTATGGCTCTTCGCTGATTGGCTGCTGCCTGGACTCGCACTTCCGGGGTTCTTGGAAACCGTCTAGTGTATTCCGATTCCTGACCTTGAGCCGAGACACTAGGTGAAGCCAACCTGGCTATAGTCTGGTATCCTGCTTCCCTAATTTGAGTTAGGCGTGATTGACAGGCAGATTAACCAATCAAAGACTAATCACAAACAGGATAAAAACAACATAGAGGACTAAGAAACTGCACAGATTTCTGCAGAATCAATAATCGAAGCACTAAACTCTTATTGTAAAATATATATTTTGTCCTGAATGATAAGAGAATTTTCGTAAAGACATGGCTTCAGCATTTGAAATTAACAGCTGTGGTTGGACCATCGCAGGTGAGCACAGAGGTTTTTCACAGAACAGAACTATCTGGTCAGACAGGCACTATAACAAAAAAATTGATTTTGTTTTTAATCATAGTGATCGATCCTGATTTTGTTCTCTTATTAAAACACATAAACATGGCTTTCAATCCTCTCTTCCTAAGTGATATAATTTAAGGAGATTACCAGCACCTGTTCGGGGCTGCTGGCCTTGGTGGGCAGTATGCCATTTTGGTTTTGTGTATGTAGTTTAGTCTTTTCCTGTTCTGTGCCTTTTTTGATTTGGTCACTCGATTCTGTTTGTGGGTTTATGTGGTTTAATTTGGGGAACTTGTGTTTTAGTTTAGTGTGTGTCCCTAAGTTTTACCACTCGTTTTTGTGTAAGCCTGCGTGACCCCTTTTCTGGCACAAAACACTGTTTCTTCTGTTGTTCTGTTTCTTAGTTTAGGTTGTTTTCTGTATATTTTTAGTCTTTTGTTAATTTATCTTTTACATTCCTGTTAATTAAACATTATTTAATTTATTCCATTTTACATCTTGGCTTTATTTTTGTTAATTCCCTCACCCCAAACGAGCTGGGTCGTAACAGCGGGGTTGTCTCTCCACAGATCTGACTTGTAACTTGATCCGTTGGGTCTCCATGAAGGTGGAAAGGTGTAATATAAAATCATACTGTGAAACATTCCAGACAAAGGAACTGCATATCCATGGAGAAAAGCATTTGACGGGCCCTCTACCAGAAAAGTTACACATTGCAGAAGATTAAATTACATCAAATATTTTCATAAGTTGTACTTGGTGTGAAAAGTCCATAAACTGAACCTTGAACCTCACAAATATAAATGTCTTTCTCTGTTTCCATGTCTCTTAGTTGAATTTTCAAATTATAACAGTCGCTCAACATCTAGCCCTCTGATCTCAGCCATAACACCGGGATAATAATAAAATATATCTAAAATTGTATTACAAACATGAACAACAAAACCTGCTATCATATCCTGGCAAATTAGCTGTGCGTTCCTTATCTTTTCGTGTGCTTGCCATTGTGTTATTGTGAGCGCGTTAGACAGAGTGCACGGGTCACGGAGGGGGTACGGGAGCCCGAGTCCGCCCCCCCGGTGGGAAGTGAACCGCGGGCAGGCCGAGCAGCTCATTAAGGCTCCGCCACACAGCCACGGACCTCCAGGCTCCTCTCCGTGAGTCCTCCCCCCCTCCAGAAGTGCGCGATGTGTGCGTGCGCGAGTCTTAAACGCACCTCAGAACTTTAACAACGGTCCCAGTTCTTTTTAAAGCTTAATTTGTTTGCCTGGACAAAACAATTCATTAGCGGACAAAACTGCGGTTGTTCTCGTGCACCTTTGTGGTTGTTTTTTACTGTTTCGTGAATTCATTTGTATACCCACCGGGCAGGCGTTCTTAGCAAGAGAGATTTTGTGTTTGTTTATTTTCTTTTCGCTATGTGCTTATGTTATGTGAGTGCAACCTTTGGCGTGAGCGAAAGTTCAGATAACAGTGTTTTCAAAGCTCAAATATAAGCAACAATTAAACACAGGGATAAAGAAGGCTCTGATGACGGACGTAAAGGGTTAAACCAGGATAGGACTGGCAAAGTTTATGATAGTTCTGGTGCTAAAGAGAAAACTATTCTACACTATAAAGACAAATGTGAGATTGAACCAGGGTTAATTGGATTGAAATGATCTTAATTAGCTCATTCAAATTAGTTTAATTAGCATTATTTCTTCATTAAAGCAGGTCTAAATTTTGACTGATAAACAAAACAAACAGTACATTTAAAGGCAGTGGTGGAACTGAACAAAGTAGTAAAGTACTGTACACATATTTTAGGCATCTGTATTTTACCTAAGTGGATATGTTTTACTTTTACTTCACTACATCTGGTATTTGTACTTTCTACTCCACTGCATTTTCAAGCAGGACTGAAAAGTAAAAGTATTTGTATTATTGTTTGAGACCTGCTGAAACGGCTGAGGGTTTTATTTGGTTTATTAAAGATCATAATTTGAGCAAACAAAAATATACAAATAAAAACAGCTAGGAATGGAAAAAAAAATTCAGTTGTTTCTGCTGAACAAACTTTAGCACATATCTTTATTAAAATCACTACATTTGTAGCTTTATTAGAGCTCAAAATCTGTGCAAAATACTTTTACTTTTAATCTTTAATACATTTTCAAACAGGCACTTTAATACTTTTATTTAAGTAGATTTTCTTTTACTTTACTTGAGTATTTATTTGCTTCATTTTCTGTGCTTTTACTTAAGTAATAAAATTGAGTTCTTCTCCCGCCACTGCTTAAAGGCACTGTACCTTTTATAGTGTCTTAAAAATGTAAAACACAGAACTAGCTCAAACGGTTGAAAAGGTTTGCAGCAATCCTTGTATGACTCACTTGCATCCTAGCATTGTACTTTTTCACTGCAGTGAGTTTATAAGCATGTTTGACAACTTTCAGAGGCCTACTACTAACAGGCTAACAGTATTATTTCCTGGTTTGCGGACAATAAAAACACTTTATATTTCAATACAGACAGCATCAAGCAGTCTAAACTAAGGTATGTTAGCGTTAGTAGCCATCTCCAGATCATGGGTGTTGATCAGGAATAGGCCCACCCAGCTGGAGGTTTTGGGAGGGAGACCAGATTTTCAGAATAAAAAACTGGGACTGGGCTATTTGTTAATAATAAAATTGTGAAACAAAAAAAAATGAATCCGTCAAATGCACATTAAAACCCCTGTCCTTGTGCCCATGGGTGGGTTGGTCACGCTCGGGCATTGGTCGGTGCACTGGCCCTCTGCAGCAGTTGGAGCAATTCAGGAAAATTGTTCTGCACTCGGCACTCTTTACAGTTGGCAGATCAGATCAGATTGGTCCAAAATAGGGACACCTGGGACATTTCTTGTATAAAACTGGGACAAATAAGTGGTTTTAGATAAATCTGCTGAGACAGGGAACACAGTGCTCAAAACTGGGACTGTCCCGGGTAAATAGGACTCACCAGAATACCAGGGGAATACCAGATGGCAGCCCGTAGACGTGGTGAACATGTAAACTTCACACAAAGGCCTCACCTGGTTAGGGAATTAAACCCAGGACCTTCTTGTTGTGAGAGGAGAGTGCTAACCTCCTACAAAGGTCAAAGCCAAAACAAAAACAAAGATGATCCTGCTATTTTTTCCAAATAAATTTGGATTACAAGAACAATGAGATTTGTTTCATCGGAAGAAGTGGGGAGCTGCACAAGCCTATATTCTTTTTGAGATTTTCGGTTGAAACGCATTTAGGTCTACAATGTATTATTCCACTTTCATCATCCTCTATTGTAACTGACCTTATGTTGCAGTAGACTGGATATTCTTTATTTAACATTAAGCTTAATAATATAGCTGTGCATTTGAATTAGTCCGGATTTAGCATCAGAAACCGTGTAGGTGGGACTGAACGTGTTGATTGCTGTGAAAGAGTATTTCACGCTGTGGAACAGTGGCTTAATGATAGGATTTGGTTAAGAATAGATCAATCAAATGGGAGAGGAAGGTATAAAGATTATGGATTAAAATAAACTAGATTAATGCAATGCCCCGCAGAACACTCTTAACTATCAGCCTGCAGTCTAACCAACTACTGGGTATATGCAAATGCAACAGTCATTACACGTACGTTCATTCCACAAAAGCCTTTGAATACAAATGTCTTTGCATATTTGAAATAAGCTTGTTAAAATATCCAACAATGTAAAGGCCCACCTCAAATTTCCTTCTGTATGTTTTTGGATGGGATTGTTCTATTCAGATTTGGTAAAAGGACAATAACTGGAATGAGTGTTAAAGTTTGCCAATACACAGAGCCAAATGTTGAGGTAAATTATGTGTAGAAATTGATTAAATAAGTTTGAAGAACAAAATATTTTGATTTCTGCATTAAAAGTTGGTAACAGGAATGACATCCCCCCATATTTGTAAACCTTAAAAAAAAAAAATTGTGAACTAGTACAAGTACAACTTTAGAAGTGGACCTTGTATAGATTTTTAAATATTCATATCAAGTACAACATATTGGATATCATATTGGCTGATAAATTTAAAATATAGTATACATTTTTAAAAGTATCATACGACTTCTGTAACATAAATAAAAATAGTGTATGGCAGGTGCAGGTGAAGTGACTGAATGCTAATGTAAACACAATTAGCATTATGTTAGTACATGTGATTTTATAATCAAATGAATCTGTTTTATTTCCACCAAAACATTTTAAAGTACAAGTTGCTAATTGAGTTATAATGAATATATTGTGAAACCAAATGTGTGCTTTTCCTTGCTTTTCTAATTTGGATCAATTTGCATCACTGAATCAATGTAATAAATAATTGTCACCTTGTCAAAACAAGCTGAATTTTAGTGCAAATTAAGCTATTCGTTTAAGCCGAAACTTAATTTGCGAGATCAAAACAAACATTGATTAAACTATTGGGCTCGATTTATTTGGACAACGAAAAAAAAAAATTCTATTAGAAATAATATATTTCTGAAATTACTCAAATCGGCCAAATGCTTCCACCAAACCCTTAAAATATGCAGTCAACATTCCCAGAGCTGTGTGCTGCTAAGTTACTCATTTTTCCTCCAATTTACTTTCTCCTCTAATTGTTTTCGCAATTCATTTTCATAAGCATGCGGTAATTGAATTGAATAAGATTTCATTAAAACTGTAAGTCTGTAATAAAACATGCAAATTTATTGAGTTCCCGCCTGAACAATAGCAGTGCTGGGAAGGCGTGGGACTTGCATACTCTTCTACAGTAAGGCTTGTGTGTGTGTTTGTGTGCAGGTCTACCAGGTGTACGCGCGGCGCCCCCCAGAGGAAGTGCATGAGATCCTGAGGGCGGTGGGGGCCGACTACGTGGTCCTGGAGAACAGCATCTGCTACGAGAGAAGGCACAGGAGAGGCTGCAGGCTGCGCGACCTGCTCGACCTGGCCAACGGACATGTGGGTGGACTGGTCTAAATCATCTCTGCTTCCTTGCACTCTGAATGTAGTGTGTATGTGTGTGTATGTGTGTGTGTGGTTAGAATTTCACAATATCATATTTTAGTGTTATGATTTTTGAGAGAAAAAAACACAATGATTTAACTATTATTCATGACTGACTGACATCATAACCAAACAATAGTAAAAATCCTAAATTTTCTTTCATTTGTGTTATCAAAAATTTTATAGTATGTGACAGTGTCGCACTATTTGTGAGTTCATAAGCTCTCCAGAATGCGTCTTGAGATACTTCAGCTGTAAGGTTTAAATTCTCCTAGCAGCAGGTGGACCAATCACAGAGCAGCGCTGAGGTTTGTGTGGAAACGAAAGGCGCATAGAGACTACGTTGTGAAAAATGTGCAGAACTTTAGCACTTGGTTTGACTTTTCTGCTTTTTCTGATGCAAATATTAGTTATGATGGTCTGTCTTTTCCCAATCACCTTCAGCAAGAACCGCTCTCGATTCAGTCAGAGTGCTTCACATATGATACCAGGTTACCTTTGAGACAAGTTTTAGACCATTTTTAGAGAGAACGCTATAGTGATACCAAGTTCTGATGGTATTGGCATCATATTTTCTCTTTCTATGCTTAAAGGTGCATTGTGTAACTTTTCTGGTGCATGGTCCATCAAATGCTTTTCTCTATGGAGGTGGTATTGCTTTGTCTGGAATGTTTCACAGTATGATATTAAACCTTTCTATCTTCATGGAAACCAAACTAGACCAAGATACAGGTCAGATCTGTGGAAAAGCAATCCCGCTCACAGTCAGAATGCTTTTCTAGGTATTTTTAAGTAACCTGTAATTGAATAAATGTAAGATAGAGCTGTTTAATATCATACCGTGCAACCTTCCAGACAGAGCAATGACATATCCAATAGATGCACAGTAAATATGCAACTTGATATATTCATCTGTTCTTGTTGCACACAGGATTTTAAAACTCTTGTGTTTAATCCAGTTATTCTGTTCTTTAGAGACTGTTATTGAAGTCTGGGGTAGAGGTCTAAATTGTCTAAAGCCTAAATAGGAAGCGCAGTCCCCTCTGACCACTTAAAACGAACACGCGCTGAAAAATTAATATGGAAAATTTGTTCAAAGAAGCCATAAAACAAATATAAAAACTGCTGAAGCTGAACCCATTAATGTCCACAGTGTAACATTAGAATTTCCTTCACAACACAGAAGCAGGAGCTAACCTAAGCATAAAACTTTAAGAGGAAATGGATCAAAAGAGGCCACTATAGTGAGCATGGACTCTTTTACAAGGGGTTATTTAAGCGTCCAATTTTAACAGACCTCAAAAGTAGTCCGCACAGAGCTGTACTTCTGCCTGCAATTATATATTTCAGCCACATATCTGTTATCAAATTTATACTATTACCACAAGGCACAATAATTAGAAATGGAGATGGTTCGATATGGATTTTCTTTTGCTCATGCCGCTATTTATACCGATAGGTGTGCAATAACTGATGTTTTCTGATATGTTGCATGGTTTTGTAAACATACAGCCTTATTTTTTAGTCTAATGAGTTTAATCTTCTATTTCAGTTTTTATTAAAGACTGTGGCAGCTTAAATATTATTGTCAAATATTAGCAAAAATTTCCATAGATGCCTAATATCAATAATCTGGGAAAACCCTCCTATAATGTGTGTGTAATTTAATATAAGACGATACATAAAGTTTTTTGTAATTGGTTTTGCATTGTAGTTTTGACTAGAGCCCTGCACTCACACGGAACCCGACGCAAAAAAGTGCAGCGCAGGACACATTTTGAAAGCTCATTGTTGGCGCAGACAGGAGTGTAAAGTAAAATATATAAATGATGAATGTATGCCTATCACACATCATTTGCGCTGGATATTTTATTAGGCCTTAATAAAAAACACTTTAAGCAGCCTAAATTTGCATATGTAGTCTAATCTCATGCACATTTTAGACAATTCCTTTCCGCTCCTCCGTGTTTGATCGAGCTTAAGAAAGCGAACGTCCCCCATCTTGCGGGATTTGCGGGTGGGAGCGGGACAAAATATCGCAGATGCGGGCGGGAACGAGACTGAAAATTACAATTCTATGCGGGAGTGGGAGGGAGCAGACTGAAAATTCAGTCCTGCACAGACCTCTAGTTTTGACCTCTTGACCTCACCAGAAGATATTTGTTATAAACTCCCCTGCAGAGCTTTTCACAGTTTGACTCAACCTCATTCATACATCTCGCTCCTAAGTTTATGCTAAAGAGTGAAACTTTTCCTTCACCCAACTAACAGACCATTTTTCAGGGAGGGCATCTGGTGTAAGGACGTTGCTACTCTATTGTGACTGATCTGTTGTGACGGATCAGAGCCGAGAAGAAAGGAAATACAGCTGATTCAAATGTATTCTGAGATAAATGCTCTTTACATTGTGCATTGTTTGGTAAAAGCTGCTAAATAAGAAAAACAATACAAGTGTAAAATATAATCTATTTGTTAAAAAAAATCTGAAGTAATAAGTTACCTCAGTACCTCAATAGAAGCTACTGACAGTAAATTCTTATTGATGTACCTGATCGGACTAAGAACTGTGATGCTAAGAATTTACTTAGAATCATGGGAAATCAAATGCCTGACACTCCCAGACACTTGATTTTGTGTCATGGTGCAACTAAAACATATACCCGACTCTTAAAATCCTGGTAGAGGCCCTTTAATATCCCAATCATGACGTAAACAGAATATACTGTACTATGGAGGCCGCAGTCGACTAGTGATGGAAAGTTAAGATTAGTGAGGACTCGGATTGACTTTGGCGAGGTTCTGGTGGAAGCTGTGAAGTGGCCCCGCGGTGCCGGGGCTGGCAGGGGCCGTCAGGAGCTGGCAGGAACTCACAGTGAAATTAGAGGCTGTCAGTCACCCGCTGCTACTGTTTATTTACACTGACTATACCCCGCACCCTAGTCTTCTAAATGTATTGATTTATCCCTGGCAAAGATCACTATTTTCTAAACTTTATTCTAAGGCCTATTTTCAAAAAATGTATGCCCGTCTTTGTGCAGTCCTGTACAGTGTTGGGTTGAGTCATGCTGAGTGATATTGTGTTTCTTTTGCGATGGTGGTTTTGTTCATTCCGTCATTAAATTTTCACGACTTTTTGTCTGGGGTCACAAGGGGAACTCCCATCTGCTTTTAGAGAGCTGTACACCTACACTCAGATCTATGACTCACGGCTTCGTACCCTAGGAGTTTGTACTAAAAGAGCATCATGTCATTTTTATGAAGAGGGCTGCCAACTTATTGTCTCCATGGTGATGTTTTTGCTTTGCCTGGAATGTTCCACAGTATGGTATTAAACATATACTGTATTTTTCAGCTTATAAGTCACACTTTTTTTAATGGTTTGGGTGGTCCTGCAACTTATACTCCGGTGCAACATATATTTTAAAATTTTCACACTGACAGCTGTGTGAGGGCACTCTAGGCTCATGTGCCAGTATCTGCTACTACTGTTACTTCTGTACCACTGTCACCTGGCTCTCCTGCGCATGTCTCCTACAGAAAGAGCTTCTGCCCTGTCTGTATCATGTCAGTTAATCGCACCATTACTTATGTACGTCTGAAAATTAAAAATGTATACAAACTTATAAAGACAACTGAGAAGACTGAACACAAATGTCCCCAAAAAGAAAATCATATTTTTAAGATTACAAGCTACAGGTAGTGAAATATGCAGCCGAAAGAAAGTCTTGTTTGAAAGAGAAACTTGTGACACCAGGAAGGTGCGCCATGCTACTTTCCTGGAAGTCACTGGATGCATCGAGAAAGCCTGAAAGTAACAACCGAAACCATCTTGTTGGGATTCAAAAAGGCCGCAATAATTGTAAAAGGAACTGAAGCTAAGTCTGACGACAGCTAAGCAGAAGGGGAAGCGGCGCTCCATTTACCTACGGACTTGCACAGAAGTGACACCGTGGATGAAGATTTAAATAAATTTAGTGATTTGGAGTGAGATCGAGAGTTTGGTAAACTTGTTCTGTTCTGTTGTTTATGCTATAGTTATCTGAAGAACTGTTCATATGTGATTTTAACAGCCTGTTGTTGTCCATTCTATTGTTATTACTATAACTTGCCTTTCAAGATGAAGTGTTGGTCCAGTGCGACTTATATATTTTTTTCTTCTTCGTTGCGCAGTTTTTGGCTGATGGGACTTATACTCCGGAGCGACTTCTAGTCTGAAAAATACAGTATATCATTCAATTAGTGCTTAAACATCCCTTGACATCTGATGTGTAACTTGACCTGGTCACCTGCTTGTGTCCATAGAGATCGAAAGGCTTAATGCCAAACTGTGGAACATTTCAGGCCAAGCAGTGACATCAAAAGCAGATGTCACCGCACCTGTTATATTACACAAAACTGACTCTTGTGAGCTTTAAGTAATGTTGTCTTGTTCTTACCTCATTGAACAAAGCTCAAAATGTTCTGTTTCATCTTGTGACGTCATTAAGCAGTAGTTTTCAAGTTCAACAGCTTCTTTTACCCTTTAGTTTAGTAGAAATAGGCAATTCCAAAGCTGAAATTATCCAAATGATTCTAGTGAAGGTGTATGGAGTTTAAAAACACAGTGGAGCACTTCCTGTACATCTGTGACATCACTATTTTATTTATTTATTTATTTTCAACATCAACATAAAACAAAACACAAAAACATAAAGCAACTCCCACAATACCCACAACAAATACAAAACAACAAAAAAAGCCCCCATTCCCCCCTGACCACATACACTGACACAAATTTGGCAAAATTAAACAAAATTAATATGATAGTGCAACATAAACACACCGCTAGGCCCCCTTACATTGACACATTATGGCCAATTCATAATTGAAATTCCTTTTCTCTCTCTTTTCCTTTTTTTTTCTTTTTTTTCCTCTCCCATTTTTAAGTAAGCATTTTTAGTCCCTATACTTAAACTATTATTTTCACCATCATTTCCTTTCATCATTTTTTGCTATTATTACAAACTCAAAGCAGAATTTTAAAGGCATTTCTTTTTTTTTTTTTCCTGACATCACTAGTGTTTTCAGTTGGAGAGAAGATCACAGTTTAAATATGCAGCTTTTGTGTGTTAAACATGTGTGAATGAAACAAAACACAACTCCCGCTATGTTTGTGATGAGGAAACAACGTCAGAACATAAATCAGAAAATTGCATAATATGGGCTCTTCTTTCAAAATGAAATTCAGCCTGATAGGTGCTGGTAAAGAAATTTGAGGAAGCCAATTGTGAGTAATCATAATTTTAGCATTTATTTATTTATTTTTGTGCACTTTCAGGTTAAATACGGTTTTGAAGTGTTCCAAAATCACTGCTAAATATCAGAAGGGGCAGCAGCTGTGCAGTGGGCTGAGCAATGTTCAAACCTTGCCTGCTCACATACTATTTTTGTGTCCCTGAACAAGAGAAATCACAATTCAGGGGCAACCATAAATAAAAGAATAAACCAAAAGAGAGGAATTTAATTAAAATGTAACGTTTAGTATTTGAATAATCTCGTAAATCAAAAGCAGCAGGGTAAACCAACCAAGACTGTAACCTACTCTATATATGGTCAACTTGAAAACATACCAAACTGGCAATAAGGCAATAATGTTCAAACCTCACTGATTAAACACGTGTATTGCTAATTGCCATTTTTAAGTAGTATTTAATTTTAAAGCTTATAATATTTTCTGATCTATGTTTTAATGTTTCCTCATCACAAGCTTTGGAGATGTAGACAGACTAATAATAAAGGGTTACTCAAATCTGTGAATTAAACAACAATTTTGTGTACTACAGGACGTTTAATGTAGTTCTTAATGTATTTTTCGGATTATAAGGAGCGTTAAGTGAAATAAACAGACGACACTTGAGACTGATCTCTTAGCCCAGACATCCATGATCCATTGGCAGATCGTGGTGTAACTCACCCGGCGTTGCCTCCCTGTCTTGGTGAATTTGTATTATGAATGTGAATGTGGGTGGATCATTTAAGTTTGTTTTTTTATTTCCTACGAGGAGGACTCAAATCCACATTGAGTAATAATGTGTTTAATGCAGCTTTGCGCACATTTGTTTATGTTTTACAGAAATGAAACTTAGAACCACATGGCTCGTTTGCATAAACTATAAGTGCTGAAAAAACGGCTCGCTCCTTGTGCGCTGATGCAGTCAACTTCTGTCGGACTAAAGGACATGACTTATTGGAATATGTGTGTTCTCTCTGTGACAGAAGATGTGCTGCTGATGATGAGTTTGTTCTGTGCTTCTATTGCATTGGAGATGGTTCATGTGAAACTTGTCAGAGATTATAAGTCTGCAGGTCATACGCATAGACCGTATATGTTAATGGTCCTATATTCTCTGTAGCATTTCTTCTATGTCATAAATGCCAAAGCAGAACTATACTTCACCCTTTACTCTGTGAGACTTCTGGCTATGGTAGCCGTAATGCTCCGACAATCCATCAAAGTGGTGTGGCTTCGTAGTTTACCAAAGTTGTACATTTTGACAGATTTTTAAGCACCTTGTACCACATAAAATCAGTTTGAGGTCATTAAGCACAAACAGAGTTAATACATAAGGTGCACTGTTGATTTTTGAGAAAATTAACAGATGTTAAGTGCGCCTTATAGTCTGAAAAATGGGGTGGGTGTTATTGTTTCTACCTTCTTTTAATCACTGGGCCTTGAGGAACATTTTTCGAACAATTTCATTTTGTCCTGTGTTTTTTCTCATACTGGTATGACAAATAAATAAAATCCTTTTATTGCCACCACATTTTTATTTTCCTGACCTTACCTGAAAATTCACAAAAATCTGGGCAGATCTTAGTTCAGTAGAGATTTCAAGGCTGATCATCCAAATGATTTTAGTGAAGGTGCATGGAGTTTAAAAACACAGTAGAGCACTTCCTGTATTACCACATGACATCACAAGAGGGAACAGAATGTTTTCCATTTAAGAGAAGAACTCGGACTAAATATGCAGGGTGTGTATGTTTGACAGCTTCTTGTGAATGACAACTTCTGCTTTGTTTTTGATGAGGAAACAACATTGTAACATACTAGTAGATCAGAAAATATGAGTGATTTTTTTATATTTTTTTATTCAGTATGTTCAAATATAGGGACATGAAAGACACACAAACTCATATAAATAACACATACTGTACCTGGAGAGATGTGCAGTCAATCACACACGAGAGCAAAACAAAACAAGACCAAGTAACCAAGTATACTTAATAAAATGTTGAAAAAAATTAACATAAAATGTAGGGGAGAGTGATATTGTTATACATGTTTCCTATAGATATTGCATGTTTTAATAGCTTTTTTGTTTTTGACCAGTTTTATTGTTTGAAAATATTGTTGAATGTGGTTTATTTTGAGTCCATTTTGTTTCGTGTATATCATATTTGGCCAGTATGATCAGAGTTTGAATGAGAAAATATGGGTGATATGGGCCTGTTAAAATGTGAACTTTCAACACAATATTATTAATAAAACATAAATCGCAAATCTAATTACAATCAAAATGCTTTTCAGAAAAATCAGTTATATTTGTTTACTTAAAATCAGCCCTATTACCTCACTACCTATTATCTCACAAACCACTACTTTTTATTCCTCCTCTCCCTCAGATCATGGACGGACCAGGAGAGAATGACCCCGACCTGTCTCCGGCCCCCCACCCGCGCTTCTGCGAGGCCATAAAGACCGACTCTGCGTCCTACAGCGCCCTCTTCACCAGGACCTTCCAGAACAAAACCTTCCATGTATACAAACTCAAGAAAAAACGAAAGAAAAACCCCACCAAAACCTCAGATTCCACCGGCGCTCAATAACCCAAATCCCCATCCGCTTGCTCTGCATTTCGTTCATTATTTTTTGAACATGAGATTGCCTGAACTGTAGCGCAAGAGGCTAGCCGGACGGTGGAGAGCTGCGGGCGGCTTTGTTTTGGTCGGTGGATTGTGCTGGGTTGTATAGGGGTGGTTCCGTGAGGGTTAGCTCTGTTGTTTCTGAGCCCCGCTCGGCCCGCTGTGTTCCTCCGGGCTGCGCTGTTGTGGGTGAACAAACGCACACAAGAGCAGAATCAGCTCGGCATTAGCTGTTAGCCTGGTCAGAGTGGTGCTGGTTGTGTAGGGGGGTGTCATGGGGGTTAGCTCTGCTGTTTCTAAGCCCCACCCGCCCCACTGTGTTCCTCTGGGCTGCGCTGTTGTCGATAAACAAACGCATACAACAGCAGAAAGAGCTAGCCGTTAGCTGTTAGCGTGGTATTGTTTTGGTGAGTGGAGTGTGCTGGGTTGTATAGAGATGATAACATGGGGTTTAAAGGTTGTATGGAGGATTTTTTTTTGTTTCAAAGCCTTGTAATTATGATGACCAAAAAAAAAGAGAATAAAAATTCATCAACTCTGGACGTGGTTGGGCTAAACATTTGCCAATAGATAACGACACTGCCTCGTTATCTGTTAGCTGACAGACTGTCAATCAAACTCCCTACATTTCTAGCGTAACTGACTTGCCTGCGCGCTGCCGTTACGTGGTTTACGTACGCCTGTCACGCAGTCCACAGACGCTGTTTACTCCACCAACGCAACAGTTCTTAGCGGCTTTTTTGACCTATGTCTTCCTCGCAGTTAGCACAAAGTTTGTTGCAATGGCGACAAGAATCCAGGAGCAGTTAGCCGAAAAAGAAAGTCTGTTTTTGAGATTGCTGAAAGAAGAAGACAAGGGGAAAAGCAGCGAAGCCAAACTAAGGTGATTCTTGGAGATTCATTCCAGCGATGGCGCAACTGAAGCAGACGAAGGTCTAAAGACTGACGCATTGGTCACCAAATTACTTCTGGACAGGTCACTTCTGCTTATTATGAAAACGTACTTTATTTCCAAGAGTTAGACAAACGTTTTTCAAGACACAAATGCAATATCCTATGTCTGAAAACGTAATTTTCAATGCAAAGAAAGAGTCCGCTTGCTGCTGCGTGTTGTAGTAGTAGCTTCATTCGCACTGAATCTCCGCGCACCCTTCTCTGCACCCCTTAATGCTCCTCTCCCCGCTCCCCGTTTTTCTCTTCCCCCTGCTCCTCACTTCTTCTCCATGCACGGAATCTCCGCGCACCACTCCCCTCTCCTCTCTCCTCGCTCCCCTCTCCGCTGTTCCCGCTGCTCCTCACTTCTTTTCCGCGCACGAAATGTCCATGCACCCCCTCCCCTCGATCCACACTTCTCCGCCTTGCCTAACCAACACTGTAGTGTTGGGGGGGAAGGACAAACAGTCGCTGGATTTCTCGTTCCTTGGAAAATCCTCTATACAACCTTTAACTCAGCTAGCCGTTAGCTATTAGCACGATTGTAGTTCAGTTTTGGCACAGTGCCATGAAATGAAGTGCAATTTATAGAGTTAGTGGTATCACTTTATAATAACTACAGTTTAATTCGCCTTAATAAAGCATGAACAAAGGCTAGGGTGGCCAAACGGGGTCAGCCCCATGTTTCCTCAGTCCTGTGTTCCCTTATTTCTAAGATTTTTATTATTTCTGTAGTCAACTGCTGCTGGTTAAATAGGTTGACTGTAATTGACTACAAAATTGGGAGAAATTGGGATACATTCTGATGGAAATTATAATTAAGTAAAGGAAATGTGGGAACATACGGCCTAATTTTTTAAACTAAACTTAGAAATGAGGGAACATAAGGCTCCAGGAACATAGGGATGAGGGACATAGACATGCTTTGAGCCAGATGTCCCCATTTCTGCTGGACAGTCCCAGGTTTGAGCCCTATGTCCCCTGTCCCAGTAGATTTATCTAAAACCAGTGATTTGTCCCAGTTTTATGCAAGTCTTATATGATCCCTGCCAACTGTAAAGAGAGGCATAAATTGTCATTTGTTTACAGAAAAACTGCTTAAAATGACTAAAACACAAAGAAAATGTGACTATACTGAATCACATTAGTACCAAGCGCATAACAATTTTCCTTAATTACGCACTTGTTTCGCAACTTTATTATTACCACCATCCCACAGTCTTGGAAACCCTGGAAAAGTTATGGCAAGTGAAAATGTAATTTTCCAGGCCTGCAAAAGTCATGGAATTTTAGTATCTCTTTCACGCAACTACAGCGTTCTGTTAAGTTATCTGTTATGATTATTTCCAAACATATGCGCCTTTTGTTTAAAAGAGACGACAATAAATGCGCTGACAGTATTTTGAATGTTAAAAAACTATAATACCAAACCATAAGGTGAGTGGAAATGGTTCACATTTCATATTTAGTCCTAAAGGTCTGATCAATTCTACACATGTAGGTGCCGTAATTTCACTTTAGGTCATGAAAAAGTCATGGAAAAATTTTGAAAATTTGTCAGTGAAAAAGTGTGGGAACCCTGTTATTAAGAATGGTGACTTAGTGTCTACTTAATGAAGGGGTTAGGGTTATGAGTTAGGGTTAGTGTAGTTAGTAAGCCTGAATCACTTACAAATTCAAAAAGCCCACTTTTTACCAATTTTTTTAGCTAATTTATCCTGCTAGCATACTAATTGTTGCTGAATTTGCTGTTACAGATAACTCCGCTCTCAGCTCTGAAAGTTGTGAAAACTTACCGCTTATGAACTCATCGCACTGAATAATTGGGATGCTCGGAATGCATGCAAGTCATCGAGGAATAACCATTGCGCGTTTTTTTACTCAGGAACAGCGCTTTTAAATAAACTATTTTTCATTCAGCCTTGTTCATGTTTTATTAAGCCTATTGAAAGTGTAGTTATTATGAAGTATTACCAATGCATTTGTTAAAAATCACGAGACTGGAGGACATTTTTTAATACGTTTTGGACACCTTGACAATTGGTATTTCGTGTTTTTGTATCTTCAAAAAGAGCATCTGTAAAAAGTCCTGTGCAGTACTCAGTATTCAATCACAGTCCCTTTGAATGCGTGGATTATCTGTGGTATGGGAGGACGAGAGGACAGTGGAGAGCTGCAGGCTGCTTCACTTTGGTCAGTGGAGTGTGTTTTTATATGGGTGGTAACATAGGGGTTAGCTTGACTGTTGCACTAATGTTACAAGATGTTAGCACATCAATGGAACACTGAAGGCAGTCTTAGATCTGAAATGGCTTGAATCCACTGATGTATTATGAAAAACAGGAAACGGGATTGTCTAAATATGTTGTATGTTTTCATGTAAAATTTGTTTTGTTTTTTAATGTATCACAAATTTGCACATTTCTTCTTTAAAGTGCATATGATAGGTTTGATTGTTTTTCTAACCATAGCTTCATTTGGTGGGATAGTACCTTTTTTCATAGTTTTGCATAAGGTAATTGTTAGTTTGTGCAGAAAAACTGAACATTTAAAATTATAGTAAAGTCCTAATACAGAATCCCTCCATGTCGTTAATTCACAAAATCGACAAACAGGAAAACTAGGCAAGATTTTTATTAAAATCTTAAATGTGACGTTGACTACATATATGTTTTATTAAAATGTGTAGTTTAACCTGTCATATGCACTTAAATTGAAAGTTACGAGTGTAACTATAGTTCTATGAATTCCAGTTGTCCACTAGAAGGCAACTGCGCTTGCTCGACTAGAATCATTCAGTGCTTTTGGTGGTCAGTTGGAATGAAAAGAACTGATAAATCTGTGGTATCTTGAAACTTGAATTTTCCTACCTTTCTAAACACTAAACAACTTATTACAAGATGCCAAATCAGTCCAATAATTGTATCATGAATAGGGATGGGACAATAAACCATAATATCGTTTATCGTGATAAAAAGAGTCAACAATAATTGTGCATGTTACATTTTAAATAATCGCCAACAAAGATAATCACCATTATATCATCAAAATATACCGAAAAAAGCTACTTATCCATGATGAACTCTTCCACATCATTGTTGTTTACATGTTTAACAAAGTACAATTCTGTAACAGTTGTGGAACCTATTCAACATTTTACAATTATAATTATTCATATCCATAACATTTTTAAACTTGAATGATTCTTGTCAGATAATCGGTAATCAGAATTATTTTAGCCATGATAATCTCAGTCTAAATCTTCAGTATTGTCCCATGTCTAATCATGAATAAGGCCATAAGTCTTGGATCTTGTGTCAAAGTGCCAAAATAAACATTGTTGCCATATGAGGAGAAGTGTCATTGGTGCATATGTTGTTTAGTAAACTCATTTCCATTCAAGGCTTGGGTTTCTATTCTTCACATTTTCAGAGAACAATTTTATACTTTTTTCATTGCCTAGTTTGTATTTATTATACAGGAGGTATTCAGTCTGGTCCCCACACCCTCCGTCGAGTTCTGAAACAGAAACAAACAGAATTGGTTAACTAATCCAATTGTCAATCACATCCATCTGACGTTACGGAGATTCAAAGTACTGAAGAAGTACTGAAGAAGTGTGTATTCTGGATCCAAGGGAATTTTTTTTTTATAGCAGTAGACACAGCTTTTAGTAACAATATTTTTTCCTGTTTTGAATGCCATTGGAGGACATTTTATTGTCTTGGCAACAGTAATTTTATCTCTTCAAAACCACCACACAAAGACACATCTCTTCTCCCAACCTCCAATTTCCAACATTTTTGAATATTGTTTGTAAAAGAAGAAGCATTTTAATTCCCAAATGAGAAAAATAATTTCAAGGCTAATTTTTTAGAACTCCCTAAAATTCACCATTCCGCTCCAGCCCAACCGCACAACCTCACTGCTTATTGGAACCATTCACTTATTTGGAGTTTGGACCTTTTCCTTAAAATAAATAGCCCCTCAGTCTATTGCCCACAGAGGGACGTTCTACTTTGGCTCATTTTCACAGTATTTCACAGACCCGGAACTGCATCCAAAACCGCGTTGGCACTACACAGCCTGCTCTTTTATCAACACCATACATTATTTAGAAGCCGGACTTGCCAAAAGTGGAGAGCCCAGACTGAAATGGGGGATCAAAAGAATTATGGGGATATGGTGAATGTACAGACAATAGCAATAGACATGTGAGTTCTTTTATCAGATGGCACTTTTATTTTGTATTGGTAAGAGTACACGTCTAATTATCAACCACAAAGAATTAATTTGTTGTGTTTTAATCTATTTAGTTACATAACAGTTCAGTTTCTAAGTAAATTCAAGCATGATGTCCCTTTAAGTAAAGCACAGACAGAGATGGGTAGAGAAGCCAAATATTTTACTCAAGTACTGTTACTCCAAAATAATATTACTCAAGTATAAGTGCAAAGTAGTGGTCCAAGAAATTACTCAAAGAAGAGTAAAAAAATATTTGGGAAAAGTACATCTCCAGTATGAGTAACTTAACGAGTAGGTGTTGGTATATATCTACTTGATTTGAGGGACTGAACATGAAGTAAGTCATAAAATCTGATGTTTTCAAAAGATAGAAACAAAAATTAGACTAACTACATTATAACACAGGGGTCTCCAACCTGTAGCTCTCCACTCCCTTCCAAGTAGCTTTCCAAAGGATTTCTGAATTATACGTATCACCCTGAATAACTCAGATTTGAATGATTAAATGCATAATTCTTTTGTAAATGTATAATTTTGATGCCTAATTCTGTGCACTGATAACTGGATAATGGGTTACATTTTATAGACATCTAACTGCACCTCATCTTCGGCTTACCATGGCTCTTATATTTACAAATTTTCTGGCGACTGCTAAAATTAGTAGCTCTCTTGTTACCTGGTCCCCGAAGGGTTGACCAGGTTTTGTATTCACCCTGTGTGTGTGTGTGTGTGTGTCTGTGTCTGTGTGTTTGTCCACCCACGATAATTCCGCCATTTACGGACCGATTGTCACCAAATTTGGGACGTGGGTCAAGCCCCCGTGACCGATGCCGCAAAAAAAAAGTTTGGTGACAATCCGAGGTCATTTGAGGTCACACGGGTCAATTGAAAAGTCACACCATTATAAAGGATAGGCAATTTTGGCCATTTCTGGACCATCTGTGGGCTAAAATATTCGCCCAGTCATCACACAAGTTGGCACACACATAACCGGGGTGCACTGGATGTTACAGGTTGAAACCGGTCAAGGTAACCAAGGTCAAATATGTGTTTTTGGTCATAATTCCGCGAAGGATTGAGCTAGAGCAACGGGAATGGTCTCAAAATCTCAGAAAAAAATATCTATTTATAATTCTATGCATTTGTATAGTAAAATATTAATAGTTTTCAAGATAATTACTAATTAGGACAGTTGCTCTCTCTTTCAGTATATGCCGTTAAAATTCTAATTGGTACGAAAATAATTTCCATTTTTTTCTGGTGATACACAACACACTGATCTCCAGTCACAGAGCTAACATATACGGAACGCTGGTAAACACAGACATTCTCATGTGTGACCAATATCACACAAATGTTCATGGGCACTGTACAGCTACACACATTGCATTGTGGATATAACAATCATGTCATATGGGCTGGGCTCCTCATAAGCTGCTTCTGTGGTGATGAACTGCTCCCACCGATGCCTCATGGGGGACCAGGCTGCCATCTCTTATTGTGCTTGTTTTACAAAAAGTAGCTAACAGGAGGAAAAAGGTTGGAGACCCCTGTTATAACAGGAGTGGTGCAAGAAACACAGATGTTCAAATCGTTTAATATTGTCAACATAAAGCTTTTGTTACTTGTAGGCTTACAGTGAGAAAAGTACTCAAAATATGACTCAAGTAGGAGTAAAAGTATGCTGCTAAAAACTACTCTGAAAAGTGCAATTTCTTCAAAAAATCAAGTAAATGTAACAGAGTATTACCACCTGTAAAGATATTTAAGAAATTTAAATCACAGTTGGTTGGTTTTCGAGCTCAAAAATACGTAGAAAAACATTCTGACAGTGAGCGGGGTCGTCTCTCCACAGATCTGACCTGTAACTTGGTCTGGTTTGGTCTCCATAAAGATAGAAAAATAAAATACCATATTGTGAAACATGCCAGACAAAGAAATAACAACTCCATTTGAGAGTTACACAATGCACCTATAAATATAGTACTTTATGTTGAACTTTCCACCACTGGCATGTTTACTTAATTAAAATACTGCACAAATACAATGTACTTTGAAATATTAGGAGAGCTGAACAGTTTGGCAGTAAGTGTAGCGTATGCGTGTGTGTATAGAAAGAGACTGACCCCTGAGTGACTTAACACCAGGCAGGTTGTGGAGCTGAAAACTGCCTGTGGCCAGTGGAATTGTATCGCACAAACAAAAGGGAGCCACTAGCCAGAAGACAGCAACATCCCTACACAATAACACTTTTAAACTATACATTTAGTTTAGCTTCCCTGCAGGCAAATCATAAAAACGCACTCTTTCCAACTGTGTACTTTCTTGCAAGTTTGCTCAAATGTGAAATCATATGCTGTTAACGGATCCATCAGGTCGGGAGGGGATGGAAGAAAACTGGCGAAAACAACTGTCATCCAGGAAAAGACATGTGACTGAACCCAATAATAATGTCGATCTCCGCTTCTGCCATGCGATGCTGCTGTGATGTCCTTGAGCAAGACATTTGAGAAGCTATGGCGTATGCATGTGAGTGTATTTGTCATTGACTGACACTGAATGGTTCTATCCATTTATCTCCGGCGATTTTGTTTTCATACTGGGGCAGGGTTAGGAAGAATAATTTGGGCCATCCTTCAATGTCACCGGGGCAAGCTGTCAGGAGCAGAGCCGTACCCGAGGACCCTTATCTGGATTTTGAGCGAGACTTGGTCGGGACTACCTTAGCTGGAGGATTCAACTGATTGTGGATGTTTTCGGTTAATGGGGGAAGCTCCAGACAGAAAAGGTGGTCTGGGAGTCAAACCCGGAAACCATAGGCGTAACTTTGCCTAGGAGCTGACCAGGGACAGTCCCCGCCAATATTTATGTCACCCGCGGAAGGCAGATCGAGTCCAGACGGCATTTTCGTCTATAGAATTCTGTCCGTTCTCTCCGTTGAGAAATCTACACAAGCTTTGTATCACACATTTTCCCCTGCGGTAACTACAAGCTGAAATGTCCCCACCAATCCTGAAGACAAGGGCTAGGTTCAGACTGGAGGGCAGTCAGTTTGGATTTTTTTGTGGAATCCGATTTTTTTGCGAGGTTGTTCACGTTTCCAATGAAATGCGACTTGTATGTGATCTCCAGTGTGAACTTTAAATGCCCCAAAAGTGTCCCGAATGCACATGAGAGGACACAACACAACATCACACACAGCTCAGTGTTTACAGAAGTAGTCTAAACATGGATGCAGCATTGAGCATCTGGCTATATTAAAGTTGCTGTCGTACCGGAGCCAGAACGTGTACAGCTTATTTGTTTTAAGATTGAGAAGGAGAAGGACAAGGTTTCTGGCAATGGCGTTTTGTTGGGCAGTGGGGTGCGGAGTGGCAGCCAAGAGTGGTGGGATTGCTATGTGCTTTGATTCTCTCACACAGCGCTCATACACAATTTTTGTATGACGAGAAGAACATTTGTGTACATTTGGGACATGTAGGTCGGATGAATGCGACCTGGCCGTTCAGACTGAAGTCACAAGATCGGATATGCATCGGTTTTAGGACCACATATCCAAGTGGCCTGGGTCGCATTTGAAAAAGTTGGATCTGTGTCGTTCAGACTGTCATTAAAAGATCAGATACTGGTATTTGGTCACTTCTGGCTGCAGCCCGAACGTAGCCAAAGTTACACCCTTGCCAGAAACCTTCTTGCCATGAGACAAAAAAGCTATAGTCACCCCGCCATTTTGCCACATTGGAAAACAAGACCAGAACTCTAGTACTACATCTCTATAGCATCGATCTACTGTACTGTTTATCATCAACCTCGACTGACCAGCCTTTCCCTGAGTCTGGAATCTGACCATAAAACATGAAAAATCTCCATCCTAAATTAAGAAGATCCACAGCCAGTAAAATGGAAGTTCTCAAAAGTTCTCGTATCATTCAGAACAAAATATATTACTTCTTTTTTTCTGAACTACCTATCAGTTTAGTGCTTCAACTGTTAATTCTGTAGAAATTCACGCTGTCTCTCAGTCTTCTGTGTTGTTATTTTCTGTTTTGTTTTGTTTTTTTTTACTTTTGGTTTATCCGTCTTCTTGAATCAGGGAAACAGGATATGGTTCCAGATCTACTCGTCTTTGTAAAGTTTTGTCAAAGCGTGTGGTTCTGACTGACCAGCTAATCCTCAACTAGGGGTGAGTAAAAATATCAAAATATCGATATACTGTATTGTTTAATGTGGTGATACAGTACTGATACAGACTGCTGTATTGATATATCACCAAGAATATTTTTTGGTATATTTTACAAAATTATTTTTGTTAAAACACTACAGTTTTGTTGCTTCTTTAATGGCAGGAAACTTGTTTATGCAACAGATTTGACATTTTCACTGTTTTGATTAAACTTCTTGTGCAACGTTTCATATGAACTTTGCACAAGTGTGTCATTTTTGTGTCAACTTTTAGTGTCACAGCCATGATTTAGCCTTTATTTTTTATTGAAACACATTGAATCAATTTGAAATAGAATCGAAAGTGCACTGTATCGTGATACGTATCGTATCGTGGCCTATGTATCGAGGTATGTATCGTATTGGCCACTTCTTAATGATACCCAGCCCTATCCTCAACCCATATCAGCTATATAGAGACAGTACAGTAAACATGTATATGACTCAAAAGACTACAATTACTGAGACTTTGAATTGTAATCACCAAAACTTTCATCTTTAGCATGTTTAATGTCAGTCAGAACTCATACCCTGTGATCTTTTTTAAGGCCGAACCCAGAACCTTCTTGCTGTGAGGTGAAAAGTACTGGCCCCATGTGGAAAACGCACAATCCCGCGACGTCAGAGCTGATACGGCGTGATCTTTGGCGACGCCGCGTTTGTTGTGATAGCTGTCATGTTCTGGCTTATCGCTCACCAATTCTCATCAAGCGGCAGTCTCAACCTTTTCGCTCGGCCTTCCCTCCCCGTGTCACGCACCAAGCCACATACACACATGAATAATGGAAAGTAGACGGAGCGAGGGAGGAGAGGATCGAGAAAGAGATTGCGTTGGGGACAATGATGCTGATTCTTGAGAAATAGTTTGAGAGAAAAAATAAAAGGAGGTGGAGAAGGCTGGGACTTGCATATCAAACGCTGGCTTTGTGTTATTGTTCTAGGAATCAATTCATGTTTAAAGGGACTGCTACAAAAAAAATTTCCCATGTATTTGAACAAAATTTGTCTTGCTCCAGATACAGAGATTTTGTCTAAGCAGTTCTTGAGGTCAAAATATGTCTGCTGCGTATGGTCTGTATTTATAAAGCGTTTTATTGTCAGATGATAAAAAAGATTGAGATTAACATGCTAGTTGTTGCTTTGTTAGCTTTACTCTGGTCTCTAAAAGTTGTGAAAAGTGCTCATAAACTCATCTCAGTGAATAATTAGGTTGTTTGGAATGCATAAAGTAAGTGAGGAATAACTTTGGACCATTGTAAACTTTAAATGAGCAAGTTCTGTTTTTCATGTTTTTAGGACTATAAAAATCAGGTAGTGCCTTTAAGCAGCATTAGAAAACATTGCTAATTTGATTTTCTTTCTTTTTTAGGCCAAAAGGAGTGAAAGAACAGAAGGTATAGTGAAAAGGTTGGTTCAGTCTTGGGGGGATGTAAACAAATATAGGATTATAAAAGGATTACGAAGATGAAAATCGATGTGATTATATAGGATCTTAATGTAAAGCAAGGATGTTATTTTGTTGGCAATGTGACTTTCAATGCATAAATGAATCTAATGTCAAATTGTATTGGGATTTAAATATATGTGATGGGTATGAAAGAGCATTCTAGCATTGCTAATAAAAAAAAACTGGGTTTCTAGGTTTGCAAGTGCTGTTTGAAGGTCTCCAAACGATAAATCCAAATCTTAGAAGTGCAGCGAAAAACTGTATCTACTTCAAAATTCTGCCAAGTAGAAGTGGTTTAACAAGTTACTCAAATAAAACTTTAAAAAAGGTACAAGACAAACTAGAAGTAACATCTGATCTGAAGAATTACCAAAACTCTATTACTACTGTTGAAAGATACTCTAAAATATAACTGGAACACAATCATGTAGAGCTGGAACACAATCATGTAGAGCAGGTTAATATGAACATTTTAAGACCAAAATGACGAGGCTCACAGCAGCAGTTACAGAGAGAGAGGTCACACTGTTCCAATGTAAGTCAATGTGAGCCAGGGTCAGTAGGAGCCAGAAGAGCCGCATGCAAACTTCCTGTTTGGAACGCGGCGACTAACGTGTTAGTTATGTCCTTTTATATAAACAGTCTATGATCTAGCCTGCACTGCTGCAGTAAAAAAAAAGTACTATTACAAGTGAACCTTGATTGGCAGTACTTTAACCTGCAGATAGAGCACACAATAGTTTTTCTCATGCAGACCTCAAACCTTTGAACCTCCAGAATGGACTTAATGATTGGCTGACAGAGCCCTTTTAAGTTTTAACTAACTGGATTTCAGCATTGACGTCTGGCAACCCAAATGAGCAGCTCCTGAGAGGCTCATTCTGCTTTCTGATTGGATAATCATCTTGAGAACCAAAACACATACACATTAAAACATAAATAACTCGGCCGTCAGGTTTCTGTTATTAATAATAAATCAGTGTTATATTTTCATCAGTAAAAGCTACATTTGATTTAAACATGTCTGGGGACATAGTTACGCCATGTTTATGGAATCGAAAAACCTCAGGTTGTTTAATAGCTCCTCTGCACTTGATTAAAAGTAGTATTTATAGAAATAATACAATATGAGAATAATAATACAACAATGGAGAGCACCTATAGCTAATTACTGACCAAAATGCAGTTCACTGTTAGCACAACATAAAGAAAAAAAACAAAAAAACATCCATCACTCTATATATTATACATAATTTAACCATATAACTATGTTTTCATTTCTGTACATCTCTTCATTATCCTATTTTTTCAGTAATAAAACCTTGTCCACTCACTCAGTCTGTCCTGTCCTTGTCGTACACTTAGAATGTCTCTTTATGTTATTATGTTTGTATGATTGGGCTGTCTCACTCACTGAAGCCCCCTGCTCACCTCTGCTGTCCATCTGCACCTATAGTGTTTACAGGGCTATGTTCCTTTTATATCATTTGTGAATTCTGCTTTGTTCAAAAGAATATAATGATGTTAATGTATTAGTCTCATACAGCACTTTAAAAAGTTATGCATTATTCTGGTTCTTCAAACTCCAAACGGATACACCACAGATGAAAGGAGAGAGAGTTTGTAATGTTATGCTTTTGCAGCCGACTTTTAAAGGTCCAGTTCGGCAACTACTTCAGTTATAGTAGTTGGTTCCATTATTGGACAGTGAGTGAAAAAAAAAAAGTTTATACGGGTCTTTTTTTTCTCATACATTTGTATAATTTAGTTTTTTCCCCAATAAAATATATCGTTACAGAAAAACCTTGTAACATAATCAGACTGCTGCACTCTTAGAAAACATTTATTTTTTGCTAACTTTTTATTGCCAAGAACCTCATGAGTCACTATATGATGCTCTGGGCTGAGGGCTGATTGTGCGAGGGTTGTCCAAAATCAGGTATCCCAGCATAAAAATCCTGTACTTGTACTTTAACTCCATACTATTTATTTTACTGAAATCAGAGTTCATCTGTGCAAATGGGAGCAATTTGTAAAAATCAAAAATCTTCAAAATTGTGTGCAATTTTTGTCAGTTGTGTGAAAAAGATGTGTGTGAAAAATTTGGATAACTTTTGATGTTCCACCCTCTTATGTACCAAATTTGAGCCAAATTTGAACGCCCTCAGAGGAGTGCGTAAAAGTATAAAGTTTAGAAAAAATGCTGACACATGCTTATAGCAAACTTTAATCCAATATTGCTGCTCCCTGGTGGAACGCACAGAGTTGGTCTAATAGTATTTTTTCTTTGTCATGTCATGATCTACTTCTGTGTCAAATTTCATGATTCTGCATACCAATTGTTTTTGCCCTTATTCGTATACCCTAATGCATTTTTGAGTCACCGATGTGCCATTTTATTAATTTTTGGAAAATGAAATAACCAAAGTTAGAGAAGTGCAAGTTTTAACAGATTGCAAAATTTTGTGAGTTTTTGTCATTGTTCATTGGGTGAAAAATGTGTGAGCTGGTCATGAAAAAAATAAGAAAGCAAGAAAGAAAGAAGAAAGAATAATATGTGAGAATAAGAATAATACAAGAACAGTGTTACACTTTTTTTTTTTGGCAAACAAACTATACATTTTCAGAAAGCTCTGGTACATTCCTGCGTCATGGCGAGCGTCCCTGGTCACTATGCATCATCTCACTTCCCGACCCCTAGGAACATCGCTTTGTGATATTATATGCCCTTCGCCAAACCTAATAATAAAAGTAAGACCTTCCGTTTATGTAGTGCTTTTCAAGACACCCAAAAAGTGCTTTACAATAACACAAATATACAATATCACAGGCTCCAGAAAATGTGCTTACGAGATCCAGTGAGCTCAGTGATCTTCAAGGTGGTGTGTTTTTTCTTCTGAGTTTACATATAGAAACAGATTCATTTGTGTGACATGATTAAGTGCAGGAGTGGAGACTTCACCTTCAATCTTAAGTGCATTGTGTGTGTAGACTTCACCTTCAGTCTTAAGAACATGACGTGGGTAGACATTTCTGTTTCACTTCAAAATAATACAACTCAAATAGATGAAATTGTTGAATTGTTTTGCACCCGTAATTTTAACAACAGTATAATTTCTTTCAAACAGTAAGTATTTGTGAGTAATAATTATACCTCATCACTACTTGCTTTTAGGCGGCTCGAGCTTTCACAATCCCTGCACCTTTGGCAGTCTCATTCACACATGATCTCTTGTTGTAGTGCCTGCCTGCTGTTTGCGAGCACCACTCCACCTCATTATGATGCAGCGCAGCAGGCTCACACTGGTACAACACTCCATATTGGATGTTTAATTTAGGCGGTGTCTGATTGCTTTATTTGAGTGCCAAGTGATTCCATTATATCGGCCTAATAAGAGTGTACAAATGTAATGTGTTTTTTTCTCCCTTTTTTCCCCTCTATTGTTCATTTCCATACATATTTAGATTAGGAGTTTATTGTGAGGCAAGTTGCATAATATTTTTCGATTAATTTGGTAAGATCAAGTTGTGAGTGGGTGTAGGTCTAAAGCTGCACTGTGTAACTTTTCGGTCTCTCACTTTGTGCCTTTGCTTCCCTTGGAATGTTCCACAGTATGACATTAAACAGCTCTACCTTACATTATTCAATTACATGTGGTTTAATTGCTCAAAAATACCTAAAAACAGACATTCTAACTGTGAGCGGGGGTTGCCTCTCCACAGAGCTGATCTGTAACTTCGTCTGATTTGGTCTACACGAAGATAGAAAGGTTTAATGCTATACTGTGAAACTTTCCAGACAAATCAATAACATCCTCACATAAGGACTTCTCTGTGTGTTCATGTCAAAATGCGGTTTACATTTTTGCACCACCCTCAGGCTGCATCAGGCACATGCACGCCAAGATGTTTGATCATTTGTACCTTGTTTCATTTGCAGATTCAACAAGAACAATGCTGACTCCAATCAAACTTGTGTCTGACATTACTGCTATAAATACATGGCTTCAGAATAAAGTAAATGAAGTCTTACAATTAGACATACTGCTATAAGTTGTTTGGTGTCCTTTAATAGTCATTAAAACAGGTTCTAAACAGGTTCTAAATAGATAATGATTAACAGGTTCTAAAAATATGAATAAGGAGGTATGTGGGCCTCAAACTCACATCACCCGCGAAGAAAATAACAATAGGCTGCCATCTCAAAGACTACACTACATCAATTCAACTAACAGGCTTTCAGCACCTACATGTGTCATCCTGTGTTACAGTCACATTTGACTACAGCTCTAGCAGGCAGGTTAACTTGTAAAAGCTGCTCTTAAGACAGGAAGTTCGCACTATTTTTAAAAGTGTGATTCTGTCCTTTATCATGTGCCTCGTGTGTGCACCACAGCACTGAAGAATAAAGTCTGCAGAAGGCAGATATATATATATATATATATATATATATATATATATATATATATATATATATTTTTTTTTTTTTTTTTTTGAGAAAATTTGAGAAAATTGGACGTCATTATGTTAATTCTGCCCATTACTTTACATTACAGCCCTGAAATATGCCTTAGGGGCACACCTCAGGGCGAACTCAAATCAAGTGATCAAGTGGTCTTTATAGACTTGATCACAAACCTGACCTATTGTGATTCAGCTGCTCACTCTCTCGCCCTAACGCTAATGTGTACTGGCCATAACTTTCAGATTTAAGTAGGATTACACTTTTGAAGACAGAAACAACAGAACTGTGGATAAAGGATACACTCTGCTTCAGTCCTCTGGAGAAGGTAAGAGGATTGTTTTCATCTGAGGATGGAGCCTCACAGATAAATAATGTTATACTGTTAATAGTTAAATAGTGGGTAAATGAGCTCATGGGTACAATGGAGGTGCTTCAGTGTTCTGCAGCGCTGACGTTTGTGTTTCCATCGCGGTGGTCGAGGTGGTGTTTGTGTCGTGACCGTAGCCTCTTATTTGTGGATGTTGTTGGGGCTGGGTGTGAGCGGTGTGTTACGTTGTGTTGCTGGAGCAGTGTGTAAGTGGTGGATCAGGTTGTGTTGCTGCGTAAAGTTTGCGCTTGGCTGTTCATTGTGCTCTGATATAGTTCAACCAATAGTGACCAAAATGACTGTCTGTTTCTGGCAATCTTTATCATACTATATAGACTATATATAATAGATATATGATATGTAGTTATAATTTTGGCCTAGGCGCCACCCCCCTCAAAAAAAAAAAAAAAAGATACTACCAGCCGCCACTGCCTGGCAGGACATGTTATCTGGTGACACCCACTTGGACAATTTACCACTGTTATTAAAAGCGTGATTGAGGAGTTCGTGCGTCTGGCCAAAATAGCTGATGATCAGTTAGATAATGATCTGATATGACGTGTAAAAATATTAAACAATCACACTGTTTTTCCTACTAAATCCAGAGATCTATCCCTGCTGCTGAATTTCCCATGTAGTGAAAAAATGACCTCTAAAACTTTTAACACTTAAGGAATCTTTGGATTTAGTCAAAAAAGTGTGAAAAAATATTCATCTATGATGAGTTTACAGCTGTTTTTGTGAGTGGACATTTATGTGCCGTTGTGACACTTTTTTGTTCTGAGTGATCCAGTGCAGTGGCTAAACTAAACTAAAAACTAACTGGTGTCTTTAACATTAAATGAAGTGAAATAGTGGGCTGATGAACTTTTAAAAAGTGGCTAAATGGACAAAAATGGCCATTGGAATCCTTGAGGGTTACATGTTGTTTGTAGTGTCCTTGAGTGCCCAGAAAGGCGTCTTTAAATAAAATTATTATCTGCACAAAGAAAAGAATGTGACAGATCCTCCACCACAAACGTTACACAATGCACTTTTAAGGTAAGGTGCTGGAGTTCATTCAAACTGCTCCTTGTTGCACGTGTACCATTAAATAAAACTGCTCTCCAAAATGTTTATAGTATGAGACATTTTGAATAATGAAAATAATTTGCTGCTTGAATAAAAAACAAACACAGTCTGGTGCAAATAAATGTCTTTATTGAGGAAAAGGCAAATACAAAACACACAACTGTCCAAAGCTCATTACCATCATGATGTTATAAAAGATATGTTTCATTCTTTTCAATTTTAGCTCAAAGACGCACACATTGTGACCGACGGTGCAAATTTCTCAACAAAAAGCAATAGATTTCAATAATTCCTCTATCTCTGTATTTACAAATGAGGTAAAAACATTACATTTGATCACAATGTCTGCACCCCAACACAACAACAACGTCTCTTATGGTACAAATGAATGAGTGACAGCTTTGAGTGTCCAATGTTGTCCGTTTCCGTGTCCTCTATTTTTTGAAATCTCTCTCCAAAATACCCACAATCCTTTGGTTTTCTTCAGCCTGACTGCAAGCCATCAGTTCATGTTACTAATAGTGGCCTGACATGTTTTCCTCTATACTTTTACCATTTGTCTGTTATCTAAAGGTAGTTTTTGTGCTGTCTGCCGAGCCAAAAAAAAAACAAAAAAAAAAATAAATAAATAAATAAAAATCTCAATATTTGATCATTTTTACAACTCCCCGGACGTCAAGGTGCAGCGGTGCAAATCGACCACTGAGCCAGGCACTTGTTACATAAGATCGCTGGGGCCCATTGCTTTTTTAAAATCTATTTTTCAAATTCTGTCACCAGTTTTTGTTCTGCTCCATTTTGCCCTTTTTACAGATGAAAGAAAACAACTCCAAACACCGAAAACCAAACAGAGGCAATGAGCGTGAATGTTTTTTTCTAGTTAATGTTGCATAAGGATAGCACAGAGTTAGAAATAATTCAGGCAACAACTGTTTGTGTGAAGGCGTAGTTTAAATATTCACAAATATGGAGAAAATCTGTATATTATAAACTGGCACGGAAATACTCATTACATTTTCAAGTGTTTATATTTCATCGTGAGTAATTGCTCCCCAACTTCTCCTCTGTTTAAAAAATAAATGTGGGGTGTGTATTATACTAATGTCTTCTAATCTGTTGCCTCTATATGAGCGCCTGCCTGGAACACCATACAACTACACTGTAATAATTATGTTGCATACTTTGTTTTTTGAGTCTTATTTGGGTTTTTGATTGTACAACTTATTTACCCCATTTGCATCATGTAGGAACGTAAAGGGCCTAACTGATTTTAACTGATTCTTGTTAAGATAAATGCTCTTTAAAGCTCTTTTATTATGTGGTAAAAGCTGCTAAGTTAAAAATTGAGAATGTGAAATATAATTGTGTATTTTCTCAATTAGGTCTATATCTAAAAGAGAAGCTACTAACAGGATCACCTCTTTTTGTGCAATCAGATACTACAGATTACTAAGAAGCATAGGAAACTAACTACCGGACACTATCCCATTTTCAAGAGCAAAAAAAGCTGAAAAAAAAAAGCTGAAATAGGACATCTGCAAGGAAACAACTGCATGACACTAACTACAAACCAAAACATGTTCCTGACTCAGGGTTAGCTCAGACCATTTAGTGTAAGTAACTCGTTACGATCTAACGTAGTTTCCAGAAATTTCAATTTGCCCTGTTCCAAGACATGTTTTTTCTTTAATAACTTCATAGTAAGTTAAATAAGAACAGTACTTTCAGATAATGGATTCCGGATGGTGAAACAAAACATCTCAATTTCAACAAACACTGTCCAGATGACTTCCCTGGAAACCATTTCAGCCATGGAGCACTCCTGAACAAAAGAGGGATTACATGGATAAATTCACCTTAAAAATATAATAAATACAACTGAGAGATGAATACTGATTAAAAGTAATACATTAAATAATAATAATAAAAAAATACTCTTCTTGTTGAGCAGGTTTTTACAAGCCACCAGTACCACCATTTGGTAGCACTTTATACTTAGCCTTAATAAAGCATGAATAAAGACTTAATTCATAATCTACAAATAGTTTATTAAGAATGATTTAGGATCATCATATGCCATTTTTTGACCTGTTATACAATGTTGTTCCCTCATCAAAAACAGACCTGGTGTTGCTTGTTTGTTTCATTCACACATGTTTAACACACAAACCCTGCATATTTAGGCTGAGTTCTTTTCTCAGACAGAAAACACTCCACCTCTGTTCCACCTCGTGATGTCATTAAGTGCTCCAATGTGCTTTTAAACACAACCAAGTATTTTGAGCTTTGGCGATACAGACAGACTAATAATAAAGGGTAACTGAAACGTGTGAATGAAACAAAACCCAACTCCGGGTATGTTTTTGATGCGTTAACAATAGGGATGTATCAATATCCAAACTTCTCGGGATGATATTATCACGATATGCATCTCACGGTACCATATTTATTGTGATATTTTGAAGAGGCTGATATAATTATTTGTTTTGCTTTTAAAAGATTTTGGTGTGAATTATTCCCATCATAATCCCAAGAATTCAAGTATAAAACATATATCTTTTTGTTTTCTGCACTGAAATGAATCATGGGATATGTAGTTCCCGATGTTTATAAGCTGTTGCTACTATAAAACCATGCATTTAAGCACAGGGACTTGCAATTCGATATACTGTGACAGTCCACGATATTACTGTGAGACTTTTAATGATACGATATCACGATATTTTGGTTATTGTTTCATCCCAATATGGAGTAAAGCTCATTTAATTTCATTTTCTGCAGGGCAGAGCACAAAGTGACATAGTCTCATAATAGACACAATTTGTTCATTATGAATTAAGTCTTTGTTCATACTTCATTAAGGCTATTAAAAGTGTAATTATAATGCATTTATATTAACAGAAATATACTACATTTACCATTTGTAGCAACCAAATTCTGTAGTCGTAGTAGCAGTAGTAGAAGTAGTGTAAAACATATGGATACTACTTATACACTCTGACTCAAAAGAATCCTCTCACATAATAAATAAAAGAGGGAGATAGTATAGTTTGGAGCTGGGA
The DNA here is from genome assembly GCF_026225935.1 of Boleophthalmus pectinirostris. Taxonomy (NCBI): domain Eukaryota; kingdom Metazoa; phylum Chordata; class Actinopteri; order Gobiiformes; family Gobiidae; genus Boleophthalmus; species Boleophthalmus pectinirostris. The sequence continues at coordinate 12,660,061 of NW_026571140.1, forward strand.
TCAGAAGTTTGGCTCTGCAGACAAAACATCACCGCTGCTGTGGTCTCGCAGTATCTCATAGTATCTCCTATCGCCTTGTTATTGTGTACACCGCCGACGGCACAGCTCTGAACTGTCTACTTCTCCCGTCATTAACAACCCCCTTCCCCACACAGCCTCTGCCTTTGTTCCCATTTATTGAGCAGTCACCTTGGAAGGCAGCTTGACACGGTTTGTATTCCGTGGTGCTTTCCAGTGTTTTAACAGCCCCGTGTTTGGTATGCCTGAAGACGCGCAGACACGGCACACAGGAGCAAAGCTAGAGTTTCTGTTTCCACTTCTCTCTCCTGCTGTCCACGCGTCCAGTCGCCGATCGCAATGTCATCTGAATTTTCACAATTCCGGAAATGGAGGAGGTGATAAAACATATTGAATGATTAACTGACAGTAAAATAAGCAACACATTTGATTTCTTCTCTAGTAAAAAGGACAGAAAAATACTATTTGTATTTTGAAAATGTATTCAAGTAAAATTTGTGGTAAAGTACACACTGTAGCGATATATACCAATTGAAATACTACTATGGGGTTACCACTTCTGTTTTACATGGCAAGTTCAGAATGAGATCTTTGTATTTTTTACATGGCGAATCACTACAGAGAGTCTGGTCAGCACTCCCACTGTCATGCCTTGAGTGTAAAAAGATTTGTTTATTTCACAGATGCATGTAAAACAGCTCATTGGTCACCTAGAATTTTGTACAAAATGACATTTCTCTTGCCTCAGGTTAACAGAGTTTAGTGCTTTGCTTACTGATTCCACAGAAATCCGCAACATTTTTCTGTTCTTGGTCATATTTTTTTCCTCATAAGCAACCATTTTTTTATATGGGAGGACTATGTGTGTCCCTGATTGGCTAATCCACCTGCCAATCATGCCCGTCTGAACTCAGGGAGACTCACATATAAGGTAAAATACAACTGTAAAAGTCTTTAAACCACATCTTTGAATGGTTACCGTTTGTCAAACCCCTCTTGATTTTTCACATTTTATGACATTCTATGATCAAGCCCAGGATCTCCAGTGAGAATGTAATGCCTTGAGTTTCCTCCATTCTGCAATTTAGAATGCTTTTGTTTACATTTTTTTAAAGGGCCTTTTGTGCAGCTTCCCTTTGGTGGGAGCGAACTAACTGCAAAAGAGCAAGAATCGTAAATCAAATGAAGTCGTGGCGGGGCGTAGTAGAAAATAGAAAACGCGATGATTTACAACTCACATAGCGCCGGAACGGAACACCCATTGAATTAACATGGCAAAAAAAGACACGTTACAGAAAACACAAAGTAAAAATAAACCTCACCTGGCCACCCAGTGATGGTCACTTTTTTTCTGTTACAAACATTGACAGAAGCGGTGTACAGCCAGGCAGCGAAAACCCTATAAGTCCACTGTAGCCTATAGTCCGAGCCTGTGGTGCGGGCAGCCCAATATCACCCCACTTATCTTCACAGTATTCCTCTCCGCGTGTGTATTTACAAGAATTCAGCAGCCACAGGCAAAAATAGTACAACTCTGACACTCTTTTCCCAGATACAAAAACGCAGCTTGAACGTTTTTCACATTTTATAGGCCACAACTTCTCAGTGTTAAAAAGAGAGGCAGATTTAGGGCTAGAAAACATACGTGTTTTTGGTTCAGTTACTCTTGAATTTGATCTACCAACAAAAATGCAATTTGACATTTGAATCTGTTTTTAAAAGACATTCTAAATTAGACCCATATCAACCTAAATTTCCAACCATTTGCCGATATTGTAGTTATAGATGGTGTTTTGGTCGGTAACTAGTAATCATGAAAATCACAAAAATAAATTCCAAAGGTCTAAGTGTTGTCATTGTCTGCAACAGTGTTTCTCAAACCGTGTCTGGTACAAACGCTTGGTCTGAAAAATTCAAATATTTGCGTAATTTAAAGTCAATTTGATCAATTCTTGGCCCTCTTTTTGGTAATTTCTTGGTTCGAACTACTAAATAGCAGCGAGTCCAATCTTAGACCTGGTTCAGTCCTATCTTAGACCGGGCATAGTCCTTGTTTAGATCTGGTGTTACTCGGAAAGCCCAAGCTTTTCTTAAGTGATGTTCAGTACCATAAATAGGACCACCCATTCTCCTGTGTGACGTACTTGCTCTGCATCTGCTCGTCTCCCATTCTCCACATCTTCATTCATTGGGCAATTTTCAATATAGAGACAGAATTAGCACTCGCAGGATAATGGAAATCCTTTTACAAACTTGTGTAAACACGACCAATCGAGAGCAACTATATAAAAAGCCTGTGAACGAATATATTCTGGTCTTTCCGGCACCGCACAATGTGTCCAGGAGCTTTGAAATAAATGTGAAATGTCATTCTGTGGCCTCGGCGTTTCTCTTGAAATCTACAACCATTAGAAAGTCCTCATAACAGGGCTTTGGAGGCTGCGACTGAGACGGATTTGTGACAGAAAAGCTAAGCGCGGTCATGACAAGGAGCCCGGGTGTACGGTGCTTTTCCCCTGCCCAGAGTGACTGGCAGGTTCGATAACGCCTGCCAAATTGTCATCCGAAGGTAGGCAGCGTCGCATACTGACAGGGCTCATCCCCGGTAAACACAAAACCGCTTTTATTTGTTGTCAAGTACAAGACGAAAGGAAGGGGGGGAGGCGCTGGCAATGTACACAACAGTATATGTTTATGAGTCCGCAACCAGCCCCCCCACTCTGCAAAGTCTCCGTCTATAGGGCGTTATTCTTCAGGTGGAATTCATAAGTCGCTTGCTTCGGCGCGTTCGTATAGAGCCCTCAGCTTCTCAAACCTGGGCCCCCAATCGGCCAGCGTCTCCTCCTTCCGCGATTCCCCCGCCCCCTCCGCGCTGCTAGTCCCGTCCAGCCCCGCGGAACTGAAGGAGCTGAGGGACCCCGCTGGCGACCCCCCTCCCTCCGTGGAGAACACTTGCAGGGAGTCGAAGGGTCCGGTGTCAGGGTGCTGGTCGGCGTCTCGGATGATCTCGCACAGGTAGCGCGCCAGGTCCTGACTGGAGAAGGAGAGGGAGCGGCGGGCGAGCTGGGAGGGGCGAGCCTGGCCCTGGGCGGGGGGTCTGGCGACGGTGGGCGGGACGTCCCGGCGGAGACTGGCGGAGGTAGTGGCGGTGGAGGCAGAGGATGAGGCGACGGAGGGGGGCAGGGTGCTGGAGCTCGGGGTGCGGCTGAGGGTGTCCAGGGGCGGGATGGAGGCGGGCGCCGGGGACGGGCAGGAGGTCTGGTGGAGCAGGTGGTGGGGGTGGTGGTGGTGGTGGTGGGACGGCGGCGGGTGGTGTAAGGCCCGGGAGCGGCAGTACTGGATGGACTGGGCCGGGCTTGGCTGGAGGGACTTCTGCAGCTCAGCCATGTCGTAGGCATTCTGGACACAAACAGAAAGGAAACATCGGTTAAAATCGTTTTAAAGAGGAGGCATTTGACTTTTGTGGGGAATTAAATGTTAACTCATAACATATTTATATCACCATGTTACCTTTTATCCTTTTGAATATTCTATGTTCGCTGAAAACAACATATTAAATGTTTTATAAGGCTCACTCTTCACGACACATTCAGAGCGCTGTCACAACAAAATCAGCGTGCATCCCGCTAATGAAACTATTGCACATCACATCTGTTTTGTCAAGTTGTTGTATACAGTTTTGTATCATGCTTTTGTAGATTTATGGAGAATTGTCATATGGGAGTATGGGTGACGGAGCTGCTCAGAAGTGGCATTGGATGGAATATGTACTAACTGTAAGGAGTTTGCATAGGGAATTTTTACAGTTTCCTGACTTCCTTTTCAGGAAGACAGAATGACTCAGGATAGGACAGGGGTCTCCAACATTTTACCTCATGAAACTAAAATGCCAGAGAGCTACTCATTTTAGCTGTTGCAAGAAATTGAGAAACAAAAAGTGCTATAGCATGCTTTTAGTTAGATGCCTATTAAACATAAACTATTATCCATTTATCAGTGCACAAGTTATGCATCAAAATGATAAATTTACAATGGTAATTTATCAGATTTTAGTTTTTAAGCACAGTGCATATAATTCAGAAATCCTTTGGCCAGTTACTTGGAATGGGGTGGAGGGCTGCCGGTAGCCCTCCACCAACAAGTTGGAGATCCCTGGAATAGGAACTATGAACCAGGACACACTAGTCCCTATATCCAAAGCCTAATAGTTCTATCCAAGAACTATTTAGTGATGTGGTTGCATACAATTAAAGACAGAAATAAAAAAAAAATAATGAAACTTGCTTATATATAGCAAAATAATGAATGAATGCATTAAAGTCCCAAGTTTCAGTAGCAGAACAGTGATACTGGTGTGAGGGAGTCTGTCCAACAGGCTGTTTTGATGCTGTGAGGAGTGTTGCCCTAGATCTGTCCTCCGTGTCCAGCACACAAATCTCCTGCTTTGACCACAGCCCTCTGGGGACGGCCACAAAAGTGCATCTCAGTGTCTCAAAGTCTTACGTCTTATTCTGTGTAGTTATTTTACCACTCTTAACCTTTTGCTCTGTAGTGATTTAAATATATAAGGGGATGTAAAATAAAAGAAAATAAAATAAATTCACCAATCACTCAATCAGAACAGGATAGAGGCCATTAAGAGTGCATCATAAATATACAATTTAGTTTAACATTGATTACCCACCCTTAACAGATAATAGATTTTTATTGTCATTGTTATCTACAAAAGGCAATCATTTTTTTTATTTTTTTTTATAGATGATTTAGTTTGTACTTTTTGAAAAATGTGCTTCTTATTTTCTTAGGAAAAAAAATATATGATGAAACCAGTCAAAGATAAATTACTTCAGACAACATACTTCAGTTCTGAATATTAAATTAAGTATTTAATTAAATATTAAACATGACATAAAATTGACTCTTGTGAGATCTAAAACATGTTTCTTCATTATAAACATACCCGGAGTTGTGTTGTACTAGAAATCCAAATACCGCATTGTCTTTCTAGATACATGCCCATTATCAAGGGGCATCTCATAAACTGTAACACAAAGTTGTGAGTTGAGGCTAACCAGAACACAGCTCAGGAGTCAAAGCTGTATAAACCAGTGGAGAGACAGATGCAGACAGACAGAGGAGCATGCTGGAACATTTTGGGTTGAAATGAACTGCTAAAAATGTGATGTGACGGCGAGAGAGCAGAGAAACAATCAAGCCCAACATTAGGTTTACTGTGAAAGTTCCACTTGCTTAGCTCGGCAATCTATCTCCATTTACACTCTCTGAGACGTCATATAAACTATCAGTGCCAGAAAAAAAATGGTGGACAGAGTGAGTAAAGGTGATTTGAGGAGTGTTTTTCGATTTTTCGCTGGTACAAACTGGTGAAGCGAGGGTTTAAAGGGTGGTTATTTGTGCTGTGTGAGCTGAAATTCAACCAGGAAGACTTTTTTTTCCCTGTTGATCTTGTTCCCTGTCTTTCACAGACTGCTAAATTTGCTTCTTGATCAATCACTCTAACTGCTACTAGCCATAGACTAACAGTTACTGTAGTATAATATAAATGGTGGTGTTGTGGTGCCACATATTTGCACAAGGCAATGTGTTTGTATCCAAATCATTATACTATTCCCAGAAGAAAAAGTGAATGAGGTTGGCTCATCTAATTGTCAAATTGATATTTATTTTAACCACCTGTCCCTTGGTGTCTCCCTTTGGAAGCCATCACAAAGCACCTGTGTTTCGCCTCAAGGAAGAGATACAAATGAACACTGTTTAAAAAAACTATTGTTATACAGAAAAGCATTTATCCACTTGCTCAGAGTTTGATGATTCAATGCTCTCTCCCACCAGTGCATATTGTCATTGTGTCCTTGGGCAAGACACTTCACCCACCACTAGGGACGAGACAATAACCGGTTTTAACCAATACTGTGAGGGTGGGCTTCTGATGGTGTTGACATTTCATTTATTTGACAGGGTCTGTGGAAAACTGCTGTAGTGCCGTTTGTCCCTTAATGTGGTCTTTATGTCCGTGCTGTAAACCTGCACGGAGTTAAAAGCACCACAAGCCTTCACGCTAAAAGTTTAATAGCTTAAAAGTTCAGGACCGATATAGTGTCAAGGCATCTATTGTAAAGAAAGGAGGTGCTCTGACTCTGCCAAATGGTTTTCCACTGCATCAACAGGACACACGGACTATATGTTCACTCACAGGTGCGTACATGTGGGAAAAAGTGCGCTAATTTCATGTGTGTATGACATATATATAATAATAACAACCAGCCAACCGTGTTTTTCGCGCTGAGAAAATGCACCCTTCGAGGCAACAAATAAACTGAATGGGCTCGTATCAAAAGCGAAAATAAAAAGCACGTGGCTTTGTAAAAGACGTGTTTGAGAGTGGCACCTCACATCTTCGTCCTCTCTTTTCTTCTGCATGTTTTTCTTCCTCAAGCTTTGTCCAAACAGCTCGGAGGATGAAATGTTGTTCCTATAGCCACTTTGTTTAGCAGCGTGTGACGCAGCATTACATCATATTGACATAAACCTGTGCACGTAAATGATGAACAGAAGCACATTACTGGCTAAAATTACAAACAAAATCCATTGATTCTATAATTATATTTGGTCAAACTACATATCAGAGGCCTACAGCTTTGCTTCATCCATCTCCTTCTCAAACCATGCATATTTGTGTCTGTATTGTTATGTTATGTGAATTGTGCAGGTTTGAAATAACTAACTAACTACAGTATTTTTCCAGTAATATTTGACTTACTGTATTTTTCGGGCTGTAAGTCCCACTTTTTTCATGGTTTGGTGTTTCCTGTGACTTATACTCTGGTGCAACTTATATATTAAAATTTTCAGACTTATCAGTCTCTAGGCTTGTGTGTCAGTTTTCTGCGCATATCTCCTGCAGAAAAAGCCAGTGTCTTGCTGCAAGTAGTGAAATATGCAGCAGAAAACAGTAATCGAGTAGGAGAAAGAAAGTTTGGAGTGAGCGACTGGTGGAAAGCGAGGATGGAGAACACAGCTTCACGGTAACCGGGCGGGTGCACCATGCAACTTTCCTGTAAGTCATTAGATGAAAAAGCATGGACTTCAGTGACAACCAAAGTTGCATGGAGTTGCTCAGACGTGACACCGTGAATGAAGAATTCAATGGATTCAATGGATTTTGTTAGTTGGAGTGAGATCGAGAGTTTGGTAAAGTTATGTTCTGCTGTTTACACTATAGTTATCTGAATAATTGTTAATATGTTACATTAACATTAACGCCTATTCAGTCTGTTGTTCTCTGTTCTACTGTTATTATTGTAACTTGCCTTTCAAGATGAAATGTCGATTCCTGGTCACTGATTTTATAAAATAAATTTCCCCCTAAAAGTGCTACTTATAGTTCGGTGCCACTTATATATGTCTTTTTTTCTTCATTATGCATTTATTGGCTGGTGTAAGTTATACTCCGGAGAGACTTATAGTCCAAAAAATACGGTAATAATATATTTAATCATATTTAAAACCACATGTGTGCCTATCCTAGTGTATCTCACTGCAGCTTTGCCCTGATATTAACTGAGCTGTGTGTTTCATCAAATCTCTGCACACCAAAGTAGGACAGGAGCAGGAGCAACTAACACTTTTTTAACTTAAAACGTCCCTTACGCAACTCCATGGTATACCTTCATACCATGGTATTTTTTGTCACAGTTTTCATACTATAGAAATTTCATATCGTCCCATCCCTATCCACCATATGTGCAAATATGTACACACATGAAGAGCAAGTTCTTTCTTTGAGTACCAAATTAAAATGAACTGTATTAACTGTATTAAGCTCCAACTCCAACTTTCAGAAAACTGGATTGTCTAACCTGCTAACAAAGGTGCAAGTTTGCTTTCAGTAGCACCCAGAATATAAAACAAACTATCCTATACTATCCTAAAATAACCTATAGATGGACCCAAGGGAACAGAATGCCTTTACCCGCATTTCTACTACCAATCACATGTTAAATTGTGTGATGTTATGGAAATAAGAACACATCCTCACAAGTGTTATCCACAGGGAGGCTTGTGACTGTGTAAAACTGCCAAAATTATGAGCGTTAAGTGCCGTTTCTATTCCCTGGAGAGCTCTTGAATGAGACTCCTGGGATTTCACTGTTGGGGGAGATTTGTCTGGAAAGGTGCGTTTGATTGCATGTTGACTGCAGGTACAAGGTATTTTTGGAGTTACAAGTACAGTGTTTGACTTGTATAAGGGTCTTACATGCGTTTGCTTTGATTAACGGCGCGATATTATGCAAGCTCTTAAGTACTGCGGAGTGCTAGTGGGTTACAGTGGAGAGGCGAGATAAGGATTTGGCGTGGGCCTAATTAAAACGCTAGCCCACACATGCATACACGGGATTTATTTTCAATTGAATCTGGTCCAAATTTGAAATCATAAATTCGCTTTGATGCCGTGCCTCTGTGCAACTACTGCCTTTAGTACAAAGAGCCAATTTGACAGGGACAATCACCTGCCCCCACGACATTCTGTTCAACATAATAGACAATGCACTTTTTATATAGGGTACAAATTTGGATGCAGATGATGAAAGTGGTATACATTATGTATTCATGTTTATTTCATAGGTTCCCTCATCCCACATATGCTTCTCCTTGTGTAACTGTTGTAGTCCATTCAGGGTTAGGTGTTCAGTATTATAGTCAGTTTGAACTAACTAAAAAGGAAAAGACTGCAGATATGTGTTCAGAATACAAGATTTTTACATGATTAAAACTAATCACTAGACTGTGTTTGGCATAATTAATTTGCCTTTTTTATTTATTATTTTTTTAAATGCATTTATTAAAGGTGTACTGTGTAACTTTGTTGGTCTCAATGGAAATTTTAAAGCTTTGATTGGAATGTTCCATAATATGCCATTAGATGAGCAAGTGATACCACCAGGCCAATGTTACAGGTCAGATCTGTGGAGAGGAATCCCCACTGACAGTTCATATTTTTCAAGGTATTTTTAGCATTAAAAACATCTGTAACTGAATAAATGCAAGATAAGTAAATAAAAGTAAAAAAGCAATAAGAACAGATAGTGGACCCACTAATAGAAGTTACATAGTGGACCTTAAAAGCCTTTTCTGTTTTGTTTTTCATTTTTGTTTGTGCACTGAAAAACAGAAAATAATGCATCCTTACTAGGACTGTCAGAAGGATTAAAAATCAGATACTAACAGATACTGAAACTAATATCCAAACTAGATTCTCATTTGAGCAGGTAGCAATACTAAAATAATAACAGAACAGAAATGAACTTTAACTGAATAGTTTTGGAATGATCTTATTTAATTAACTGCATCCAAATTTGTACCCTATATAAAAAGTGTATTGTCTATTATTACAATTTAAAGGTGCAATGTGTAACTTTTCAAATGTTTTCTCCGCAGACATTTTATCACTTTGTTTGGAATGTTTCACAGTATGGCATTAACCCTCTCTATCTTCATGGAAACCAAACCAGACCAAGTTAAAGGTCAGATCTGTGGAGAGGCATCTCCACTCACAATTCATATTTTTCAAGGTATTTTTAGCATTACAAACATCTGTAATTGAATAAATGCATGATAAATGCAAGATAAGTAAGTTATTTTAGGCAAAGCAATAACAACAGAGTGTGGACCTTAAAAGCCTTTTTCTGTTTTGCTTTTCATTTTTGTTTGTGCACTGAAAAACTGAGAAACACGCATCCTTACTAGAGCTGTCAAAGGTAGTGAAAATCAGATAATAATCGATACCGAAACTAATATCCAAACTAGACTCTCATTTGAGCAGGTAGTGACATTAAAAAAAGTCACAGGACAGAAATGAACCTTTCCTGAATAGTTTTAGAAGGATCTTTAGCTGTATCAGAACAAGTATAAAATGACATAGACTAGTATACGTCCATGGACCATTATCTGTCTGGGATTACGCAGAACACATTGTGATATAAAAAGAAAGTAGGCCTACTACGATTTAAAGGTGCACTGTGTAACTTTTCAAATGCTTTTCTCCATAGTGATGTTATCACTTTTTCAGGAATGTTTCACAGTATGGCATTAACCCTTTCTATCTTTATGAAACCCAAACCAGACCAAGTTACAGGTCAGATCTGTAGAGAAGCAAGATTAAAATGCATTTTTTTCTAGATATTTTTGAGCTATAAAACCACCTGTAATTGAATAAATGTAAGGTAAACTTGTTTAATGTGTGGAACATGCCAGGCAGAAAAGTGGCATATCCATAGAAACAAGCAAACAGAAAGTTACACAGTGCATCTTTAATGTTGAAAAGTACATTCTATTGTGTAAATAAAGAGCAATTTGTATTATCATCGTGGTATCAAAATTGGTACTAAGTATTGAACCTATTCCTTAGTATCGAAATCGAGTTTGAAATGAAGACTAGTCCTTACTTCGACTCCACTTCCAGAAAGTTACGCTGTGTACCTTTAAATACGCCTGGTGGATGACAAACTGATGAGATTGTACAGAAAGGTTGCTATAACATGTGCACGGGACCTTGACTGACTGATTCCTTAATAACTGCGCTCCCTTTAATGAGATACATTCCGAGTGACACGTATATCTATCACCTGCGCGCCGACGAGACTAATAATGATGTATGCCTTCTGTACACGGCTCTACCTGGTCCTCCTCTCCGCCTCCCTCCTCGTCGTAGTTGAGCACGTTCTCCCTGATGTCCTCCCAGCCGTCGTGGTGGGCAGACACGTGGTACACCCCCTCCTTTAGGCCCTTGTAGCTCCTCCAGCGAGTGTACAAGAAGATGCCCAGGAGCAACGCTGCAAAACACACAAAGAGGGACGACATGATTAGAATTAGAGTTTGCATTTGCATTATTCAAAAACACAACTTTGCTATACTGTTACAAGAATCTGAAGCAGTACAGATTGAAGAAACTATATGGTAACATCCAGTGGCGGAAGGTCAAGTACAAATGTAAAAGTACAATACTCAAGTACAATTTTTAGGCATCTGTAAGGCGATTTTACAGTGGATCATTTTTACTTGTACTTCACTACAAGTAAAGCATGTATCTATACTTTTTACTCCACTACATTTTAACTAGACTGAAAAGTAAAAAGTACTTTCCTTCATGGTTTTAGACCTGCGGAAATGGCTGAGACTTACTTTTAGCACATTTAATTTGAGTTCATGGAAACCAAACCAGACCAAGTTACAGGTCAGATCTGTGGAGAGGGAAAAGTAGGGACTTTGAGCAAACCAAATACACAAAAAAACAGCTAGAAAATTTCAGAAATGACTTGAATCTCTTAAAATATGCTAAATTATTATCAAAATGTGACATTTGATGCTTTAATTGTTCTAAAAATCTGTGTTCTGTGCATTATTTTACATTTTAAAACAGGTATTCAATAGTTTTATGTAAGTAGATTTTTTTCATGTGATTCTTTTACTTTTACTTGAGTAAACTTTTGCCCCTGTATCTGTACTTTTACTTAAGTAACAGAACTGAGCACTTCATCCACCACTGGTAAAGTCATTCAGTAGTAAGCAGACACTGGGGGCAAGGTGGGCTCAGTATCTTGCCTAAGGACACAATGACAGTATTCATCTGTGGGATATGGAATCACACCGCCTACCTGTGAGTCAGTGTGACCACTGTACCTCCATGTTATCCCGGTCTCGACATAAAACATCATTTTACTGGCGGTATATTTCCAGCTCCCACAGATGAATGCTGTCGTTGTGTCCTTGGGCAAGACACTTAACCCACCTCGCCCCCTCGTGTTTGTGAATGGGTGAGTGCTTCCTTGTTGTGAAGCGCTTTGAATGCCTTGAAGATGGAAAAGCATTGTGTAAAAATGTGACCATTTACCATTACCATTTATGTCAAAAGTGGGATTCGAACCGTCAGCCTTCGGATAGGTGGACAAACACTTTAGCAACCCTATAACAGTTTTTATTTGATTTTGATATATTTTGTTCTCCAGGTTTTCCTCCAAGATACCAGACTGTCCAAAACATTTTCAGTTTGGCTTCTTTTCTTAGACCACTAATAAAAACTTACAATTACACAACCCTATCTTACTTACTAGGCTGCTCTGCCCATAAAGCCAATTCACATATGTTCTTCCATCTTTGCAGTACCTGTTCCTTATGGCTAAAAGCAATGCGCGCACACACACACACACACACACACAAACACACAAAATATGAAAAAAATATAGTACTTCAAAAATTGCAGCTTTGGATTTACTAAGTCAGATTCCATTGCGATTAATCTTGCTGCATAATCCCCGTGATCGAAACCCTTCACCCAGTTAGAGCGTCGCCCCGGTGAAAGAAGCACCGACTGTCTGATGGATTTGGACTAGACTCGAGCACCCTCCGGCTCGGATCTGTTCTGGAATGTGATAAGTGGTTATTAAACGATCGTAATGTTTATGCTAATGGACCTTTTCCCACTTTTAACATAGCGGAGCAGGTTGAGCGGGCTGTGCATACTAATATTGAATCTAATCAGGATCAGACTGCTACTGTATATAGCCTTAAGAAATGTGCAGTACATAAAGAGCAATTTGTACATTTATAAGGCTCAATAGAATTACTAACTTATACGGAGATTCTTAAGCTTAATCCTGTTGAATATTGCAAGTCCAGGAGTTAACCTTTGTTACCCTGGGCCTTTTGCGGAGAACAGTGGTAAGAACAAAAGACAGACAAGAGACAATTAGAATTTTATAGTGCTTTTGTATTAAAGAAGCACTAAGCAACATTTCTGGTGGGGATTCTGACACCTGCTTGCAATTTTTAAGGTAGTTTTAGCAATTAAATCATCAGTAATTGAATAAATAATTTATGGAACATTCCAGACAATGTAAGGTATACTTTATTGTTCCACATTAGAATCCTGCACGGGTCCATTTTTGGAGACCTGCACCCGCCCGCACCCACGCAGTTCAGTACTGCTCCCGCCCGTTAACCCGAGATTTTATCAAAGTTAAACCCGCCCGGACCCGGATTCCACCTGTTTCCTGCCTGTGCCTGTGATAAAATACACACAAATTAAAAGCATTCTAACTGAAGCACCAACCAGAGCACAAATTGAAATATTACAACTTTAAAAAATTACAATCGTGAAATGAAATGGTTATGCTTTCTTCAGCATGAATACGAATTAACAGACACAGCTCTATTATCACTTCACAGGCATTATTTAGGATACTGAATCCACCAAGATGCCGGACTTTTGCGCTGCACATGCCTGACTGAACCAGGACTAAACCAGGACTAACTCAGGACTAACCTAGGACTGATTCTAGGACTGAACTAGGAGGACTAATCCAGGACTGAACTAGTCCTGGTCTAGTCCGACTCACTGTCGGATAGGCTTGGAGGTGCGCCCGCGCAGACTGTCAGGTGACCGTGGGCAAAAGGACCAATGCAGAGCTCCGCGCCCCATGGAGGTAAGCGCAGCCCATTTGTGCTTTGCAGACAGCCTGCTCCAAGTGCTCGGGGTTCTCTCTCTCTTGTAAGTCCAAGATTAGTCCTGGTGTAGTCCTGGTTTAGTGCTGGTTTGGTCCTGACCTGCCCGTGTGAAATCACAACCCGCCCGCATACCTGCCCATAAAATTCCAGAATGTTAATATCTGCCCATTTCAGCAACTATTTACCCACTGTTTCCCACTATTTACCCACTATTTCCAGGACTCTGTTTCACATAGGGGAAGTTTGTCATTAACATCCTCCATGGAGAGAAGCAGGTGACTTACCCTCTACCAGAAAAAAGTTACAAAGTACTGCTTTAATGTTAACACAATTGTGAATTGTTATCAGCTGCTACCAAGACATACAACTTTTTCATTTTTCGATTACAGTTAGATTTCTACAGCCAGGGTTTATGGTGTTGGACATTTGAGTCTTTTGTTTTCCTCACCACACTCACATCGCACATACACCATTTTCATTTGCATTACAAACATTACATTGCACTACTGATACCTACATACTCACAACCCCATTCCTTTTGTTTTTTCTGAATATTATTACAGTCATGGTCAGAGATCTCCGGCAGACGCAAACAACCACACACTATCTGATCTGATCTGTTGCTCTTTGTGCATCACAGCAGATAAGTTATCAGCTATTTAGCTCTGATTTGTACATGGACTCCCAAATGCCATGAGATGTTTCTACTACTGATGTGCAAATCAATCCCAAAATATCAGTACTTTCTATTACAGTAGATTCTAAAGGGAGCTAAACTTGACAAATGAAACACTTATTTATTTTTTTCCACAAAACAAAAGGAAGACATGCTCCAACTCCTCCTCCTACTATATTCTTCAAGTGTGCAGACCCAGTTTATTTTGTTCTACTGCACCAGTGGCATCAAGTATACTTCTGATTTCAGATAAAATTTCACCAAAAGTAGAACACAAACAAGGAAAAACAGTGTTTTGACAGTAAACAGTGGTATTAGAAACAGATAAGCATTTTACAAGTTATTTCATCTTTCATGGACAAACACAGAATCTTGTCCCTCCAAGTAAAATATTAGCTGCAGCCGTTTGGTTTTATGTACTTCTTCTTCTAAAGTCAACATAAGCAAAAAGCATTTTGCTTAGTCTCTCATTTAGAAGATGAATAAAAGACCTGTCTGGCAGTAGCATGCGGTGACTTTTATGGACATCAATATTTAGTCGATAACAATTTAATAACTCCACTTTTTATATAAACTACAATGCAAATGAGTATATTTATTTTTACTGACATTAAGTGCATGGGTACACCGGTAAGATAGGAGAAATGTGCTCATTATGGTGAACAAAATGAAAGTTCTCTCACCTCAGATCATAGACTACATTTACACTGAAACGAGTCACCGTATCACTGTATTGGAAACGATTTGCATCCAGACATGTCGTTTCTGTGTCTGCAAGCCTTCCCTATCCACACAGCTTTGAGCATATTTGTTTATGTTTTACAGAAATAAAACTTAAAACCACATGGCTAATTTGCATAAACTGTGCTCAAAAACAGCTTACTATTGTGCGATGATGCGGTTCAGCTTCTGTTGGACAAAAGGACACAACTCAGTGGAATATATGTGTTTTTTCTGGGACAAAGGGGTGTTCTGCTGATGCTGAGTCTGTTCTGTGCTTCTATCATGTTGGAGATTGTTCATGTTAAACTTTTCAGAGATTATACATCTGCAGGTCATACGCATAGACCGTATATATGATTGGACATATATTCTAGCCTCTTAGCATTTTGGTGGTAAATTTGTAATGCAAATTTTTAGGGCTAGGGGCAGAATATGGCTACAAAAACTGCATAAAAAGATTGGTTCTTTTAGGAGCCTGAGTGTGAATGAAGAGACCCGAGATAGAAATGTAAAGTTTTGAAATAGTTTTAACAGAACACAACAACAACAAAAACAAAATAGAAAATAAAACCAGTCCAGTTATTGCGCGTTATGGGTATAGTCTGTATAGTCCAAGGTATTTTAATCCAAGTTATTTTAAATCCAAATTCGGGGTAAAGCTCGCCAGTTTGGTGTTGAATGAGTCCATGAAAAATAAAAAAAATGACCTTTGAATTCCGGGCTCTAATCGTCTCCCCACGCACGGCCCATTTACAGGAACGTGTATCGAGGCTCTAAGTAAGAATATTGTAGGATTCGTAGTTTGAAAGTTTGAAGAATTGTTTGCCGACGCCCAGACCATGGCACAGCCACAGCCACAGCGGAGCGGAGGACGAAGAGGAAGTGACACTGTGACCCCGCAACTTAAAAGGAAGTGGGAAAGATCGGGGTAAAGATCAACTGACCCGCAGCAATAAAAGTGGCTCAGATGCGGGTTACAAATTACTTCGCATACATCAGCGTATCAGCGTTTTCAGGCGTCCACGGTGTTGGATCAGATCTGTACTCAGATGAATTCGTGGGAGCTGGCTTCACCAGATCATTCCGTCTCTGGAGCCGTTTTTCCATCAGATTCATGTGGATGAACACTGCATCCGCAACGAAAACGACTCGAATATGGACTAGTGTGAATGGTGCCTTAGTGTTTCGCTCACTAATAATTTTCTTTAAATTTTTCCTCCTAAGCAACCATATTTTTTTTGTTACACCCCTGTATTGAAAAAGTATATTCTAGGTCTCCGGAAACTACTTTGCAAGCAAAAAGGAAAGTCTTTGATACCCTCATGTACCCTTTTATTTTGCTTAAACTCACACATATAGCCAGCTATGTCCGGAGGCTAAATGAATAGTGTCTTCTTAATAACACATCACAATGAACTGTAATTGTGAATATGGAATTACACCGCTAATGGGGCTATGTACTTATTATGTAAATCATAAGAGCATTACTGCAGATGACTTTTTCCTCCATAAAACGTGAGCACCTGTGGGCATTTTGGCGCTTGCATTGCTAATTCTGTGCCTTTAGAACAGACAGGCAAAATAAACGCGCTAACAATGCCCAGGCTGACAGAGGCCGGAGATGTTATTACAGCTAATTGCCATCTCATTACCGACGGACACATTATGGGAATTGTGCATGTTGAAAATGAATGCTTGGTAGCCTATACAAGGTGTTAACCCTAATTACAAAAAATAATAAGAGGAAGTAGGAAGTAGCAGTTCCCTCATGTTACCTCCCAGTATCTGTGGTGAGGTAGTAATGACATACATTGTGCAGATTATATTTTACCGCCAGATTTTCCACTTGAGATTTATGCTTGATACCAGATTACCATGTATTTCATTCATATTTTTAGAGGTACATTTTTACCTTTTAATGTCTCCATGCAATTTCTTTGTTTTAAAGTTTTTAGTTAGTTTGTTTTCCTCATAGTCTGGAGGGACTGTCTCTTCGCTAAAGGAGATGTCTGGGGTGAAGGAAGTGTGGGAGTCCTTGCTTAGATGGCTGCCCCCACGACCCTGCCTGGTTAAGCGGAAGAAAATGGATGGATGTTTCTTCATAGTTTCATTACAGCAAACGTGAGTAAGGTTTTATTATTAAAATTTTTAAAGTTTTACACTTTTTTACAGGGCTGCAAAAATCTAAAAAAAAATACTACTGCTTTCTGATTAAATTTGCAAGTTATGTATTCAAATCAGAATTCTGTTCACAGGGGGAATGGTCAAATGGTAAACAGTTACATTTTTATATAACGTTTTGACACCTTCATGGCAAAGCGTTCATGGGTGAGTAGTTTCTTTACATCAAGTGGTTACTCTCCCATTCACACACATTCAAGACATGGTTAAGTGTCTAGCCCAAAGACACAATGACAGTATTCATCTGTGGATCTGACTGTTCCCCCCAAGGACCTTTCTGTTGAGAGTGGGATTCGGACTGCCAGAGGACGAGCTATGGTTTGCTATATACAAGAATAATTTCCAGCATTTCAGATTTTTTTCTTGTGGTCTATAGAAAAATGCTCTTATTATTATTATAAAAAAAAAAAATAAAATTTAGTCTTAGTTACTTTCTTAATACATTAATTTGCACAGCATTTTCTGTTTTGTCTGTTTTCTTACCCCACTTACAAAAACATACAAATACACACCTCAGAAATTTGATACAGCAGTTGTTCAGTAAATGTTAAATATTTTCACTACAACTTGACTTTTTTTTTTTTTTTTTTTTTTTTTAAATCATTCTAATAAAACAGCTACTTCTTTCCAACAACAACAACAAACAAAAAAAAGTTAGTACTCTTACTAACTTACTCACAAGGTATATATATACCTAATATACACAGACTCCGTTTCTTACACCTTTATGTCCTTCTCTCATCTCTAACAAACTCCCATTAGCTCCAGCCCTCTCCTATATTAGTGAACACCCTTTCCTATTCTGTGTATTAACCTGGCTTACACCCACATGCACTCTCTTCGCTCCCCATCTTCTATTCATACACTTGTTTTTCCCATCAAAGGCGAACAAGCACATGAAAAAAGCACAAATCCTACAAGAAGGAGAGTAAATTTGATACCGTGTTTATTCATGCACAAACAGATGTCGCTAATTGAACTGCCTTATTTAAATTTTTTTTCTTTCGTTTTGCGACTAATGTGCTTTCATCAAATCTTTTTTTTTTCTTTTTTTCGCAAAGATGGCACACGAGCAAATAATCCCGTGTAAAAACAACAACGCAGAGGATTCAAAGTGACAGTCGTATAAATATTCGCACTAATCTGGAGTAAGACATCACCGTGCGAAATCAGTGGGCCAAAACGATTTTAATGCTGCCCCCTGCTGGTGTTTGCTTTTCGTTTATTTATATATTTTAAATACCAACAAGCTGTTTGCATTTGAGACAGCTGTTGTTCCTGGGATAATCGAAAAGACAGTTCATGTGAAAAGAGGACGTTAAAAGAAAGAAAGAAAGTAGAACATCAAATAGCTAGAAGAGAGGATTGTCACAAGTATTGAAAATCAACTAATCAATACTACATATGGAAACTCAATACTCATTTGAGAAAGTATTCATTCTACAAAGAGTCACATTCATGGGACAGAAATGAACCTTTCCTGAATAGATTTAGAATGATTTTGTGTTATATCAGAACCAGTGTTGGGGAAGTTACTTTAAAAATGTTATGTTTGCTCATTATCCGTTACTTCTTTAAGTAAAAGTTAAAGTAATCCCTATGGAAAGTAATTTTTTATGTTACTCATTACTTTTTGGGGATGAACTCCATCTAAGGCTAAATTGAAAAGAACTTTGAAGAGAGAGTTCAAGAAGACATGAAATCATTAAGAGGTAAACGGGTGGGGTCTGCGCAGTCTGATTCAACTCAACGTGTATTGCTGGCCCCCGCTTCCTCCAAGGCGGTGCGCTGTGACCGGCTCTGGATCGTCCAAGAAAGGCTCAACGCGTGCTTTACAGCTCCTCTTGCCAGGACCTCGCTGCTTCCCGGGGCTGTAGGTGCCCGCTGCGTCCTCTCCTCCTGGGTAGGGATGCCCCCCCCCGCTGCCGGCTGACCGTGACTGTCGACTGTATTCCACCGTCAGGGTGGGGACCGGCCCGCGTACACAGAAAAGTAATGTTGCGCCGAATTGAAAAAGGAACTATGTTTCGTTACCAAATTTTCAGTAGTAGCACGTTACACTATTTTTACTTGAAAAAAGTAGGTACGTTACTTTGTAAAGTGTTACAGCCAACACTGAACACAGCAAGCATAAGACCACATAGTATATGCCCATGGAGCACTATGGAACCTACTTGGACAATACACAGATATGAGATCAATATGAACGTTTTTCTATTATAATCATGGTAACAGAATCTGTATTGAGTATCCAGTGTATTTCTTAGTATCTAAACAGAGATTGCAATTTTTATATCATGACAAGCATACGCATGTTTCAACCAAAAGACATCTATATTGAAATGAATATATTGAAATAATTAATAGATTTGATTAATGCAATACTGTGGAACATTCCAGGCAAAACAATAACATCGAGACAGACAGGTGGCAGATGCCTCTAACAGAAAAGTTACATAGTGAACCTTTAAAACTCACCATGTTAACTTTTATTACGTTGAAATTAGACAAAAACAACATATTAATATGATTTATAAGTTTCACTTTCTTTGTTCCCCTTTTCTCTCTGTGATAAGTCACTTCCCCTTGAAAAAGCTATCACAGCACAATCAGCGTACATCCCACTAATGAAACTACTGCACATCACATCAGGTTTGTGAAGCTGTGTTGTGACTCTCATACTTTCATTTGTTTATGGAGAATTGTCATGGCTAACTGTAAGGACAGTGCCTAAGAGAAATCGCTAAAAGACTCAAACATGCATGGATGACATTTGGAACGTCTTGAGGCATTTCTTAACACAGTCAAAAGCTCATAAAAGCCAAGTTTGCATTATACCCTCTCTTTAAACAAGAATCAAACACAAAACAAATAAAATAAAAGATCATAATTTAACATTCAATATAACATATAATGGGCATCCTCCTGTACCTCTAAATCTAAGTCCACCAGCCCAATCCATCACGCTCCCGCAGCGACAGAAGGCGCTCAAACTCCCTGTGAATTGATAACGCACCATTAAACAGCCCACCCTCCGACAACTTTGTAAGACTAAATCCACTCAGCCAGAAACCAGCTGCACACCACCGCAACAGAATCAATATTCATTTACTGTCAACTCGTCCCCCCTCGCCACAACTAGGAAGCCTGAGCAGATTTATAAGGCGAAATTGTTTCAAGACAGTCACTCTTTCATTTTAAGAGTGGCATTATGGCTTTTAATGGCTGGGCTAGAATGGGATGGGGAATAAAGGAGGAGATGGGGGGATTGAAAGACATGAGGCTTACGGGTTGCGTGGCGGAGGGATCCAGAGGGTGGTCTATAGTGTTGTGGAGCCAATGAACTGGTAAAAACAAGGTCGCCAGCCGGTGGTGGCTTCAACTGCAAAGCTCTTAATTTACTGTAGGCTGCTCCAGGGATTAAGGAAGAGAGAGGGAGAGCACCTGACAAGTGGAGAAGGCGAGACCCCTGCTGAGGCTGGGGTGTAGAGCAGCTTAAACTGGTGATGGGCCATGGAAAAAAAACAAAACATTTGTATTGCACTTTAAACATACCTGGAATTGTGTTCTGTTTCACACAAATCCTTCATATTTAAGTTTTTATCCGTTCCACCTTGTGATGTCATGTAACACAGGAATTGTTTTTAAACTCCTTGCATCTTCACTATAAACATTTGGATACGTTTCCCACCTCTACTGTACTAAAGGTAAAAGGTATTAACTTCATGACATCACAAGGAACTCTGGAGACATAGACAAACTAATACTAAAGGGTTACTCAACATGTGTGAATGAAACAAAACACAATTCCGAGTATGTTTTTGAGGAGGTATTAACATTATAACATGGCTTAAAGCATTTTAGCGTAATATAGGACCTTTAATGACGTGTCCACGGTTAAACTAAAGATTTTTGCAAACAAGCAAGACTACAAAACAAGATTTTTTTTTATTCTTGCGCTCACTGATAAATAAGAATAAGAATCTAACTTGACTGGTGGAGAGTTCGCCACTCACTTGTTTATGTGATGTAATGGTTTTGTCTAGAATGTATCATAGTAAGCCAGCAATGGCGACAAACAGTTGCTGTGCGCACCACCAGAAATATTACAAAGTGTGCCTTTTAAGTTGTGACTCTGTATAAAGTACCACCATGTTTCAATATTGGGTAAAATTGAAAGTTCTTAGAAAGTTGTTTGCTTTTTTTGTAAAACTTAATATGGCACATTCACAAAGAGCAGAGAAGAGACTGTTAACTTAAGGAAGAGGAACCATGTTGTTCAATCGTCCAGCACATGGACCAGCACACTGTGATCCAGCAGGTGCCAAAATGTTTCAGCCAAGTGTTGCCAGAACACATAGGAAGACGTATTATGAAAATATATTTACAGTATTGAAACACAAATAACATGATATTCTCCCTCTATCCCGCTATGCTCAGAGAGTCTGGCCTCTACTCAATAAACACGAGGAGGCAAAACTTTACAGACATGCCCTTCAGACATGCCCTTTTTACCTTTGATTTCAACAACAACATTTCTTGATTTTTTTTCTTGTGCTTCCTATACTGGCAACTATGTTAGATCTACTGGCAGCACTGGGAATTACTTACAACTCTCAACAACCTGGGTTAACAACATTTTCCAACAGGCCAACACATGCTTGCAGTTGAAGTCAATGTGAGTTGACAGCAGATTTATGGATTTAAAAACTCAATGCAGGACACCTCCAATTTTTTACCATGGATGTAACAATCCTAGAAAATTCGGTTTTAGTGCTCATATATAACAATAATGTAACATACAACTGCAGGTATGTTTTTGAGACCTCTGGACTTTTACCTGTGACGTAGCAATCACGAAACATTGAAAATCACATGTTTTTAGTGGTCAGAGGGAGTAATCATGCTTCATTGTATGAATGAATGAAGCAAACTACAACTCTGGGTATGTTTTTGATGAGAGAAAAATGTTAACTAGGTAACAAGCTCTTAAAAGTCTAATTTGCATGTGTCCTTTAAAAGTGGAGTGTAAATAAATCTATCCGCTGTTACAATTAACACATAATGAGGGATTGTGTTGTACAAGATCAATGGCATTTTAGCGAGACATTCATTTGTTCTCGCAGACAGTAGGTTACACCTGCGGAGAGTGATGTCGGATTGGCCCAACCCTTTGTGCAGTACAACTCCCGACATTAAACCACTGATCCTTGAGGAGCTTTGGGATTTGGCCTAATGTAGCAGTCACTCTTAAAGTCTAACTGGATTTACTGGAGAGCGACTTCAGACGTGTGGATCTCTGCCCAACTATTACCGGGCGAAAGGAGTTAGAAAGTTAAAGAAAGAGGAGAGATGGTCGAAGAGACTATGTGCAGACCTTGGAGGCAGTGTAAACAAATAAACAGATAATCTCTCTTTTTCGACTCCGCTGTTTTTAACTCACTTTTTTTTTTTTTTTTTTTTTACACGCACACACACATACTCGCACAAACCACCAGTCCAGTCGAAATCCTCCACTTCTGTTTGCCCTCTGGAGAGCTCCTTTGAACAGTGCAGATTCATCTTGTACGCCATGACCTCAAGCTTCCTGCCTCACATCCCCATGGAGACCGCAACTAGCCACAGCCGAGGCAGAGAGCAAGCTAGCGTAAACACATAAAGACGCTATAACACTCCAAGCTAGCAACAGCCAAATCATTCCAAGTTGTGTATTTTTATCGTGTATATGTTACGGAGAGGATATTGATTGGCGCAGAATAGCCCCGTGTCCGGCCGCATCACATTTCTAGCGTTCTCTTAATTTGTTGATTTGTCGAAGCGAGCGAGAAGCGTGAATGAAGTCCGTATGAAGTGTTCTTGTGTTGAGCTTGTTTGCGGCCCGTCTGGGCACCACGCGCTCGTCTGTGTGACCCTATAGCGAAATAAATGAGGTAAAATAGAGGAGACCGTGAAATAAGGAGGAAGAGTAGTGCGCTATTTAATGGGTAATGTCCCTGGTTACTGTGAGATGTAACAGTCTTGGTAAACAAAATGGAGACTGCTTTTTTGATTAGGATCATGGTGATAGGGGAATATATACAAACAATATACAAAAGCTTAATATTGATCAAAATTACAGGACACATGGTAAATTTTTTGAGCTTTTAATCACTATTCCCTTGTCAAAAACATGCCTGAAGAGGTTCTAGATGCATGTTCGAGTAACTCCTAGGCCCTACTCGAATCTAGCCAGGCTGGCGCCACCTCAATTTCCACTCAATTTCATTTCTCTCCAGTGACTATGTCAGGAATCGGAATACACTACACGGTTTGCAAGAAGCCCGGACGTTGTAGACCGCGCACTGACCAATCAGGGAAGAGCTGTGAAGCCATGACTTCAAACTCAAGCGTCTGTCTGGGTCCCTTTTGTGGTACAACACAACAGTAAACAAAGCGGTCGAGATGGATGTAAATGAAGCCATACATTTTGTGTTGGCAATGATTCCCGAGATTGAGGATTTAAAGCCGGAATAAAGAAAATGTTTGGTGAGTTTTATCACCAAACATTTATATTATTGCCCTTCTTCCTTGGCCCATTATGTCACATATGTCACGACCAAATAGCAGCGATTGGTTAAATTAAAAAAGTACCTGCCTACGGTTGAGTGAACGAATCCTAATTCTGCGAGGTTAGATGGTTTCCATGAAGTGAAACCGGTTTAAATGTGAGGTATTTTAATAATTCATTCAGTGGTTGCCAGGAACTCATCTAACCAATGGAAAAAACTGCTGCACAAAAAAACAGTTTGTTCAAATGGCCTCCTCTAACCATCAAAAACAAAGCTAGTCCGGTACAATTATACCCAGGCACGAAGTCTTGACAAAGGACACAACAACCACATACACTGAACATGTGGCAATTGAACCATTAACAAGGTAAAAATGAAATGACCAATTTAAGAGATTCAATTCATTTTTTGTGTGCTGAAATTGTATTATTCACCAGTTGCTCTCAAACTTTTTCGCACAAAATACCACCTAATGACTCTCTGAAGGCCCACAGATCTAAACATTTCAGGCCTGAATTAGGTCTGAAATGAGATCAGTGCAGTACTTTTTGTGGGTAAGTGGCTTTAACTTGTGTTTGGAATATTGGTGTAAAACTTCAGCCTTCATCTGTGTAAGAAAATCAACAAGTCCCTAAATTCCAACAGAACCAAGTCTTCAAAAACCTGCTGACACAACTCATAAACCAGACAGATAGCTAGCAGACCCTGTAGTGAAGAGGTCAGCACACCCAGTCTTCTTCATTTCAGATAACTAAAGTCTTTTGCAACATTTCAATTGACAAGGTGAGTCCACATTTACAGGCAGGTTGCCCACGGAGACAGCTGAGATCTAAGAACACGCCAACTTAAATAGACCTCTCAACCACAGACATTTGAAAAGAAAGGCTTGTTATGAAAAAATGTCAAAACGTGACTGACAATTGTGAAGTCCTGCGAGGCAAACTGATCGATATCACGATCCACACCAAACTAATCCAATGTACTTTTATTTCAAAGCGGATGTGTGTATAAACAGTAGCTCTGATCCATTGTACCTTGAGCATTTGGAATGGCTGTGAATGGGCCTGCGTGGGTAATGAGATTTCCAGTTAGGCGATCAATATCTGCTGCTATAGTGCAACGAGATCACTGTCTTTGAGTACATCAACGCAAGTCAATAATAAACTATAGATTTTGGCCTCATCAAACTATAATTCTGTTTACCGCAGCCATCTGTCTCTCCATTGCTGCGTTTCCCCAGCGCTTTTCAGAAATTCACATGGTAAGCTGTGAAAGTTGGATAGGACTAAAATATTGGAAATGTTGCCCCACAGCAGAGCAAGCAAGACTTAAACTGCAGATAGACTAAGAGCCCGCGGACGTGCCAGAGGGTCATTTTGATACACAGACTGGGCATATAAACTGCTGAAAATCAAGCAGAAGTCTTTGATTAAGAGGAAATAATAGTTTTGTTGAAAGATTTTGTGACATGTTATGCAAAATTGACTGATTTTAGCCATGTTATAATGTTACCTCATATTCAATTGCTCTGGTAGTTTTCATGTTGACAGCTACCTTTCACTAACCATTTCATCGCTGAATTTATCCAAATAATTCTGGTGAAGGTGTATGGAGTTTAAAAACACAGTGGAGTTCTTCCTGTACTACCACATAACATCACAAGTGTGTGTTTTCTGTTTGAGAGAAGAATTCAGCCTAAATTTGCAGGGTTTGTGCGCTAAACATGTGTGAATGAAACGAAACACTCCGACTCCAAGTATGTCTGTATTGAGGAAACAAATAAACTGTGCAATTCAGTTCACAATTTTGGTAAAAAAAATTGATTTATCAGGCAAATTTCCACGATTGTTACCAAATCAAAGCAGTAGACAAGAATGGACCTGCCAGTGACCCGTACAAAAAATTTGAACTTGATGAGCTTTAATTTCTTGAGCAAAAAGAAAGAAGACTCTGTAGCCCCACCTCAAACTTTGATTTTCATAGGCCTGGGAGCCCGAGCCAAAAAATAACAACAACGTAACAATCTGAAACCCAGCCTGGAAAATAGAACATGTCAGGACATGAAAAAATGATATTATGGTCCCACCCTAAACCCAACAGGAAGTCAGCCATATAGGATCAAACCTGGGAATAATAAAAGCTCACATTTGTCACAGTAATGCATGTGTTTTGGTTCACTGGGATGAAGAATTATTATTATTATTATTTTTTTTATCATAGGCCATTGAAATTAGGTACACATATTCATCTTACTGAACAAAAAAACAAAACAAAACAACAATACCACCATGCAGGAGAGTCAGTGTCTGAAAATGCCTCACCATAAATGGAGTAACACATATATATATATATACTAGTACATAAAGCATCTCCGTAACAACAAACAATAGGTAGGTAACATATTAGTAATATAATCACTGAAACTTTATTCATAATCCAAAATGAAATGAAATTTTTGCTCAACTTTTAGTATATTTTTTCCATTTTGTATGGATTCTATCGTACATATCCATAAATATCCCATAATATCTGTAATTGCTCTTATTTCAAGTACAAACTGTTTACGAGAACTTCAGACAAAACGTTTTATACCAGATAAATCTTTTTCTCACATCCAGAATCCACGCTTCCATTGTTCCATCTGAGAGACTTTAAACCCACACACTCCAAGGTTAAAGACTGTTACTGTGCAGTGGAGTGCCGAGAGGATCAAAATGACTACCTGGCTGCTCTAGCATTAAAAGTCATTTAGTCTTCCTAATAGCAGCTCATATGACTAAAATCACTATCTCTTTTCTACTTCTCTTCCAATAAGATTAAAGTCTCTCCCTGTAATCACTTTCTTGGCATGAAAACCTGTTCATTATGTTCTTCTCTTAAAGTGAAATTGGCTCACGATAGGATAGTGAAATCTCGGTAGGAGAGCTGTTAAAATACTGCCTATTTTCTGCGTTTGGAAGAATTGTACTTGGTATCCCCAAGGTGACTACTGCGTGTCTACTTTTACCATCTAATTGCTTCCTGTCTGACCACCTGCCTAGGGTCTTGAATTGTCAGTTATAAATCCAAGCTTTTCCAGGAAACACACCTATACTGTTCACATATAACATAGGCTACATCCTCCAGATGTCTCTGTCTATTTCCTGGAGCCCATGTAATTCCATGCACTTGCTCATTGGGATGCGTTTTGGATGGCTGGACTTTGTTAATGTCCAGTCTAAGTGTAAATTTACCTTGGGCGTGGGGGGAATCGTGTATTGTGCGCAGTGGCTATGGGTTTGTGAAAACCATCAGGCCTCACTACAGATAAAGTGGAAGTGAAGAGCAGTAGAAAGGAAAGCAGCACTTGAAAGTGGAATTTTCAATTAAATGAACTGTATGCAAGATGATGATTTAAAATTCCATAAAATACTTGACTTTGCCCCCAGATATGAGGTGAACGTGTTCAAATCAAACATAGCTTTTATGTTCTAATTGTTTTAGTTTTCAAGATGATTATGCAATCAGAAAGCAGAATGAGCCTCACATGGGTCTCCACTTTGGGTTGCCATTTTCACTGCTGAAATCCAGTTTGTTTTGTTAGGCATGTTCTCCAAAAATCACAACTGGAATCGATCGATTAAAAACAAAAATAATTTATTCCCAATTCAATACAATTCTAATACAGAGCTCTGGGTCAAATCGCTCTCCCTGATGGCCGATAGCTACACAGGACTTACATCAGGAGATCTGAACGCCTTCCTCAACCCAGAGATATAAAACAACAGTATGAATATGCAAATAACATGTTGAACAGGTAAGGCCTTGAATCTTCCTTGAAGTGTCTTTCTTTCTTTCTTCTTTGGAGGAAGTGACAACCCCTCACCAAACCATTGTAAATCACCACCAAATCTGTTTAGATAAGCCAGCCTGGGTTATCTCCACTGTCCCAGTTCTGCAAAGGAATTTCCTTAAAAGCACATAGGTTACCCCTTATGTAGGACAGACAATAGTACCTTTCAACATATAAGATTTCAGTGTTTAAGCTTCAACTCAATGTGTAACTTCATTAAACAATATTCAAACCACCACTTGATACAGCCTTCAGTTTAAAGGACTCTCTGATCTGAATCTTCACTATCTAAATGCCTCATTTTTCACTTTTAACTGCTCTCACAGGCCAGGCCATGACAACTAGCCTACTAATGCACAATTATTGATTATCAAACAATAAGACACTATACAATTAGTTAGACAGCACACAGCAGACTTATTTGGGCTAGACAAACTTTGCACAAATACACGGGAAAAAAAACGGTATACAGGGCCTCTAAGGTAAATTCACAAAGGCCTGCGGTTTGTTTTGAATTTTCTCTTCTGAAAGCGCCAGGACCAATGTACACAACGCAAATCTATCTGAATCTATCTGAGATTTTAAAATGGGAAGAGCACCTGAGGACTTCACTACAGAGATTAACATCAGAAATTGATATACTCTAAATAGCAATTTACCTGCCAGCCTGTTCTGTTCAGTGCTGTGTGATTCTGAGCCACGACCAATCCTTTGTGGAAATGATTGTGTCTGTAATTGCTATAAAGACCTCATACTGGGAATATTGACAAGTGGTGCTGTCGGCTACCTAGAATAGCCCCCTTCTTTGCAGAAGCTTATAGTGGAAACATTAGCTAGAAAGTGTGGTTCCTTGTAACGCATTTGGCCCAGTAAGGTCAAGGTAAAGAGCAATAGTTTTAGTTAGGATTTGGGAAAGTGAGGAGAGCCTTTCGGGTTGTAATCGTGCACAATCAACACACTTAGTAAACTATTGTCACTGTTAAATAAAGAAAAATCTGGCATACACTGGTATAGTGTAACCAGTTATACAATAATACATAAATAATACAATAGGTTCAAAGTGCTTAAGTAGACAGAGGAAATGGCAAAAAGCGAACTATTGCAACAACAAAACAAAGTATCAAAAACATAGCCAAATTTGCATGCACTGTTCATATTCAACGTAGTGTTTATACAAGAGCACAAATGGATATTCAAAAGATATTTTTTCAATTATGAATGAATACCTACATTTAAAGCCATTACTGCCCATTCTTGGTGGAACATGCTTTTATAAAATGTTTCAATTCAAGCACCTTTTAATAAACAAATACAGTAGCAGAATAGCATTCATTATGTAGCTAGTAAAAAAGCCTTTAATTTCCTTCAGTGCGTACAGTCAAATGACACAAATTACCACTCTTAACGCTGCTTTTGTGCGAATCCAATGGAGGTTTTTAATCATGAGAAAAGCCCATTAATAAAGACTGCACACATGGGAGGCTAGATTGGAATAAGGAAAGTACGAGGTAGGCTTAATTAGATTTGGGTTTTCGACATGTTATGACACAGCGTTCGCGCACCGTTCGTTATAAGGGGTAAGTTGCCTGGCATTTTCGGAGATTGGCAGGTGTGAATGACAACCGGTATAAAAATATTGAGCGACAACGTTCAAAATTCCAGCGGAGGAGTAGTTGTGATAAGCTTGGCTGGGCATGGGTGTGGTGGAGGCAAAGGCTATGCCAGAAGATGAAAACTAATTTGGAAAAGTGAGTCCATAATCAATGCAAAATCAGTTCTGTTGACGTTGGAGAGCAAGTCAAGATGGCCTTGTGTTTGACAGTTTGTTTAGAAAGGCAACGTGATCATGATACTGGCAGATGTTACTATAATAAATAAAACATCTATTGTGGTAACTGACCTAGACAACACAGCTGTTTATAGTGGGACGCAGGTTGGGATGCTTATGTAAATTAGCCAAGTGGTTGATCGGCTATGTTCTCTAGGGTTTATAATTGTCAAAATAATCCAGAAATGGTCCTTTATTACGCAAAACTGACTCTTGTGTGCTTGGTTACCTCCTTAAAACATACCTGGAGTTGTGTTTTGTTTCATTCACACATGTTTGAGTAATCCTGCATTAATAGGCTGTCTACTTTTTCTGCATTATTGCAACATCAACATCACAAGCTGGAACAGTGTTATCTGCAGGATTTGTGTATTAAACATGTGTGAATGAAACAAAGGTCAACAATATTTCTGATGAAGTAATATTATAATATAGATCAGAAAAATTTAACATAGTCCCTTAATAACATCATATAGGGTGGTCATGATGAATGAAGAATGATGAATTTGTGTCATATTAATTGAGATAAGCAATAACATTGAAAAATTTAAAATATAACCTGCACAATAATCCCCAGTAGTGCAGAGAATATTAAATTACTGACACATAGCTGCTATTCTGTGCTGAACACCTGTCCATCCTTTTGGCAAGCATCTCCACTAACACCAATTTTTTTATCGTATAAAAGTGCATTGGGTAGGATTTCTGTTGACCTGCTTGTCTCATTGGTATTAAACAAACATAGTATCTTACAATTATTATTATTATTCAGTTATAGGAGTTTTTATTTCTTAAAACTCCCACAAAACATGCAGATCTGACCTGTAGCTTGGTCTGCTGATGTGGCTGCTTGTCTCCAAAAGCCACCTAGTGCCTCCGCTAAATTTTATTTCTCTCCAGCAACTAGGTCAGGAATTGGAATACACTAGATGGTTTGCAAGAACCCCGGAAGTTGTAAACTGCACACCGGCCCATCAGCGAAGAGCTGTGAAGCCATGACGTCGAACTAAACTACAACTAAATCAGGACTACATCAGGTCTAAACCGGGACTAAAACAGGACTAAATCACTACTAAACTAAGACTAAAGCAGGACTAAAACAGGACTAAAACAGAACTAAACTAAGACTAAACCAGGACTAAAACCAGACTAAACTAAGACTAAACCAGGACTAAATCAGGACTAAACTAAGACTAAAACAGGACAAAATCAGGACTAAACTAAGACTAAACCAGGACTAAATCAGGACTAAACCAGGACCAAAACAGGACTAAACTAAGACTAAAGCAGGACTAAACTAAAACTAAACTCAAGCACCTGTCTGCATCCCATTTGTGGTACAACAAAACAGTAAACAAAGTTGTACAGATGGATGTAGACAAAGACATATATTCTGCGTTGGCAACGAATCCTGAGATTAAAGCCAAAACAAAGAGAATGTTTGGTGAATTTTATCAAGGGGAAAGACGTTATTCCCCTTCTTCCTATGGATTTGGCGCATGACCAAATAGCAGCGATTGGTTAAATAAAAAACAGTACCTGCCTACTGTCGAGTGAACGAATCCTAATGCTGCGAGGTCAGACGGTTTCCAAGAAATGAAACCGTCTGATGAATCAGGCTAGATTCTACCTGGAGGACTAAAAGATTCTACATACTCCATGAAGATGGTTAAAATTAAATGCCATAGTACAGTTTTCCAGGAAAACATTCCAGGTCACGTCAAGCAGATGGTCGACCCTCTACAAGAAAAGTTACACAGTGCACCTTTAAATTGATCTTTTTGGGGGGGATCAAGTTAGATATCTATTTAATACAATATCTATTTATAAAATCCTAGCCAGTTTCATTATATGCATTAAAAGTTGATTAAACTGTTTTCAGTGTAAAATCAATTCACCTTCAATACACTGTCCAGGCTGAGAATAATGTATGGAGTGTCCACCAGGGCTCCACATGGCAGTAGTAACAAAGTTCTGCTGCAGTGGGGTGTGAGGAGATCAGGTGGAATTTGCATGGAGAGGCAGTCCACATGCAGGCTCTGATTAGAAGCAATTTAAATAGGCCCTCGAGTACTTACACAGCAAACATTGACTCCTGCTGTTATCATTTAAGTGAAATTGACTTTTGTTTTGCTTTGGGGTGGTGAATTAGACTAAGGTCTTTGTGCATCTGTCAAGCCATATCTCTGGAGCAAGTCAGGAGCAAGTCCACAGCAAGGTTGGGACATTGTGTAAAAATTAAAAAACTAAAATGACCAATTATCTCAACTTACTAACAGTTGTTTTATTTAGTTATGTGCACACTAACTACCCATTTTACATACACTTAACTTATGATGTCATGTAGTGGCACTTTTCAGGTACCTTTAACTTTTAGTTCAGTAAAGATTGGTGATTCCAGGGCTGAAATTATCCAAATGATCCTAGTGAAGGTGTAAGGAGATTAAAAACAATGCACTTGAATCCCTGTATCATCCGTTCATTTTTCAAAGTAAAACCAAAAATAAGAACATGAAAAAACAACATTTTTTTTTTCATTATTTGTCTCAAAAAACAAAATGAAAAGTGAATAGTGATTCTTTTTTTTTTCTTTCAGTTTTTGATTTTGTGTTTAAATGAATAATGGAAAAAACGGATAACAGCCCTTTCCCGTTTCTGTGACTTAAACTGTCAATGCTGGACTTTTGAGCTGCATATGGAATGAACCAGGACTAAAACAGGTTTAAACCAGGTCTAAATCAGGACTAAACCGGTCTCAGCCCCAGTCTGGTCCCGGTCTCAGTCCCAGTCTCAGTTCTGATCTTGTCCTGGTCTCAGTCCCGGTCTCCATTCCGGTCTCAGTCCTCGTCCTGGTCCCTGTCTGGTCCCAGTCTCTGTCCTGGTCCTAGTCCTGGTTGTGGTCCTGGTCTGGCCCCAGTCTCTGTCCTGATCAAGTCTTGGTTCAGTCCTGGTTTAGTCCTGGTTTACTCCTGTTTGAGTCCTGTTTTAGTCCTGGTCCAGTCCGTATGCGGCACGAAATACCAACATCACAGTTTAATTCACGGAAAAAAAAACAAAAAAAACGGTTATCCGTTTTTTTACATTATTCCTTTAAACAAAAAATGAAAACTGAAATAACAGATCGTTATCCATTTTTTCATTTTGGTTTTGGAGATAATGAAGAAAATATTTTTTCATTTTCTTATTTTTGGTTTTATTTTGAAAAATGAATGAACAAATGATACACAGATTCACTTGCGAGATGGACATGCGTGTTTAATGTGTTTTGCCTCTTACTGCATCAGTCCAGTTTTTATTTTTACAAAATAGTTGAAATCATATACATTTTTCAAGATATAAAAAATCCCAACCTTTTTGTACACCTAATTTGAATGCCATTTGAGCCATGTTCATTTATAGACAAAGTTCCAAATTGAATCGTCTGTTTTGTACTTTTTCATCAAAATTCTTAGTATACCAACTTTTATGGAGTTACACTACCCCCAACTGAGAACTTAATGGAATAAAAAACCCTTCCAAGTCTCAAAGTCAACTCGGTGTCATACCTTCCTCTTGGTACCACAGTGTACAAAAACAGTTGAAAGATAACCTTGGAAACATCTTCACCTTGGATGATTCTGCTGGTTGGTCTGATAGAATCAATGCAGCAATCTGTGAAGTGCTTGCCAAGCGGCTCTGGCAGTGCAGATTGTGGGGGATAAATTCACTATATGGGGAATCATTGACTTTACACCTGTGTCCCTTAATCTAATACACTTTTTTCCTTTAATCCTCACCAAAATCCTACTCCAAAAGTGTTCTTTCATCCACCTCAAATGAGCCGGACATCCGTGTGCTACTGACCGCTAATGAGACGCAGTACCTAATGTTGTCTCCGGCGGTCCATATGGGATCTTGTTGCTACGGTAATGAGTGGCGGGTTACACTTTGATCTTGTATGCAAACTATAACACACGCAAGGTTTTTGGAGGTAATTTACATGTAAAATAACCCAAGATCAAAATGTCCACAAAAGCTTTCAACAATATCATTAAATAATTTTGGAGCAAGATAAGTATTTAGTTTTCCATAAGGATAGTGGTGAGGAGCCAAAAACTGAAGTCTGATGTTGTGAAGGTGAACTGTAAAGTATCAACAATTTAAGAGACAATTCAATGACCCGAACACAAAAAAACCCAATGTATTTAAAAAAGGGTAATAAGGAAGTCAATAAGATCAATCTTGACTAAGCAACTCTAATCTTAAAGATGCACTGTGTAACTTTTCTGGTGGAGGGTCCGTTACCTCGTCGTTTGCATAGAGATGTTGTTGATTTGTTCATGATGCTCCACAGTATTGCATGAAACATATCCTAAAAGTGACACCACCAAGTTACCCTTCAGATCTGTGGAAAGGCGACCCTGCTCATGTCTTTTTAAGCAATACAAACACCTGTAATTGAAAACAGAATAAATAGATAAGTTTAAGGTTACTGTGGAACATTTCTGGCAAAGCAGACGCGCCAAAAAAAGCTGCAAAAATATCCTTGAAATTTGTAGATGCACTCTAATGAAATTAAAAGCCCTTTATTATACTGTAGAGCAAGGAATGCCAACCCCATTCTTAAGTTTCTTCTGAGTATGTTGAGTCTTCTGTAAAGTTTTGTTATTTTAAAGGTGAGATGAACAATTACAGGAACAAACGGGCATAAAGTTTAAAGCCAATTTTCTCTATTCATACTGTCAAAATGCAGTGAGGTAAAGAAGTCTTTCTGGTCCCTAGGGAAATGTGTCCTCTGCATTTGACCCATGATTCAATGCTGCTGGGACGCCCCATCAGGAGCACTGGGGCCTGGGGACTCATCTCCAAATTTTGAGCAAGGTTTGGTCAGGAGATAATGGAGATTTTTCACATTTTTGACACATTTTTTCAACCAAATCATCAACAAAACTGCCTGAAAAGAAAAAGAAATTCATTTGTGTTTCATTGTGTAATCAACAATCCACTAAGTCATCTTTCACAAAGTCCTTTGTATCTGCGAAACTTTCTGGAAGTCATCTCCAGAAAGTCACGTCATCTGCTCTGATTCCATGGAAATAAAAGTTAAAACTACACTTTAAAACTTTCTCCATGGAGATAGATACATTTTATGCCATATTGCAGCCATATTTCAGCGACGAAAGACAGGTAGAGGTCATTTTTAGTCCATTGTTTGGCAAAAAGTTACACAATTGAGCTTTAATAATAAAAAGGAACTTCTCACTTTAAAGGGACCATATTATGCTATTTTCTGATCTCTGTTATAATGTTGTTACTTCTTCCAAATATTCCATTCACATACATTTATCAGACAAATCCTGCATATTTAAGCTGAGTTCTTCTCTTGATTTGCACTCTGTTCCACCTTGTGATGTCATGTGGTAATACAGGAAGTGCTCCACTGTGTTTTTAAACTCTAACTAGAATTGTTTGGATAATTTTAGCCCTGGAATTGCCAATCTGTACTGAACAAAAAGGTAAAAGGATTTTGAAAACTACCACTACTACATAGCCAGACTCACAAACCAGTATTACTCAAACATGTGTGAATGAAACAAAACACATCTTCAGGTTTGGTTTAAGGTTCACAAGAGTCAATTTTAATGTATTGATATAGGACCTTTAACATTTTTCACCGTATGGTTTACACAGTTCCGCTCAGATCATTACTCTCTTACTCCTTTATGCTTACATTTTCCCTGTGTGAATCTCACATAAATAGACGACAGTG
Organism: Boleophthalmus pectinirostris; assembly: GCF_026225935.1. Taxonomy (NCBI): domain Eukaryota; kingdom Metazoa; phylum Chordata; class Actinopteri; order Gobiiformes; family Gobiidae; genus Boleophthalmus; species Boleophthalmus pectinirostris. Next base: position 12,695,140 of record NW_026571140.1, read on the forward strand.
CACAGTCGTATCATGGCAGAATGGGTACATGACAATGACATCTCTCACCGAGCCCATTATTCACAATGGAGCACCTGAAGAACTGCTCACAGCTGGAGTCTGCACCTCCGTCACTCAAAAGCAGCTCACCAGTATCATTATGTGAAGAGATGACAAAAGTAGCCCTGTTCACATATGCATTTGCCCGCTATCTCTGCATATCAAGAATAGACTTCAGAGTTGGAACTGTGCGGTGGCATATTTGGATGGCTTATTATGCAAAACGGACTTGCATACAAATGAGACCATGCTATAATATGCTTTCATAATCATAAGAATATTTGTGTAGAGTTTGCTTATAAAGGCTTTTGGATCGCCAAAAAACTCAAAAAAACATTCTCCAGTAGGGATAGGATGATTCACGATTCAATTAAATTTTGGATTCCGGATTTTTGATTCACTTCAATTTGGATACCTTCTTTAAATTAACATTATTTGTTATCTCAAAACACAAAACATACCATTAACACTGAGTTCAAAAATAAAGTTATTGTTATTAATGCTCAAAACTTTTAATTGCATAAACAGTAAATGCAATTTAGTGTTTAACTAGTGCAGTTGTCTGAAATAAATGACTTATAGTAAAAAATAAATGAATAACTTTCTGAATTAAATAAAAAAATAAACAGACTGCCAGTTCTTATAATTAAACTAAAATAGCAATTGGCAACCGACTTTATCATATTGGCTTATTTAGGCTACAGTCATTGAAAAAAAATGAGGAGCATGTGGTTTATGATCTGCTACTTAAAAGCTGTTAGACATAAACATCACCATCAAATCAGCATTTATTTATTTTAATCATTTCTTGGTCTCTGCTCCTCCTGACTCTCATGCCTGCATATCTGCACATTTCTGCCTTGATTTGAGCAGTAGCCCCTCCCTCCTCCTGATAAAAACACGTTTTCCTCTCCTCGTTTAGCCATGTTATAAGATGTAATAAATTAAATGGGTTATTTACTAAGTCAAATTGAGCATATGGTGTTTTTAAAAAGACTGCAGGAGAGTGAATTACAGTAGGAGCGCATTTTACTGACATGCGTGAAGCCAAAAAGCGGTAAAGTATTTAAAAGTTGATATTTTCCTCAATTCTAAGTCTATCAACGTAAAACAAAAAGTGACTGACAGATAAAACTCACCTGTGTTAAAATAAAGCAGCAGCGAGCCTCTATAGAGCGGTTTACTTTCTGTATCTAGGAAAGGACCCCAGGCTTGGCCTTTTCCTGCCTGTACCAAAATGACAACACAGTGAGCATGGAGGGGCAGGTGAGAATCAAACTCAATACAGAATCAGATCAAAACACCAGAATCAAATTATTCAATCTTTATTCGAGAATCATCCCATACCTATTGGTCATATAACAAACCTTTAACTGAAAAGTTTTATTGGCTTAATGAAGATAATCAAGTAATGCACTCACTGCACTCGGCAGACACAAGTGTTTGGTTCCAACTACAAACCCGGCAAACGTGCATGTTTTGAAGCCAACAGTCTAGCAGTTATAATTGCAGTGCTTAAAGTCACACTATATAACTTTTTAGCCAAAAATAGACTAAAAGAAAAACATGTTTGGGATTTTTGTTTCATTTTCAACAATATACACTCACATGCGTCCTTACTGTGAGTGAGTTTGCATCTCCACAAACCTGTTATTTGCATGGAAGAGAACCTCCTCCTGTTTATGAACATTTTGTTCTTTGGCTATAATGTTCCACCATATGGCATAAAACTTTATCTATCTCCATGGATAAATGGTTTTAACTATTTCAGTGGAATCATCCAGATCACGTCACCTCCAGAAAGTTACAAACTGTACCTTTAATTTGCTGTAATTACAAACTCTACTCTGCTAGTGTCATGTTAACAATAGTTATGCTGCTAATTTGCCATATCACAATACCTAAACCTAAACTAAACCTAATGTTCAAATAAAAAAGTAAAAGAAAGTTATTGAAAAGAATACATTTTCCATTTATGAAATTTTAAGACATTTTTGTAATAATTTCAATCTCTACATATTTGTACAAGGACCTGGTTCAAGAGAGGGAGCTAACTAGAAAGCTATGCTCCGAAGTGGGGAATTCCTTTACTAAACCAGCACTGGAATCCATGTTGTTCCCTAAGCACCTCCTGTGTGCATTTCAGATGAGTTTGGAATAATCCGTAGATGTAATTTGCACTAACAAACAGGACAGTGAGCCAATTGTATGGTGTGTGTTGTATACAGACAGCATACACAATCAGAATGAATGCATAGTTTTCCGTTAGTAGAGCCAAAATCTATATTCAAACTGCATGATAAATTCAAAATCCTGGGTCATTAATCATTAATATTATCAAGAGGCAGCCCGGAGTGGACTTTGACTCGGTCGGCTGTCACGTTGACGTTTTCACAGCTAAATTCTGTTGTGAATAGTCCAGGCCCGAGGAGTACCCCAGGGATCCACACTAGGCCCGCTCTGCCACTCTCCCAGTCCAATCAATAGAGGAGCAGGTCCAGGACTGGTCTCGGAGTGGGGCAGCTCAGACTGTGGACATCAAGTACAGCTGGATAAATAAGACATAGACCAGTCACAGGAGAGACAGAGACAGAAGAAAGTTCCACCAGACACCAGATCTCTGAATAAATTAATCAGTCAAATAGCGTAGGGTTGCCAAGGAAATCGATAATGAGATATGAATTAATGTTAAAACTAGACACTCCAACCCATAATAGTGGTTCCAAATAATATTATGGGTTATGATCCTTTCTAAACAGTCACATCTTTGAGGTTGAATAATGGCACCACTTTCTGAAGCTATAGTATTTCTTTTTTAACTATTTATGCTGATCAAGAAGACTTTGAACTACAGGTCTGCACGGGACAGAATTTTCAGTCCTGCTCCCGCCCTCACCCGCACTGTGCAGTCCCGCTCCCGCCCGCTCCCACAAAGAATTTCAATTTTCAGTCCTGCTCCCACCCGCATCTGTGGCATTTTGTCCCGCTCCTGCCTGCAAATCCCGGGGAAGTTCGTTTTCTTAAGTTCTATCAAACATAGAGAAGCGGAAAGGAATTGTATAAAACTTTTTTTTTTGTTTTTTTTTTGGAAGGGGGGGGGGGGGTTTAGACCTGCTTTAATGGCCCGTGCAGTGTATGGGTGGGGGGGTGGTCTGCGCGACATATGGGATGGGGGACGGTCCGTGTGACGTATGGGACGGGGGACGGTCTGCTGCTTGAAATGCTTGAAAGCTTCAAATAAAATATCCACCACAAATTATGCATGATAGGCTTACATTCATCATTTGTATATTTTACTTTACACTCACATTTAGTTTGCGGGACTGCAGTTTATCCTCCCACCTGCCCGCTCCAGTCCTGCTCCCGCCAGCACCCGCAATGAGTTTTCAAAATGTGTCCTGCGCGTACAGGGCTCTACGTTGAACTTTGAACCAGTTGTGTTTTGGCAGGGCCAGTAATTACAGAGATATTAAATGTAAACCAAGTCTACAAATCAACAATCTTGGCAGTTAAACAGCAAATTCTACCACAAATGAGTGATTCGAGAATTCTGTGTGGAACAGATAAACAGACGTTTCTTGCATTAATAGATATTATTTGTGTAAATGTATCATGAAAAAAAAAAAAAAGATATAAGATATGTCAAAAAGATGTTTAGGGGCTGAAAATGTCAGATAACAGTAGCCTATTGTACAAGAATTGTAAGTATTTAAAGTAGTTAAATAAAGTTCATAAAGGTGTTTTAATGACAAGTTTTGCCAGCAGTTTAATTGTGACCATTTTAAGCTAGAAAAATGTTCTATTACAACTCGCCACTAAATAATATGTGGAAATAAATGTGTTTTAATTAGGGGAAGTATCTGGTTAACACCGCACATATAATATAAAGTGACTGCGCTGTAATTATTAACTGAGCTTTCGTAATAATTTCAAGTCCACTTAAATTATAATAAATGATGGAGAAAGTACTGCAGTAATGCACGTCAAAATGACATAAATGATTGGACCCACGTGTAGTCATTAGTTAATTATCTGTAACTTTTCATACTTTGCAAATCATTAAGCCTCTTCTAATACTGTTAACATCTTTGTCTTGGGTAATTATCATATCTGAATGCAGACATGTCACCACTCAGAAATGATTACTTTACAGTTACTAACACTGGTTAGGCTACTATTTTCAGTTAAAGGTACACTCTGTAACTTTTCTGCTTGTCTCCATGGTGATGTTACTGCTTTGCCTGGAATGTTCCACAGTATGGTAGTAAACAAATATAGCATGCGTTTATTCAAGTAGATGTTTTTATTTCTTAACACTACCACAAATTATTACAAACACGCATTATTATTGTGAGTATGAGAGTTCTCTACAGATCTAACCTGTAACTTGGCCTGCTTGTCTCCATTGGGATAGTTCAATTAAATCCATTCTACCATAAATCATTTTCAGGCAAAAAACAACATGGTCAAAGTGATGGACCCTCTACTAGAAAAGTTACACAGTGCACACATATATACCGTAAAATTTGGACTACGGAACGCATCTGAATATAAGCCGCATCAACAAAATTTTAACAAAATTTCAAAATTGTACATATATACAATTTGAATATAACCCACAGGTGTCCACGTCTTCAAGAACGTTTTCATGTTCGGGCCGTCTGCTTTTACTTTTGTCGTCATTTTGGATTGAGTCAGTTCGTCACGCTGCCATTGCCAAAATCTCACCATCGACTCACTGATGCCGAGCTCACGTGCAGCATCTCTGTTTCCTTCTTCCACAGCCACATCAATCCCCGTTAACTGAAAAGCTGCATCATCTGCATTTCTTCGTGTGTTTTCCAGGAGAAAGGTGTGTGTATGAAGCACAAAATAACTGTTCAAAACACAATCAAATGAGCATCTTCCTTGGCGCATCACTCCGTCTCTCCCCGTGCTCTACTGCACATGTCTCCTGCAAGAGCTGCTGTCCTGTCTGTATCATGTCAGTGTCATGCTCTCTCGGGTGGCGGGGCTAGTTCTGTCAATCAGGTTTGAGTGGATGTCCGGCTACTGAAGTTTAAGACGTTTCTTCTCATCATTTACACATACAGGTAAGACGTATCCCCCTCACTCATTTAGCATCATAACTTATTTTATCACACGGCAATAAACTATTTGAGAGCGCTGAAACATCGCGAGCTAGTGTAGCAACTTAATGTTAACACTAGATCTATGTGTTAACCGCACAGACAGCGGCGCTTTCTGCACTCAGGCTGTGCTTATCCGCTGTTTTGCTAAACCATAGACCATATATATGAACGGACGATGTGCTAAACAAAGAATCCGTCCATATCGCATAGCGGCATCGTTTTATTAGCTGCAGGGTTTAAAGTGTGAGAAAAAAGTAGCAGCTTATAGTCCGGAATTTACGGTATCTGTATTTGAATGTTTGTGAAGTTTCTGATTTTATTTCCCGGTTGGACAATACAGTACACAGATCATAGTAAATCTATAACTGTTAGCAACCACAAAGGCCCAAATGGTTTTATATATATTGTGTAGTTATTATGATTAAGCAAATAAAAATCAATGACCACACATTGCTTTTGTGAAATGAAAAATGAATTTCTTGTGCTTAAATTGCCTGTGTTTTGAATTGAATTCTCAGTGTTGATTTTATACTTAGCTTTTTTCCCCACTAACGGCAACTTGGCTGATAAAACTACAATAAATAATTACCACAGATACTATCCAACAAAAACAAGAAACCAAACCAAAAAGGAAAGAAAAGGAAAGAGGAAGAAGGAAAAAAAAAAAACATAAATGCACAACATGAACATATAATATTTGTAGCAGATTAAGTAAAAACTGTCCTGAGATAAAATTATAGAAACATAGCCAACGTTCTTCTCGTACCTACCTTTACCTTTACCAGAATTAACTTAAAATGATACACTAGTAAATATTCCTATTCCAATTGTGTTTCTAAGTTTTGGGTAAGCCTCAAACATACCACAAGAAACCATTTGAACAGAAGATATTGCTCTCCTCCTCTCCTCCTCCTACTTGAATTTCACTGGTAGCGCTGTTTGACCGATTGAGCCGGGAGCGCTTCTCGGATTAAAATTACTACCAAACCCCCGGGAGCATTGATCTCCCTTTCGTCAGGTTTGGGTAAACAGTGTCTTATATGCCTACAAATCAAGTAATTAACACTTAAAAGAGGCACGATCAAGGGAGGTGAAGCTTCTATAACGTGTGTGCTAGATGTTTGGAGCGGGGTGCAGAAGAGGTGGTCATTTAAACTGTCTGGTCCGTGGAATGAGAAAGATGGTGCCCTGCAGCGATGTGACATTCAGACCAGCTTGTTTTGCAAATCTGTTGTTCTAGTATTAAATAAGGATGTGAGAAAATATTGAAATTCTGACGCACTGTGATGATTTGGTGATGCATTATTGATGTACTGTAGCTAAATGCTGTATCAAGAATGCTGTAGGGTTGTCAGAAGAACCGAGAATCGAAAATAAGATGAGTATTGAAAAAAGATACTCATTTGAGCAGGTATCGATCCTAAAAAAAAAAGTCACATTCACAGGACAGAAATTAATGTAAAATGAAATGAATAATAGCCTCTATTTTTTCCATTTCTTTCCATGTGCATTTACATACAAAAGGAATCGAAATTGGACCTGTCACCCCATTCATGCATTACAAACAATTCAATTCAATATTACATGGGGAAGACTACGTGGACTGGACCGGAAGACAAGTAGCAGGTAGGAATAAACACTGCAGCATAACATGAGGCTAGGGGGAGGAGAAAAAAAACAAAAAAGAGAACAACCCTAGACCATACTCCTATTGGGGCATAGTATGGTAGAGTACATATAATAAAACATCTCCACGACATCAGCACAGTCAAAACAAAGTACAAACATTTCACAGGACTAGCAACAGGGTAGTGGCCATCCGGATCTGCAGCCATTAAGTGCTGGATGCAATAGACCCGCCCACCAGGCCGTGGGTGCGAAGCTGCAAGGGGTTCGGGAGGGGCCACACTCTCTCTGCTGTAATCTCAGGGCGATTTGACTCCAGCTCGGCCTTGGTCATGATCGGTGCTGGCTTGGAGAGGCCAAAAGATAAGATTGGGTTGTTTTGGTTTTAGAGCTGCATCCAATTTCCATAACACTGCTCTTTTGTCCATATTGGTCTCAAGGTCTTCCCATCTCTCCATGCAAAGCGTCCAGCGTCTCCTAGATGTTATCAATGTTGCAATCTACACCCACAGTTCCATGCAACCTTTACTGACCGCTAACCTTTCTGATATGGTTTCCAAAATGCAACACACCAGTTCTCCCACCCATCCATCGGGGAAGTTCTGTGGGGACATCGAGGTTCGCCTGATCCTGAGCTTCTTGTTGAGAAAATGGTGTCAACTGAGTTGAGAGACCAACTTATCCAATCCATAGTTAATTTAGTTTTGGAAAGTAGAGAGGAGAGAGTCTCTTCGTATAAGACACTAGACTATAGACGAGACAAAGAAGCAAAGCAGGGAAGATAAGGGGCAAGAGAGAAGAGGAAAAAGTGTCCACCCTCGCCAAGAGCCAAATGAGACTGGATGAACCTTTGAAATGAACCTTTCCCGAATAGTTTTAGAATGATCTTGGGCTGTATCAGAACAAGACTACATAGACTAGATACATCCAGGGTCCACTATGGAGCCTACCTAAATGAGGGATTACACAGATGTAACTTCCCACAGTAATATAAAAGAATGTGCTACAATATAATGTTGAAAATCACATTTTTATTATCATCATGGTATCGGAATCGGCACTGAGTACTGAGTCGACTTCACAGCATCAAAATCAAGTTATATTTGTTAATATGGGACCTTTAACTAATGCAAGATGATATGTTTAATAAAGTATCTCTCTCTCTCTGATGCCAGAGTTTGAAATATTCAGAGTAAAGCAGTAAAATCACTATGGAAACAATGCAGATCCCCCCCAAACAGAAAAGTTATAGTCTAACTTTAATATCAAGTCTTCATAGTTTGTAACTGCATTTTTCACATCCTTTTGTTTGTTCACCCTCTTGACACCCAGTCTCACTTTGTCCTTTCACCATTCCCTTGCACCGTCCTCATTTAAAGAACGCGAACATGTCCTGGTACTGACAAGTGGTAGTGCGCGTAGTGAGGCCCCGGGCTTTCTCTGGGCAGTCGATCCTTGAGGAATAGAAACAGAGCGCTAAAGGTAAAGGGACATGAATATTCAACACATAGTCACTCAGGGAACGTTTCAAACAAGAGACATGCCCGCGATTAGCTTACAAACTGTCCTTTCGACGGGCCGAGTCTCTGTGTAGTTGTCAAAGGGACTTAGTTAAATGATAGGCTCAAATGAGGATATTGCATTGTATTCTCTAAAGCTCAAAGTCTGTATGTGGGGAAAAATGACTCGCAAGGAAACTAGAAATGGCTTCTTTTGATTTTAAAGTACATGAGACACGCTCTCTAATTTCAGTTTAATTTGGTGAGATTATAACTATTGTAAATATAAATGACAGTTTTACACTAATCAAGAAGCAACTTGCGAAGAAAAGTAGAAAAAATATGTTGAAAATGACAGAAAGTAAAGTTCAAACATACTGATAACATGAAACTGGAGAGAATACTGTCCGAAAGTCAGGCACATTTTTTTGGATACTTTAAACAGGATTTCAACAAAATGAGGGTGTTTTTGCCATTCCTGTGTACATTAGAGGAGTTTTCGTAACAGTTCCCTAGTATGAAGTCATGATTTCCAACCAAGAAGTAAAATTTTAAGCCTAAAAAATGACTAAATTGGAAAAAAATAGTATGAATGTTTCTGCAAAAATTTCAAATATAATGATCTTAAATGTTTTTACCTGTCCTAGGCGCTTTTAAGAGGAGCTTTTAACATTCTTCCTTCATCAGAAAGATGCTTGTAGAGGTTTCAGACATTATCCATGTATGTTTGAGTAATTTAGCGGTCTCCTTGATGTGGATAGCTGTACGATCCTGTCCAAGACTCAGCCCGCAAGCCTAAGTCATTCCTGCTCCTGCATGGCCATTTTCCATAAATATACAAAAGCATGATCAAAAATTACACTATGACTTGATTGGCCTGGTTTTAGGAAGAAATATCAAAACTTATAATCTACAAATGTTACCCTTATCATTATTTGTTAGGGTTTGAAAGGACAACATTCAGGGTGACATAATGGCACCACATCTGGAGAGGTGGTGGTATTTTGGTTGTCTTGGGGCATCATTTTAAGGATAGCCAAATGAAGAGGACAATTTTACTCTATAATCAAGTTTCCAAAATAAAAGCCAAACAAAGCAAACCTGCAAAATCACTTAAAAAATTATGAATCAGACCCCCCAACTGCCATAAGCTGACCCTACAGAGTCCCAAAGCTTACTAAAACATTTATAGCCTTAAAGTAAGAGACTATAAACAATCAATACCAAACTGCAACAAAAATGAACATAAGGGTCTGTTCAAGGCTATTGTTACGTTTAGTTCTAGTGCACATACCCCTCTACTTGGATAATGGATATGTTATTTCAAGTGTCCCTTTTGTTCTGTCATTTGGACAATATGAGTGCTGTACTACATACATATTATTAATGTCTCCATTCCCCTGCTATATAGGCCTGCTTAATGGGTGGTGGGTGGATGGCTCATGGACAGTTACAAGTACGCCGGTACATAACTGTGTCAGTGCCACTCTATCTGAGGGACAAATGAATATTATAACTATATTGAGCTTTCTGTGAACAGTGTTTGGAGTAAGGCGTTATATAAGTAACGAATTACTGTAATGCATTGCTTCTTGCTGTAACGCAGTAATGTGAGGCATTACAGGGAAAAAACTAATATTTTACTCGGTACAAATTTACTCGGTTACAATGCATTTTTAACCTGGACTGAAGTGGTGGGTTTTTCGTTTTTATTCATATAAATTTGCTAAAATCACTGCGATATCAGCAGCGGTGAAATGCCATCGTTATGGTTCCGAATGTTGTGACAGGCCCCAGAGTCGGCGTCAGAGCACATCTACTGGAGGGGCGTGGGTCACCAGCAGGGGGGGCACTGCCATTTCAGAAATATTTTAACGCGGTGGAGTCATACAAAGCAGAAATGCTATCAAACACGTTTTTCTTTAACGGTATTAGGTTAATTATGTGTTGTTGTTATTTTTATCATTATTTTATTAAAATTATTATTATTAGCTGCAATAGTTGTTGAGGCTGTAAGGTAGACGATACGCACACAAGACAATAATAAAAGGTTGAGGTTTATTAAAAAAAACAATAAGGCCTGCCACTGGTTGTAAACATTAAACAACAGCCTCTCGTCAAAAACACCCCTGAACAACATCACTGAAAGAAGCAATCGGGCAAGAAATAGCCACGCATCGGACAGCACCAGGGCTGTAGTGTGCGTGGTACGCGAGGGTACGCCGTCCAGTCCTGTCCTATAGAGACCTGAGACTTGAGGGACCGGGACTAAACCAGGACTAAAACAGGACCAGTGGCAGCTGGTGGTATAATTTTTGGGAGAGGGCACCAAGGCCAAAATTATAAATATATATTTACTAACAATATATGTATTATATATCTAGTCTATAGTATTATAACAAATACCAGAAACAGACATTTTGGTTACTATTGGCTGAACAATATCGATCAGAGCACAATGAACAGCCAAGCGCAAACTTTACGCAACAACACAACGTAACACGCCGCTCACACCCAGACCAACAACGTCAGTACAAAACTACAATAAGAGGCTACGATCACAACATGAACACAGATGCCGCTCCTACAGCACACGACAGAACAACCAGAGCAGCTCCATCGCACCCGCGAGCTCATTTACGCACTATTTAACTATTAACACTATAACACTATTTAACTATTAACACTATAACACTATTTAACTATTAACACTATAACACTCTTTACCTGTGAGGCTTCATGTTCAGATTTGCCGCAAACTAATGAAAACCAGCCTCTTACCTTCTCCAGAGACTGAAGCAGAATGTTTCCTCTATCCACTGTCCCACTGGTTCTGTCTCCAAAAGTCTATTGTCCAATATGAAGAGATGAAACTGGTCCGTGACGCGAGGTCCAGGAGCCGAGTGCACAAGATGGTTGTAAAATTAGTCTTAATCCCACTTCCCACTTAAATGTGAAAGTTACGGTCAGTCCATATCAGCACCAGGACACCAGGTAGAATTATGCCTCTGCGTGATATGCTCAGGTCAAACTTTTACACCCAGAAACGAGCGGGCAAAGGCGGATAGAGCAGCGAGCGACTGCCCTGGCCCCGGCGGCGGCCGCGAGAGCCCCGGCCCGGTGGCAACTGCCCCAGTCCCGGCAGAGACTGTCCCGAGTCCGGGCGGCGACAGTCCCGGGTCCCGGCGGCGGGTCTGTCAGTGTGTCTTTGACTCTGTTCTCGCCATTTCCTGTGTGGAGCTTTAGGCTAAAGTAGCAGCTGCCGCTAATCGTGAAGCAGCTACTTGTTGACGCAGCAGGTTGACGTGACGTGACAGAACAGTTGTCCAATCACACTACACTAAATAAGCAGAGACTGTGATATTGTAAAGTTTGTGCCCTCAGCCCGAAGTGAAATGCGCCAATCAAAATCATTTTTAAATAGTAATAATAACGGCCTGTGCTGGGGGGTGAGGCACCAGTGGCCGCTAGGGGGGGCACGGCCCTCAAATGCCCCACCTTGCCGCCGACACCGCGGATAAGATTACACTTTAGGTGAAGTTAAAGTTTCTTGTTCCTAAACCCGGTGAACGTGAGAGACACGTCCGTGCGTCGGCGCCATAGCAACGTACAGGCGCGGGGACTATAGAAACTGCTGCATCTTTTAAATCGGTCTGTTTTCACTTGAACGCTCGAGTGAGAGATTTCACGCAATATCGCTGCTGCTGGTAAAATATACTTTGAGATTCCTTAATACCAATATTTCTTGAAAAAAAAAAAATACACTTTGGGCATCAGCACACTTTCTAATCCTACTTTGTTGACTCTTTTCAAGGTTTGCAACTCAACTTAAGTCAACCATGGCTCGCCCTGTTGCCCGCCTGGACCTCTTCCCTGGAGGTAAGACAGATCACTGAAATCTTCGTGAAGATAGATAAAATGAACTAAATGCTACATGTTGTCAACCATTTTATCCACGCATGGCTATTTCTACTCGGGTTAGGGTAAAATGGTATCATAGGTCGAATATGAAACTGCTTCATTTGAGAGGTTATGACTTTCAATCGACGATTACTTACTGTGGTTGTAATAATAACTGGTAAAAGGGGCCTATTTTTCTTGGTATGGGTACAAAGTAAAAAGTTATCAAAGTATTTTCTGGAAAACTGCCGCTGTTGATATGGGTCGCCGTTGTTATGGGTCGCCGCTGTTTGCACACGGTGATCACACTTATACCTAAGTCATGTACATTTCAACTCATCTTTATGAATATGCTTATGAATATTCGACAGTTGTATTATGCTATCAAATAGGGCTCCGACTAACGGTAGCACATATCGACAGGCCAATTTAGGCCAATTGAATAATGCTCCCACTGTAGAATCAACATTATTTACTTGTTTGTATGAATATGGGTCGAGGTAGCTTATCTGGACAGTCCTACTATCTTCTCCCAAATACTGCATCCACTAGAGATAGCATAACTGACCTTTGTGATCCTGGGGACAATAAAGATGGGACAATTCTATGCAACTGAGTTTTATTTATTCAGCAGCTTTCTAAACAAATTTACAATGTTTTCTACACATGGAAGCAAAATAAAATAGATGGAATGAAAATGATGACGATAAAATCAAATATTAAATCCAAACTATTCAATCATCTAACATAGGTATTCTGTCGCAAATCTTCTGCCTCGGGTAGCTCAAATCGATGGACATTTAAACTGTAATAGCGCTTGGAGGTTGACAGGACAGTTTAGTTTGTAGGTGTCGAAATTCAGTGTTTTAGATCATTTTTGGAAAAAAAAATAAAAAAATGGCACCCAGCCAAAGATTCTCCACTAGAATATTTACAGAGATGTACATTTTATATTGAAAGAGATCATGTTATGAGGTTTTGGTTGAGTTTTACTCGAGTTTTAGGGATGAATGGGATTACTGAGGTGCACTGCACACTGGCAGATGCACTGTGGACTTGTGCAAGAGAAGCCAGACAGACCTCTGTGTTTAGAGTCTTGTACAAAAACTGTAGGCCTGTATTTATACCTAAAACCTTGCTGGTAAGTCTGTAATTCAGGACGTGAGCCAAGGAAAAGTAGTTATAGGCTAATATATTGCATTGACCAGCAGCTCTGGTCTTTCCCTGTTTTTACAATTCTGTAGAATGACTTGTGTGTAAAAATTTGTCTGGCTTTGTATGGAACAACTTGTTAATGTTGTAAAATGTTGCAGTGACTCCGGATCCGCGGGACGCTCCAGGGGACCCTCCTGCTGCCGGCTCCTTGCCAGGCGAGGACGACGCAGGTGAGGTGCAGGTAAGTATACCTTTTGTTCTTGCTCGTTTCTCCCCTCCTCGGCGAGAGGACGTGTTTGGACGAGAGGAAGAGGATGATGATGAGGAAGAGGACTGGAGTGAGGAAGAGGACTGGAGTGAAGAAGAGGAGGAGGAGGAGGATGACGTAGACTCTGGCTACTCAAGTCTCTCAGAGGAAGATGAAGGTGTTGACGTGGAGGGAGAAGATGACGACCAGGTTTTCCCTCCGGAGGAGTTCTGGGTCGACTGGCGCCAGGCGGCCCGTCCTGCTCAAGTTCGGAATGTGAGAGATCGTCCCCCGACCCCCTTTGCTCAGCAGCGAGCAGAGAGCCCTTCTCCTGCGCCCAGTCCCAGCGTTGAAGAGGAGCATCGCCCGTCTTCTCCCGCTGCTGTGCTTCCTGCGCCCTCCTGCCATCCTGCTCCTTGCCCTCCCCCTGTGGGCCTTGCTCTGGACGTCCTGCCTCTCGGTGGATCCAAGCGCCACAGAGATGAAGATGCGGATGAAGAGGGAGACCCCAGCTCCAAGAGGCCGCGTCCTTCCTCCAGTTCCCCAGAGCCCGTCCCCTCCACATCTTCTGGGACGTCTGCAGGTTTGTCATGGTACTTCCGCCCCCTGCCCCCATACCCTGACTCGGACGATGACTGAATTCCGTCTCTGAGACTCTGGGCTTTGTAACATCCTTTCGGCAACATTTACCACCTTTAACACTGCCGATTTCACTTGTACATAGTTTTTCAATTTATTATCTCAGCTGTGTGTTAAGTAGTAGTAGTAGCTTTGCATGCCAAAATAATTTTTCATCTTTTGTGTGTTTCAAAAAAAAAAAAAAAAAGAGAAAGCAAGGAATAGTATGTAGGATTTCTAAAATCTAAATCTAAAGTCTTATAAGCAAAAAAAAAAAAAAGTTAAACATGATCAGTAAGTAAATAGTAATAGATAAACATAATTTAAGCTACAATGTCACAGATGTCCTGCATATTACGCCTCGCATTCTACTCTGGGCATAGGTGGGTTAGAGGTGAGAAGGTAGTGGGGTCGCTGGTGCGATTCCCGCTCGTTTGCTGTGTTTGTTTGCTGTGTTTGTTTGTGTGTTGAAAGGGAAGGAAAACTATGTAGGAACGTAACAGACATAGCATGAACAAATTCTCTAAATGTGCTCAATGACTAAATTCTAATTGAGAAAAAAGTCAATCTGATGCTTATTTGTAGTTTCCTGTATAGTACACCTTGCCTTGAATTTACTTTGAGCTAGTTCCACTCTGGTCATAGGAGGGTTAACGAACTCATTAATATTATTTTTAAAATACCTAAAAAAAATAAAATTTAATAAAATTTTTAAAAACTTAAAATCAGTTTAAATATACTTACAATGAAATCCCTCATTGGAGGAAACATTTCCCTGTCTTCATTAGGAGATTTGTTTTTGTCTGCTCATTCAACAGTTAGTTGTCAGGCAGTCAGTTTGTCTTTTTTTGTAGTTTTGTTTTTTTTTATTTTTCATAATTTGTAAGATGTGGAGACCTAGATTTGTTCACTAACTTGTCGGTTGGTGGGACACTCCCTAATTCTCCCGTTCGAGTTGTTGTTTTATGACTACATTGTACTACAAGTAGTACACAAATGAACAAATGTGTACTATATTGTAATGTTTTACTCCTGTAAACAGATGTGGAGACTTGTGTTTGTCCATTCACTAGAGAATTAGTGGGACACTAAGTTTCTCTCTTTTCTCTCTCTTTTTTTTTTTTTTCCCAGTAATTGTAATTTAAGTTTAAAATGCAGAATTAGCACAACCATGGTATTTAGAATTAAACTGTTTACAATGCATGTGTATCTACGTGGCATTATTATGTCTTTCTGTAAACTGTACTTTTACTTTTACTTTATAATAATTTGTAATATGTGGAGATCTGGGTTTGTTCACTAAGTTTTCAGTTGGTGGGACACTCCTTAATTCTCCCATTTAATTTGTTGTTTTCTGAATACCTTGTACTACAAATAGTATACAAATGTGTACTATATTGTAACGTTATACTCCTGTAAACAGTCTCTGTGGAGACTGTACTTTTACTTTATACTGATTTGTAAGATGTGGAGACTTGGGTTTGTTCACTAACTTGTCGGTTGGTGGGACACTCCCTACTTCTCCTGTTTAAGGTGAATTTTAACTGTGTGTTTACAAGATAAAACACTGTACTTGCTTTTTTGCACAGCGCATTGGTACGCAAAAGCCTCTGTTTTTCAGGATGGTTGTTCATTCAAACAAGGGCCTAAACCAAAGTGCATCGCTCTAATATTTGTGGATGAATTACACAGAAGGAGTGTAGATGCACACTTAAGGCTTTCTCCCTAGTTCCATTAAAAGGGCTTTGATTGGGGGGGCGGGCCGCTGTGTAAGTTGATGTCTTATTATATATATGTCCAGAAATATGTTCCAGTCAGATCCATCGTGTCCTGGTGAGTAAAGACCAATACTAACGTAATATTTGTATTAATTACTAAAGACCTTTGTTCAGTTTAAAAGAAAGGCGTGTCGCTGATGGAACTGTCCATGGTGTCGTCCACAAAGTGCAGTTAACCACCAGAGGGAGCCCTGATCGTAACGTTGGAACACAAGGTATTCTGAGAAATGAGAGAATTAATGAAATAATGATAAATAATGAGTTTTGTACTTTTATTGCACTTTTAGGAGCCACAGTCATTGCCAGCTCTGCTGAGACGTATACAGCTGCAGTGGCTTGTCTCGCTCCAGTCAGATGATCCAGACTTCTGTAAGTTATTATCTGAAAATAATTAAAATCTAATAAAGTAGAATGTAAAATTACACTAAACATGTGTTTTAGGATCCATAAAGTTTCCTGGAGTGTGACCCGTCAGATGCTCTCAGCCACATGAGAGGAAGAGGTGATCGAGGCCTGGTCCAATAAGAGACTTGGCCCAACACAAGGGAGAAGGCCTTCAGTCTGTGTAATCTGCTGTTACTCTGAAGTTCAGTCTAATCAAAACTGAAGCATCACTGCTGATGAAGATCTCCAGAGGAACAAGAAACTCCAACAGTGGTGAGAGAAAAGAACCTATACTAAATCTTTGCAGGTTTTATAACAAGATTTTTACTGTCTGATCCCTGTGTTATATTGTAACTGTGCAGGTGCTGAGGAGCACACTGGACCTGTGGATTTAATGGAGGAACAAAAAGAGACAAATGGTTTTTGGAGGACTCAAAAACAAATGATGAAGCTCATATAGAAGACTACGCCCCTGGAGAAAAAGGACAGTGATGATGAGACGGACTTCAGGAACGATGTGTGACATCTGGCCTCATGGTGACAACCAAGCAGATTATTGTGGACTTCAACTAAAATGGGCAAAACAGCCATCAAACTCTCTGTGTCGGCACTGAGGTAGTAGAGAGGGTGACCATGACTGAGAACCTGTCCTGAGGCATTCACACTGCCTGAGCTGTGTGGAGGCCCAACAACGCCTTTACTACTTGAGGAAACTGAGGAGCACCAAAATCCCCAGTGCACTAATGAGGAACCTCTACAACTGTGCCATCTGAAGTGTTCTGACATCTGGATTTTTTGTGTGGTTCTCCTGCTGCACTAAGGCCGACCTACACACTCTCCAGCGGGTGGTAAAAACAGCGGGGAAACTCACTGGGACAACTCTCCCACAGATCAGTAGCATCTATATGACCCGTGGTCTGCATCACCGCACCAGCCTACTCATCACCTTTTCCACCTGCTGCCCTCAGTTAGAAAGTACAGGTCCATAGACACCAGAACAACCAGACTGACCAACAGCCTGTATCCCCCGGCTGTGAGGCTGCCGAACACTGCCCCCTTTCCCTCTCTGCCTTTCTCCCATGGACAATAACCACATCCACCAATAAAATATCAGTGACCTGGACTTTGCACTGTTGCATTATTATATATGTGCTGCCCTGAATGTCCTTACTGTGCTAATGTTTACACTGGAGTTAGTACTTCAGGGGTTATTGGGTGGGGTTTTACACCTGTAGTTTTGTGCTTCACATCAAAACAAATGCAGTTTGATGCTCTAAACTATTGCTTCATATGAAAATGACAATAAAATCTCTTGAATCTGAAATAAATAAAGTAATCTAAATTTATCCTTATTGCGTAGAGTATTAACAGTATATTTATAATATTAAATATTTAACACTACGTGACTGGTGGGAATCTGCCAAGGTTGCAACTAAAAGTTATTTTGGTGATCAATTCATCTTGTGATTATTCTTTCAATTAATCATTTAGTTGTTCATAAGGTGAAGGCCCCGGCGGCGGCCGCGAGAGCCCCGGCCCGGTGGCAACTGCCCCAGTCCCGGCAGAGACTGTCCCGAGTCCGGGCGGCGACAGTCCCGGGTCCCGGCGGCGGGTCTGTCAGTGTGTCTTTCACTCTGTTCTCACCATTTCCTGTGTGGAGCTTTAGGCTAAAGTAGCAGCTGCCGCTAATCGTGAAGCAGCTACTTGTTGACGCAGCAGGTTGACGTGACGTGACGTGACAGAACAGTTGTCCAATCACACTACACTAAATAAGCAGAGACTGTGATATTGTAAAGTTTGTGCCCTCAGCCCGAAGTGAAATGCGCCAATCAAAATCATTTTTAAATAGTAATAATAACGGCCTGTGCTGGGGGGTGAGGCACCAGTGGCCGCTAGGGGGGGCACGGCCCTCAAATGCCCCACCTTGCCGCCGACACCGACAGGCCCGGAGGTGGAACAGTCCAGAGCTCTGCGCTCCACGGGGTGAAGCGTAGCTGTCGTCTGATTGCACACTGCTCCACGGGCTTGGGGTTCTCTCAGGAGCGGTCCTAGATTCCAAGTCCTAGTCCAAGATTAGTCCTGGTTTGGTCCTGGTTTAGCTCTGGTTCAGTCCTGGTTCAGCTCTGGTTTAGTCCTGGTTTAGACCTGGTTTAGTCCTGGTTCAGTTTTGGTTCAGTCCTAGTTCAGTCCTAGTTTAGACCTGGTTTAGACTTCGTTTAGTTCTGGTTTAGTCCTGGTTTAGTCCAGGTTTTGTCCAGGTTTAATCCTGGTTTAGACCTAGTTTAGTTCTGGTTTAGACCTGGTTTAGTCCTGGTTTAGACCTGTTTTAGTCCTGGTTCAGTTTTGGTTCAGTCCTAGTTCAGTCCTGGTTTAGACCTGGTTTAGACTTTGTTTAGTCATGGTTTAGTCCAGGTTTACTCCTGGTTTAGACCTGGTTTAGTTCTGGTTTAGACCTGGTTTAGTCCTGGTTTAGACCTGTTTTAGTCCTGGTTCAGTTCTGGTTCAGTTCTGGTTTAGTCCTGGTTTAGTCCTGGTTTAGTCCTGGTTTAGTCCTGGTTCAGTCCTGGTTCAGTCCATATACGGTGCAAAAGTTTGGCATCTTCACACAGTTAGTTTGGTAAGAGTAACTTAAAGTACTGCAATATTCATGTAATGTCTTACATTTTAAATCAAGTAATATTGCAATGTAACAAATTACTTTGAAATGACAGTAACAAGTAATAAATAACGCAGTACAATTTTGAAGTAACTTGCCCAACAGTGTCTGTGAACATGTATCACAAGCATTTGTCAATAAAATAAAATAAGACAGTTAAAATGAGTTAGTACATGGAAGAATCTTGTTTATGCATTTCCCCAGAAAAGCCAAGAGAGTTATGGGGCAACTAGATTCAGATACAACATACACACACACACACACACACACACACACAAAAATAATATATATAAAAAACCTGTCAATATATACAAATTAATGCATGGACTTAAAGTCCTGTTAAATTTCATGCCTATTCTTCAAAACCTTTTGTTAACATCTTACAGTGAAATACCTTACCTTGTCCTTAGAATCCCATTGCTTTAGCTATAATAGAACATGCTTTGTTAAACACAGTTACTCACAGCTATTATTGAAAACGAATTTCCTGATAAACAACACGCAAGACAGAAAAAGAAAAGAAAAATCTGGAATCATCTCTGCTAAGCGATCGGCTAAACTTTTCAAAGTTTAATTTAATTGCAATGGGACAAAAATTCAAAATACCTGGTCCCCTTTTGAAACTGTCCTCGGCGGGTTCCATGTGATGTGCCCGCCGTATCTTTGGGAGTGCAGTCTTTCATTGTGTTAGCGCGGGGCTCGAGGCTAGTTGAAAGCACTCATTGAACCGGATTGGATTTGCCACAGAGGCCCTATCTCACTGTACTCCATCCATTTAATCCCTGTCCAAGTTTAAAGCGCTCTGAATAAAGTGGCAGCGTTTTTGGCATCTCGGAGGAGAATTGATCACCGCACTGCACCGCGAGCTGACATCTCCATTAGCGTGACGGTCCCAACAATGCCGTACACGCGAATGCATTAGCGGCTTTATTTTGCCAGATCGGCTTCAAGTGTTTGTTTGTAAATGAGGAGGCTGGAGTGGGGAGCAGGGTTTTGGAGTGGGGTTGTGATAGATAAAAGATAACATAAAAGGGAAGAGGTGGACTAAGTGGACCTAGTTAGAAAGCATGAATATTACATCATCTTAAAAGGCTTAACATTTGTTTTCCTCGAATATCAGTAATAACTTTTCTCTTGCACATACCACATTCTACATACGGTAGCTAGACTATGCATTGAGGATGTGTCTTGCCCAAGGACACCACAATAGCTACAAGCAAGTCTGCCTCATCTCATTTTAGAGACGACACATTGTGTCTGCTGTATCAGTGGCTCCAACCTTTTTTGCGCCATGGACCGGTTTTAAATCCGACAATATTTCGCGGACCGAAGGAGGCGATCCGGCAGCATGGTTAAGTCCTGGATAAATCCTGTTTTAGTCCTGTTTTTAGAACAGTTTTAGACCTAGTTTAGTTCCTGTTTTTAGACCTGTTTTAGACCTAGGTTAGTCCTGTTTTTAGACCCATTTTAGACCTGGTTTAATCCTGTTTTTAGACTCATTTTACACCTGGTTTAGTTCTGTTTTTAGACCCGTTTTAGACCTAGTTTAGTCCTGTTTTTAGACCTGGTTTAGTCCTATTTTTAGATCAGTTTTAGGCCTGGTTTAGTCCTGTTTTTAGACCTGGTTTGTACCTGGTTTAGTCCTGTTTTTAGTCCTGTTTTAGTCCTTGGTTAGACCTGGTTAAGTGGCG
This sequence comes from Boleophthalmus pectinirostris, assembly GCF_026225935.1. NCBI lineage: Eukaryota > Metazoa > Chordata > Actinopteri > Gobiiformes > Gobiidae > Boleophthalmus > Boleophthalmus pectinirostris. The sequence goes on from NW_026571140.1 coordinate 12,715,865, forward strand.
CAGTCCATGTGACGTACAGGATGGGGACGGTCCACACGATGTACGGGAGGGGGAATGATCTGCGCGGTGTAGGGGAGGAGGCGCGGTGTAGGGGAGGAGGGACGGTCAGCACGGTGTAGGGGAGGGGGGACGGTCGGTGCGATGTACAGGACAGGGGACGGTCCTCGTGACGTATAGGAGGGGGGGTTTGCACTTTCATGGCCCTTTACCAAACGACCCATGGCCCAGTACCAGTCCCTGGCCTGGTCCCTGGTGTTGGGGACCCCTGTGCTATATGGTTATAATCTGATCTCTTGGATCATTATGTTATATTTTGAACATTTAAATGTTACAATATTGATCTAAAACCAATTCAAAATACAAACAAGCCTGCTGACTTCCAGGTTGGAAAATTATGGGGCCAAATGATTGAATTTTTTTGTGTGTGTGTGCAAAAATGGTCTATGGGACCCTGCCAAACATGTGTAGCTGATTAAGAAAATACATTTGGAGAACAAAGTAAGTACAGAGCAGTGGGCGGTATAAAGATTGTTCAAACCTGCATGAATCACTCTAAATACTACTTCGAGGAGGTAAATGAGAAGAGGAAGCAATTATGATATGGTTAAAAGCTCTTAAAAGTCGATTTTGCATAATAGGTCTGCTATAAGTATCCTGGGCTCATCCTTCTAAAGCACCTGCAGTTCACTTTCCCTTATGCAGTCATTGTGCTGTGTTCAAAGCTATATTAATGGTCAGCTTTGCCTCCTTACTGCTCAAACAAATTAACAATGGTGAGTAGAGAAATATCTATTGAATTAACAATGTTGTAAATGTGAATGTTGACAAAAAAACCCCCTAACATATGAGGATAAAAACTGAAAAATTTACAATCTTACATACTAAACATGAAAATGCAATATCAGACATGTCTATATTCTCTTTAAAATGCCTATATTACTATGCACTACTGAACTATGTTATAATGTTGCTTCCTCATCAAAATTATATATGGAGTGTTGTGTTTTCATTCACACATGTTTAACACACAAATCCTGCATATTTAGCCTGTGATGCCATGTGATAATACAGGAAATGCTCCACTGTGTATACAAGAATTATTTGGATGATTTCATCTCTAGAATTGCCAGTCATCACTGAACTAAAGGTAAAAGGTATTAACTTGAAAACTACTGCATCATGACATCACAAGGTGGAGCATTTTGAGCTTTGCTGATGTAGACATGATAAAGGATTACTCAAACATGTGTGGATGAAACAAAACACAAGTCTAGGCATGATTTTGGTGACATGGCTTAAAGCTAACAATCCATTTTGTATAATATAGTACCTTTAAGTATTCAGATTTAATTTATATACAATCCAACAGAATCCACAATCCATGGGTTTCAGAATGATGAAAATGATATAGGCTATGTTTACACTGAAATGAATCAGCGTATCAGCGTATCGGAAACGTCCAGACACGTCGTTTCTGTGTCCGCAAACCTTCCCTATCTACACAGCTTTGAGCATATTTGTTTATGTGTTACAGAAACAAAACTTAAAATCACATGGCTAATTTGCATAAACTGAGCACTCAAAAAAACAGCTCGTTATTGTGCTGGTGATGTGGTTCAGCTTCTGTTGGACTAATGGACACGACTCAGTGGAATATATGTGTTCTTTCTGTGACAGAGGGGTGTTCTGCTAATGGTGAGTCTGTTCTGTGGTTCACGTTGAAGATGGTTCATGTGAAACTTTTCAGAGATTATACGTCTGCAGGTCATACGCATAGACCGTATATATGAATGGACATATATTTTAGCCTCTTAGTGTTTTGGCGGTGAATTACTTTGCGGCGCATAGACCTACGTCAGCATATCAGCGTTTTCAGACGTCCACACAGTGCCGGGTCAGATCCGTACTCAGATGAATTCGTGGGAGCTGGTGGCACCAGATCATTCCAGTCTCTCATTTTCCCTCGGATTAGTGTGGACGAACACTGAATCCGCAATGAAAACAACTCAAATATGTGCTAGTGGGGATGGGGCCATAGAACAGTGATTTGTCTGTTGCTGGACTATTTGTGTGTTATGTAGTATGTACACCCAGCAGTTAGCCATTGGAATTCTCACTGAGTGTGATATAACACACATTAATGACAGTAGAGCCTGATGGGACCAGCCTGTATAACTTGCTAATTGGAACAATTCTTTACATTATTAGCACATGGGCATTGGCACATGCACTGCACTGCTGTCTGCCACACTGCTCCTATGGGAGAGTGTGGAGGAGGCTGCGCTCTGTCACAATGATCTAGAGCCCCACAGCCCGACTGGAACACATTTTTCATTTTCTAGTTATCACTTTTATGGATCTCAGTGTGTGACAAAGAAAATACAGCCCGGGCGTGCGACTTACCAACCACACATTTTGCCAATATTACAAGTGGGCAATACAGGCGACTGAGCATATATGAAATGAATCATATAGCCTTAAGCCCTATTTGCACGAGATTCATTTTATCTAGGGTCCTGGTAAACTGTAAAAATAACAAACGTCATCTGTGTTTTTTGTCCCATGTGAATTATTGGATTATACCTCCTGTAATTCTGCAAACTCTTTAGGCAATTGTACTGCTGTGCAAACGCTCATGTCTGCAAACTGCGCTGTTTTTTGTCTGTGCATTGAAGGTAATAGAGATTCAAAATGTCTATAGGGGCCATTTTAGGTACAAATATATTCTACATGGACTATACTCTAATCCAGTTATTGGATGTTTCTACAATTAAAAACATAAAACAAACTGTAGTAAAGACCAACGACCAGCAGCATGGAGTCTAATTTGTTTTGTCTGTTTTTATGCATGTATCCTTTTTTTTTCAGCATGTAGGTGCTAAAACAATCAAAGAAGTGCGTCTAGCTTGTCTAATGTTTGTGATGTCCTTAATAAACAACAAAAATTAAGTACATAAATAAACTAAATCTCACCAGCTACCATGACGACAACATAACATTCACAGCGAAAAGACGTTCTGTACATACCCAGCAGAGCCATGAAGCAGATGCATATGGCAAAGAGAGAGCTGAAGCTAAGGCCCACGTCCTCTCTGTAAATGGCCAGGGTGGTCTCGCAGTGGCGCCCCCTGTAGCCCTCGGGACAGTGACAGGTGAACTTCGAGGGAGACTGAGCCACGCAGGTCCCTCGGTGGCAGGGTCGCGTGGCGCACAGGGTGTACACGCATGACTTCCTGGTGCCGTTGACACGGATCATGTGACCGGGGGGACACCTGTCAAGAAGAAGACAGATGAAGGATGTTGAAAGGAAAAAAATAATTCAAGTGTGTATTAAATGTTATATAGTGTTGATTTGAGGAATAGACCAACTTGTGACAAAAATAAAAAATAAAGATAAAATAAAAAATCACTGCCAAAAGGATTATCCAATTTTACTTACGTTCCATTTTTAAATTTTAGACTTAGACAAAGTTTATTGATCCAAAAGGGAAATTATTTGGACACAGTAGCTCACTCATCACAATATAATGTAATAACAAAAAGTAAACAAAGAGTAGAAGAGTTTTTTTTTTTTTCTTCTTTAAAATAAATATTACCAAAACAGTACATAACAGGAATGCTGGAGTAAAAATCTTAAAGGTAAGAACTACTGTTACAAAAAAAAAAAAAAAAAAAATGTTAATGTTAAAAAAATAAAAAAAAAAAAAAAAATATATATATATATATATATATATATATATATATATATATATATATATATATATATATATATGTAAATAAAAAAGTAATGTTATGTACAAAAATATTATGTAAAAAAAAGTTATGTTACATAAAAAAAAAGTTATGTTACATAAAAAAAGTTATGTTACGTAAAAAAAAAGTTATGTTACTTAAAAAAGTAATATTATTTTAAAAAAGAACTGTGACGCAAAAAAGGAATGTTTTGTAAAAAAAGAAATGTTATGTAAAAAAATGAAATTTTTTTTTTTTTTTTAAGTAATGCTATGTAAAAAGTAATGTTATGTAAAAAAAAGTAATGTTATGTAAAAAAAAAAGTTAATGTTATGTAAAAAAAAAAAGTTATGTTACATTAAAAAAGTAATGTTATGTTAAAAAAAAAAGTAATGTTATGTAAAAAAAAAAAAAAAAAAAAGTAATGTTATGTAAAATAAACTAATGTTATGTTAAATAATGTAACTTTTCTTGCGGAAGTTCTGCCATTTCTCCATGGAGGTGTTGGAATGTTCCACAGTATGGCATTAAACATCTCCATCTTGCTTTTATTTCATTTTGGATGTTTGTTTTTCAAGACCACACTGAAACGCCTTGGCCACATTCGATAGAGATGAACAAGTTTAAAAGTTTAACAGTGGAAAATTACAGCCAAATTAATATCTCCACAAAAAACAAAAAAAAAACAAAAAACAAACAGAAGAAACTGAAAAGCTACATAGTGCACCTTTAACTGAGTACAATAGCATTCAATTAATTAAAAATCTCTAAATGTACTGCATTAAATCATACAAATATTTGATTTGCAATGCCACACTGTGATGGATGTATTATGAATGACGTGTCTTGCCTAGTGACACAACGGCAGTATTGATTCAGACCACATTTGAACTAGCTACCCTTGTTGAGAAATATCCAGTGACATTTTTTTAATCAGCCTAAATTTGCACCAAAACACAACTCCAGGTACGTTTTTTTGACAAGCACTATAACACAAATCAGAAAATAGCACAATCTGGGCCCTTTAACCTGTTAAACCTTTTAAAGACCATGATAAGATATTTGTTTTATTTGACAGTTACTCAATATAAAACAGCCTAAATAAAAATATACCATCATATCAAATGTAGACATATCTTCTTTTATATACCTCCCCACTGACACAGAAGTGCTGAGAATGGCAGTATGTCGGTAACTGGGCTGATTTTATGCAGACAGGAGCACATTTCCTGACTCGCTTCAGAACGCTCCACAATAATTAAAAGCTCATTTGGGTGTAACAGCTCAAACAAACATTTTATGACCCCATTAATTCAGCGCTCCATTCTGTGTGCTCCGTGCCGCTCTGGGCTCTACACCGCGATGACAGTAGAGATGGGTCTCCGGTGATTTGTTTGTGGCAAATAAATGGTGACTGACTTTATCATAAAACAGCAGTGTAAAAAAGATGGTACCATTAATCTAACTTGTTTGTGTGCGTAAAGATCACTGGCATTACAAGTAACCTGGTGCTGTTTGGAGATAAGGAGAAAATAATAGCTGGAAGTTATGTGCAATCGTTTAGCTTAAGTTATGTCAATGTCTTAATATTTGCCACTGCTCGCGCTTACAATACTTTACAATAGCGGTTCCAGATCTAACCAGGGAATCTTATTATTACTATTTTGAGTAAATAAATGAGAGAACAGGTGAATAATTTCTTATTTTGCTTAAAAACCCAGTATTACACGAAATTGACTTGAGCTCATCTTGTTCTAGCTGGTGGATCAGCCCATTGGTAAGAGAAAACTTCAGCACCACTTCTCTGTTGCACTAGGGCTTTGTTAACCTTGGACATTAACCTCGCGATGTTTCGAGTTCACAAACTCATTAGAAGCCATCTTGGAGTGTACACGCTGTACGGTTAATTGAGTGGGCGGACCAGTCACAGAGCAGCAATGAGATTTGTGCGGAAGCCAAAAACCAAGCAGCCAAACGAACCAAAACAAACATGGTGACGTAGACAGACTTACTTCAGCATATTTTAGCGCCAATACAGACTATTTTGTTTGTGTAAAATGTGCAGAAGATAAGTGCTTTGTGTATTTGTGGACAGGGAAGATGTCTGTACTTTTCTCTCGACTGTAACAAAAGTTTAGATTTTTCATGTTTTCATGTTTCTTGTTCTACTGTTGGGATGCTTTGATCAATCAGATTCAAATAGTTGTCATGAAGTTCCGCATTTTCTGATTGCTTTCAGCGAGAATCGTTCAAGATTGATAATGTGTAGAACTCAATCAGAGTGCTACACATATCAGTCTGGTGTGAGACAGGTTAGAGCTTTCTGGCAGAACAGCTAATGCTAAATTGTAAAATATGATCATGCATTTTTATTGCAGAAATTTAGCTTCATTTCAAACTCTGTAAATGATAACTGTATGAAACAACTGAATAGGGAAATATTATTGACCCCTGTGTCAGCACATGAGCTGCATTTAGAACTGTGTGTGTGTGCAAAGTTTTATTCTTATGTTACAAATACAACATGACCATTTGTCATGCCATTGCCATGTTTCATTGCAAGTTTGACTTCTTTAATTGCATAATTCTCAAGAGTAAGTAGTCAAGAAAACTTCTCTCTAGTTTGTATACAGAGGGATATCAGTCTAGTCACTATTTCGCCAGTTCTCACAATCAGACACTGCCAAAACGAAGGAGCTCACTGGTCACTCATCACTGTGAACAAGATAACATTTCTCACACCTTACATTTACAGAGTTTAGTGCTTCTTTCAAGGATTCTGCAGAATGTTTGATCAGTCTCCTGTGATACTTTTTCTTTTTCTCAACTCAAGCAGCTGTACTTGTTTTGATCCGTGTCTCTGATTGGCTAATCCACCTATCAGTCATGCCCATCTGCACCATTGACTGCATATAAATGGACATAGCTAACATTTCAAATAGGAAATGAGCATGGGCGCGCTTCTGGCTCCAGTTCACTTTGTATTGAATAAACATCACTCTCTCTATAACTGTTGCTGGCAGCCTCCTCATTTTGGACTTAAAATGTTCATATTTACCCAGTCTACATAATTCTGGTGTTTTTATTTCACTATTTTGTATATAAATCAATTCCTATTCCTAATATGGAACGTTGCACTCCTTTAGTCTATTTTTTTATACAGTGTGTGATCTGAACTCTTAAGTATTGGAGAAATGTGTAAAAAATATCTAGTACTTGGAATATATTGATGTCCCATTTCTAATAATAGTGGCAAAAGCCCTATACGTCTAAGCTATGTCTCTCATAGGTTTTCATTTAAATGGAGATGCTCGGCACTGTAAAGGCCATAAAATATGTTCTATGTCATATTTATATTCATAGAACACTTAAGTATGCCCTTGTGTATGCTTGTGTTATGAGAGCATGAAGGTTCCACACTGTCTTCAAGTTATTCAAGTGACTCAAAGGCGGCTCTTAAAAGGCAGTAAGCACAAATCCTCTGTACAACTTCTCATTAGTGCCGCATTTTCATCACCATCTCCAAAGTCCACAGGTGCGAGTGCTTAAACCGCTACAAAAGTGCCAGAGGTGAACCATAAAAATACACATAAAAATGTAAAGAAAGTTTGTTCTCTTGCTTCTCTTCTCTCATCCCCCCTCCATGTATTTGAGCAAACTTTATCTTGCCCCAGTGCAGATTTAATATATCGTATAAGCAGCTCTTAAAGTCAAAATGAGTCCACGGTATGCTGTCTGCATCAGGGGTGGAAAACAGCAAATTACAAATACTTAACGCTACTGTTATTGATTTGTGGGGTAATAACTTTGTATTAAATTATTATTTCTTTTTTAATAAAATTTTTAGCATGTAATTGTAATTAGTTACACTTATACAGGTTACTGTACAGTTTTACACAGCTCAGTTCAGGGGTGTGGTGGGTGTGGTACGTAGGATTATGCTGTCTACTCACTTCTCCCGATGTGAGATATAAAAAAAAAAAACTAATGTAAAATAGCAACAACTTAAATAGCTACAACAAACTGGAGCTATTGACAAAGCTGAAAACAAACTGCATAGGCTTAAGATATCTGCACTACTGTCCTATAGTGATCTGAGACATGAAGGGACCAGGACACAACCAGGACAGACGGGCCCAGAGGTGCACCCACGTAGACCGATGGGTGACTGCAGGAGAAAGAACCGGAACAGAGCTTCTGAGCCATCCCGAGATCACGCTTTGCGGATAAATTGGTCCGCGGGCTCGGGGTTCTCTCTCAACCTCTCTCAAGTCCAAGATTAGTCCTGGTTTAGTCCTGATTCAGTTCTGGTTTAGTCCTAGTTTAGTCCTGGTTTAGTCCTGTTTTAGTCCTGGTATAGTTCTGGTATAGTCCTAGTATAGTCCTTGGTTAGACCTGGTTTAGACTTGGTTTAATCCTGTTTTAGTCCTGTTTTAGCCCTGTTTTAGTTCTGTTTTAGTCCTAGTTTAGTCCTGGTATAGTCCTGGTATAGTCCTAGTATAGTCCTTGGTTAGACCTGGTTTAGACTTGGTTTAATCCTGTTTTAGTCCTGTTTTAGTCCTGGTTTAGTCCTGGGTTAGTCCTGGTTTAGACCTGGTTTAGACCTGGTTTAGTCTGGGGTTAGTCCTGTTTAAGTCCTGTTTTAGTCTTGTTTTAGTTCTGGTTTAGTCTTGGGCATATATGTTGTAGTCTATGATCAGGAATGGTGTTAATGTTAATAACATGATTCCGCATCATTTGGAGGGGGTCGGGGGTCACATCGATGACATCACGAATCGCGTCCCCCCCACTTAAAAAAATTCCCCACTACACCACTGGCTCACTTCATTAAATTTTGTATAAAAGAATGATCTAAAATGATTCTAAAAGTAAGTAGTAGTTGAGTTTAGTAGTATATTTCATGCAAACTTTCAGAACATAATTGTTATTGAGTGTAATTTTAATTTGAGAATACTGTACAGGTCTGCATTTATTTGTGTTGCATTTTATTGTCTGATAATCAGGAAGTGTGTGTTAGTATGCTAATTGTTGCTAGCATTACAGAATGTACTTGTTATTGAGTGCATTTTTAATTTGAGAGTACTCTACAGGTCTGCATCTAATTATATTGTATTTTATTGTCGAATACTCAGGAAGTGTGTGTTAGCATGCTAGTTGTTGTTAGCATTACAGTGTAACTTAAACTCTGCTCCGGTCTCTGGGAGCTGAGAAAAGTGCTCAAAGTTATCGCGGTGAATAATTAGGACGCTCGGAATACTTAAGTGAGGAATAACTTTGAGCCAACCTGTTTAAAATGAACTAGTTCTGTTTTTTCATGAAAAGCAGATACAGCACCTTTAACAACACACCCTCACAAACTAACTCCCAATTCCCACGAGACAGTGCTACCCAGCGCTCACCCCACGGCCACTTTCTGAAAACAAGAACTGACTGTAGAACACAAAGTACTACGACTTTCCAAAGGCGCCCAAAGTCACTGCCGTATTCTGTATTAATTGCTTGTTCTAATGGCGGCTCTAAATGTCAGCTTGCTTGGAAAAATATGCCGGCGAAGCGATATGAAACACAATGCTTAAAGTTAAAAGGTAATTAAGTGTCAGTGGGATTATTGTGCCATAACAAAAGTTCAACTCGGAGTGATAATTATGGCGGCGAAGTGCGCGTGGGCATTGGAATATGGAACTGTCATTCTATTACAAAACAATACCCTCAACCTCCCACCCGCCCCTACCTGGTGTCACCCTCCGTCTCAATCAGCGCGTTTCTGATGGGTTAGCCGTTAGCGTCCCTCTTAGTTACTGTTGCTAGGGGTTTTTGAGAGAAGAACATGGTGTATATAATAGCAAACTGTGATAATAGAGAGAGGGGTACTTCAGAGGCTATTATGTGCGCTGCTTGCAAAGTATTCTGTTGCAGTGAGGTCAAACAGTTCTCAAAAAGACGATTTCGTGATGCTAAGATGTGAAATTACTGAGTGTTAAACTATAACTTCAGAATGTAAATGTACGTGTATTTAAAGGTTCACTGTGATATAGGGTTCATAGAATGTATGTATGTTTTCATTTTTAACTAGATATGTAGGTGATGCCACAAATTACCGGTCAGATCTGGGGAGAGACGAGCCAGCTCTCTCAGTAAGAATAGATATTTTTGAATGTGTTTTTAGCATTGAAATTTGATACATGCAAGAAAGGTAAGTTAAATGCCATACTGTGGAACATTCTAGGAGAGGCTATCAGAGGTGGGACCAAGTCGTTGTTTTGCAAGTCTCAAGTAGGTCTCAAGTCTTTGACCTCAAGTCCGAGTCAGGTCCCAAGTCAAATACAGCCAAGTCCAAGTCGAGTCTCGAGTCACTGGCCCATAAGTCCAAGGCAAGTTCAAGTCGTCTGCTTTGAGCTTCAAGTCATTTCAAGTTTAAAGTAGTTTAGATTTTTCGCAGTTTATATGAATTTTAAGCTAAACCCTACTTTAAAAAGTCATGGTATATTTATATATATGAGTATTTATATAAGAGTTGTAGAAATGCTATTTTTCCTTTTTAAATGTCATGTTAAGATCTTAGTGTGAGTCATTACAGTCAGAATAGAAAGTCTTCTTATTTCACAGGGCTCAAGTCCAAGTCGAGTCCCAAGTCTTAGTCTATTTTATCAAGTCAAGTCTCAAGTCCTAAAAATAGAGTCTCAAGTCTGACTCAAGTCCAAGTCACGACTTGCAAGTCCCAACCTCTGGAGGCTATATCATCTCAGTGAAAACAAACAGGATGCTCTTAAGGGGGAGTGATTTAACGCGAGGGTGCAAATGCGAGGGGAAATGCAGTGTCAAAAATTAACGTGAGATTTATAAAACATACAGTGTTTTCAGCGAATATAAGATTTTGAAACCTATACATTACATTTACATGGTGATCTAAATATGTTATGTGTTAGCCGTTAATACCTCATAGAAGTAAAATACTTGCTCTTTAAAGAAAGACTTGAACTTAAATTTAGTGAATGACCAGGTTATAACGTCAACGAACATTTTAAGAGACATAGTAAATGATATATCGTACAATTATCCACCTTTAGCTTTTGATACAGCAGGATGTCCTTGCCTATTTATAAAGGATTCAATTAGGACATTGTATATTATGCTATTAAGTAAGTAAGTAATTAGTAAATGAATCGGTGGCAGTGCCAGAGAAAGCTCTAATGGTGTCCAGAAGACATTTAAAAATATAGCCCCTGCAGGTGAAAGTAAGAAAGCTAAATATTTGTCCGTAGATTCTAAATGACTGTTCCTGTTCTTTCTGAATCGTCAATCCTTGGTGTCTTGCTCAGGTACACTCCTAGACTGAATATATAAATGCTAACTTGCTAACCGCCGCATTCCAAATAGGAAGTAAGCATGGGCGTGCTTTGGGCTCTATCAACTTCAGCTGAAATTGACTTTATATTGAAAAAAATTACGCTCCTCATTCTGTAACTGCTGCTGTCACTCTCCTAATTATGGTCTTAAAATATTCACATTAACCCACTCTACATGATCCTAGTGTTTGTATTTCACTCTTTTGTCATTCATAAATTCCTTTTCCTAATATGGAACTCGACTCCAAATTTGCCCCCTATAACTGCTAGCCTCGTGAACTTCCTTTGACTGGAACCGAACACTATAGGTGACGTCACACTCCCTTAGTCCACTTATTTATAGTCCATGGGTGCACCACATGTTCTGAACTTGATACCATCTGGTTGGTGGGCAAATGCTTAACACACTAAACCACTGTCTCTCGTAAGTACTAGTGGGGGGGTATAGGTCCTGGGTGTGGTGCGGGTTTGGAGCAAGGTGGGCTAGTGGGTGATAAGGGTGAAATCCTCTTAAATGTCGTACATACTGTATGTGCACTATTTATTGTATGCCAAAAGAAATCTTTCCACCCACGAATACTGAAAATCAAATAAAAATATTGATCACAAATAAATAAATACTAAATGAAGAGGGGAAACTGGCTAGATTTTCAGATCCATCTGCCACAGTAATTTTTCTGTTTTTGCATCCTACAACAGTTCCCACTACCTCTCGACAAATAAACCTCTGCCCCACACTTGTGCTACTGCTGTGCGTATAAAATGTAGCTCATGCCTGTGTAGAATCCTGTAGTATTTGAGTCGTTTAGTGGTCTGACAGAGAAGGTGAGGATCATTGGCGTATCCATTACCCTTCAATGGAGAGGCAGAGCACACGCTCCTCTTGTGGCATTTGAACATTAAGGCCCTCCACGGCGGCTTTTACGGTGACAATAAACTGGACCAAAAGCTCAGCCTCCTCATTCATTTTAGATGAGAGTGCAGCCAGTAAAAGAAGAAGAGGATCCTTATTTAACTTTGGTTGCAGTAAACTGAACTGGGAAGTCAAATGTGGGAGTGACACCATGCATGTCAATGTTCTTGCAAGAGTTCTAAAATGTTATTGAAGAAACATGGAAGAACCTAGACTTATTTGGTGCATTAAAACCTAATTTGGTATGGGTATACTTAATTGAAATGTATTCTCTGCATTTTACCATATTTCAATGCTGATGGTACAACCAGTCAGGAGCAGTGCAATACCCAGAGACCCATCTCTTATTTGTAGGATCGGTTTGTACCCCAAACCCACAAAATAACCCTAAAACTCACACAATTTTCAATCTAATTTACCTCATTTTTTGTGAGATATAATTCAGCTTTGACATCATAATTGTCACAACTCAAAAAAATGTTCAATCTACTGTCTGTCAGATGGTCCCTCCAGATGCCAGCTATGCCTATCCTTATATTTACCAAAAACAATCTGATGTTCCTCTTTGTAGAGCTTGTTCCCACTTATAATGAGAGTTAGGCCAAGCCTCAGCTTCACAGCCTCAGCCATTTGTCTCTACTCCAAAGGGTTCAGACACAGAATCAGTTTGAATTAGGGGGTCATTTTTACTCAAGTATTTTAGGAAAAAACGGCTAGACCTACTAACCTGTGCATGTTTTCAGTTGAAAAGTTGTAGTTCTGCTTGTGGTTGTGGATCAACTGGCAAAATTCATATAGATCCCATGATGCAAGAGCGAGACTGCACGATGTTATACTTTTACAATCAACTATGGTCTCCAACCTCAAGCTTAGAACTATTTCAATTGGTAGTTGATTCCATTCTGAGACAGTGCATTGAAAAAAAAAAAATTTTAAAGGGAATCAAAACTGGGAGTCAAACTGGGAATTTCATGCAGCACAAAGCAAGTAATTAGGCTTTTTTTTTTAATCCAATGGGCATTAACTTTGCCAGTAGCATTGTTGCGAAAACATATGCTGAGGTGTAGTATATAACAGACAATTATAAAGTAAAGTAGTGCATTAAGTAGTGATGAGAATGATAAAAAGTGTTACTTCTAGTTTGTAGATTTGAATAGGAATGTAAGTTTTATAATTTCCAACTCACTTGCATTGCATAACATTTTCAAAGTTCAAAATACAGGGGGATCCCATGCAGAGACTACAATAAAGGCCCTTATTTGAAAAACAAGCTCCATAACCTGGGAAAATCAAACCTGTCATTTGCCACCTGACCAAAGACACTCACACATCAAGGCAGTAAACAGCTCCCCGTTGAATATCCATGTTTAAAATTTCCATTCTAATGCAAAAATCAAGTGGAAATCATGCAAAATTTTCACTTTGGTTGCTCTCAGTAGGACAGCCTCCACACAGTCTTCAAATCAACCGGCAGGACCACCCCCTGAGCCTTCCTCACTCACAAGTCCACATTGGGAATTACAGATAAGTAAAATACCAAATGCACCAGATGGCTTTTGTCCAGTCCCTATTTTCTCTTTCATTTGATGTGGTTGGAGTAATCACAGGAGCTTGCACAATAGGTTTTCTGATTTCTGTTAATCATTATTCTTTCATTCAACATCAAATACTGCTCCAGAAAAGATAGTCCTCTTGTCTAAAGGCCATTGAGAATTTCAACACAGTGCATTCGGCCTATTTGTGTAAGAAAGAAATGGGCTTTGAAGTTGCCTGCATTGATGGTAAAATGTCTTGAGATCCAGGTGCGATTGTTGTTATTTGAAAAGACTACGCCACAGTGTTCCTTCCAAAATAGTGTTGTTTTACATTTTGTATTTTCTTTTCTTTTGTATTTGTTTTTCAGGTTATTTCCTTAAAGACCAGTCCAAAAGTGCTGGTACACTGCCCCTAACTGGTTGTCGTCACATGGATGCATAGACTCGAGCAGCTGCTGTTGACATTACCGCTAATGCCTAGAGCAGGTTAAACACAAACTGCGGAGACTGTGGAGACACTTAAAACAAGCTAATAAGAGAAAAGATATTTGTGTTACCTCTCTGATACATTCATTTAGCCTTTAGTGAGGATGCTCAACTAGGGAAAATAACTAAAGCTAAGGAGAGTGCCGCCACAAGAGCGCTAACTCAGCATAATTAGCCATATGCCCTGAGGATGAGCGTCTTTTTACAGGCCTCACTGTTGTTTTTATCTGCACTCTGTGACGAAGTAGAAAAGTAAAACTACTTATCGTCATTATTAGGGATGGGCATTTGATAAAATTTTCTTAATCGATCGTCGGGAGAATAAACAATCGATTATCGATTAATCATTAACTGTTTTTATATTAAAATTATCATCATTATTATTACTATCTGCACTACTAATCCGCATAAATAAATTCAACTTTACGACATATAAACCGTAACCACTCTAGAGCCACATCAGCCCGTTTGACATTATAATGTGTTTAAAGCAGCTTTGCGCAACTCTCACAGAAACGAAACTTAAAACTGCATGGCTAATTTGCATAAACTAACCGAAGAAAAAAAAAAAAAACTGCTCTTGTGCGCTGATGTGGCACGACTCAGTGTAATACAGGTTAGTGTGACCATATCTACGTTTGTCAAAACCAGGACACTGTATGAGGGCTGGGAGGTGGGGCCTTGTCATCGACATTGCGCTACTCTCACCTGGCAACGCTTTTTCCCACTGCAGACCGAACCATATGTGCTGCTTTGTACACTGTGCACAAGGCCTCACACTTGTCCCAACCGGAACGAACCACGGGAAATTTTTGTACAAGTCATTGTTAAATACACATTTGCGCTTCGGCACATTGCAGGCTGACCGACTGTTTGTGTTTGCTCGCTCCTTCTGAGTGCAGAGAGCTACATGTACGGACCCCTGTTTGGTCACCCTACGCTACGCACAGCAACCTACATTCGGTTTGTCGATTAAAATGAACGTAATCGATGAAATTCTTATTCTCAATTATCGATTAATCGACTAATCATGCCCATCCCTAGTCATTATACATTTCAATACATTAGTCCTCATGTAACATTAGGGTGACCAGACGTTCTCTTTTTTCCAGACATGTCCTACTTTTGAAACCCAAAAAATCATCCAAGCGGAATTTCTAAATTATGCCAAAATGTCAGAGATTTTGACTCTATCAATTGACAGCTTTGAGTGGGACACTTATTTTAGTTTTGGCGACAATCTTCGCTCATCTGATACAAGATACAATCATGGATCTACAATAAGATCTTATTATAATTCCACGGATACAATCACCGGTGCTTCTCCAGCACTGTGCATCTAAACTCCATCTTTCCCCTCCTCGGCCCCATGCGCTCTCACATTGAGGGCACAGACTGCTTCTTTGATCCAAAAATGCACCTACATTTATTACACATATTATTACGAAGGCATATTAGCTTCTGTGGAGAGGTTGGATGATCATGGCACAGTTCTTCACGGCTAAAACTCTACAACACTTTTTATTTGATGAAAATTGACTTCATATTAGCGGAAATAGGTTCAGAAATCAAAAGTTTGTAGTATCGTGAACTCAGAGGCATGTAACCGCTGTGCGAACACTCTACACGGAAATAATCCATTCTGTTCAGATGTCCTAAAGGCTAAAGTCTGTAATGTTCGTCCTGCTCTGAATCACATACTGAAGCCTTCTGTCTGTGACAAGTGACAAGAGCAGGGCCATATCAGAGCAAGGACAGGGGACATAGACACTGTCAGGAAAATAACCCATGAAAAAAAATAAAATAAAATCTAGGCTACATTGGCTTATATTATTGAGCTATGGCTTCGTAGATCTCTAAAAGCCAATGAAATACAGTAAATTGTCCAAAACTCCCCTGGGAGGACCCCCGACCTCCTGATACACATAATATCACACATTTGCAATATCAAATTCAAACACCAACAGAAAGCGCTGGTTACAAAGTACAAACATCGCCCTTGAACCCGGTGTCCTTCTATTTGATAACCAATCTGGTACATAATATGCTACCATTGTTCTGAAGCATCCTAAATATTTGCCAAAAACAACATATTCAAATGTTTAATTAGTTCCAGTAATTTTTTTTAGTCCTTTCTCCATTCACTCCCCTTTCAAAGCACTATCACAACACAATCAGAGTACATCCGGCTAAAGAAACTACTGTTAAGTTAGTGATGTTGCAGTGTATTGTTTTGTATCCTGCTTTTGTACACTAATAAATTTATGTATATTTAGTTCTAAAAATGCCTTTGTTGAGGGCGCAGACAAAGAGTTTTTGATGAGGGAATGTTATAACATGATAGAATGTTCCAAAAAGTTGATTTTGCATAAAGACCTCCTCTTTAACAACAAAAACTACACACCCTATAATTTTCTGTGTAATTCCATAGCTGCAGTCAGTTACTTTGAAAGAAAACTTTTTATTTTTTCCTATTTTCTGGTATCTTTCTATCTTTTTTCTATTTTATTTCTTGATATTTTTTCTCAAGCAGAACACCTGAATGCTACAGACAGCTTATGTAACACCCCTAATCCAGTTCAGTCAAGTGCTTGCCATAGAATTCAGCTTGACATTTTCTTGCATTAGCCCCGGATGCTTTTTGATGCAATTTTCATAGCTTGGTCCTCTCCAGGTGCTTTTTTTTTTTTTTTTTTGGTATATTTGAGTATAATAATTGAGTGCTCTTTACACCAACCTAGTTTGAGTCATGTCACAATTCTGGTCAAAAAAATTCCTCGGCACATCATCTACTAAAACTCTACCAAATCACACCTTTAAAGCACATATGACAGGTTAGACTACTCATCATTTAACTTAACTCACTTAAACATACGTTAACGTATTTTTTAATATGATTATTTCTCTAGTTTTTAATTTTGGTGAGGCTTATAATTATATTTCTTGATTGGACATGGGCACCAGATACAATATGACATATGCAGAGGTAAATCCATAACTGTTACCTAGCAACCATAATATTAACAAGGGCCAAAACTTGTACTAAATTGTACTAAATTACTTTTTTGTTAAATGAATGTCTAAACTGCCAGAAAAATGCCTTCTTTGCATGTAAATTGTCCCTGCATTTGGATAATGCTGTTGATGACATAACATAAAGGTGTACAGGACTCATCATTAGTACCACTTTTCTTATTTTATTTAATTTTTGGTTTCACAAATTCCCACTTGACTGATGTAAATCCACACATACTATCACACCAAACCAGGTAATACTTGGAAATAAACAATGGAAAAAACATGAAAACCTGTCTATTTTAAAATCATTCCCTCATCAAAAACATCTGATCAGGTTTTATATGTCATCCATGCATGTTTCAGTAATTTAGTGATCTCTTCTGGGCTCTACTCAAACCCTCCATAACATTAGCGGTACGATCTTATCCAAAGCTCAGCTCACATGCCTACGTAATTCATGCTCCAACACAGCAATTTTACAGAAATATACAAATGCAGGATCCAAAACAATACACTGCGACTTCACAAACCTGATGCAATGTGCAGTAGTTTCATTAGTGGAACGCTCGCTTTTTCGATTGTGAGAGTGCTCTGAAGGGGGAGGGACTTGCTCGGACTCAAAGCAAAAAAAAATTAACTGAAACTTATTAAAGATGTTAATATGTTGTTTAAGGTGAATATCACATTTTTCAAAACAACAAACAGTAAGATCATATTTAAATATGTTATGTGTGTGCAGTTAATACCCAAAAGAAGTATAATACCCTCTCTTTGGTGGGTGTGAGTGGGTGTAACAGGAGAGGGGTTAGGGCATAGTACCATACCTGCACTCGTGTACTCTCCACAGGTCCACACAGGTGAACGGAGGGCTACACTGGTTCCTCCTGCATGAGTCGGACGAGCACCCAAGGGAGAGCCCCTGCACGCTGAACTGAGAGACCCCATCTCGCGGTTGACTGTCCAGAGGCATGTAGCGTCCATTTAAGCGCAGATCCCTCATGCACCCTGCAGTAAGGAAAAATACAGACATTTAACTTCCATGCTTCATGTTTTAAGTCAGTTCAGTTTAAAGAGGCTATATTGCACTGTTTTTAGGTCTATGTTGTAATATGTATAATGTGTTTTGCTTCATTCAGTTCACTCAATTCCTGTAATTAGCTAATTATGTAATCAGGGGTCTAAAAGTACTCCAGCTGGGTGTCCTTCCTCATACTGCCTTGACCAGCCACACAACCTGATTGGTGTAGGCAAAGTGAGTGAAGTGTCTTGCCCGTGTACACAATTACAGTATTCCAGCTAATTAAAGTGTCCCTCAAGCTGTATTGCTTAAAATAATCTTTAATAGATGTATGTTGAAACAAAACTACTATGGAGTTGTTATATAATGTAAAGGTTAGGGCTGAAATCACGGTCACTTGAACTTAGTTTATTTATTTAATGAAACAGGGACAGTGCACAATCGACATTAACCTTAACAGGAGAGATGCATTGGACCAGGCTGTAGCAGCAGTACTAATTTCTACATATAGTCCCTGGGCAGGTTCACTGATTGATTGTATTTAACTGACCTTAGCTATCAGATATCATTTGTTCTTCCTGGAGACCCGTGTAGCATGTTTTGGGTTGTTACTTAAGTCATTTAAATGTGTAAAACAATGGTTTGATGAGTATTCAGGATATTTCAATATAAGATTAATTTGCATTACATTTATCTAGTTTGGATTTCTTCACTTGCATGTATTTTTAATATTGATTTAAAGGGCTCATATTACACTGTTTTATTGTTTCCTCATCAAAAACATACTTGGAGTTGTGTTTTGTTTTATTCATGCATATTTAACACACAAATCCTGCATATTTAGGCTGAATTCTTCTCTCAAACACTCTTTCCTACCTTATGATGTCATGTTGTAATACAGGAAGTGCACCTTCATATACCTTCACTAGAGACATTTGGATTATCTCAACCCTGGAAATACCAATCTCTACTGAACTAAAAGTAAAACTAACACTATATGACTAATAATAAAGTGTAAATTTGTAATATAGGACCTGTAATTAATTAATTTAATTATTAAATAATATCTTTGGCGGCTCATCCAAACAATCTGATGTATTGTGTAAGTATTCGATCAAAAAAACTTAAAAAGAATTTATTTGAATTGAATTTCTATTTTCCTATGAATCCTACCTGGACGACTGAGGGATTTCTACATAATAGCTTCAAAAACATAGATCAGACTTGTAATCTGACATAGAAGTGCCATCTTGTTGTTACATCTAATGCCATATTGTGGACTATTCCAGCTAAATAGCATCTCCATGGAGACAAACAGCCAGTGCCCAACTCCAAAAAAGTTAGACAATGCACCTTTAAATCAATGACATTTCTTGAAAGCACAACCACTAACGGGCAACTTTGTTTACAGACACCAGCATGTCCCTGCAGGGCAACCACACTCCTCCAAAACGGGGGAGTAACATATTTATTCTTCCTAACCTGTCAGCGCATTACTGGTTGAATGAATAAAATCCATTAATTCCTGCCCAGCGGAGCGTACGGTGTTTCTTTTGAGGACACACTTAGAGGTGTTTATGTGTTCTTTTGCTTTAATCACAGCATTAGCACACCAAGCTAACATCATTACCCCTCGGTCAGTGTTTGAAAAGACGCTAGCGCCACGAGTGAGGTAAAACACACTCAGGTATTCTTCACAGCCCACTAAACTCAATCATGCGGGCCGCTTTGAAGACTTGTGCCTTTAAAGTCCATTTAATAAACAGATGAATTGTCTCTCTCTTTCAGCCTAAGGCGCAGCTGTCTGCACCTCTCACTGTCTGCAGGTACTGTATGTTCACCGTCTGACCTCTGGGCCCGGTCAAGCAGAAGTATACAGCAAGGAAAAAAATTCAAGTTAATGCATCTGATATAAAATTATATTTAACAGATAGCATATGTACTCTAGTTTAAGAAACTGATTACCTTTTTTCTGTACCATTTTTGGTTCTAAAGTTACATAAGTTTTAAACAGACCATGTATGAAACATGGAACAAAAATTATTTCCCAAATTTCAAAGACCTGCAAATCATGTAAATAAATTGATGTATTTCATTATATCTTGTGTTATTCCATCTTTGAACTGTTGATGAAGGTACATGATTTTTCAAAACAAATGTATTTAAAATGATAAAAATTTGCTTGGAAGGACTGACATATTTTATAGAAATAGTTACGTTTCATTTTGAAGTAATATTAAAGTATTCGGAAAAAAGCTGACAAATTATGCAAAAATCTTACTTGCTTGCTTCCCTCCGTTACTTTTCCCTCCGTTACCATGACCTTTCTTAATAAAAAATGTCATTACTCAAAAAGTAAGAGGTTTTTCAACCTAATCTTGTACCATATGGTAGAAAACTATATGAAGCAAATATTCAAACCAGTTTGTTAAGGATATGTAAGTGAGAACCAGTAGTTATCGCTGTTTGTATTTATTGGCCAAAAAGTGCTGCATATTTCATTCCCTCCGTTACCGACATGAGTTTTAAAATTTTTTGTCAACAACTTGAAAGAATATCACAGGGTTAACTTTACCCTGTTGGAGTGTTAACTCTTTCCTACATTCTGATACCTTACTTATTTCAATAGTCCCTCTAGTTTTTGAATAAGAGCTATTTGAATGTAAAAAATCTGCCCCTGTTTCCCTCCGTTACCGCTTGACTGGACCCCTCTGCTTTCTGTCCTAACACTTCACTCCATATTGTTCATAAGGCACATTCCACTAACTGACTTATTTAACTATATTGGCGTAATGTTTTTGACTTTTTCATTTCATGCATGTTTTAATGAGATTGGCATTTTCAAACTATAGGCTTCAGCTTTCTCATTTGTAATGCTTTTTTCACTCCAAAGTTTCTATCCGATGGTGCGTCATGATGAAAATATCCATACTGATCGCAGCATTCCTAGCAGACAGTTTATGATGCGGAACGGGGAATCTAAAAGGTAGTATCAAAACAGGGATGTAACAATAACCAAAATATCATGATATCGTAGCGTCAAAAGTCGTACAATAATATCGTGGGCTGTCGCAATATATCGAATCACAAGTTCCTTTGGTTAAATGCATGGTTTTATAGTAGCAACAGCCTATGAACATAGGGAGCTGCATATCCCATGATTCATTTCAGTGCAAACATGAAGAAATATATTTTTTACTTGAAATCATGGGATTATGATGAAAATAATTCACACCAAAATCTTGTCCGTTTCCTACAAATATATTAGCCTCATCAAAATATCGCAATAAATATCATTCTGTGAGATGCATATAGTGATAATATCGTATTGAGAGATTTGGATATTGTTGTATCCCTTGCCAATAATGCACAAAAACTGAAAAAAAAAAAAAAACCCAAACAAACAAAAATTGCAAAAAAAACAAACAAACAACAACATAAAAATAAACCTGTAAGTTCTTGAAAACATACAAGAATCACAATAATTATACAAATTGTAATACTTGTAATTGGGTGCCAGTGCGTTCTTGTGTCCTAAGGCAAGGCACTTCACTCACATTGTCTAGTGTGAATGTGGTGTACATGTTGGTGGAGGTTGAAGGGGCCAATGGCGCAGAGTGGCAGCCACACTTCTGTCAGTCTGCCCCAGGACAGCTAATAGGTCGGAATTGGATGCATTTTTTTCGTCATTATTATTATATAGAAAGATTGTGCAAATGCAGTTAATATTTTATATTTACTCTTATTTGAATAGAGGGAATACTCTTCTTTCTTGTTATTGCCTTTGCAGTAATATAAATGGCAGGATTATTTTGTTTACTCTATCCACCTGCTTTCCTTACGTACACATTATTAAGTAATAAAACACAACACAAACACCTAAAAGTACTCAAAAATAACTTGAATAATGTATAACTCAAGACCTTTAAGCAATCCTTTTGGGGCCTTGACCATGAGATGACTATCAGCCAGCATAAAGTATCAACCGCCTTCAGCATTATCCCACACTGTATGCATTTGAATACAAAAATACCTCTATTTATTCACACTCCTTATATCTACATTGGTAATCTAGTTTTCCACGTCCATAAAAGTGACAGAGTGCATCATTTTCTGGGTTTTACTGTGACATTCAGCCGTTCCGACAAGGCTTACAACGGTGAATGTGCACTGTGGCATATCTCGCCGCGTTCCTCTGCACTCACCTTTCACTGGGAATAGACATCAACCCTCCTAACAATGGAGACGCATTTGGGCGAATTAACCATCAAACTGTCATATCAATCATTCACGGAGGCGTTAAGACATCCCAATTCTCCCTCGAAAGAAGTGTGCGCAGACAGATAAAAGATACTATTTCTGGCAGCACCTTTCAGGACGGACTTGTTAAGCTGTCTCGCTGTATGACTTTAACACATCAAATTCATCCTTCTATTATTTTTTGGGGGTTAGTCGAAGAAAAAAAAAGTTGAATTTGAGGGTGTTTGGCAAAGGTTTATCACTGGTATTTTGCCATTATGCTACTGTGTGATCTGTCAGTTTGGATTTGAAAGGAGTATTCTGTAAGATTTATATAGCAGCATGTCATAAGCGTTTTCCAATTCATGTTAGAAAATGTTAGCCTACAAACAACACTCTTTGTGGAGCAATTCAAATGTTGTCAAACTGTAATGTTTAATGTAGCTGAAATTTCAAAAGAGGAAGACCAGTTGATGAAGAACAACATATTTGAAAATTGCTCAGGAAGGCGTATACTTTTTTATCTAGGAAAAATGATTTCATTGGATTCAGTGCTGGTGACCGAGTTACTTAGTATTCCTTCCTCACAGCAAGAAGGTTGCAGGGTCTATTGTTGCTTTTTCACCATGGAAACACATTAGGAAACGCCGCGTGAGTTTTTAGATGTCTGAGAATTTAATAACAAATACAAAATTGGTTTAAATAACAGTTTCAGAAGAATGCAATCAAATCATGGTCCCATTTAGGTGTTTGGTATTAGAAAAAAAAGTGATTTAATGACAAACAGTTTATTAATGCTAACTTTTGATTGTTAACTCACCACTTAACTCTGTTCATTCTGGTCAGAAAGATTAAAACTGGTTAAAACAAAACTCTGATTAAAGTCTAACTTGTGTAAAAGAGCTACAGACAGGGCAGTGCCTCCAGTTAACATTACCTACATGAAAAGTATCAGTTCTTGGGACGAGTGGCGTCTTTTTGTGTAGAGTTTGTGTGCCCTGCCAAAGCATATGATTTTCTGGCAACTGTTCACATACACCAGGGGTCACCAAACTTTTTTCTCTGGGGGCCATAATATCACTCCTGACTATGATGGGAGCCGGGGTCAGGTCAGCCGTATAACAGTATGGTGTGACCCTGACGACGCAGATTATATTCTTTGAAAACCGCCACACTTTCTTTACATATCAGACAAATGGCACGGTCTTTACAGTGAACACAAAAATAATCGGTCACCCACTGTTCTTTGAAAACTCTGCACTCTCTGTCAAGTTTTCGTACTTTAACACAAGCCGTTTTGCTGTCCTTAACCGCACTACAGAACTCTGCGCGTGCGTTGACTAACACTGTTTGATCTCGAGCTTGTCAGGTGACGAAAATTCAGCGGCAAATTCAGAGGCAAATGTAAATACGTCATATAATTATAAATACTTCATATAAATATATTTTTTTAATTGAAAAAAATCAACAAAATACAAGATGCAGACATGTTATTATTTAAAAAATAGGCCATGACAACTTTTGAGGATTGCCTCATAGGACCAGTAGAGGTCCTGCTCCTGCTCCCGCCCACTCCTGCTTGGTCCCGCCCGCACCCAAACTGTGCAGTCCCTGTCCCGCCCGCTCCAGCAAAGAATTGTAATTTTCAGTCCCACTCCTGCCTGCTTCTGTGATATTTTGTCCCGCTCGCGCCCACAAGTCCTGCAGGATGGGAACCTTTGCTTTCTTAAGCTCTATCAAACACAGAGAAGCGAAAGGAATTGGGCTGCGTACAGGAGGAGGCGCGGTGGGCGGTTCGGTGGCATGGTTGAGTCCTGGCTAAATCCTGTTTTAGTCATGTTTTAGTCCTGGTTTTAGACCTGGTTTATTCCTGATTTAGTGGTGCAGCCAGCACGATGTATGGGATGGGGGGGACTGTCCGCGTGGCGTATGGGATGGTCTGCGCAGTGTACAGGACGGGGGGGACTGTCTGCCACGGCGTACACAACAGGGGAATGACAGCGCGGCATACGGGACTGGTGAGACAGACTACTGCTTAAAATATTTTTATTAATGTCAAATAAACTATCCAGCACAAATTATGCATGATATACTTACATTAATTATTTGTATATTTTACTTTACACTCATATTTAATTTGCATGACTGCAGTTTAGTGAGCTTTCAAAATGTGTCCTGCACCGCACTGTTTTCTGTCCTGTGGGCCTCAGGTCCCACAGGCCTTGCAGGGCTCTAGTGGGAGGCAGAGGGGCATGGAGGGCCGGAGTCAGCCCGCAGGCCTTAGTTTGATGACCCGTATAGTATGTGAAATCACGCAGAGTATCTTCTGTGCATGGATTCACACACTGTACTATACGTTTGTTCATGAAAAACATTAGCCAGTTATGCAGCCACTGTGTGTTTATATTTCTGTGTATGTACTTAAAATAATGCCTAGCCATCTGTCATATAATGCAGGTTTTTAGTGAACATCTCTGTGTTGTAAACAAATTAGCAAAGTACCGACTGAAAAAAGTTGTTCTGATACACAATCTTCCCTTTAGAGGTTTATGTTGGATCTAAGTGCTTTCTGTTTTCACAAGCCATATGTCAATGCTTTAATCAACAACAACATCACATACCATTTGTTTTCTTTACTGTTATGTAATATTGGCACTAGGAATTTTCAGTTGTTCTTTTGTAAACTGTCTGAACAAATTTACCATTGCTTAATCTGAGGCAAAAATGATAAGATACTTGGCCTTGTGAACCAGCCCCCTTGAATACATCCAATTATCCAACTATCCAATTACCGCTTAATTGAACCACATGCTTCAGTAGAATACATAGACATTAGCGCTGTGATATCCTCTCAAATATCTTCATATTGTTCAGAATGAAATGAAGCCTTTCACTTTGGTGCTTCCCAAATGTATTCCACAGATGTCCGTGCTGGCAGAAAAGGTTTCAAAGGTTGTCAAGGTTTTTAAAATCAAGACATTTCGACTTCCATTCGAAAGTCTTCTTAAATCAGATGGAAATGGTTGGAGCAGCTAGAGTTTATACTCTCCTGAGCTAAAATTAGTCTTGCCCAAAGGGAGGAGCTTGAAACCTTTTCTACCTTGGTCCACTCCCGGATGAATGCGGGATTATATGGACCAGTTGTCTGTGCTGTGTTTCTGTTCTCTGTCCTCTTATTTTGGTACAGACCTTTTTTTTTTTTTTTGAACTTTATTTTGACAAAAGCAGTAAAGATAGACAAGTATTTGCATGTTTTTGCACTTTAACTCTTGGTCATTAATTTGAACACTAGAATGACAAGAGATAACTGCACAAAATGTGATTACACAGCTTTCTTCTAGGTTTGTGGTGCTGTGGGTGAGTTTATAGTAAATTTAAATAACATAATTTGTGGAAAATAATCAAAATCAGGCCTACATATTGGTCTAAAAATATCTTTAGAGCTTAACGGCAATCACTTTCTCTGAATTTTAAACAACTGGTATCAGCCTCATGAAAAAAAACAGACGATATGTTTTTCTCTGACCGACCATTCTGCTTGTCAATTACACCGACTGGAACCCTGGACTACACAACTTTCGAAAGTACTGGATATGGAGTAAGAAAGCTTTCAGAAATATGAATGTGCTTAGGGTAGAAATCGGTACATATTTGGCTGTAGTTGAGCATAAAACAAATATTCGTAAACTCTCGTATCAGTCCTGTTGTACATAAAATGTGTTGTGTGTATTTTATCAGAATACAAATTGAAAAGTTACAACATCAAGAATCACAATCACAAAATTAAAATTTATGATTATGAATTACGAATATGACTTCACAGACGCTACTTTACTGTCAAAAATATGTCATCACTTCACAGGCATTATTTATTGAGCAGAAGAAACATTGATAGAGATGCCTCTCTCAAGTCCAAGCTTAGTCCTGGTTCAGTCCTGGTTTAAATTTGGTTTAATCCTGGTTCAGTCCCTATGCAGTGCAAAAGTCCGGCCTCTCAATTGATGTTTCTTCTGCTCCATAAAAAATGCCTGTGAAGTGATGACATATTTTTGACACTAGAGTTGCATTTGTGAATTAGTATACGGACTGAAGAAAGCATAAACATACATTTTCATTTGCAATTCTTGATGTTGTAACTTTTCAATTCGTATTCTGATGGATAAAATACACACAATACATTTATATACAACTGGACTCATTCAAGAGTTGGTGAATATTTATTTTATGCTCAAATACAGCCAAATATGCACGGATTACCCAAATATGCACAGATTACTATCATATCTACACTAATATTTCTGAAAGCTTTCTTACCAGCTTGGCCGGCCAAGCACAAAACTACTAGTAAATATAAGATCACCTGCTTTTCAATACTCTATGGTCCCTTTCAAGGTTTTTGGCACCAGTTGATTTGTGCCATCCCATCTGCACATGTACTTTTTGTTATAAGAACTTGTTGCCCTTCATTTTTTACTGTTACCCAGCTGATCCCATGCCAACAAACTTAACAATGCAAAGTGTGGTGAACTGCAGAGAGCTCCAATGAGATTTGGATTTGGCAAGAAAATATTTCCTTAACACCTGATGTCGTGAACATTAAAAATGACCTTTAAGCAGTGGAGAGCAGCTGTGAATGTTGTAAAAATCTGAAAAGGTTAATTTCAGTGTAGCTCTGTTAAATCGGTATAAACCTACCTTGAAAGCTCTTGTTAACTCCCGAAGGAACAGTATTTCCAAGCATGATCATGTTGGGGTCAATAATGATTTCTCGACTCCGCCCACGTGACCCTGTGATCTCCCGCTGACCGCCACCTCCATCTAGGCGTAACGTCATCTCATTGTCATGGCGATCCAAGAAGACCTCGTGCCATTCGCCGTTGTCCAGCCGATACACGGGGAGAGTTAGGTTGTAGTCTCCATCGCCAAGGTTGTACAACACACATAGAAGGCCCTGGAAGATCTGTAAAGAAAATAAACAAATGGACAAAAATGAGTCCAGTGATGAGATTACATGTACAGTATATATATATATATATATGACTATATTGAATCTGTGTATCATTTGTTCGTTCATTTTTCAAAGTAAAAACAACAATAAGAAAACAAAAAACAACATTTGTCTCCAAAACCAAAATGAAAATAAACTCATAATGATTTGTTTTTTCAGTTTTCAATTTTGTGTTTAAATGAATAATGGAAAAAACAGATAATGGCCGTTTCCCATTTTCGTGACTTAAACTGCGATGCCGGATTTTTGCGCTGCATACAGACTGAACCAGGACTAAACCAGGATTGAACCAGGACTGAACCAGGACTAAACCAGGTCTAAACCAAGACTGAACTAGGACTGAACCAGGACTAAACCAGGTCTACACCACGACTAAACCAGGACTAAACCAGTCTCAGTCCCGGTCTGGCCCCGGTCTCAGTCCTGGTCTCAGTCCCGGTCTGGCCCCGCTCTTAGTCCCGGTCTGGCCCTGGTCTCAGTCCCGGTCTAAGTCCCGGTCTCAGTCCTGGTCTCAATCCCAGTCTCAATCCCAGTCTCAGTCCTGGTCCTGGTCTCAGTCCCGGTATCAGCCCCAGTCTGGTCCCAGTCTGGTCCTGGTCACAGTCTTGATCACCCGACAGTGTATGCGGGGGCACCTCCAGGTCCGTCCTGACACTCAGTCCTGGTTTAGTCCTGGTTCAGTCTTGTTTTAGTCCTGGTTCAGTCCCGGTTCAGTCCATATGCGGTGCAAAAGTCCAGCATCGCAGTTTAAGTCACAGAAACAGGAAACGGCCGTTATCTGTTTTTTCAATTAGTCATTTAAACACCAAATACACCGAAAACTGAAAAACGAGTGAACGTATGATACACAGATTATATTGCAATCCCTGCTGGGCTAGAGTTTTATATGGACAGGTATGCAAATGGGGTTCTGTCAGACCTGTTAAGTTAAAATTTCTGATTAGATATCAGATATTAAAACTAGTCACTATATAAAACCACGTACACCATCTTCAACTAAAGTATAAGGACTTCTGGATAGATAGTTCACTGGTACTGCAGCTTAAAGGTCAGACTTTGTAGCAACTATTGCCTATTTTCAGATTCACATTTTCTCAGTTTAAATCATTCAGTTGTCTATAAACATTTCAACACTTTATTCTTTATCTTGCCGTAGCTTCCCTGTAGCCAACTTTCAGTCTGATTGGTCATAGCAGTCACGTAGTACACGAGCCCGCTCTCCTCACGCAAGAAGGAGGACCACCATCGCGTATAGTCAGCCATTGATTCCCAAAAGGAACAAGCAACAGCAGTTAATGGCCCAAGGACTCCTCTCCAGGTCTTGAGCCGGAATCTTGATCAAGTTTATCTAGCTGGAGTTGATGGGGGATTAAGGATTTAGGATTTAAGATTTATTGGGGACGTAACAGTATCCAAATCTCACGGTACGATATTATCACAATATGATATTTATTGCGATATTTTAAAGAAGCTAATATAATTGTAGAGGGGACACGTTTTTGCTTTTAAAATACCTTGACAAGATTTTGGTGTGAATTATTACCGTCATAATCCCAAGAATTCAAGTAAAAAACACATCTCTTCATGTTGTCTGCACTGAAATGAATCATGGGATATGTAGTTCTTTATGTTTATAAGCTGTTGCTACTATAAAAACATGAATTTAAGCAAAGGAACTGGCGATTCGATATATTGTGACAGCCCACGATATTATTGTGAGACTTTTGACAATAGGATATCACGATATTTCGGTTATTGTTACATCCCTAGGATTTATACAAAGCTGATTTCTACCACTGCCCTCTCATCTCTCATCATCAAATCCTACCTCATCCTTCCCACCAATCATGTTATTTGTTATTATGTTTAGTTAGTCTCATTATTTGTCTGACATATAGTATTTTGACCAGCTGTATATAAACAGATTTATGTCAAAAAAAAAAAAAAAAAGAAACAATGAAAGTCCCCATAGTTCCCAAATGAGACACAAAATTGTTTGCAAATTATTTTTGACATAGAGAATTACTATATTATTTTTCTTTACCTTATTTTTAACACCAGTCACTTGCTATTTATAAATTTTTATTCTTTTTTTTTTTTTTTTTTTTTTTTTAGAATTTATTTAGATTATTTTATATAATCTGCTCTTTGTTATTATAATATATTGTCATGTGTGAGCTTCTGTGTCCAAATAATTTCCCTTGTGTATCAGTAAAGTTTGTTTAAAGGCCCATTGTGTAACTTTTCTGGAGATGTTATTGCTTTGTCTGAAATGTTCACAGTATGGCATTAAACCTTTCTATCATCATGGAGACCAAACAGGGCCAAGGTACAGGTCAGATCTGTGGAGAGGAAACCCATTCACAGTCAGAATGTCTGTCTAGGTATTTTTGAGTAATAAATCCATCTGCAAATGAAGATCTGTTTAATGTCATATTGTGGAACATTCAAAGCAGGGCAATGACATATCCATAGAAACAAGAAGGTGACAGACTCCCCAACTAAAAAGTTTCATAGTGTACCTTTATGTCTTTTTTCTCCCTTTGCAATTTTTGAACTTTTTGAACAATATCTCAAACTATCCCTCTCATCACTGTTGGTGCATGTATAAAAATAGCATCAAAACTTACTTAGAACTAGTTTGCGACTTTTTTTTTTTCCTGTTCCCTTGTTGTTTTCTGTTGTGCAAGTTTAATTTCACCACTGTTTGTAGCCTTCCTTATTGTTTGCAACAGTGACTGAAGTGTGAAAAGCACAAATGTCCAGCATCGCTAAAACAGAGTAACTCCCACTGCGGTTCAGAGGGATTTTTCTTGTGACTGGCCAAACTGATCCAAGTGCAACTCTTGGCCTTTAAGACTAATGGGGGCGAGAACAAAGAAGAAATATTCGAGTTGGTGGGTAAAAAGACTCGATCGATGAGCCAATTTGGTCCCCGGGCCAATAAGACGGCTCAGCTCCCCGGAGGTTGGTAAACAGTGGGAGAATGACAAAACAGCACACACAAAACTAATTTTTCCAGCGTTTGATCATGTTGTGGTGCCTGGCCAAGCAGCAGATGTAAAAATGAGACCCCAGAGCAGAGAAAAACATGTTTTACACATATTGGACAATGGATAAGAACATTGTGGATGAATGAGGGCAGAAGTAGTGTTGCCACAATACTGAACCAAAAAGTAGATTTTCATGGCATAGGCTGCTACAATAAAATAAAAATGCATATTCTATAACTCGAAGCTGTATAAACTTGCATACTTATTGGATTTAAGCATATTCAGTGATGTGTGTTTGTCTAAGGAGAGAGGGTGTGGCCTAAGAGTTCAATGCTAAGAGACACGGCCAAGGTCAGGAAGGCTGAAACCCGACCACCACTGGGCCAAGAAATATCTGACCGATTTGTCAAAGGTTTTATGGACTGATGAGATGAGAGTGACTCTTGACGGACCAGATGGATGGGCTTGTGGCTGGATAATGTGAGCACAGAGCTCCACTTCGACTCAGACACCAGCAAGGTGGAGGTGGGGTACTGGTATGGGCTGGTATTATTAAAGATGAGCTTGTTGGACCTTTTCGGGTTGAAGACACTTTCTTCAAGCACTGGTACAGGAAAAAATCTGCATCTTTCAAGAGGGCCGTCATTTTTCTGCAGGACAATGCTCGAAGTACTCCACTGCATGGCTAACCAGTACAGGCCTTAAAGATGAAAAAATAATGCCAGTGGTCCCCTTCCTCACCTGACCTAAACCTTATTGAGAACTTGTGGGCCCTTCTTAAATGGGAGATGGTAAAAGAAAACAGTCCACCTCTCTGAACACTGCCTGGGAGGCTGTGGTTGCTGCTTCACAAAAAGTTGATTGTCAACAGATGGAGAAACTGACACACTCCATGAATGGAAGCTTTATGGCCATTACTGAGAAGAAGGGTGGTTATATTGGTCACTTTCTTTAATGCCAGAAACGTTTATTTGTAAATTTTGAGGTGTTTGCTACTCTGAGTGAAAATGGAAAATGTAAATTTTTCATTTAGTTGCATAATAATTGTGCACACATAGATTTTCCAAAGCCAAAACTTCACTTTAACCTTCTTAAATATTCAGGTTTATTAACATTTTAGATTGACCCAGAGCATTGTAGTTCAGTTATAAAATTAATCCTTATAAATATGTACACAGTGTATACAATGCATTAGATGTTGCTCTGTCGAGACAGTCCAGAATGTGCTTCTATATTTGTCCTGCAACCCATCCTATTTAAACTATTTCTATGGCCCTTTATATACGTAAACTGATTATTTTATTATTATTATTTTTTAACTGCCGACCAATCTTTCCCAGTTTGCTGTCTTGGCGGCACGCATGGGTGTATAGTGCCAAGCCTACATCACAACACTGAGTCTTATTTTTTAATAGTCATGTTTATTTATTGCACATTTCTATGCTCCTGTTGTTCTTAAATGTTGCATTCCAACACTGCAATTTTCCCAGTGTGGTACTCTTATCTTATCAGCAGTAGCTCATCCTCTGATCCAAAAGGTCAGTGGTTAAATCCCGCTCTCGACATAAACATTGTTGGTAGACCCACTGACCCACAGGGTGGTGGTGCCATTCCAGCTACCACAGATAAACTGTGTCATTGTGTCCTGGGGCAAGACACTTAACCCACCTTGCCTCCTTTTTTTGTCTGCCTACACTAGTGTATGAACCAGTGAGTGAAGCGTTGAGTGCCTTGAAGGAAAAAAAGCGCTATATAAATGTGACAATTTACCTTTTTCAACATTTCATAGGCTTATAAAAGGTTGATATATGGCAATGTTTGATAAATGATTGGGCGATGGACCTTGTACATATAAAAAGGTCCTAGTTTAATCATTCTCATCTAATCCTGGTTTAGACCTGAATTTAGTCCCAGTTTTATGCGCTGTGTGTGGAAGTGTGAAAGCAGTCTGTGGCAGAATAATACGAACAGAACCAATAATGATGATGAGTAGAGCAAGATATTATCCAACTTGTCTGACTCTCCAATCAATCTTGTCACATAATCTTTGATGAGAAATATTGAATGAGATCCTCTCAGTACAAACAAATGGAGCGATGGGAGAATAGCAGAGGAAATGGGCGGTAGTGGGTGGGTCTGTCCTCATTTCAATTTCAAGCTGTTCCTGTGGGTGTCCCACTGAGCATCATTTTCTCCTCTCCAGCTCAGTCTGCCACTCAGCGCTGGGATAGATGAGAAGAAACTAGGGCTAGCGGTGGGTAACTATTAAAACAACTCTACTCTCTATCATCAACTCAGTCAGGTTCATGTAGTATATAAGCTTAGTGATACTTGTCAAAAAGTAGTAATGAATTACCAATACTCATGTTAAGAATAAATAAATAAATACATAAATAAAGTCTTTGCTTACACAGAGGTATGATCAAAATTGCAATTTGGCCAGGAAGAACATACAGCAGTGGATCAGTGTACAAGGACCTACTGTATAGCAGAGGGCAGGCAGAACATCCAGGCCAATGTTACGGGTCAGATCTGCAGAGAGATGACACTAAGAATGCCTGGTCTTGTCAGATCTCGGAAGCTAAGCAAGGCCACGCCTGGTTTGTACTTGGATGAGAGATCGCTGGGAATACCAGATGCTGCCGTGTTGCGCTAGTGGCAAAAACATGATTGTGTCCTTAGGCAAGGCACTTCACCCACTTTATCTAGTATGAATGTGGTGTGTGAGTCTTAGAGGGCCCGAGCGCACAGATTGGCAGCCTCGCTTCTGTCAGTCTGCCCCAGCTGCGGCTAGAATAGTAGCTTACCACCACTGAGTGTGGAGTGAATGAATAATGCACTGTAAAACGTCTTTGAGCACTATATAAATATGATGGATTATGATTAATCATATGCAGTGGACATTACAGGAAAAGCAATAGAATCTATGGAGATAAGCAGATGATGGACTTCCCACCAAGTCTTATATGAGGTACAGCTCCATGTCTATAAAATATTACACTCAATTTGGATATCCAGCATACTGTATAATGTGTAATGTGAACTACAAACATAAAAGTATATGGCCTTCTTATTCTGGCTGTAAACAACTGCATGTGTCATTTCATAACACCATTGAATATATAGCTAGAAGTACTCGTGCAGTTAAAATCTTATTATTTTTTCGTAAATCCAATTGCTCGATACACTCCCACCTCTTAACTTGCCCTCCCTCTTCTGTACAGCAGCCAAGAAGTACAAGAAGCCTTCAAGGTTGTTTACCTCAGAGAAGTGTGGGCTCCTTTCAAGGCTGCGTGATGAAGTATTAATTATATTTGAAATCTGCCGGGGCGAGACCACATACGCGCTCACTCTGCCACCTGATTTTACCCCCAATTAAAGCTGAACTGCGCGGGGCAATTTGGCACCGTCGTGTCTCCCAAGGGTGGCGTGTCGGGTGCCATAGCATTGAGTAGAATTGTGTTTTGAGGAAACAGTCCCACCCTCCCAGAAGCCTTCCTCGAACGACGCGCGGTAGGTGCTGTGTTTACTCACCCTCGCCTAATAATTCAATTACGCCCGATTATGTGCATATACATTGGGGTGTGCTTAGGTGTTTTTCTATGCGTCGGACTATACTGGGAAATTAAACCAAGCCCTGCGCTCATTATACGGGAACATTAGTCATTCACTCCGCCCAAATGTTCAACAGAGCACCAGCAGGAATTCCATTTTTAAAAACAGCACAAGCATATTATTATTATAGCCATATGTCACTAGGGCTCCCACTGATCAAATTAATTTCTTTTTTAGGAAAACTAAGATTGATGATTGCTCATAATTTGGTGTAATAATTTGTCATATAAACTCATTACTCTTACGCTTTATGATGTATTAAATGCCCAGTATCTAACTTTCTGGAGGTGGAGGTGCATGATTGAATGGAAAAAGAAAGTTAAAACCACGCTTCAAAACATTCTCCTTACACTTTCCCTCCTCCAGGCCAAATAAGTGTTAGGTAGGGCACATGTTTTTCTGTGCCGTAAAAACAACCAAAATGACAAAAACGCACTTTAGCCTTCTCTTTGGCTGAAAAGTTTCATACTGTGTGTTTAACTGTAGGATTGCAAAAAAGTTAGAAATGTTAGATAAAAAGTCAAGTTTGAATAGTCATGAGTCAGTTACTCATACATACTCGGTGATAAAGGGTAAATAGTCACATTTTTATATAGAGATTTTCCACCTTCAAGGCCCTTCATGAACATATACACACACACTACTACATGAATGTTCAAATACACTCGGGGTGCGGTGGGGTGAAAGTGTGAATTTTGTTATAATTTTGTATCTTTGCTATTTGAACTTATATAAATTACTGTGAATTACAAAAACTGAGATGGAATTGTTTGAGTAAATTAATAAATGTACTTGTTTTAATATATTTCCACGGCAACTAGCTCTTTCATTTACAGACTGCAACTATTTATATACTTGAGAGAAGAGACTCCAGTAAACAATCTTTTCTGCTATTACAAGCAATCTCTCAGTGACATATTTTGCATTTCTGTTAACAGTTAAATATCTATATGCTATCTATGACCTTGTATAAAGAGTTCGCTGAATGAGTTTAAATCCATGTATGTCCTTCTATAGTTAGAACCTTCCCCGGTGTATATACACACGGAAGCTGCTTTGTAAGACATGTATGCGCCTGCTACGTTTTCTAATATCAGATAACGGACTTCTTTCAACTCTCTGAAATTGTGGGTTAAGTATCTTGTCCAAGGGCACATTACAGTCATTTTAGGGAAAGCAGATGGAAAAAAAAATCTCTAGGAAAACAGATTTTGGGAACTTTTCAACAGCTGGATGCTAGGAGTGTCACGATATCCAAGTCTCAATATCCAGGTATGAACTTCACAGTACGATATTTATTGCAATGTCGTAGGAAAGCTCATGATATGATGGGGAGTCTCACGATTAGGGATGTAGCAATATCCAAATCTCTCAGTACAATATTTTCACGCTATACATCTCACGATACCATATTTATTACGATATTTTGTGGAGGCAAACAAAACTGTTAATATGCAACTTTTTCCTCTTAAAATGCCTTGACAAGACTTAATCCAAAGAATTAAGACTTAAAAGTGCTTAGAACTGTTATTTCTTCTTTTAGTCTACACTGAAATGAAGGATCATGGACTATGTAGTTCTCTCTGTCTTTTTTTAGCTGTTGCTGCACCATAACTCTTAATTTAAGCAAAGAGACTTGTAATTCGATATATTGTGAGAACTTTGACGATACGATATCACAATGTTTTGGTTATTGTTACATCCCTACTGTATGCATTTCACATTATTCCCTAAAATGACTGTATATAAACAGCACTGTGTATACTGATTTTGCACAAAGCACTTTTTGTCTGCTAACGTTTATAATGAGCAATTTTTGTGAACTGAAATTATTTTGTGAACTACTATTTTCAAAAGGGACTCTTCTGAAGCGGCTGTTTCTTTTAACCTGTGAGAGTATTCACTAAAAAGACCCAAGTCAAATAAAACTTAAAAATGGGCACATCAAACACGATACTCCTTCATTTGAAATTCTGTGTATTCCTTTTTTTAAGTTTGGAGAATTTTATGAAAAGAATGTCTGATGTGTGCACATGGACCCTATTATGATGGAAGGAAATACTAGCACAGGGTGGAAGTTGAAATGATATTTTAGATGAAGGAATATTATTTTTACTTAGGAATACAATAATAATGCCAAATCCTTCCTCTATCGAACGGGATGGTTCAGGAGGAGTTTGAAAGGTCAATCTTTTCAGACAGTGTTCACATTCATCTGCATTCTGAGGTGCTGCTTGGATATTTCCTGAACTGGAGATATAGAAAATTATTTCATTCCACAACATTCCATCAAACTATTCCTCATAGTTTTGTGTTGTTGAATCAATTAATTGTAATTGAGTGAGCTGCCTTGTGGTTGATGGGCACAGGTTTAACCCACTGTGCCACAGGCTCCCTCACATATTGTATGTTTAACTTTTAATGAAATAAAAATATTTTTCATTTTCAACGGTCACTTTTATCTTAGCCCTGTCACAACATTAAATATACTATAGCTAATTTTGAGGACTGTGTTTTAATTAAGGTTAAGGAACCGTATTTTTCAGACTATAAGATACACTTAAAATCCTGTAATTTTCTCAAAAATCAGCAGTGCGCCTTATAATACGGTGTGCCTTATGTATTATGTATTCTGGTTATGCTTACTGACCTCGAACCAATTTTATGTGATTAAAAATCTGCCAAAATGTTTTAGTACAACTTTAGTAAACTATGAAGCAGCACCGCTTGATGAATTGTCGGAGCATTACAGCTACCGTAGTCAGGAGCCTTGCAGAGTAAAGGGCAAAGTATAGTTCTTTTATTATGTTTGTTCATTGATTTTTTTATTATTATTATTTTAATTAATTTATTCTATTAGTTTCCTTATGGTTGAAAAATAATTTTGCAGATTTTTTTTTTAAGTAAAATGTTTTACATTGCTATGTGAAGCACTTTGGAAACTGTTTTGTTTATAAAATGTGCTATACAAATAAAGTTGGATTGGATTGAATTGGATATTTCTGCTTTGACACACACTGCTGCCATTGCCTTGTTGCCATAGTTTTTGATTTATGGATCTGCGTCGAGGTCTATGCGCTGCAAATGTACGCAAATGTTGCATTAAGCACATTATTACTCAATGTATATTTGAGTCCTTCTCGTAGGAAATAAAAAAATAATAATTTAATTATCCCCCCACATTCACATTCATAATACACATTTACCAAGACAAGGAGGCAACGCCGGGCGAATTACGCCACTATTTGCCAATGGATCATGTATGCCTGAGCTAAGGGATCAGTCTCAAGTGTCGTCCGTTTATTTTGTTTAATGCGCCTTATAATCTGGTGCACCTTATGTAGGAAAACAAACAAGAGACTTCAACATTATTGTTACTGCGCCTTAAAATCCAGTGCACCTTATAGTCTGAAAAATACGGTATCCTTAATTTAATATACTTAATTTAATGCTAAGACAACTTTAAGAATCAGGACAGTGAAGTAGGCAGTTGTTTCCACATGGTTATCAACACACTCCACCCATACAGTCGTTTCTCTCACTCTGATATAACAGTGATGACACCTGTCTGGGATAGTTGCCAGTTGTTTCTACATGGTTCTAACTCAACCTGATGACAAAAGGGGGAAAAAAAGAGTCTCATAGGAAGCTACTTATATATGGTTCTCATACAACAAAGTGCCATTTAACTTAAGTGATATCCTCCTTTGTTATTTCTCAAATGAAAACTTGAGAAATAACACTTGCAGTGTAAACTGGCATAGTGTGAAGGGCATTTCCCTGAGCTAAAACTCCCTTATAGCACCTTTAATGTACTATGCTCAAAACCACTGGATTGTAAAGGATTGAACAAAATAAGATATACATCGAAAATAAAGATGCCCTAACCCTAACCTTTAAATCCAAAACAATATAAGAAGTTTAACCTTCATGGTTCAAAGCGTCAGTTGGAAGTAATACTGGAATCTTTCAGTCAAATCTCCCCAGAAATATCTAAAGCAAGAAAGAAACCTATATCATAGAGCGCATAAAAAGTCTAAACCGTCAAATCAAAATTCATTGTGTTTTTCTGCATCTCCGCTGGAGTGTAAAGATTTCCACTCTGTGCCAACTTGAGAAAGGCACATAGCACGCACAAATGCACACCGAGCTCTGCAATGACTCCTCGGGGGCACAAAAAGTAGCTTAAGAACAAAGAAAAACTCTAATATGTTTTAACTAACTGCCGTGTTGCCATTCCAGTCACACGCAAACCCAACAACACAAGGCGCATTGTAAATTTGCAGCTAGCCAAGAGTAGCGCATACTAATTTCCCCTTTCCTGATTAAAAGCAAACTCGGTGCACTATGGTGGAAAACATAATCGTATGCAGAATTGGTTATATTTCTATCAAAGCGCGTAGCGGGGGTTCTAGTAGCTCTCAACGGGAGGTGTGACGGTATATGAGATTAGACACCCATTGCACTCTGGGATAAAGACACTATTTATGATGGATAAGTGGTATGCTCTTGCTCCCCATGTGGCTGGATCCGGGGGCGCGGTGACATTTAAGAGAAAAGTGGAGATGAATGGATAGAGGGAGGATGAATGAGTGAATGAGAGAGATGAGAGGAGAAGGAGGAGGAGGGAGCGCCCGCAGAGCACGTAATCACCATCAGTCTGAGCGGCCGGGTCTGGATCGATATGTGTGGTCACAGGGCAGAGAGGAAAGGGGGAGTAAAAGGAGAGGAGAGAGTGACAGAGAGAAAGAGAGGTTGTGGTGATGACAAGAGATAATATGAAATCACCTGAAAAGGGTACTGGGAACTAGAATCATATACAGCAATAATAATTTATCATTTATTTTTATGGGATACTGTACAACTGAGCCTACCCCAACCACAGTAGAAGAGTATGAAGACACATTTTAATTTGTATATATGTTTTGTTTTGTTTTTATAAACCAGTGGGTTACAATTACAGAATCTTTAGTTGTTGAACTTTGATTGAAAATGAAAATCTCAATAGATTTTCTAATACAGAAAATGGTTGGCCGTTGTATCTAGTTAATATTTGCATTTTTAGGGCATTGTGTAACTCTTTTGGTGGAGGGTCTGCCATCTGCTTTTCTCCGTGGAGATGTTACTGCTTGGTCTGAGATGTTTCACAATATGGCATTAAACCTTTCTATCATCATGGAGATCAAACTGGGCCAAGTTACAGGTCAGTTTTGGGCTATAAAACAACCTGCAATTGAATAAATGTAAAAGAATTCGACGCAGAGCAATGACAAGTTACATAATGCAACTTTTTAATATATTTGCCTTCAATCTCCTAGTCAGGCTGGCACCACCTAGTGCTCAGTTTCATTTCTCTCCAGCGAATAGGTCAGGAATCGGAATACAGTAGATGGTTTGCAAGAACCCCGGAAGTGCGAGTCTGGACACCAGCCAATCAGAGAAGAGCCATGCATTTTGTGGTGGCAACAATTCCCGAGATCGAGGATTTAAAGCCAGAACAAAGAGCATGTTTGGTGAATTTTATCAAAGGGAAAGACAGGATTTGGTGCATTACATATGTCACGACCAAATAGCAGCGATTGGTTAAATAAAAAAAGTACCTGCCTACCATCGAGCGAATGAATCCTA
This sequence comes from Boleophthalmus pectinirostris, assembly GCF_026225935.1. Taxonomy (NCBI): domain Eukaryota; kingdom Metazoa; phylum Chordata; class Actinopteri; order Gobiiformes; family Gobiidae; genus Boleophthalmus; species Boleophthalmus pectinirostris. The sequence continues at coordinate 12,755,396 of NW_026571140.1, forward strand.
ATGCTGTGAGGTCAGACGGTTTCCACGAAGTGAAATCGGCTGATGAATCAGGCTATCAATCTCCATCATAGGCAGATATTTTGTTCGGTCTCACCACTTTAAATGATCAAGCAAACAACAAAGTTTGATTTGAATGTGAATGTGACTATTCTGCTCCTTTTAAGGTTTGTCGTGAAACAAGGATAGGTATTATTTTCCATCTCCATCATTCATACTATTCCCATGTAGAGCAGTACAATCTGGAGCCAGAAATTTTATTTTTAGTCCAGTCATTTATTTTGGGGTAGATTATCAAAATTGGTCATATATATTGACAGACCCTATTGGCCATTGGCTGCTTTGAATTCTCAAAAAAAAAATAGCATATAGTATATACATTAACACTCTACAAAATTACTCTTTCTAAATGTAAAATGCATTGTGTAACTTTTCTGCTGGAAATAGTATTGCTTTGCCTCAAATGTTTCACAGTATGACATTAAACCATTCTATCTTCATGAAAACCAAACCAGACCAAATTACAGGTCAGATCTGTGGAGATGCGACCTTGCTCACAGTCAGAATGCCTGTTTTTCGAGGGATTTTTGAGTTATAAACGCACCTGTAATTGAATAAATGTAAAGCAGAGCTGTTTAATATTCCAGGCAGAGCAATGACATCTCCACAGAAATAAGCAGAAGATGGACACTCCACCAGAAAACTTACACAAAGCATCTTTAAGATAGAATAAGTAGTGTCTAGCCTTGGTAAAGCTGTAAAGCTGTATAAAGTGGATCTTACCTCCAAACGTATGTATTCATTTGTTCCTTGGAGATCAGGCTTAGGATCGTGCTGCTGTGCTTGCGAGTTCGGACCAGGACTTGAACAAATGTCCTTCGAGGAGGCAGCAGGGACGTCAGCTGGTAATGGACATGGCTGTTCCCGTCAAAGGAGTACTCCGGGGCCACTGCGAAGCACAAATCGTGTCAAAATACTGCAAAATAGTTCTTTGATGCAAAATTTTCGAGGACATCTCACTTTAAAGCAACCTCAAAAGACTTGGCGGCAGGGCTCATATGCAAAGGACACCCGATTGAATATGTATGGGTGGTTTAGCTCATCTTTTCGCAGACTCGTGTTAGAAAGTGGATTTTTGTGCACGCCGAGGGAGAATAAAATTGCATATCAACGTTTTTTTTTTTTTTTAAGTCATTCTTCCATCTTATGGCATATGCAAGTCAAATTACACCCGCTATATCGCTTTGTCTCCCTCTGTCTCAGTTCAGTGTGTCAGACTTATCTCTTCATCCACTCTCAAATCTCTACGGTTCCGATTAGCTAGAATTCACACCAGCTATATATAATAAAATGGTGTAATTTACTGGTGCGTTAAAGGGGCATTGCGCAACTTTTCTGGTGGAGGGTCCGTCACCCGCTTGTCTCGATGGAGATGTTATTGCTTTGCCTGGAATGTTCCATGGTGTGATATTAAACAAATCTATCTAGCATTTGTTCATTGCCGGTGTTTCTATTCCTCAAAAATACAATAACCCTCTCTGTTAAAAGGGTTGCCTCTCCATAGATCTGACCTGTAATGTAGTCTATAGTTGTCTCCCTTGAGATAGAGAGGTTTGATCTCTACTGTGGAACATTCCAGACAAATGAATACCATTTCCATGAAGACAAGCAGAAAAGTTGCGCAATGCAGATTTAATATGTAAAAAAAACTAAAACGGCAAGTGGTACATTGCATAGTATATACTGTAAAATACTAGACAATAGCTGGGCGTTCATTTGCTTCAATCACTTAACAGACCAGGCCATTATTTGAGACCAGGCTTCAATTTGGAGCAGGCGATTAATTCCTTCTTCACAAAAATCTTGCTCAGCAAAACTGGGAAAATATGGTAGTCAAATTCTTTAACCAGTACGACTATAATTTACAGTTTTTACGACATGTCTTGGAGGAGGCGTTGCCATTATACGATGGCCTAGGGACTACTTTGCCTACCTTGTCGGCACAATTTCTGCTACCTCATCCCGTGCCTTTCCTTACCCCTTTGCCACAACTTTCCTCTTACGTCACAGCAGCTATGATGGCCTTGCTGCTTCCTCCGAATTGCCAAACTGAAGTAATAAACTACTTTCATTTCCTGCCTATGTTACGCCATGATTCTTTTTTACGTCACTTCAAAATGGGGATTTCACAGCAACGTCATCTGATCTGCCACTTTTTCATTGAAGGTGAGGGTGATCCGATGCAGCGCAGAGAATATAGCCTATCCATTCATTCACACAACCAGTCTGGTAAAGGCAGGACTGAACTGAAGTCAAAGTGCTACTATGTCGGCTGTAAACATCATGCTCTCTATGGTGTCACTGCACTAATCATGATATCTTGGTTAAATAAAGCAGAAAAAATGGAAAATGGGAGTTTGAGCAGCCTCCTCGGCAATAGCCAGAATGACTGCTGGGGGTGTCGGCATAGACTATTTTCTATACAGATTCTGCGTTTATTTGGACAGGCGGTGATTTATCAAAATAAACACCTGCACCCAGCGTTTAAAGGGACCCGGCGGTTAACTGAAACCTGGCTATTATTTGGTATTTTACAGTATAGAGAAATATTGAGTACATTCAACCTGGAAGACAGTGTTTCCTTCCTGAATCCTACTTCTTGTCACCTGCATGCCAGATTCAGCCAATCACAGTTTCTCAAAGAATCATCTCTCAAGTCATTCTAAAAACACTCTCTCTTTCCAATTCTTCTTTTTTTTCTTTTTTTTTTCAAATCTATTTGCTGCTACTTTCTACTGTTCAGTGACCATAGCAGGAGCAGCTGCATCTTCGTACACTCCATAATCTTCTCTTCACAAGTATCAATGTCTAGACTTGCCTGGGGTCGAGATTACCCATGCCTCCAATACTATATAAAGATGTCAGTCTGTTTAATCTCGTTCAGATCTCAGAGTTCCGATGGGTGAGTGACACCCATATGTGTCAGGGATACACATGGTCCGTTTGTATCAAAATAAATATGGCTGCTTATGGACTTTGACTTAGACACAAGGGAAATTACTTGGACACAGTAGCTCACAAAATAACAAAAGCGAAATGGTAATAAATTCTGAATAAGTAGCAAAAATAGAAAGCGACTGGTGTGAAATGAGGCATAATTATATAAATGTGTATGCGCAAGTAAAAATAAAATATAATATAGGAATAAAGTCATAAAAATATAAAGAAAAGGAAAAAGGGAAAAAATCTGTTTATCTGAGGTGAGAGAAATGTAGTCTTGTTTGTAAATGATAGGTCATCGATGAGTTTCACATGCGTCATTGAAAAACAGAATCATTCTGGATGATGTTTAGATGATAATAATAATAGTAGATCTATTCCACTGACTACAGTACATGCTAGGGTCTACTTTATTTTCTGTCACTTCAGGTTTAATTAAGTTCAAAGTTATTATTTCTCTCCCATGTCCATTCAATGCTCTTGACCTAAAAGAAAATCAGATTTAAAAATATTATAATAATGAAATGTTTTTCTTTTTTATGAAGAAAATAAAGCCTGAAGCAGCTCATAATTGAGATACTGAATGCAGAAATGTAGAGAGGACTAAGTGGGCCAGGCTACAGTTCACACTCCAAAATAGACTCTTGTGAGCTTTAAGCCATGTTAGAATGTTCAAAACATCATCAAAACCATATCTGCTGTATTTTGTTTTCATTTATATGTTTGAATAACCCTTTAGCACTAGTACTGTCTAGATCTCCAAAGCTCACAATCCTCTTATCCACCTTGTGATGTCATGAAGCAATAGTTTTCAAGTTAACAGCTACTTTACCTTTTGTTTAGTAGAGACTGGAAATTCCAAATTGAAATAATCCAAATGATTATGAAGGTGTTTGGAGTTTAAAAGTACAGTAAAGAAATTCCTCTATTACTACATGACTACTACATCACAAGGCGTAACAAAAGTGTATTCCATTTGAGAAAACTCTAAATATGCAGAGTTTGTATGTTAGACATGTGAAACAAAACACAACTCCAGGTATGCTCACAAGAAACCATTATAACATAGATCAGAAGCAATACGGTCCCTTTAAAAATCTGAAACAGGCCCTTTAAATTACTAGAAATACTGTGAAATACAGTAAACACTGCTGTAAATAAAATGTAATATTCTCCCTCTTTTTAATTATTTCCAATATTTCCAGTAATGTCTTAGAATTTATTATGAAAAGTTCCATCTAAAATTCTGTTCCAACACGCCTCTATTTCTCAACTGCGTATGAATCAAATCTACTGGACAAATTTGAAACGCTTGCAGCAATTTCAATAGTGCTTACATCTGCTTACCCGGCAAAACAGCAAAACCGCCTTTAAATCCATACAAACCGTGCCTTTAACTAATACCCCCATACGTATGACTCACAAGCCCATCCACGAACAAACTGCATTGGAAACTCCATTTAAACTCCCCGTAGCCGTACTCTGCTTGAATCCTATCGGGGTGGGTGGGTTTGTGATGTTACACGCTCCCCGGCTATAAACAAGAGTGCGCTGGATGCTACGGTCAGCACAAACTCTCTCTGGACGTGAACTCCTCCATCTGAAGAAAGTGGAGAGTGGGTGAGGAGGGGTCATTAAAAAGCCCATCTCATCCGAACAGTCTGCAAAGCACCTTTAGAGCTATAACAGGGCCAAAGCACCGCCTGCCAAGGATCTGAATGTGGCCGCTAACAACAATTACAAGGCCATAATGAAGGCGCCTCGGAGGTAGCACTCCACAATATGAAGTGCTCTAGTTGTTTACGCGCGGGCAGAGCGAAGTGGACACCTGCGGAGGGAGGATGGGTCAGGGTAAGCTGTGTGTTTACGGGGATGTTATGGGGATGATTTAAAGGCAGGCGTGTGATTAAAAGGATGACGCTTATGTATTTGTAGTAGTAAGTGAGTAAGCAGACACACTAACTGGGCCAACTCCGCGCAAACAGTGAGAGATTCAGGACTACATTCATACCATACTCCATACAACTGTACAACACGCAATGATGGAACAGATAATACTACCTACAACTGTACAACAACGCACCTTTATGTAACAGATAATACTCCCTACAATAGCAAAAGGAGAAATTCAATTGGATACTTCCATTTATCTGCCTGCAGGGAGGAGCTAACTATACTGAAATTACTCTGAAAGTACCACACCTACTTGTTCACAGTTTCTGCTTGTTAGCTAGGCCTATTGCACGGCCTAGCGCCGAGTCTGCACCTGTTTTTAATCACTCCTAAAAATGCACAGTTTTTCACTTTTTTTAATAAGTGACATGTACATTTCTTTTTGTTGAGTATCTTATTGTTTTCTATGTTTTAGTAGTTATATTGTGTTTGTATTGTGTATTGTGTTGTAATGCGATTGTCCTTGTCTGTTTGTGTACAGCTGTGTAGTGCTGTGTAGTTTTTAAAGTGCTTTATAAATAAAGTTGGTATGGTGTTGAACTTGCACTGAGTGTGGGGTCATATTAGCATAATTATGGCCAATTCAGGGCCATTATGTTTGCGTTCACACCTCCAAGCCTGACCTGACCATCTCTTATTGTTTTCTTCATTTATTTTGATTTAGGTTTGAGGATAGAGTTGTAAATAGGAGATAGATGAAGTCTGAGTCCTCCATTTCTGTTTAAAGAAGGATTGTCCTTCTAACAAAAATAATTTAAATCCCCTCTCAAACCAGTTCTTTTTTCTGGCTAAGATCTGTACCTCACCATCCTCAAGGAGTGGCCTGTAGCTTTTAGATGAGGATGTACAGCAGACTGAGGTCCACTATTGCTCTCTCATATGTGTTGGTACATCCTCTTGTGGAATGGCTGTTTCGTTTCTCAAGTGTAGCGCTCACTGCAGTCTTCACTACACTGAATGGAGTAGACCACACTGCATTGTTTGTGGCTCAGTGTTTTGTCCTTTGGGTGGACCAGTTTCTGTCTTAAAGTGTTTGTAGGTTTGAAATAGACTGAGATCTCATGTTGTCTGAAAATCCTCTGTAGTTTTTTCAGAAACACCAGCCAAGTAAGGAATAGTTACACCCTTTCTCCTGGGTTCTGATTCTCTGTTGTCTTGTATTTGAGCTCTCTTTGTTTTATTAAAAGCCCATTTCAGATATCCACAAACAGAGAGGGCTTTCTGCACATGTTGTTCTTCTTTCTCCTTTCCCTCTGTGCTTGTAGGAACCACTTGGGCCCTCAGTCGTAATGTCCGAATAACTCCAAGTTTGTGCTGCAGTGGGTGGATTCTACCTGGACGACTAAGGGTTTTTATACACATACTCCCTACAACTCACCCTTATGTAACAGATAACCATATGTCCTATCAATCATTATTTCATCTTTGCACTGTTTCTCCTTATGACTGCCTGTGTATAGCTGAGATATATTTGTATTACTACTGTATATTTTTATATTTTATTTTTACTTGTACATATACATTTATATAACTATGCCTTATTTACACACAGTCTCTTGTCATGTTTGCTACTTATTTTGAATTTATTATTACCAGTCATATTTTTACTCTTTGTTGTTATAATATATTGTGGCGTGTGAGCAACATATCTCTGGATCACATCAACAGAAATAACAGGCAAACATGTAAGCGAGTTCTGATTAAAATATTAAGATGCTAAGATTCCGAATTAAAATGGAGTATTCATCCACACCTACTTTGGTCCTATATTACTCAAAATTGACTCTTGTGAGCTTTAAGTCATGCTAAAATGTTAATACCTCATAAAAAACATACCTGGACTTGTGTTTTGTTACAGTCACACATGTCTTATTTTTCATTATTCTGAAAACCATTTAATGAGGCTCACTGTGGAACATTTGTGGATTCAGTAGTTCGTATGGAAGTTAAAAAGGAATACTTTAACGTCTTATATTACACAAAATGGACTGTGAGCTTTAAGCCAAGTTAGAATGATATTACCTCACCAAAACCATGCCCGAGAGTTGTGTTGTGTTCCATTCACAAATGTTTGAGTAATCCTTTATTATTGGGCTGTCTACATCTCCAAAGCTCAAAATGCTCTGTTCCACTTTACAATATCATGTAGCGGTAGTTTTCAATTTAACAGTTACTTGTTACCTTTTGTTCAGTAGAGATTGTCAATTCCAGGGCTGAAATGATCCAAATGCTTCTAGTGAAAGTGAAATTTAACAGCACAATCAGACATCCTGTATGACATCAAAAGGAGGACCAAAGTGTTTTCAAATTGAGAGAAGAAAACAGGATAAATTGTGCAGGATTTGTGCGTTAAGCAAGTGTGAATGAAACAGGAAACAACACAACTATGTGTATGGTTCTGACGAGGAAACTACATTATAACATAGATCAGACAAAAATGTAATACGGGCCCTTTAAATACTATATTCTAAAATATCATCACTGTTGGGCAAGTTACTTCAAAACTGTAATGCATTATTTATTACTTGTTACTGTAATTTCAAAGTAATTTCTTACATTACAATAATACTGCATTTAAAATGTAAGGCATTGCATGACTACTGCATTACTTTTAAGTTACTCTCACAAAAATAACTGTTGCTGATTGTCAAATAATAATCAGCAAGCGAAGATGCCGGACTTTTGCACTGTATACGGACTGAACCAAGACAGAACCAGTACTGAACGAGGAGGACTAAACCAGGACTGAACAGAACTAAACCAGGTATAAATCAGGACTAAACCAGGTCAAAACCAGGACTAAACCAGGTCTAAACCAGGACTAAACCAGGACTAAACCAGGACTAAACCAGGACTAAAGCAGGACTAAAGCAGGTCTAAACCAAGTCTAAACCAAGGCTAAGGTAGGACTTAAACCAGATCTAAACCAGGACTGAACCAAGACTAAACCAGAACTGAACCAGGACTAAACCAGGTCTAAACCAGAACTGAACCAGGACTAAACCAGGTCTAAACCAGGACTAAGGTAGGACTAAACCAGAACTAAGGTAGGACTAAACCAGGACTGAACCAGGACTAAACCAGGACTATTCTTGGACTAGGACTTGGAATCTAGGCCCGCCTCTGAGAGAACCCCATACCCGTGGAGCAGGGTGTCTGCAAAATGCAATCTGGCGTCAACTGAGATTACCCCCGTAGAGCGTGGCGCTCTGTGCTGGTTCTTTCACCCGCGGTTACCAGACGGTCTACACGGGCACACCTCTGGGCCCTCCTGACATTCAGAACTGTAACAATGCCGTTTCACCGCTGTTGATATTGCGGTGATTTTAACGAATTTGTATGAAGAAAAACGAAAAACCCAGTTCAATCCAGGTTAAAAATGCATTGTAACATAACAGATTACAGTAATTTGTTACTTTTATAACACGTTACACTATTATATTAGTTATTTGTTTTCCTTGTAGTATATTTATTATTACAGTAGTCTGAGAATGTAAATGGCTCAATTGGTACGAAGATAATTTAAACCATTTCTTTTCTCAGTATTTTGCCAGTTTGTTATAAATTGTTCTATAAATGACTACTTTGCATTTGAAGGTAGTGTAGCGTGCGCTCCAACTGATTCAACTGAACTACAATCCCAATTTAATTTTTGACGCCAGTATCCAATTTACTGAAGACAGCTTTACAATCTGGGAACCCAAAGCAAGGAGTTCAGTTTGCTCATTCTACTTTCTGACTGAACTCAAAATCTTTCATATACTACTTATATACCTCTTTAAACATAATATAGGTTTTAGCCTTTCCAACAGAGTACAAAACCACCCATTTATGCACGAAGAATATTGAGCTGTGGAGTGCACATAAAAAGGGTTGCCAACTGTGAAAGAAAATATACCCAACCAGAATCATTTCATCTTCTGAATTATAACAAAGTGAGCACCTTGTTAAGCGTTATATTCTGCGGGTAACAGATCTCCAGCTGGGACCATTTATGTTGTATGCAATTTAGTTTAACAAGGCGTTCATTATGATTGCCATTAGAAATATACTGCCTTCTCTGATTGCCTTACAAAAAGTCAAAGCAGTTATCTCTTGTTTATGCGCACATCTCCTAAGTCCCAAACGCAGAAGAAACAACCAAATAGCAGATGGCGCTGTTTTTTTAATTATTTTTTTTATTTTAATATTAGAAAATTATAGAGAGAGTTTTTACATGCCAAGATTGTGTACTTAATGTTTACAAGGAGTCTTAATAGTAAATCCAGTTAAAGCAGTTTATTTTAATACGGCTTTGAGTGCATGTAAAAATTGTTGCAAATGGTTAAGGAAAATGTAGTGTTTGCACGGCAGAGGCCACATTTTATATTTTGAGTTCAAGTATTATTATTTTTTTCATTACTAGGCTATTGTTAAAGGCCATGTAATCAATTTATCCAATGTATTTGAAAAAAAAAAAAAAAAATCATCAGGTACATTGTGTAAGTAGCTTTTGAGGTCAAAGTATTTCCATTCCGTGTACTGTCCTGATTATGAGACAATAAAATGCTTTATAATTAAAGGGTACACCTTTAATTATAAAGCATTTTACTGTCCCATAATCAGGAAGTGCATATTAGCATTCTAGTTGTTATAGCTTTATTATGATAGCAAAACTGGTCTATGAGTGTTATGAAAAGCAATTAATCACTAGTCAAAATTATGAAGCATGATGTATTGCTACTAGGGATGTAGCAATAACCGTAATATTGTATCATCAAAAGTCTCACAATAATATCGAATTACAAGCTCCTTTGCTTAAATGCATGTTTTTATAGTAGCAACAGCTTATGAACATATGGAACTACATATCCCATGATTCATTTCAGTGCAAACAACACAAAGAAATATGTTTTTTACTTGAATTCATGACGGAAATAATTCACACCAAAAGCAGAAACGTGTCTTTCCTATCTACATATACATTAGCCTGTCCAAAATATTACAATAAATATTGTACCATGAGATGCATATCATGATAATATCGTACCGAGAGATTTGGATATTGTTACATCCCTAATTGCTACAGAGAAATATTGCCATAAACAATACTGAAAATACTTTAGGTCAGTAACACAAAGTAGGAAAAGCCCAGTAAATAAATACATTTGTAAATAGATAGTATCATTAAAAAGGCTGAGATGCAACAAATATCTTATATAGTTTTACATAAAAATCTGAAAAATCTCCTCACTATTGCAAAGATAAATACTGAGTCCCAAAATACATTCCAGCAGTTCCAGGTACTATATATATATTATAGCATATACAATAAGTCACTATAGTTATTATCGTGACAGGCCTGGATATTAGGAAATTTGGAATGCATAAGATAAGTGAGGATAAACCCCGGGACCACTGCAAACTGTTTAAAAGGAACGACAATAACAACATTGGATAGTTGGTGAATGACTATAAACTGAATTAAAAATGTCAAACCAATTTCTTCAATAAATTCCTAAAAAAAAAACACATTAGTGATTTTTAGGAAAGCACTTTAAAATTACAAATCATCAGTTTTGTTTTTCCATCCCACCAGTTGAGTCACACATAGTAATTACTCTACATGAATCACTGAGAAAAAAGTACAGATAGCTTCTAAATCACACATGTACTTAAATAATGGCACTGTATTTAAAATGTGCTTGATAAAAATATAGTAACAACCCGATTTGGAAATGCTCAGTTCTTACACTTGTATTTCTGTCATTGTCTATCAGGCTGAGTAAAAAGTTTGAAATAAAAAGTAGTCTCACCTTCCTCACACTGGTGCCCCGTGTAGCCTGGAATACACTGGCAACTGAAAGATCCCCACTCTCCATGGCAGCGCCCCCGGTGGCCACAGGAGGGGTAGCCCATGTTGACACAGCTGCTGTCGGTGGTGATGCAGCCCGGAGAACTGGACTGGGAGTCGGCCGGAGAGCCCAGGTCATACAGCTGAACAGGACATAGACAATAGAAAGTTAGTTAGTGGTTTATGACAAAAGTTTCAGGGTTGTGCATTCTTGAAGGTGCACTGTGTAACTTTTCTGGTGGAGGCGCCGTCAAAGGCTTTTCTCCATGGAGATGTTATTGTTTTGTCTGGAATGTTTCACAGTATGGTATTAAACCTTTCTATCTTCATGGAGACCAAACCAGACCAAGTTATGGGTCAGATTTGTGGAGAGGCAAACCATGCTCAGAGTCAAAATGCTTGTTTTTTAAGGTAATTTTGAGCTATAACACCACCTGTAATTGAATAAATGTAAAGTAGAGCTTTTTAATGTCATACTGTGGAACATTCTCTCCAGAGCAATGACGTATTCATAGACACAAGCAATTGATGGACTCCCAACCAAAAAGTTACACACTGTACCTTCAAATATAAATATGAATTATCAAGTTAAAGTGGGACTAAACTTCTCCCACAAACACATTTCAAACAGAGCTGTTAAACTGGGCGCAACTAAAGAAGAGAGGGGGGGGTCCAGAGGTATAAGGAACGGTGTGATTGGTTGAACAGGTATCTACACTCTAAACTCCGCCTCTGCAGCCAGGTGGTTGCACTCAGAAACCCCTGGCTGTAATCACGGCAGTTTTTTGAGATGTCACCAACTACTTGAAAGTGCAGAGGCCATTGAGGGCAGTGCAAACTTAAATTTAGCCATTTTTAGAATTTCACTAAAGTAGCAAAAAATAACTAGAGACAATAGATAATGCTAAAAACACCACATATTCAGTTAATTAGCAAACAAACAAACAAAAAAAAACATCACATACAACTATGCTAACATTGTTAATGTAATATTTTATTATAATTTTTTTCATGTAATATAGTTCTTTTTCCGCAGTGCAAATAGTTGTAAAAGATGCTCTTAAAGTAAAAATAAGACAACTATGTTCTGTAAACATCTAATTATAAAACGTTTTTGTTCTCGAACCAGGACGTAAGGCTGGTAAGCTGTTGGCAAAAGGAAAAGTTGTGAAAAGCATTAACTCATTCTAATTTATAATTAGGATGTGCGTAATGTGATAGGAAAGCGTGGAATAAGTTTTGACCCGCTGAAAACTTTTTAATATGACCTAGTTCTGTTTTTCATGTTTTTAGTAAAAATCAGATACAGCACTAACTAATAAGACAGAGAATGAATTCATTTCAAGCCTCCTTAAAAATAACTACACAGTAACTAAGTAACCCTATTTCCTAGCATCTGAAATATAACTTACACTTCTGTGGTTCCAGTTAACATTATTTTAAAGTAGAAAAAATATCAAGAAAAAAGAAATGTTATAACCAATATGTAATTGCTTTCCACATTTTATGCAGTGCCACTATTAATATGCAAGAAATAGACTTGTCAAGATAACACATTTTGAAGTGTGATATATTGGTGAAGAAATTATAAACAATAATGTTGAAACTAAATTAAACAAAAATGGCATGCAACAAATGAAAAGCATAATTAAACACTTTAGTTTGTGTCATAGATCAGCTCAAAGACAAATATATGAAGCAAGATCTATAGAATAATGTAGCAAACTCACTCCTGACCAGTGGTGGAAGAAGCACTCAAATGTAAAAGGACGGATACTGGAGCAAAAAAAAAAATCAAATAAAAGTAAAAGTATCACATGAAAAATCTATTTAAGTAAAAATATGGAAAGTGCGTGTTTAAAAATGTACTTAAAGAGTAAAAAGTATTTTGTGTTTATTTTGAGATCTAATAAACCTTCAAATGTCGTGATGTTGATACAGACTTGTGCTGAATTTGTTCAAAAGAAACGACGGAATAGTTTTTTCCGCGTTGTTTTTATTTGTGTATTTTTTGTTCGTTCAAATTATTAACTTGATAAAAATGCCTCTCAGCTTTTTCAGCAAATCTCAAACTATAATAAAAAATACTTTTACTTTTCAGTTCTGCTAAAAATTTTGTGGTTAAAAAATACAGATACGTGCTCTTAAATGTAGTAAAGTAAAAGTAAAAAGCTTTAAAATGTCCTTAATGGTGCATTGTTTAAGTTTTTTTGGGGGGATCCGTCAACCGCTTATATCATTGCTGTGCCAGAAATGTTCCACAGTATTATATTAAATAGCTCTACCTTACATTTATTCAAGTACAGGCACTCTGACTGTGAGCGGGGATGTCTCTCCACAGATCTGACCTGTAACTTAGCCTGGTTTGGTCTCCATGAAAATAGAAAGTTTTAATACCACACTGTGAAACATTCAAGAAAAAGCAATAACATCTCCATGGACAAAAGCATTTCATGGACCCTCCAACAGAAAAGTAAAGCAAATGCGCATTTAAGTAAAGTACAGATACCTAAAATGTATACTTAAGTACAGTACTTTACTACTTTTACTTTGTTATCTTCCTCCACTGCTCATCACCAGACCAACAGCTGCCTCCAGCATACTGCCTACGGACCAATCATTCAGAAGAACATAAAAGGAATCGAAATAATCTCCACCACCAACCGAAGCCTTATCACCCTGTGGAAAAGCGTCGTAAAATACATTAATCCAATCCATCTCCTCTGTGCTGTGGCCAAAACTTTACGAGTCGGGTTCAACGCAAACTCCCATAAATGCTGTTATTCAGGTAAGTGCTGATTGGACGTGACCTCTATGAAAAGCCCTGTTATTGGCTGCCGACCTTTTAAAGTCCTGTCCCCGCTGGTGCGTGTTGACGATCGGAAGTGAGGGGAAACAAGAGTGGTCGATGTAATGACAGGGAGTCGTCTGAGATGGATTGATGCGGTTGAGAATTTGTGTCATTAGTTTGAATGCGGCGATGGAAAAGGAGCAGGGCTGGTTGCACAAATCAAAGCGGCAGAACACAGTCGAATGCTACAGCCCCATGTGGAGGCGCGGTGGGTTACTGTCGGGTTGAGACGTATGTAAAGGTGATATCTATTCGTTATCTATATACTTTGTACTGTATTCTATTGAAGGTTCTGTATTATGCAAAATTAATTCTTGTGAGCTTTAAGCCATGTTCTAATGTTGTAACCTTCTCAAAAACCTGGAGCTGTGTTTTGTTTCGTTCACACATGTCTGAGTGATTCTGCATTATTACACAGCAAAAAGTGGAGTGTTAAAATTGACTCTCACAGAATCAATTTTAACATTTTCTCAGAGTTTATATGAGTCCAATCTGTTCTAGAGTTAATTTAACATTTTTGGAAAAGTTAATTAAGTAACACCAGACCAAAATTCCTGTTTAACCCGGAAATCAAGAGTTATATTAACATTTTGAGAGTAAACGGATAACATTTTGTAGGGTTATCGTGATTTAGCAAACAACACACAGGAGTTTTATTTTTACACTTTATTTTAGTTAATTTAATTCTGTACAAAACTGGTTCAAACTGGTCTTCTCTCATGGGAGTTTGAAGTGGTGGGTGAGAAGAGCCAAATTAACACTAAGGGAAGTTGGATTATCTTCAACCATATCAACTCTGGCAAATAACCCCAACTCGAACCCCCACTTAACTTTCAAATAGTTAAAATAACACTTTTTGTGTTAAAAACAACTCTGAAATATTTTACCCTGAAATTTTAACACTCCAGTTTTTGCTGTGTAGGCTGTCTGCATGTACGGAGTTTAAAAACATAGTGGAGCACTTCCTGTTTGAGAGAAGACATCCTAAATATGCAAAGTTTGTGTGTTTAACATGTGTGAATGAAACAAAACACAACTCTGAGTATGTTTTTGGTGAGGAAACAACATAATAACATACATCAGAAAATAGGGTAATATGGGCCCTTTAAAGATTCAAACCTTATGCAACCTAACGCAACACTATGTAACTTTTCTAGAGGAGGGTTTACCACTTGCTTGTCTACACTGAAAGATGTGATTGCTTTACCTGGAATGTTCTGTGTTGTGGCATTTAACATGGCTCTGTCCATGGAGACAAGCATGTAAGACTACCTGCTACAGCTTACATTTTAAATGGTTTGCAGAGGTTATGCTTTCACCGTGATGAGTTTTTCACCGCGCTTTTCACAGCTTTCAGAGGCCAGGGTAGAACGAAGCTAACAACAACTAGCATGCTAATGTCCTGATTATTGGACAATAAAAGACTTTATAAATAGAATCAGACAGTACACAGCAGAAGCAATATCAACAGCTGCTTATGCGATATTTGTATTGGGGCAAGACCATTTTTTAGGCCTAAATGGGGAAAAGGTGGGTATATGCACTTTAAATAGTAGCTACATACACCAATCCTTCCAATTTTGTACCTTAATAATAATAATGCATCAGTTTTATATAGTGCTTTTTTTGGACACTCAAGGACGCTTTACAGAGCATTATTCATTCACTCTAGACCCGGTGGTGATTAAGCTACTACTGTAGCCACAGCTGCCCTGGGGCATACTGACGGAAGCAAGGCTGCCTATCTGCACCATCGGCCCCTCCGACCACCACCAACACTCACACACCACTTTCATGCAAGGCAATGAGGGTGAAGTGCCTTGCCTAAGGACACAACAACAGTTTTTGTGACTGGCGCCCCACTGTGGCACCTGATTTTCCCAGTGGTCTCCCATCCAAGTACTAACCAGGGCCAGCCCTGCTGAGCTTCTGAGATCTGACAGGATCAGGCTTTGACAAGCCGGTATGGCCACAAGAGTTTGACAGAGTATACAGTAGAATTCACTGATATCTCAAGATTCATTAAAGTTTCTGACTTTAAAAAACAGCAATTACACACAAAACAAATCTAGTTTATTGAAATACAGATAAATATGTTGGTGGCTTTAATCTACTGAAGCAACAAATATAACTCTGACTCAATGGATTTTTTTAAATTATTATTATTATTATTATTATTTTACACAAAAATTTGTTATTTTTAATTTAAACTACAGAAGAAAGAAAAATTCAAGTTAAGTCTCTAAGATTTTGCCCTGTTCACCTGCAGTGTCTTGCCTTAACAAGATGTCTTTTTCTGTATTCAACCTTCACACTTTAGTATGTGGAATGGGCCCTGTAGAAAATACTGACAATTACTGTTCTCTTAATAAGCTTTAAGAGCCAGATCACCTCTGTTCTCCCAGGTCTTGTTTGGAAAAGAACAGTTGTTGTTTTATTTTCTTCAAATTACCAGGTGAACGAGGAATCCAGCCAAACAGTGAAATTGCTTTGAAAGCGCCTATATTTACAAAGGAAATGGAGTCATTTAGGGCAAACATCGACTGCCAAATGACAGCAGGTTTTGGCACATTTTCAGAACATTTATTATGGCAGAGTGGTGTTCTATAAAGACATGAGTTATTTTAAAAGTTACTGAAATCCAACTTTAGTTCAAAGTTTGAGTCTTCCATAAAAACATTAGCCTGGACCCTGTAGTGCGGCTGGAGTGACAGTTGTGTGGGACAAAATCAGAAGCTCTGAGCTGAAGTGAGCGAGACAAGAGACTCTGACAAGACAAGGACAGAAGGGGCAGAACATGGTCAAAAATAGAAATTATGAAATGAGAATCTGATGTCCTTAGTATAACCTCATATCAGACTTCATAGTCCTAGGTTTCAGTAATATTACTTCTTGATCATGAATGCCATTTTCGATTATTTTTCTTCTTTTCAAAAGATTTTTTTTTGTGAGCCTGTGAAGAGCTTTAGCAACTATCACAATCCAATAAAGGGCCCAAAGACATAAAATTAACTATTTGCAATAAATTTAAGTGACACCTGACTACTGTATTTTAGCCAGTCTATTCAAAAAATAAAAGTAAAAGCTAAAGTTTAAACCACTTCAACAATGTTACTCCCAGTCCATCAACATTATTAACTACCAGCGCTTCAACTGTTGCTCATACTGTTATGTTCTGTTATGAATTGTTATGTGCTAGCCGCCCACAACCTCACGCAGATTTCGCTCATTAGTACAAAAAGACGGTTGGGTCCTCTCCAGCGCGTCCTCTTTAAGCTATAAGCCACCACATTAAATCCAAGATGCAAGCACTAAAGCAGGGGAAAAAATAGCTGGCTTGTTATAGCCGCTCCCCAGATTCTACATCTTAATAGAGTTCGAATGTCTCTCTGAGTGAATACAGATAAATTGTGTTTATGGATATAATAAGAGAGCCGCTCCAGTCCACACATTTGCGCTTCCTACTCGCTGCGTCACTTGTTTTATAGGATGAGATCACAGTAAATAATGTGGAAAGTCCAAAATAGGCGCTTTAGGAAGTTGCGTTGGGGATAAGTGCGACCAAACTGTACTTTCGGGCTCACAAAGTTTATGCTATGTAAAAATAAAGTCAGCTATAGCGACAGTGTGAAGTTATTAGCTTTCCATGTTTACTTTTTGTAGTTTAAAGGGTTTGCAGTGGTTTAAAGTTATTCTTCAGAAGCATAAAAGGTAATATGAGTGACAGGTTTGAGCACAAAAACACATCTGGCAACACAACGGTTTGTTTTTAAACTATTATTGTAATGCAACGTTTTATTTAAATCATGCATAATTTCTATGCATTGGATAAGTGCCACCACACGGCGCTTTTGGGTTCACAAAGTTTATGTTATGTAAAAGTAAAGTCAGCTATAGCGTCTATGTAAAATTTGTCATTTTCCATATTTATTGTTTGAAGTTTAAAGGGTCTGCAGTGGTCCAAAGTTACTCTTCACTTACCTTATGAATTCAGAGCGTCCAGATGGTTCTCTGAGATGAGCTCAACTTTCAAAGGCCAGATCTGAGTTTTGCCATCACGGTAAAGCTAACAACAACCAGCATGCTAACTGCATACTTCCTGCTTTTTGGACGATACAACACTTTATAATTAGATGCAGACATATTTTGACTTTGAGAGCTCCTGCATACACATAATACAGGGGAAAAAAATCTGGCATAAACCCTTAAATGAAAAAAAAAAAAAGTATATGGAATTTAAAGGTGTACTATGTAACTTTTCTGATGGGGTTCTGACACCTGCTACGATGGTGTGGTTGCTTTGCTTGGAATATTCCAGATACATAGCCATGAACAATACACATAAACCGAAGTTCTACGGGTTCCGAAGTCCAAAGCGATAAATATTTAGAACTTATGTTGGGGCCCGGGTTGGACTTGGACACATCAGCGTGTCTACAGTAAACCCACTCGCTTAGAGACTCATGATTGTTCAATAGATCAAAGCACTGCACTTCTAGTTTAGGTACAAGTCAAAACTGTGTTATTATTATTTGTGAAATGTGGGGCAGTGCCTCAGACACATGACTTTTAAAAGATAAAAGATTGGCGATAAAGTCCACAGGAAGTAGAGTCACTATCGGCTATCTGCAGCTTCAACCTCGATCCGCGCGAAGTGTGGATGTAAACAGACACACTTGAACTACTTTCACCTTTTTGCTTTTAAAGAATGCCTCAAACTGGATTCACAGCACTGTTTTGTGGACTGGGGTCATTATTTGTGAAGGGCAATTTCTACAGATAATATGGATGAGATGCGACACTTTAAATTTACCACTTTACGAGAGGTGAGGAATAAAGTTTTTTCATTATTTTCGCTATATCCCGAGTTTGTGTTTTCCATCTCTGTGATCATTAGAGGCCACATAAACAATATCCTATGTGTGTCATTAGTAGGCCTATGAAAATAGCCTGATCTTAATTGTATCGGGTTCAGTTGGGTTGGGACACGAGCATCTTAATGTCTGTTGGGCTTGGGTTGTAGTTGATCACTGCTCTGTCGGACACGGGCTGACCGAAAAATTTGACCCAATCCACACTTTCGGTGAGGCGTTCCCAAAAATGCAAGTTTGTCTTTCTTTCTTTTGTAATTGTCTGATCTCAAATTTGGTTCATGTCATTATCCCTTGTATTAGACAAATGTAACTATAAAGCAGCTTGCTACTTTTGCAGCTAATTATAGTGAAGAACTTTGTCTGCCCTCCTTTTGAACCTTTCCGCCCACTGTAATGTTGCATATTGTTCAAAGAATTCCACTTGGATGAAAAAAACACACACACACACACTCAGAAGTGCCACATTGAAAAGTGAACAACACCACTCCTTACAGATCTGACATTGTTTTATAAATGACGGCAGTTTCTTTTCTTTTTTTTTTTTTTTCGATTGCTTGCTCATATGCAGTTATGATAGTCAACACTCCTGTCTATATATCAAGCAGCAGGTGTTTGAGGTGACAAAAACACACAAGTGACAAAACAAGATAATGTGACTGTGTGAATAAAAAGAGTCAGACCTTTTAAAACTAGCTACTGCTGACAATGTTGCGCTGGCTGAAGAATTCACTGCTATGAGTTTGCCAAATGTCTTACCATTTCCTTGCACGGGCAGTCATTTCAATATAACTTTTATGTGTTTAATAATACATCCATAAAACTTATTTGGCAGCTTTGTACCTTGTATTTTTTTTTTTCCTGTGTATTAGAGCAAAATGTGTCATGCCCCAGAAGAGATGGATAGTGTAAGCAGCTCTTGAGGTCAAAACAAGCTGTGCTGACACTATCACACACAAAAAAACGCTAAAAAATAAATAAATAACAATTAATTAACAAAGGAGCAAAGGGGCAATGAAAAAACACAAGGGGAAAAATATCATTAATTATAAGAATAATTATTCTTTTGCCCTTTTCTCGCCCTTACTGTCTAATTTTCTCTTCTGTTTTATTACTTACCTACACATACACACACACATACGCACACACACACACTTTGCCTCCTGTATAAGAAGAACAGAAGCCATTCTTGTAGGCTCTATTCACGCTTACGTCATAAACCAGGAAGACGTTTGGGAAGATGCAATGACAACTTCCCAGGCCCAGTTTTCTTCATCTACATGTCATTGTAGCGTTCCGTTATGTTCAGCTAATCAACAATTACAACCATACCTCATTTTTCACCATTTCCACACTCGCACACAACTCTGAGCGCACTGGGTACATGCGATTAGAAGAGATGAGGCGCCAAATTCAAGATGATTCCAAACAGCACATACGTATGCAGTCTTCATTTTACCTCTGATCACTTTTACTTCAATGGGTTTTATCACAGTCATTTTTAATAGATCCATGTTAGACAAGCCCAGTGTCGGGAACTACACTGGAAGCTGTAATTGCATCTTTCCAAACGTCTTCTTTGTTTGTGACGTAAGCTTCAAAACCTTGATGTATACACTCCCTATTCTGTCTAATGTCTTTTATTGTTTGTTAAAAGCTTGCTTACTACTGTCTGCATCTACTTATACAGTATTTTGATAGTTAGAAATAATTTACTTTACTTTGATAAACAGGAGGTGCACTGTTAGAATGCTAGTTATTGTTAGCTCTGGTCATGAGGAATACATTTGGACCACTGCAAACTGTTTTAAGACTTTTAAGACAGTAAGAATCAGGTACAGCCCCTTTAATAAAGCATAAACAAAGACTTTCATAATAGTGGATCAGACTTGTGCTAATCATTCTAAATATTATACCTCATTAATACCTCAGCATGAGTCATTCTTAAAGGGCCCGTATTATGCTATTTTCTGATTTATGTTATAATGTTGTTTCCTCTTCAAAAATATACGGAGTTGATGATGAAATGGTGAAGATTTTTTTCGCCACGTGTGTTTGTTGCAGAAGAGGAAGGACTTTATGCACATGCTCTCTCTGTAGTATTGTGTGTACAGTGGCTCTGGCTGTATCCTGTTTACAGCACCACAGACAGGTATGGTATATGTATTACATCATTTTCACTCAGTGCTCCATTATTGTCTGGATGTGAATATTTATTGATCCGACACATGTGTGGACGCAGATTTTTTTCAACCCACAAAAAAAAATAAAATAAATAATTTTTTTTTTAAAATCCAGAAGCATTGTCATGTGGACGTAGCCTTAGTCTGAGTTCATCTCTCAAATAGAAAACACTACATTCCACCTTGTCATGTCATGGTGATACAGCACGTGCTCTGCTGTGTTTTTAAACTCCATACACCTTCACTAGAATCAATAACACAACTCCTGGTATGTTTTTGATGAGGTACCAACATAATAACATGGCTTAAAGCTCACAAGTGTCAATTAAGCATAACATAGGACCTTTAAAAAACTAATAGTTCATTATTAACTTAATCTTTGCTCATGTTTTATTAGGGTGAATTAAGGTGTAGTTGTTATAAAACTCTACTGCTTCTTTATTGAAGTTCATATGAGGCAATTCAGCTTCACAGTCAATATAAAAAAGGGTTGAAGTCTTGACCAGCCCTTGACTTTAAACTTCACCCATGCAAACGAAGGTTAAACTTCATATACGCTGACTTTCAATCTGAAGTGAAAGAGTGCACATTCTTTATATCTGTATATGGTTCCAGAGAGCACTGAGGTTAGAGCTAAAAGCACAGAGAGACTACTCGAAAACCTACTCTTAATACATTTATCTGCAGAGGTACCAGCAGAAGCCTCCTTACATGGTGCTGTGCTAATGGTGCTCTCTTAGCCTGTATGTTTGTTTTTCTTTTACCCCGTACACGACGCTGAGTGCTTTTTACCTTGCTGTCCACAATGAGATTGCGCATGCAGCCGGTGAAGTGTTTGTGCTGGAGCTGTGGGTAGATGTAAGGGATGTCCTCGTTGACACCTCCGAGCTGCAGAACCTGGCTCATGTTCAGATGTCTGTAATAGAAGAATGGAGAGCACTCAGGCAACAAGCAGAAGTACACCATGACGGCACAGTCATTACATGCTCTTAAGTCTCCGCAGAGGCTTGCATTGTGTAACGTGTTTCTGTGTTTATGAGATTTTATATAAGAGGAATATTAAGTGGATGGAAAGTTTTTGGAAGTTTAAATTGACAAGTTTGCCTGTTCCAGGTGCAGAGTGATCCAGTGATTTCATCTGTTTGACTGCTGAAGAGATCTTTGATTACCATGTGTAGTGGTGAATTGAAGTTTGTTAATGAGGTTGGGTCTTTGAACGGTTCCTTAAAGGTGCACTATGTAACATTTTGGTTGGAGTTGCGTCACCTGCTTGTTTCTATGGAGATGTCATTGCTCTGCCTGGAATGTTCCACAGTATGACATTAAACATATCTACCATACATTTATTCAATTAAAGGTGGTTTTATAGCTCAAAAAGACCTAGAAAAGCAAGCATTCTGACTGTGAGCGGGGTCGCCTCTTCACAGATCTGACCCATAACTCTGACTGATTTGGTCATTTGCCCATAAAGATAGAAAGATTTAATGCTATACTGTGAAAATTCCAGGCAAAACAATAACATTTCCAGGAAGAAAAGCATGTAACGCATTGTTGCCCAAAGACTGGGTTGAGACCCAGGTGGGTCTCAAGAGATTTTTTTTTGGGTCGCCTTGTCACGATCTGCATGGAGGTCTGCAATATACATATACATACATCTCTGTGCACCCTCCGCTCCTCATTTCTACACCGTGCACGGAATCTCTCTCTCACTGATTACTGTTTTTCATTGTTTAAAACTTGAGTAATACTAATTGTTCAGAGAGACACGATCACTCAGTCAACAATAAAATATCCCCATTAATCAAATTAGTTCAATAATGGTCAAAAATTAATTTTATGATTTATGAATAATGTCTATTGACTTGGGTTGCAAAAATTTGTGACTTATAAAATATGGTTCCCCTGAAAAAAGTTTGGGAAACACTGATTTAACAGACCCTCCAGCAGAATAGTTACACAATGCACCTTTAACGTGAACGGTTGGAGTTGGATCTGAAGTTTTTAAAAGAATCTAATCTTTTTCTTCCCACTTTTTATGAATTTTTATTCTGATTAACCCTGAACCAACACAAAGATCAGGACAGAAACAAATTGGGTAATATGAGTGACAGCTTTATGCACAAAAAACATATCTGGTTAGTTTTTAAATGATTATTATTGCAGAGCATCGTTTTATTTAGATCATACGTAATTTCAATGAATAAACACACTTCTGCTCTCAGTTTGAACCATTTCTTAACCATGGTCATTTCTATCTGCGATTCATTTGTTGTTAAAATGAGTTTTGTTATATAAGTAAGTAGCAAAAGAGACAGTCTTTTGAATGGCTCTTTGAAGTGAACTGATTCAAAAGATTTGGATCCGATAAAAGAGACGAAAATCCGTCTAGATAAGATAGATATTTGGTACATTTTTGAATCCATGTATTTTTTTTTAATTGTCCAAATTAAACCTTCCTCAGATCTTTATTCACTCAGAACAGATACAATGCGAGCGGTGTCAGCTGGCCGGCCATGTGTTCTTATTCAAAGTGTGAGATTAAAGATTCACTGTGTAACTTTTCTGGTGGAGGATCTGTTACCTGCTCTGCCTCGAATGTTCCACAGCGCTTCCTTACATTTATTCAATTACAGGTGGTTTTATAGCTCAAAATTACCTAGGCAAACATGTATCCTGACTGTGAATGGGGTTGTCTCTCCACAGATCTGACCTGTAACTTGGTCTGGTTTGGTCTCCAAGAAGATAGAGAGGTTTAATACCATACTGTCGGACTCTCCACCAGAAAACTTCCACAATGTACCTTTTAAACCCTGCATGTAAAGGCCACAGGAGCAGTTTATTCACAACACAGTGTGATCTGAAAGAAAGGCCCCTGTTATACTCATTATAGCTGTGATGATAAATGAAAAAAATTTTTGGACAAAGTCTCTGCTGGTGTCCATTTCTACAATGAACTGCCGTGTCTCGCTATGCCAACATGTCAGAATATTATGATATGAGGTTTTGGAGCTGCGACAAACAGCTCAACAACTTATGAGAGAGCCAAATTGGACTTAAAAGTACATCATATAACTTTCTGTTGAAGGGTCATGTCAAATGTTTTTCTGGAGATGTCATTGCTATGCCTGAAATGTTCCACAGTATGACATTAAACACCTCTACCTTACATTTATTAAATTACAGGAGGTTTTGTTGAAATACCTGGAAAAACAGGCATTCTGACTGTGAGCGGGGTTGCCTCTTTCCACAGATCTGACCTGTAACTTGGTCTGGTTTGGTCTCCATGATGATAGAAAGGTTTAATACCATACTGTGAAACATTTCATGCAGAGCAGTGACAAAAGTATTTGATGGATCCCCAACCAGAAAAGTTATAACACAATACACGTTTAAACATTTTCTAGCGTACAGTCGGCTTTAGAGGGATGATTTGGCCAATATGTTTTAAGTTCAGTAGTGCCCACGGAAACCCACCCAGATACACAAAGAACATGACAACTCCACTCATTATATTTTCATAAATTCTCAAGACATATACACACACACACACACACACTTGTCTTTTTCGTCAGCCTTAGTCACTCCATCGACTCTTCTTACACATGTGTATCTACCTTGAGTCTAGCTAAGAAAAGACTAAAGCAAAAGTTATTTTGATACTTTCAACTTGTTAATGCATGCCGTAGACAGACTCTGGCAGCGGATCTTGCTTTGTTTATCAACTGTAAATGATCTCAGCAGTAGCAGCACTGTCGGATGTTTTAGTTTATGCAAATGAAGCTTCTATTGACTAATTGTAACAGCGAGCTATGATGTTTACATGCAGCCAACATTAGCATAACTCTCCGCAAGTCTAATCCCACGGCACTTGAGTACATTCAGAGCGACTAACTAAAGCAGGAAATTCCACAGTCCATGGTCTGAGATATGTTTGGTAACATTTAAAACGTGGGGTCCCCTGTGTGACAACATGTAAATGTGGAGCTGCTAAGAAAATAAACACTTAAGAGTTCATTCAGCTCAGTTAGACAGCGGTAGGGAGCGGGGATGTTTGATATCTATACAGTTTGTGGACATGGAAGCATAGGGCTCAGTTCTAGTTCAGTTTTATATGGTACCAGTAGTAACAATAATTGGTTTAACCACAACTGCACCTGAACAGCAACTTTTTGGTACTTGGGTTCGTGTACGATCTGGGCAGTGTGAGAACGTAGATTCACGGCTTTTCTGTGGCCCTGATATGTATTTGAAACCGAGAGGCACAGAGCGGCTTTGCACCTGGTCAAAGGGGCCGGAAAGCTTCACGGGCACTTTGAGGGGCATGTGAGCACCCTCATCGGCTACACTGTGGCTGACTCGCTGCAGAGAGCGGCCAGCTTTCCCGTGACATGGGGCACTTGTTACTGGCGTGTGGCGTTCTGTCTACAGCCTGTAGCAGTGATCCCTGCTCTGCTCAGTTTCAAATAAGGGTAATAGAGCCATAGAAAGAAGGTGTAACCACGATGTAACGCTGGCCAGATCCCATCACCTGCCTCAGGACAACACCCGATGTCTGAACCTGGGAGGAGATGTGCTTCACTGGGTGCTTGGCACGGACTTGGCACAGGGCTTTGAGCACCGCTCCACGAGGAAAACACAGGCGAACACAAATGAGCCTATCCATTTTCCAAACAAGTTCACCACAGGGACTCGTTTTTCATTTTCTGATTTTGGATTTAAATCCCAAACAAATAACAGATGTTTTCCTGATTTTCTATTTAGTTGTGAGATTGGGAAACATTTAACAGCTGTTTTCTTTTTGGAATTTTGGAATTCACATTTCAAATTGAAAATCAAATGGCCGCAACATACACGGATGTACTTCCTTGTCATAATCTAGAATTATTTATTATTTAACTAGTTTTTTATTTTCATTTTTTCCTCCACGTTTCTTAAATAATTTGTTCGTGCTATAAGTCCTCAGTAAATGTGGTCTCATCCACCCCAAAAACTAACTTCCATGTTTAGTGTCATAAAACTTGTCACCCCAAAATAATTGTACTATATTATTAATATATTAAACAGAAAAAAATTACGCGACAATGGCAAAAAATAAATCATCAGATATGATGAAGACATTTAAATGGCTGTACCAGATTTTATGCAAGCAGTTGAGTAAAACTTGTTTTTCCCTGGCATAGGTATCTATGGTATATACTGTTCAGGCAGCTCTTCCTGCAGAAATGAGATCGCTGTGCTTTATCCTCTGAGCATCAGAGGATCAGCATTGTTAGCATGCTACTTGTTGTTATTGTCAAAGCAAAACTGAAACTTATCAACTCATTGCAATGAATAATTAGGATGTTAAGAATGCATAATTTAAGTGGGTAATATATTTAAACCACTGCAAACTGTTTAAAATGACCTAATTCTGTTTTTCACATTTTAAACATGGTAAAAATTGGGTACAGCTCCTTAAATGCAAAGTAGCTGAAGGAGAGAAACGTACAATCACACTGAAATCTAGTTAAGCTCTTACTCCTTGTATATATTCACCTGTCTGTGTTGGGGGTAGTGCCTATGACTTCACAGGAGGAGTGGTCTTCTGTGGTCAGCCAGCTGCCCACCCCCTCCATCTCCATCACTGCTGCCCCTGCACAGCGGTCTAACGTGAAGCGCACCTCCTAGAGAAAGAAAAAAAAACATGGGAAATCATTAATAGTCTTGTTTTTCAAGTACCTCCTGTAGTGCTCGAATACTCTCTTCTTGTATTCGAGCACTACAGGAGGTGCATTTCCATCTAGAGAACATGGCATAGACTATGACGCAGATGATGATTGGTGGCCATTACCCTACTGATGAATATGAATTGTTCTATTATAAAACAACAGACAATAGGGTGAGCTTTAGAAATTAACATACTGCATTAGGTTATTGCTATAGTAGTAAAAGCAATTACCTTGAAAAATAACTAATAAAATAATTTTGATGCTGGTGTTCTCCAAATAAAAACTTCCAATGTTCATGACAGATACCACAATCTGTAAGTATAGCAGTTTTCCTCTGTGCTTTTATGCAAGACATTTTACTTTTCTTTGTGATGTGTGAATGAGTTTGTACGGAGATGGATGAAGCAGAGAATGGTTGCCATATTTTCCAAATTTGCATATGTGTTTAGTGAGCATATTATTCTCAATTACAGTCCTAGATTTTGCCATTAATTCGCTAATCATCAGATATAAATACTGTGTTTTTGGCTTTGAGTTTTAAAACTGAGGTACTTAATTTTCACACCGCAGAAGGAGAAAGTAGATATTTAATTTAAAGTAGGGTCTGATATAGATTTTTTTTTAAAGCCAATACCGATATTTGATATTTGTCATACTAATGTGATATGACACGTGGCCACACAGATACAAGGGCAGGGCTGAAAAAAAAAAATAAAAAATCAGTGCCAAATATCAGATCGATATGAATATCTGGGTAAATCACCGGTACTGGCGATAACCGATACACGATCCCTAGTATTTAAATTTGTCTAAAGGCCGCCACACACTGTATGATTTTTCGGAGTTAAACAATCTTTAAACATGTGACAAAAAGCGCACACCACAGAATCTTATGAGACTTAAAATCTCCGATTGCAAAGTCTGCAGTATGTCTGTAAAGCACAGGTTATAGAGCTGGGAGCGCGATCGTGTCAGCTGTTCCCTGTCTACAGTAAAACCACTCGCTTTGACACTCTTAAGTGTTCAAAAGATCGGAGCACTGCATTTCTAGTCTACATACCAGTCAAAACTGTATTATTATGAAATGTGGTGCAATACTTCAGATACATGATTTTTAAAGCATAAAGCATGCGTGGATATAAACAGACACACGTGAGGAACTATTCTCGCCTTTTTACTTTCAAAGAACGCTTCAAACTGGATTCATAATGCGGTTTTGTGGACTGGATGTCATTATTTGTGAAGGACAATTTCTATGGATAATGTGGATGAGATGCTGCACTTAAATTTACCACTTTACAAGAGATGAGTAGTAAAGTCTTCTCATTATTTTTGTATCTCTGTGTCCATTACTCCATCTGCCCCTGATGCTCTGTTTAATTGGCTTTTACTGTAATGTTGCTGATGTTTGGTGGATATGATCTGACAGAGCTGCTCAGAGTCACACTGACACCACACACAAGGAGCGCAGCAGCTTCATAATCACACATGAAGACACAAAGTCGGGCCATGCCTCTCTGATCACAGGAAGAAGCAAATCGCAGCCAAAGCTGAGCTAATTTTCCTGTAGCGAATGGCAGCCTTAACTTGTCCCTAGCTCTCACAAACCCTTTAATACATAGTTAATATCAACGTGAGTTAACCACCCAAGTTCCAAGATTTCCAGCAGTTGGTGACATCACCCAAGACTGCCCTGATTACAGATTGTGATTACAAACATCTGACCGGAGAGCAGAGTTTGAAGTCAGACCAATCACACTGTCCCTTATATGTCCTCCCCCTCACTCTCTTCTTCTTCAACCCAGTTTAGCAGCTCTTAGTGTCATAGTACTTGAGACCGGTCTTGGTCTCGAGACTGGGCTCGAGATGTTTTTTTTTAATGGTCATGGTCTTGACTTGGACTCGTGAGCATTTGGACTTGAGGTCTGAATACGCACCTGTTGAGTGTGATCAGATTGCATTACGGCCGCTGCTGTTGGCAATAAACTATATATACTATTTTGTACTATTGTGCGGTACATCTGTGTTTGTCACAATGTGCGTTTGACTCGGTAAATGTGCAGTGACTGCTAAATCCCAATGGAGATATTTAAATTGAGATATTTATTAAAAACACTGACATACAGTGTATGTGCCAAAATAACTCTAAAATACAAATAAATGTAGAAAATGACAAAGATGGTCTTGGTGGGCAGTGGTCACGGTCTTGTCTCAGTCTCGGCTTTTAAAAGTCTTGGTCTTATCTTGGTCTCGACCTTTAAAAGTCTTGGTCTTGTCTCGGTCTCGGTCAAGTCTTGGTCTCGATTAGAGTGGTCTTGACTACAACACTAGCAGCTCTATTTGAAATGTGATTGTGGGCGAAGTTTAGGTGTTTAGTCCCACTTTATTGACAGCTACTAAGACGGTTTCCAAATTGCCAAACGCGAATAAAGAATCTCAGATATCCTCAGCGCATAGGATAATTCAGCCTCATTCACTCACATACATCATATAGTTGTTCTGGCTGACTTCATTGATGTTAAAAGCTTCTGATCCCCTGGCGATAGCACTACACCACTAATGTGCCAACACTGGAGACATAGGCTTCGATAACAATGTGAGGGTGTGAGCTTTGGTGTTCCATTGGTCTAAAAATAGCCAGCCAGACAGTCTTCATATTAAAGAAGAGCTATAGTGCGGCGGTTGCGTGGCAGTTCCCCGGGTGAAAAGCCATACACGCCGCTCTCAGTCAAATGAAGATTAGCTTAATTTCACTATTTAATTTAATTCACTCCAAATGATCCAAGGTAGAGGATGTCAGAGGAGGGCCCTTGCAATCATCCGTCTCACTCTTAGCCAGATTAGCAGCCTTTGGAGAGCAGCGCCGCAGACACTTCCACAATAGTTAATCACCGGTACCTCCGCTGAGTGGAGTCCTGGGGAATATGGTATAGAGCAGATGAGTGACAAGGCAGGCCCATAGATATAACACAGTACGCAGGCTGTAATGAGAGCTATTTATTTGTTTGTGTTTTCTGATTCATGGCGGTATTGCAGTGGTTATTGTAGTTTACTTTTACCAATGCACCAATCCACCTTGTTCTGTTCTGAAACCGATGTCAATACTTTAGCTTTAAGTAAAGTAAATATACTTAAATACCGATATCAACTGATTCTAGAGCAGAGACTAAAAACATAATTTGTGTTCTTTAAACATAAATGGCGTATGGCTAATGTGTTGTGTAACTATTATTTATCATTTAAACCAGGGGTGTCAAACTCATTTTGGTCCGGGGGGCTGTATCCAACCTACTTCGATCCCAAAGGGGCTGGATCATATTTGTGCAGAGAAACACAAATCTCTTAAAGAAACTTTAAATTCTTTCTTTTACAAAATATTATAATAATGAACAACCTGAAACATTAAGAAAAATGTAATTTCAACACAATGTTTTAACATTAACTTGTATGCAAATAGGAATAAATCAATTTGTCTTGGAAAATCCTGCACTCGGCGTCCACTTTTTGCTGTTGAGGGTGTCACGGTCAACAGTCAAAACGATAGTCCTTTAAAAGAGGCAAGAGGCAAGTTTGGAAAGAGGCAAGTCTTCATTTGTGCTGCTCTGGTGGGAGGGGCCACACATAGACACGCTGGAGACACTGCTATGCTAAGAGGCACAGAAAATTACCAATATTTTAATAGGAAATATAAGAAAAACATTTTAGTAGAAAATCAGCCGAGGGCCAGATTAAAGGTCTTGGAGAGCTGGATCCGGTCCCCGGGCCATCTGTTTGCTTCCCAAAGACTGGGTTGTGACCCTCAAGTGGGTCTCAAGAGGTAGGTCTGCACCGCGAATTGGAACGCACTACAAGAACGCAGACAGGCCCACCTATCTCATTAGAAGTGATGAAATATTAAAACATGTTTTGTAAAATTTTTTGTTATTATTTTATTGACTATTTTGTTCCAATATTGCTGGTTCAATTGAATGTTGAAAAGAAAAAAAAGAAATGGGGTATATTTAATGTCCAAAAAACTTATGGATACCTTTTATTGCTGGTTCAGTTACTGTTTTTGATTGTTTAAAATTTGAGTACTGTAATACTAATTGTTCTAAGAGACATGATCACTCAGTCAGCAATAAAATATCCTCATTAATGTAATGGTCATATCCATCTTTATTTTGTGATTTACGAATAATGTCTATTGACTTGGGTCGTGAAGGTTTGTGACTTTTAAAATATGGGTCCAAAGAAAAAAAAAAAAGTTTGGAAAACACTGATTTAAACTACAGAACATGTATGAAAAAATTACAAGTTCAATCATGTGAGGTGTTTTAGGCCAACATCGACTAGTTAAATACCAATTTAAAGATCAAAATTACATATTGACTGACCTGATATCTTGGAATTGATATATGATTCATCAAAAAATGTTAATATAGGTGTTGATAATTGATACCAGTATCATATCTGTGCATCCCTACTTTCCCTGTGAGGTATATATCGTAGGTGCAGGCTCAGTCGGCATAAGCTTTTTGAAATAAACATAACAAACCATTCCATATTCCTTGTTATAATTATAAAAATCACCTCTCACCCATACTATATCTAAATTACTTTTTAAATTGTTGCTAATTCTAATGAATAAATTGCAAGACGGGGCTAGTACACTGGTCTAAGTCTGGGAATAGTTTGTGTTCAGATGGCATTACTACATTTTAGAATCTCTATATTTTAAAATCGAGATGGAGGGGAAGTCAGTATCCTCTGGTGGAATTCACTGTTTAACTTTAAGACTGCAGATTTGTTGGCCTTGTTCATGGTCAAAGTAAATAAACAAAAATGATTTTTTTCTCCCAGCAAGATTTAAAATGTTGCCATTGGGTGTTATTATTCAACACAAGGATTTTAAAGATGCTCTGTATATCTTTTCTGGTAGAGGGTCCATCACCTGCTTGACTCCATGTTGTTTTTTTCTTGAAATTTTCTATAGTATGGCATTTCATTTAAAAATCTCCATGGAGAAAGCAGGCCACATTAACAGACCAGATTACAGGTCAGTGTGGAGAAGCAGACCCTCTCACAGTAACAATAATAATGCATGTTTTTGTGGTACATTGTGCATTGTGAAACGTTTTTGGTGGAGGGTCTGTCAAATGCTTTTCTGAAGTCTGGAATGTTTCACAGTATGGTATTAAACCATTCTATCTTCATGAAGACCAAATCAGACCAAGTTACAGGTCAGATCTGTGGAGAGGCGACCCCACTCACAGTCAGAATGCAGGTTTAGGTAGTTTTGAGCTATTAAATGACCTGTAACTGAAGAAATGTAAGGTAGAGCTGTTTAATGTCATGCTGTGGAACAATCCAGGGAAAGCAATGAGATATCCATAGAAACAAACAAGTGACAGACCCCCAACCAAAAAGTTACGTAGTGTACCTTTAATGCCATAGGTAAAACAACAACATCATCATGGAATAAGTACAAGTAACCAGCTGATAGGTTACTTGTACTTACTTGTAGGTTGCTTTATCGGATAACAGTGATGTAGAATTTTGTAGCAGATTTCTCTTTGTTTATTGGTGATGAGATATTTGTGAGGTAATGTCCGTACATTTTTCCATGGAATATTGTCAATAGAGTCCAGCTGCTAACAGTGCACAAGTAGGGCTCTGTTTGGGAGGTAGCTATAGTCGCTCTTTTTCCGCAGTGACTCATTATATGGCAAGTTTAACTGACGATGAAGCCAAGTAAGTTCCTTTTGAAAAGTTTTTCAAAGTTTGGTGCGCAGGGTCTTCACTCGAGCCTGCTCAAGTCACCATCTTCGGGTGCTGGCCCTGTCCTGTCGCTTCCCCTCTGTTGCAGCCAATGAAACAGCGGCATGAGTAACCCTGTCGTCATATCACTGAATACATCTCAGAACGTCTAATAAACAAAATGTGAACTAAAATGTGAGTTTGGAAAAATATTGGAATAAATTTACATCTTTGTTCATTAAAATAAAATGGCAAATATTGGTAGGGACTATTTTGTCTTCCCCAAATATTGGTTGTGACATGTCCCCACCGCCTTTATGCAAACCTACGCCCTTCGTTGTGGGTCAAGTTGTAAGTTAAGATCTTTTTTTCAGAAGTGAATCTCACAGTTATAGTTATACAGATCCCTGCCCTCCTTCTGAAATAATGACATCATGGAATTACGTCACCCATACACTGTAGCAGCATTACTAATACATCAGTACCACCTTGTAAAAAAGTTGCCAGTATAGCACTCACTTATTCTATTTGTAGAATCAGTGTCATGAGTCAGCTATGTGAACCAGCTGCCGAAAAGATCATGTGCAATTACCTCCATCACATTCACACTCCACTCAAATCAACTGTCACGTGTACTGAACATTTATTAAATTGACAGTGAAAATAAAATTAGTGGTGTTGCGTTTACTGATCACTTAGCATGCTCCATATGCCAACTCATGCTTATGTTGAACACGCCCAAGTAAGTCATTTCATATATACTGCAACAGACATTATAATTTACTCAAATGAATCAATAAAGCAAGTCTAGTCAATAACCCAACCATGCAAATCTGATTTATTCATGAATTGCAGTTGAAAGCAAAAGGCTGGGTTTGAAGTAGCGCTTAGTAGTTGAAAGGAGGACTAGAGCCTTGTAGTCTTGCCACAATACTAAGGAATAGATGTGATATTCAATACCGATTCTGATACCAAGATTGTAAGTAAAAACCGTCTTTATTTAGACTGTAGAATGTAATTTCAACCTTAAATCCCAGAACGTTTTTGACATTGCCATTTGGTGTTATATCTGTGTAATCCCTCAGTCGTCCAAGTAGGTTACATAGTGGTCCATGGGCGTATACAAGTCAAGTGATCTTATACTTGTCTTCATGGAGATGTTATTGCATTGTCTGAAATGTGTCACAGTATGGCATTAAACCTTTCTATCTTCATGGACACCAAGCTGCAGGTCAGATCTGTGTAGAAGCAACCCCACTCACAGTCAGAATGCCTGTTTTTCTAGGTATTTTTGAGCTATGAAACCACCTGTAATTTAATAAATGCAAGGCAGAGCTGTTTAATGTCACACTGTGGAATATTCCAGGCAGAGCAAAAACATATCCATACAAACAAGCAGGTGATGGACCCCCAACCAAAAAGTTACATAAAGCATCTTTGAGCTAATCAAGAAGCTTCATTTCTGTCCTGTGATTGTGAGTTTTTAAGTCTTTTCAAAACCCTAGTTCCTTTTAGCCAGGCTGGAGCCACCTAGTGCCTCCGCTCAATTTTATTTCTCTCCAGCAACTAGATCAGGAATCAGAATACATTAGACGGTTTGCAAAAACTCCACCAGCCAATCAGCGAAGAACCATACATTCTGTGTTGTCAACGATTCCTGAGATTGAGGATTTAAAGTCTGGAGAGAATGTTTGGTGAATTTTATCAAGGGGAAAGACATTATTGTCCTTCTTCCTACGGGATTTGGGGCATTACATATGTCACGACCAAATAGCAGTGATTGGTTAAATAAAAAAGTACCCGCCTACCCTAGGGTGAATGAATCCTAATACTGCGAGGTCAGACGGTTTCCACAAAGTGAACCCGGCTGATGAGTCAGGCTAAGTTCTTTTATAAATTCAGTAGAAATAGATTTAATATTTTTTATTTTGTATTCATTCATGTATTAATTTTGCAGAATTAAACACATTTATTTTCATTGCAGTACTGGCTCTCTTAGGACGTGCAGGCTGAAACTAAAAACAGTCCACCACTAAGCGTGAAGTACAGCTTGGATAATTCGATAAAACACAGGTTACATGTTCAGTTCACCTGCGAGAGCTTTTAAAGTCCTTGAACACTTTGTAATTGATACTTTGGGCACTTACCTGCAGCTGAGAGGCACCTGTACTCTTTTATAGCACATAATTAATAGCTAGCCCCACTGACACTCAAATGAATGCATTAATGTTGTTTATCTAAATGACAGCTCCTAATTGTTCCACACTTTGCATCTATGAGAACATCTGTTTGAAGCAGATATAATGTGATAAAGCAGTGTAAGTGATATGAGAGTGAATGCATACTTGGTGCATACATTTCTGATGGTTGTTTGTTCCATGTAAATACAGAAAATTACTAAAAATCTACACAAAAGTTTTTAAGAGTGAATATATTACTTATCCCAGTATCTTCTTCAGTTCTTTAAGTTCTGCAAATTCTAAGTAACTGTATTGTTGTACAGTTACTTTGACGTTTGAGGGAATGCAGTTACTTATTTACTAAAATCAAAGGAATACATGGTGGTACTTAATCACACAATTTAGGCTTCAAACTGCACAATTTTAGTTAGAAAATGTTGCTCCTATAGCCTGTGAATGTGTAATTATTCCCTCTCTAATTAGTGATAGGAAATGCATAACAAACAGTGAAACAAACAAAAAGCTGTTTTCAATGCTATGTTGCATTTTAACTATAATTTAAATGCAACTCAATGTAAACAATGTAAATGTATTCAGAAGTATTCAGAATACAGTACTCCGATTGGGCCATTTATCAAAGTATGTTACAAATTCAGTCAGTATTCTTTAACTACATTTATTTAAACTGTTTAATTTCTTTGTTTTGATTAGTTAAATGGACTTAATAAAAAAAATAACACATACTACTTACTGTAAACAACCAGGGAGTGTTAGTTCCAGTGCAGTTAGCTCCTTCCTTCACACAGATTTAATATAAGGCAGAGACTTACAAAACCCTGTCACAACTGAAGAAACTACTTGGATAGGTGTCGAAACATATTCACTCTAAAAAGGTTTGTTGACATATAATTGCATTTTCTTTTCCAATGGAACCTGGATGACTAAGAGATTACATGCATATGTAGGGTGTCCCACCTTGCTGTTGCTGCGGACGTCCAGCCGGTGCCAGCGTCTATCGGCCACATTGACGTTGCCAGGTAACTGCAGAACCACCGTGCCCGAGCCGTGGTTGATTTTCAGAGTAGGGGTCCCATCTATTAGCTCTGGATAGGACAGAAAAAAAGGCATATTAGACTAATTAAAAATCTGAGGAAAAAATACTAATACATTACAATAGATCTATATTTTAACTATATTAAGTCAATTTTAACAGGATATTAGGGATGCGCCAATCCATCTTTTTTTGTTCTGATACTGATATCAATACTTGTCTGGATTTAAGTTAAGTTTAAGCCTGTTGCTGGGTTTCAGATGACATCACATCATTCTATATTATTTAATACAGATGGGGGCAGGTAAAATTAATATTGTTCATGTGCAGATTTTTTGTTGTAATATAGCATAGTCTTGGGTCTAATCAATAATAGAAATGATCAGGTTGCATATTTTTAGGAATTTGCCTTTCCAAAATTTCATGAAAAGCAGAATGTAATCAATAGGAAAAACTGGCTTTTGCCCCCAATCTGGGATTATGACAGCATCACATTCTAGAATATGAAAACTATCAATACCCAAAAAACAATACTAGAGCAGAGACTGAAAATATATTTAATTTAAATACAACATATACACAACATATAATAATAAAAAAAATAATAATAAAAATAAAAAAGTGTATTGTAACTGTTATAACAACATTGTAAAAATATAAGTTTAATATTATTAGACGTTTTGGGCACGTAGGCTAAATTGTTTTATTACACAAATTTATAAACCAAAATGCGATATTGGCTGAACCTATATCTTGGAAGCCGATATCCAATTCACCAAAATCTTCACTATCAGAGCCGATCTCCAATACTAGTATTGTATCGCTGCATCCCTAGACAGATTAGTAGTAATGGAATCTTGGAATGTCATGAGCCTCATAATAGTGAGTATTATTTTTGCCATAATTGAGCAGTCCTAACAAAATATTTGCTTTTTATAAGTGCTTTTTGGACATCATTTACATTGTTTTAGTCATCCACTCTCCACACTCCTGACGGCTTACTGACAGAAATATAGCTTCCAGTCTGTGCACCATTCACTGAAACGCAATATATAATAGGCAAGGTGTGTGAAGCGTCTTGCCAAAGGACACAGTACATAATGCACTGGTCAGAGCTGAGATTGAACATCTGAACTTTGGGTTCTAGTCACTGAGCTAATGGTAACTATCTTTACATGATTTTTAGATTTTTGAGTCCTGTAACTCTAAAATTGGTTTTGATGCTAAAATGTGAAACTCTTGTATTTTTTTACAAGTTTACTTACGAGTTTTTAAAGCAACATTTTAGAATAAATGAAAATTCCAAATGTTCCCTGTTTAAATCACTTTTAATCACTTGTTTTTGCTCTAAAATTATGATGAAATTATAAAAAATAAAGTTGTCACTAACATGTTTTTCTGCCACCGTAGCAGTGTCATACCAGCAAGTGTGATTTTTATTTGCCCAGAAGGAGAGAGAGGGGTGACAAAAAAAAGTTACTGATTAATATTCAAGAAAGAAAAACAGCAGAGTTAAACCTCAATTGGTTACATCTCTTCTATATTATCTCAAATGAGGCTTATTTTTTTACATTTCTGGCAGTCAACAAACATCAGACAAAAGTTATTACATTCTATTTTGTAACTTAGTCAAATGGGAAATTAAAAGTTAATGAAGTGGCTAAGAATGTTGGTGTGTTCAGCAGCGTATGTCAGGAATTATGGGATGGCGTGTCTTGCAAACGGCATTGGCAATCCATCACCATGCTCGGCACTTCAAAAGTTCATGCAGACACATAAGAGTGAGCATTAAGCTAATCTTAGTCATTTCTCTGCGCTCCTCTCGCTCTAACTGCTGTTCCAGGGACTCACTGAGGAATAAATATTTCAGTGCTTGTCCTTCATTATGAATATTTTCAATATGGTGCCCGAGCTCAGCCACATCATATCTTACTGAGAGGTGGAAGACTTCAATTGAATTTAGATAGCTATTTAACACGGCTATTACATGAGCACATCAAGAGCAAAAACTAACCTAGGCGTCTCATAAGAAAACCCATCATATTTGAAAGTGTTTTCCATTCATATGAAATATCCATGTCATTATTTCTACACAGCTTTTTCATACCAATGACTTTCCCATTTTGTCAAAAATGATGGTTAAAAGTGCACTGCATAAACGTTCTGAAGGACTGCATGCCACCTGATTTTGTCCATTGTATGGGATTAAAATGATTCGTCTCCATGGAGAACTTGGAGAGCAACTTACAAGTCTGATCAACCCTCCTCAAATAAATGATAGAAATACATTTAATGCCAACAGTCCAGGCTAAGCAAGAATTCTCTACGGGGACAAGCAGTTGGCAAACACTCCACCAGAAAAGTTATGCAGTACAGTCGTCCCTTGCTATATCGCGGTTCACTTTTTGCAGATTTTTTTTTCCTCCCTCTGCGTCCTGATTGGATAAGAGACTGTAGACCACTGTCAATCAATCTCCTCCATGCCATGTCTCCTGTACAGTGCAGGATGCATTCAGCTGCCAAAATGTAAATACATGTTTCACTCTCTAGCAGTGTGATTCTGAAGTGCTGTATGTTTGCAAGTTTTCTCCCCGACAAAACCCACAATGTCGACAAAATGTTCTGCACTGACAAAGGCTCCTGCGGTTGCATCCAAAAGGCAGAGAAAGATGCAGACCATCTCACAAAAAGTTGGACTTCTGGACACATTGAAGGAAGGCAGAAGTTATGCGGTTGTAGCAGAGTCCTGCCCCGGGTTGGGTAAATAGTCGCTGAATTGGGCGGGTTTTAACGTTCTAGAATTTTACGGGTGGATGTAAAGTACATAAAGGAGGAAAATAACAAAAGGACGACAGCAGTAATAAGTTTTAAGAAGGATGCAAAAAGGGTTAACGGTTCTGTCTGAGAAAAGTGTATAAAGTGTGTGGTGAGGGGTTTTACAGACTTAAAACTGATATAATAATTGTAAAATATAAAGTTGACTACTTTGCAGATTTCACTTATGACGGGATGTTTTTAGAACGTAACCCCTGCGATAAAAGAGGGACCACTGTACATCTTTAAAGTGTAAAGGTTAAACATTCAGATGTATTTTACTCTCTGCTACACACGCACATATTGCTGCTATGATACAATCCGCTGCATTGTCTGCATTTATGCTATAATGTCAGTTGATAAGAATAGTG